>NW_027140543.1:4525872-5163518 GCF_036365525.1 Heterodontus francisci | reverse complement strand
AAATCGGCCGAAAATACAAACTGAATCAATCAGACTTCAAAACTCTCAAAATCGGCCGAAAATCTCAAACTGAATCATTCAGACTTCAAAACTCTCAAAATCGGCCGAAAATCTCAAACTGAATCAATCAGACTTCAAAACTCTCAAAATCGGCCGAAAATCTGAAACTGAATCATTCAGACTTCAAAACTCTCAAAATCGGCCGAAAATCTCAAACTGAATCAATCAGACATCAAAACTCTCAAAATCGGCCGAAAATCTCAAACTGAATCATTCAGACTTCAAAACTCTCAAAATCGGCCGAAAATCTCAAACTGAATCAATCAGACTTCAAAACTCTCAAAATCGGCGAAAATCTCAAACTGAATCAATCAGACTTCAAAACTCTCAAAATCGGCCGAAAATCTCAAACTGAATCAATCAGACTTCAAAACTCTCAAAATCGGCCGAAAATCTCAAACTGAATCAATCAGACTTCAAAACTCTCAAAATCGGCCGAAAATCTCAAACTGAATCATTCAGACTTCAAAACTCTCAAAACCGGCCGAAAATCTCAAACTGAATCATTCAGACTTCAAAACTCTCAAAATCGGCCGAAAATCTCAAACTGAATCATTCAGACTTCAAAACTCTCAAAATCGGCCGGAAATCTCAAACTGAATCAATCAGACTTCAAAACTCTCAAAATCGGCCGAAAATCTCAAACTGAATCAATCAGACTTCAAAACTCTCAAAATCGGCCGAAAATCTCAAACTGAATCAATCAGACATCAAAACTCTCAAAATCGGCCGAAAATCTCAAACTGAATCAATCAGACTTCAAAACTCTCAAAATCGGCCGAAAATCTCAAACTGAATCATTCAGACTTCAAAACTCTCAAAATCGGCGAAAATCTCAAACTGAATCAATCAGACTTCAAAACTCTCAAAATCGGCCGAAATCTCAAACTGAATCAATCAGACTTCAAAACTCTCAAAATCGGCCGAAAATCTCAAACTGAATCAATCAGACTTCAAAACTCTCAAAATCGGCCGAAAATCTCAAACTGAATCATTCAGACTTCAAAACTCTCAAAATCGGCCGAAAATCTCAAACTGAATCATTCAGACTTCAAAACTCTCAAAATCGGCCGAAATCTCAAACTGAATCATTCAGACTTCAAAACTCTCAAATCGGCCGAAAATCTCAAACTGAATCAATCAGACTTCAAAACTCTCAAAATCGGCCGAAAATCTCAAACTGAATCATTCAGACTTCAAAACTCTCAAAATCGGCCGAAAATCTCAAACTGAATCAATCAGACTTCAAAACTCTCAAAATCGGCCGAAAATCTCAAACTGAATCAATCAGACTTCAAAACTCTCAAAATCGGCCGAAAATCTCAAACTGAATCATTCAGACTTCAAAACTCTCAAAATCGGCCGAAAATCTCAAACTGAATCAATCAGACTTCAAAACTCTCAAAATCGGCCGAAAATCTCAAACTGAATCATTCAGACTTCAAAACTCTCAAAATCGGCCGAAAATCTCAAACTGAATCAATCAGACTTCAAAACTCTCAAAATCGGCGAAAATCTCAAACTGAATCAATCAGACTTCAAAACTCTCAAAATCGGCCGAAAATCTCAAACTGAATCAATCAGACTTCAAAACTCTCAAAATCGGCCGAAAATCTCAAACTGAATCAATCAGACTTCAAAACTCTCAAAATCGGCCGAAAATCTCAAACTGAATCATTCAGACTTCAAAACTCTCAAAACCGGCCGAAAATCTCAAACTGAATCAATCAGACTTCAAAACTCTCAAAATCGGCCGAAAATCTCAAACTGAATCATTCAGACTTCAAAACTCTCAAAATCGGCCGAAAATCTCAAACTGAATCATTCAGACTTCAAAACTCTCAAAATCGGCCGAAAATAACAAACTGAATCAATCAGACTTCAAAACTCTCAAAATCGGCCGAAAATCTCAAACTGAATCATTCAGACTTCAAAACTCTCAAAATCGGCCGAAAATCTCAAACTGAATCAATCAGACTTCCAAACTCTCAAAATCGGCCGAAAATCTGAAACTGAATCATTCAGACTTCAAAACTCTCAAAATCGGCCGAAAATCTCAAACTGAATCAATCAGACATCAAAACTCTCAAAATCGGCCGAAAATCTCAAACTGAATCATTCAGACTTCAAAACTCTCAAAATCGGCCGAAAATCTCAAACTGAATCAATCAGACTTCAAAACTCTCAAAATCGGGCGAAAATCTCAAACTGAATCAATCAGACTTCAAAACTCTCAAAATCGGCCGGAAATCTCAAACTGAATCAATCAGACTTCAAAACTCTCAAAATCGGCCGAAAATCTCAAACTGAATCAATCAGACTTCAAAACTCTCAAAATCGGCCGAAAATCTCAAACTGAATCATTCAGACTTCAAAACTCTCAAAACCGGCCGAAAATCTCAAACTGAATCATTCAGACTTCAAAACTCTCAAAATCGGCCGAAAATCTCAAACTGAATCATTCAGACTTCAAAACTCTGAAAATCGGCCGGAAATCTCAAACTGAATCAATCAGACTTCAAAACTCTCAAAATCGGCCGAAAATCTCAAACTGAATCATTCAGACTTCAAAACTCTCAAAATCGGCCGAAAATCTCAAACTGAATCAATCAGACATCAAAACTCTCAAAATCGGCCGAAAATCTCAAACTGAATCATTCAGACTTCAAAACTCTCAAAATCGGCCGAAAATCTCAAACTGAATCATTCAGACTTCAAAACTCTCAAAATCGGGCGAAAATCTCAAACTGAATCAATCAGACTTCAAAACTCTCAAAATCGGCCGAAAATCTCAAACTGAATCAATCAGACTTCAAAACTCTCAAAATCGGCCGAAAATCTCAAACTGAATCAATCAGACTTCAAAACTCTCAAAATCGGCGAAAATCTCAAACTGAATCAATCAGACTTCAAAACTCTCAAAATCGGCCGAAAATCTCAAACTGAATCAATCAGACTTCAAAACTCTCAAAATCGGCCGAAAATCTCAAACTGAATCAATCAGACTTCAAAACTCTCAAAATCGGCCGAAAATCTCAAACTGAATCATTCAGACTTCAAAACTCTCAAAACCGGCCGAAAATCTCAAACTGAATCATTCAGACTTCAAAACTCTCAAAATCGGCCGAAAATCTCAAACTGAATCATTCAGACTTCAAAACTCTCAAAATCGGCCGGAAATCTCAAACTGAATCATTCAGACTTCAAAACTCTCAAAATCGGCCGAAAATCTCAAACTGAATCAATCAGACTTCAAAACTCTCAAAATCGGCCGAAAATCTCAAACTGAATCATTCAGACTTCAAAACTCTCAAAATCGGCCGAAAATCTCAAACTGAATCAATCAGACTTCAGAACTCTCAAAATCGGCCGAAAATCTCAAACTGAATCAATCAGACTTCAAAACTCTCAAAATCGGCCGAAAATCTGAAACTGAATCATTCAGACTTCAAAACTCTCAAAATCGGCCGAAAATCTCAAACTGAATCAATCAGACATCAAAACTCTCAAAATCGGCCGAAAATCTCAAACTGAATCATTCAGACTTCAAAACTCTCAAAATCGGCCGAAAATCTCAAACTGAATCAATCAGACTTCAAAACTCTCAAAATCGGGCGAAAATCTCAAACTGAATCAATCAGACTTCAAAACTCTCAAAATCGGCCGAAAATCTCAAACTGAATCAATCAGACTTCAAAACTCTCAAAATCGGCCGAAAATCTCAAACTGAATCAATCAGACTTCAAAACTCTCAAAATCGGCCGAAAATCTCAAACTGAATCATTCAGACTTCAAAACTCTCAAAAACCGGCCGAAAATCTCAAACTGAATCAATCAGACTTCAAAACTCTCAAAATCGGCCGAAAATCTCAAACTGAATCATTCAGACTTCAAAACTCTCAAAATCGGCCGAAAATCTCAAACTGAATCAATCAGACTTCAAAACTCTCAAAATCGGCCGAAAATCTCAAACTGAATCAATCAGACTTCAAAACTCTCAAAATCGGCCGAAAATCTCAAACTGAATCATTCAGACTTCAAAACTCTCAAAATCGGCCGAAAATCTCAAACTGAATCAATCAGACTTCAAAACTCTCAAAATCGGCCGAAAATCTCAAACTGAATCAATCAGACTTCAAAACTCTCAAAATCGGCCGAAAATCTCAAACTGAATCAATCAGACTTCAAAACTCTCAAAATCGGCCGAAAATCTCAAACTGAATCAATCAGACTTCAAAACTCTCAAAATCGGCCGAAAATCTCAAACTGAATCAATCAGACTTCAAAACTCTCAAAATCGGCCGAAAATCTCAAACTGAATCAATCAGACTTCAAAACTCTCAAAATCGGCCGAAAATCTCAAACTGAATCAATCAGACTTCAAAACTCTCAAAATCGGCCGAAAATCTCAAACTGAATCAATCAGACTTCAAAACTCTCAAAATCGGCCGAAAATCTCAAACTGAATCATTCAGACTTCAAAACTCTCAAAATCGGCCGAAAATCTCAAACTGAATCATTCAGACTTCAAAACTCTCAAAATCGGCCGAAAATCTCAAACTGAATCATTCAGACTTCAAAACTCTCAAAATCGGCCGGAAATCTCAAACTGAATCAATCAGACTTCAAAACTCTCAAAATCGGCCGAAAATCTCAAACTGAATCAATCAGACTTCAAAACTCTCAAAATCGGCCGAAAATCTCAAACTGAATCAATCAGACTTCAAAACTCTCAAAATCGGCCGAAAATCTCAAACTGAATCAATCAGACTTCAAAACTCTCAAAATCGGCCGAAAATCTCAAACTGAATCAATCAGACTTCAAAACTCTCAAAATCGGCCGAAAATCTCAAACTGAATCAATCAGACTTCAAAACTCTCAAAATCGGCCGAAAATCTCAAACTGAATCAATCAGACTTCAAAACTCTCAAAATCGGCCGAAAATCTCAAACTGAATCATTCAGACTTCAAAACTCTCAAAATCGGCCGAAAATCTCAAACTGAATCAATCAGACTTCAAAACTCTCAAAATCGGCCGAAAATCTCAAACTGAATCAATCAGACTTCAAAACTCTCAAAATCGGCCGAAAATCTCAAACTGAATCAATCAGACTTCAAAACTCTCAAAATCGGCCGAAAATCTCAATCTCAAAATCGCCGAAAATAACAAACTGAATCAATCAGACTTCAAAACTCTCAAAATCGGCCGAAAATCTCAAACTGAATCATTCAGACTTCAAAACTCTCAAAATCGGCCGAAAATCTCAAACTGAATCAATCAGACATCAAAACTCTCAAAATCGCCGAAAATCTCAAACTGAATCATTCAGACATCAAAACTCTCAAAATCGGCCGAAATCTCAAACTGAATCATTCAGACTTCAAAACTCTCAAAATCGGCCGAAAATCTCAAACTGAATCAATCAGACTTCAGAACTCTCAAAATCGGCCGAAAATCTCAAACTGAATCAATCAGACTTCAAAACTCTCAAAATCGGCCGAAAATCTCAAACTGAATCAATCAGACTTCAAACTCTCAAAATCGGCCGAAAATCTCAAACTGATCATTCAGACTTCAAAACTCTCAAAATCGGCCGAAAATAACAAACTGAATCAATCAGACTTCAAAACTCTCAAATCGGCCGAAAATCTCAAACTGAATCATTCAGACTTCAAAACTCTCAAAATCGGCCGAAAATCTCAAACTGAATCAATCAGACATCAAAACTCTCAAAATCGGCCGAAAATCTCAAACTGAATCATTCAGACATCAAAACTCTCAAAATCGGCCGAAAATCTCAAACTGAATCATTCAGACTTCAAACTCTCAAAATCGGCCGAAAATCTCAAACTGAATCAATCAGACTTCAGAACTCTCAAAATCGGCCGAAAATCTCAAACTGAATCAATCAGACTTCAAAACTCTGAAAATCGGCCGAAAATCTCAAACTGAATCAATCAGACTTCAAAACTCTCAAAATCGGCCGAAAATCTCAAACTGAATCAATCAGACTTCAAAACTCTCAAAATCGGCCGAAAATCTCAAACTGAATCAATCAGACTTCAAAACTCTCAAAATCGGCCGAAAATCTCAAACTGAATCATTCAGACTTCAAAACTCTCAAAATCGGCCGAAAATAACAAACTGAATCAATCAGACTTCAAAACTCTCAAAATCGGCCGAAAATCTCAAACTGAATCATTCAGACTTCAAAACTCTCAAAATCGGCCGAAAATCTCAAACTGAATCAATCAGACTTCCAAACTCTCAAAATCGGCCGAAAATCTGAAACTGAATCATTCAGACTTCAAAACTCTCAAAATCGGCCGAAAATCTCAAACTGAATCAATCAGACATCAAAACTCTCAAAATCGGCCGAAAATCTCAAACTGAATCATTCAGACTTCAAACTCTCAAATCGGCCGAAAATCTCAAACTGAATCAATCAGACTTCAAAACTCTCAAAATCGGGCGAAAATCTCAAACTGAATCAATCAGATTTCAAAACTCTCAAAATCGGCCGAAAATCTCAAACTGAATCATTCAGACATCAAAACTCTCAAAATCGGCCGAAAATCTCAAACTGAATCAATCAGACTTCAAAACTCTCAAAATCGGGCGAAAATCTCAAACTGAATCAATCAGACTTCAAAACTCTCAAAATCGGCCGAAATCTCAAACTGAATCAATCAGACTTCAAAACTCTCAAAATCGGGCGAAAATCTCAAACTGAATCAATCAGACTTCAAAACTCTCAAAATCGGCCGAAAATCTCAAACTGAATCAATCAGACTTCAAAACTCTCAAAATCGGCCGAAAATCTCAAACTGAATCATTCAGACTTCAAAACTCTCAAAATCGGCCGAAAATCTCAAACTGAATCAATCAGACATCAAAACTCTCAAATCGGCCGAAAATCTCAAACTGAATCATTCAGACTTCAAAACTCTCAAAATCGGCCGAAAATCTCAAACTGAATCATTCAGACTTCAAAACTCTCAAAACCGGCCGAAAATCTCAAACTGAATCATTCAGACTTCAAAACTCTCAAAATCGTCCGAAAATCTCAAACTGAATCATTCAGACTTCAAAACTCTCAAAATCGGCCGGAAATCTCAAACTGAATCAATCAGACTTCAAAACTCTCAAAATCGGCCGAAAATCTCAAACTGAATCAATCAGACTTCAAAACTCTCAAAATCGGCCGAAAATCTCAAACTGAATCAATCAGACTTCAAAACTCTCAAAATCGGCCGAAAATCTCAAACTGAATCATTCAGACTTCAAAACTCTCAAAATCGGCCGAAAATAACAAACTGAATCAATCAGACTTCAAAACTCTCAAAATCGGCCGAAAATCTCAAACTGAATCAATCAGACTTCAAAACTCTCAAAATCGGCCGAAAATCTCAAACTGAATCAATCAGACTTCAAAACTCTCAAAATCGGCCGAAAATCTCAAACTGAATCATTCAGACTTCAAAACTCTCAAAATCGGCCGAAAATAACAAACTGAATCAATCAGACTTCAAAACTCTCAAAATCGGCCGAAAATCTCAAACTGAATCATTCAGACTTCAAAACTCTCAAAATCGGCCGAAAATCTCAAACTGAATCAATCAGACTTCCAAACTCTCAAAATCGGCCGAAAATCTGAAACTGAATCATTCAGACTTCAAAACTCTCAAAATCGGCCGAAAATCTCAAACTGAATCAATCAGACATCAAAACTCTCAAAATCGGCCGAAAATCTCAAACTGAATCATTCAGACTTCAAACTCTCAAAATCGGCCGAAAATCTCAAACTGAATCAATCAGACTTCAAAACTCTCAAAATCGGGCGAAAATCTCAAACTGAATCAATCAGACTTCAAAACTCTCAAAATCGGCCGAAAATCTCAAACTGAATCAATCAGACTTCAAAACTCTCAAAATCGGCCGAAAATCTCAAACTGAATCAATCAGACTTCAAAACTCTCAAAATCGGCCGAAAATCTCAAACTGAATCATTCAGACTTCAAAACTCTCAAAACCGGCCGAAAATCTCAAACTGAATCATTCAGACTTCAAAACTCTCAAAATCGGCCGAAAATCTCAAACTGAATCATTCAGACTTCAAAACTCTCAAAATCGGCCGGAAATCTCAAACTGAATCAATCAGACTTCAAAACTCTCAAAATCGGCCGAAAATCTCAAACTGAATCAATCAGACTTCAAAACTCTCAAAATCGGCCGAAAATCTCAAACTGAATCATTCAGACTTCAAAACTCTCAAAATCGGCCGAAAATAACAAACTGAATCAATCAGACTTCAAAACTCTCAAAATCGGCCGAAAATCTCAAACTGAATCATTCAGACTTCAAAACTCTCAAAATCGGCCGAAAATCTCAACTGAATCAATCAGACTTCCAAACTCTCAAAATCGGCCGAAAATCTGAAACTGAATCATTCAGACTTCAAAACTCTCAAAATCGGCCGAAAATCTCAAACTGAATCAATCAGACATCAAAACTCTCAAAATCGGCCGAAAATCTCAAACTGAATCATTCAGACTTCAAAACTCTCAAAATCGGCCGAAAATCTCAAACTGAATCAATCAGACTTCAAAACTCTCAAAATCGGCCGAAAATCTCAAACTGAATCATTCAGACTTCAAAACTCTCAAAATCGGCCGAAAATCTCAAACTGAATCAATCAGACTTCAAAACTCTCAAAATCGGCCGAAAATCTCAAACTGAATCAAATCAGACTTCAAACTCTCAAAATCGGCCGAAAATCTCAAACTGAATCATTCAGACTTCAAACTCAAAATCGGCCGAAAATCTCCCAAACTGAATCAATCAGACTTCTCAAAATCGGCCGAAAATCTCAAACTGAATCATTCAGACTTCAAACTCTCAAAATCGGCCGAAAATAACAAACTGAATCAATCAGACTTCAAAACTCTCAAAATCGGCCGAAAATCTCAAACTGAATCATTCAGACTTCAAAACTCTCAAAATCGGCCGAAAATCTCAAACTGAATCAATCAGACTTCCAAACTCTCAAAATCGGCCGAAAATCTGAAACTGAATCATTCAGACTTCAAAACTCTCAAAATCGCCGAAAATCTCAAACTGAATCAATCAGACATCAAAACTCTCAAAATCGGCCGAAAATCTCAAACTGAATCATTCAGACTTCAAAACTCTCAAAATCGGCCGAAAATCTCAAACTGAATCAATCAGACTTCAAAACTCTCAAAATCGGGCGAAAATCTCAAACTGAATCAATCAGATTTCAAAACTCTCAAAATCGGCCGAAAATCTCAAACTGAATCATTCAGACATCAAAACTCTCAAAATCGGCCGAAAATCTCAAACTGAATCAATCAGACTTCAAAACTTTCAAAATCGGGCGAAAATCTCAAACTGAATCAATCAGACTTCAAAACTCTCAAAATCGGCCGAAAATCTCAAACTGAATCAATCAGACTTCAAAACTCTCAAAATCGGGCGAAAATCTCAAACTGAATCAATCAGACTTCAAAACTCTCAAAATCGGCCGAAAATCTCAAACTGAATCAATCAGACTTCAAAACTCTCAAAATCGGCCGAAAATCTCAAACTGAATCATTCAGACTTCAAACTCTCAAAATCGGCCGAAAATCTCAAACTGAATCATCAGACATCAAAACTCTCAAAATCGGCCGAAAATCTCAAACTGAATCATTCAGACTTCAAAACTCTCAAAATCGCCGAAAATCTCAAACTGAATCATTCAGACTTCAAACTCTCAAACCGCCGAAATCTCAAACTAATCATTCAGACTCAAAACTCTCAAATCGTCCGAAATCTCAAACTGAATCATTCAGACTTCAAAACTCTCAAAATCGGCCGGAAATCTCAAACTGAATCAATCAGACTTCAAAACTCTCAAAATCGGCCGAAAATCTCAAACTGAATCAATCAGACTTCAAACTCTCAAAATCGGCGAAAATCTCAAACTGAATCAATCAGACTTCAAAACTCTCAAAATCGGCCGAAAATCTCAAACTGAATCATTCAGACTTCAAAACTCTCAAAATCGGCCGAAAATAACAAACTGAATCAATCAGACTTCAAAACTCTCAAAATCGGCCGAAAATCTCAAACTGAATCAATCAGACTTCAAAACTCTCAAAATCGGCCGAAAATCTCAAACTGAATCAATCAGACTTCAAAACTCTCAAAATCGGCCGAAAATCTCAAACTGAATCATTCAGACTTCAAAACTCTCAAAATCGGCCGAAAATAACAAACTGAATCAATCAGACTTCAAAACTCTCAAAATCGGCCGAAAATCTCAAACTGAATCATTCAGACTTCAAAACTCTCAAAATCGGCCGAAAATCTCAAACTGAATCAATCAGACTTCCAAACTCTCAAAATCGGCCGAAAATCTGAAACTGAATCATTCAGACTTCAAAACTCTCAAAATCGGCCGAAAATCTCAAACTGAATCAATCAGACTTCAAAACTCTCAAATCGGCCGAAAATCTCAAACTGAATCATTCAGACTTCAAAACTCTCAAAATCGGCCGAAAATCTCAAACTGAATCAATCAGACTTCAAAACTCTCAAAATCGGCCGAAAATCTCAAACTGAATCAATCAGACTTCAAAACTCTCAAAATCGGCCGAAAATCTCAAACTGAATCAATCAGACTTCAAAACTCTCAAAATCGGCCGAAAATCTCAAACTGAATCAATCAGACTTCAAAACTCTCAAAATCGGCCGAAAATCTCAAACTGAATCATTCAGACTTCAAAACTCTCAAAACCGGCCGAAAATCTCAAACTGAATCATTCAGACTTCAAAACTCTCAAAATCGGCCGAAAATCTCAAACTGAATCATTCAGACTTCAAAACTCTCAAAATCGGCCGGAAATCTCAAACTGAATCAATCAGACTTCAAAACTCTCAAAATCGGCCGAAAATCTCAAACTGAATCAATCAGACTTCAAAACTCTCAAAATCGGCCGAAAATCTCAAACTGAATCATTCAGACTTCAAAACTCTCAAAATCGGCCGAAAATAACAAACTGAATCAATCAGACTTCAAAACTCTCAAAATCGGCCGAAAATCTCAAACTGAATCATTCAGACTTCAAAACTCTCAAAATCGGCCGAAAATCTCAAACTGAATCAATCAGACTTCCAAACTCTCAAAATCGGCCGAAAATCTGAAACTGAATCATTCAGACTTCAAAACTCTCAAAATCGGCCGAAAATCTCAAACTGAATCAATCAGACATCAAAACTCTCAAAATCGGCCGAAAATCTCAAACTGAATCATTCAGACTTCAAAACTCTCAAAATCGGCCGAAAATCTCAAACTGAATCAATCAGACTTCAAAACTCTCAAAATCGGCCGAAAATCTCAAACTGAATCATTCAGACTTCAAAACTCTCAAAATCGGCCGAAAATCTCAAACTGAATCAATCAGACTTCAAAACTCTCAAAATCGGCCGAAAATCTCAAACTGAATCAATCAGACTTCAAAACTCTCAAAATCGGCCGAAAATCTCAAACTGAATCATTCAGACTTCAAAACTCTCAAAATCGGCCGAAAATCTCAAACTGAATCAATCAGACTTCAAAACTCTCAAAATCGGCCGAAAATCTCAAACTGAATCATTCAGACTTCAAAACTCTCAAAATCGGCCGAAAATCTCAAACTGAATCAATCAGACTTCAAAACTCTCAAAATCGGCCGAAAATCTCAAACTGAATCAATCAGACTTCAAAACTCTCAAAATCGGCCGAAAATCTCAAACTGAATCAATCAGACTTCAGAACTCTCAAAACCGGCCGAAAATCTCAAACTGAATCAATCAGACTTCAAAACTCTGAAAATCGGCCGAAAATCTCAAACTGAATCAATCAGACTTCAAAACTCTCAAAATCGGCCGAAAATCTCAAACTGAATCATTCAGACTTCAAAACTCTCAAAATCGGCCGAAAATCTCAAACTGAATCAATCAGACTTCAAAACTCTCAAAATCGGCCGAAAATCTCAAACTGAATCATTCAGACTTCAAAACTCTCAAAATCGGCCGAAAATCTCAAACTGAATCAATCAGACTTCAAAACTCTCAAAATCGGCCGAAAATCTCAAACTGAATCATTCAGACTTCAAAACTCTCAAAATCGGCCGAAAATCTCAAACTGAATCAATCAGACTTCAAAACTCTCAAAATCGGGCGAAAATCTCAAACTGAATCAATCAGACTTCAAAACTCTCAAAATCGGCCGAAAATCTCAAACTGAATCAATCAGACTTCAAAACTCTCAAAATCGGCCGAAAATCTCAAACTGAATCAATCAGACTTCAAAACTCTCAAAATCGGCCGAAAATCTCAAACTGAATCATTCAGACTTCAAAACTCTCAAAACCGGCCGAAAATCTCAAACTGAATCATTCAGACTTCAAAACTCTCAAAATCGGCCGAAAATCTCAAACTGAATCATTCAGACTTCAAAACTCTCAAAATCGGCCGGAAATCTCAAACTGAATCATTCAGACTTCAAAACTCTCAAAATCGGCCGAAAATCTCAAACTGAATCAATCAGACTTCAAAACTCTCAAAATCGGCCGAAAATCTCAAACTGAATCATTCAGACTTCAAAACTCTCAACATCGGCCGAAAATCTGAAACTGAATCATTCAGACTTCCAAACTCTCAAAATCGGCCGAAAATCTGAAACTGAATCATTCAGACTTCAAAACTCTCAAAATCGGCCGAAAATCTCAAACTGAATCAATCAGACATCAAAACTCTCAAAATCGGCCGAAAATCTCAAACTGAATCATTCAGACTTCAAAACTCTCAAAATCGGCCGAAAATCTCAAACTGAATCAATCAGACTTCAAAACTCTCAAAATCGGGCGAAAATCTCAAACTGAATCAATCAGACTTCAAAACTCTCAAAATCGGCCGAAAATCTCAAACTGAATCAATCAGACTTCAAAACTCTCAAAATCGGCCGAAAATCTCAAACTGAATCAATCAGACTTCAAAACTCTCAAAATCGGCCGAAAATCTCAAACTGAATCATTCAGACTTCAAAACTCTCAAAACCGGCCGAAAATCTCAAACTGAATCATTCAGACTTCAAAACTCTCAAAATCGGCCGAAAATCTCAAACTGAATCATTCAGACTTCAAAACTCTCAAAATCGGCCGGAAATCTCAAACTGAATCAATCAGACTTCAAAACTCTCAAAATCGGCCGAAAATCTCAAACTGAATCATTCAGACTTCAAAACTCTCAAAATCGGCCGAAAATCTCAAACTGAATCAATCAGACATCAAAACTCTCAAAATCGGCCGAAAATCTCAAACTGAATCATTCAGACTTCAAAACTCTCAAAATCGGCCGAAAATCTCAAACTGAATCAATCAGACTTCAAAACTCTCAAAATCGGGCGAAAATCTCAAACTGAATCAATCAGACTTCAAAACTCTCAAAATCGGCCGAAAATCTCAAACTGAATCAATCAGACTTCAAAACTCTCAAAATCGGCCGAAAATCTCAAACTGAATCAATCAGACTTCAAAACTCTCAAAATCGGCCGAAAATCTCAAACTGAATCATTCAGACTTCAAAACGCTCAAAACCGGCCGAAAATCTCAAACTGAATCATTCAGACTTCAAAACTCTCAAAATCGGCCGAAAATCTCAAACTGAATCATTCAGACTTCAAAACTCTCAAAATCGGCCGGAAATCTCAAACTGAATCAATCAGACTTCAAAACTCTGAAAATCGGCCGAAAATCTCAAACTGAATCAATCAGACTTCAAAACTCTCAAAATCGGCCGAAAATCTCAAACTGAATCAATCAGACTTCAAAACTCTCAAAATCGGCCGAAAATCTCAAACTGAATCAATCAGACTTCAAAACTCTCAAAATCGGCCGAAAATCTCAAACTGAATCATTCAGACTTCAAAACTCTCAAAATCGGCCGAAAATCTCAAACTGAATCATTCAGACTTCAAAACTCTCAAAACCGGCCGAAAATCTCAAACTGAATCATTCAGACTTCAAAACTCTCAAAATCGGCCGAAAATCTCAAACTGAATCATTCAGACTTCAAAACTCTCAAAATCGGCCGGAAATCTCAAACTGAATCAATCAGACTTCAAAACTCTCAAAATCGGCCGAAAATCTCAAACTGAATCATTCAGACTTCAAAACTCTCAAAATCGGCCGAAAATCTCAAACTGAATCATTCAGACTTCAAAACTCTCAAAATCGGCCGAAAATCTCAAACTGAATCAATCAGACTTCAAAACTCTCAAAATCGGCCGAAAATCTCAAACTGAATCATTCAGACTTCAAAACTCTCAAAATCGGCCGAAAATCTCAAACTGAATCAATCAGACTTCAAAACTCTCAAAATCGGCCGAAAATCTCAAACTGAATCAATCAGACTTCAAAACTCTCAAACTCGGCCGAAAATCTCAAACTGAATCAATCAGACTTCAGAACTCTCAAAACCGGCCGAAAATCTCAAACTGAATCAATCAGACTTCAAAACTCTGAAAATCGGCCGAAAATCTCAAACTGAATCAATCAGACTTCAAAACTCTCAAAATCGGCCGAAAATCTCAAACTGAATCATTCAGACTTCAAAACTCTCAAAATCGGCCGAAAATCTCAAACTGAATCAATCAGACTTCAAAACTCTCAAAATCGGCCGAAAATCTCAAACTGAATCATTCAGACTTCAAAACTCTCAAAATCGGCCGAAAATCTCAAACTGAATCAATCAGACTTCAAAACTCTCAAAATCGGCCGAAAATCTCAAACTGAATCATTCAGACTTCAAAACTCTCAAAATCGGCCGAAAATCTCAAACTGAATCAATCAGACTTCAAAACTCTCAAAATCGGGCGAAAATCTCAAACTGAATCAATCAGACTTCAAAACTCTCAAAATCGGCCGAAAATCTCAAACTGAATCAATCAGACTTCAAAACTCTCAAAATCGGCCGAAAATCTCAAACTGAATCAATCAGACTTCAAAACTCTCAAAATCGGCCGAAAATCTCAAACTGAATCATTCAGACTTCAAAACTCTCAAAACCGGCCGAAAATCTCAAACTGAATCATTCAGACTTCAAAACTCTCAAAATCGGCCGAAAATCTCAAACTGAATCATTCAGACTTCAAAACTCTCAAAATCGGCCGGAAATCTCAAACTGAATCATTCAGACTTCAAAACTCTCAAAATCGGCCGAAAATCTCAAACTGAATCAATCAGACTTCAAAACTCTCAAAATCGGCCGAAAATCTCAAACTGAATCATTCAGACTTCAAAACTCTCAACATCGGCCGAAAATCTCAAACTGAATCAATCAGACTTCAGAACTCTCAAAATCGGCCGAAAATCTCAAACTGAATCAATCAGACTTCAAAACTCTGAAAATCGGCCGAAAATCTCAAACTGAATCAATCAGACTTCAAAACTCTCAAAATCGGCCGAAAATCTCAAACTGAATCAATCAGACTTCAAAACTCTCAAAATCGGCCGAAAATCTCAAACTGAATCAATCAGACTTCAAAACTCTCAAAATCGGCCGAAAATCTCAAACTGAATCATTCAGACTTCAAAACTCTCAAAATCGGCCGAAAATAACAAACTGAATCAATCAGACTTCAAAACTCTCAAAATCGGCCGAAAATCTCAAACTGAATCATTCAGACGTCAAAACTCTCAAAATCGGCCGAAAATCTCAAACTGAATCAATCAGACTTCAAAACTCTCAAAATCGGCCGAAAATCTCAAAATGAATCATTCAGACTTCAAAACTCTCAAAATCGGCCGGAAATCTCAAACTGAATCAATCAGACTTCAAAACTCTCAAAATCGGCCGAAAATCTCAAACTGAATCATTCAGACTTCAAAACTCTCAAAATCGGCCGAAAATCTCAAACTGAATCATTCAGACTTCAAAACTCTCAAAATCGGCCGAAAATCTCAAACTGAATCAATCAGACTTCAAAACTCTCAAAATCGGCCGAAAATCTCAAACTGAATCAATCAGACTTCAAAACTCTCAAAATCGGCCGAAAATCTCAAACTGAATCATTCAGACTTCAAAACTCTCAAAATCGGCCGAAAATCTCAAACTGAATCAATCAGACTTCAAAACTCTCAAAATCGGCCGAAAATCTCAAACTGAATCAATCAGACTTCAAAACTCTCAAAATCGGCCGAAAATCTCAAACTGAATCAATCAGACTTCAGAACTCTCAAAACCGGCCGAAAATCTCAAACTGAATCAATCAGACTTCAAAACTCTGAAAATCGGCCGAAAATCTCAAACTGAATCAATCAGACTTCAAAACTCTCAAAATCGGCCGAAAATCTCAAACTGAATCATTCAGACTTCAAAACTCTCAAAATCGGCCGAAAATCTCAAACTGAATCAATCAGACTTCAAAACTCTCAAAATCGGCCGAAAATCTCAAACTGAATCATTCAGACTTCAAAACTCTCAAAATCGGCCGAAAATCTCAAACTGAATCAATCAGACTTCAAAACTCTCAAAATCGGCCGAAAATCTCAAACTGAATCAATCAGACTTCAAAACTCTCAAAATCGGCCGAAAATCTCAAACTGAATCAATCAGACTTCAGAACTCTCAAAACCGGCCGAAAATCTCAAACTGAATCAATCAGACTTCAAAACTCTGAAAATCGGCCGAAAATCTCAAACTGAATCAATCAGACTTCAAAACTCTCAAAATCGGCCGAAAATCTCAAACTGAATCATTCAGACTTCAAAACTCTCAAAATCGGCCGAAAATCTCAAACTGAATCATTCAGACTTCAAAACTCTCAAAATCGGCCGAAAATCTCAAACTGAATCTCTCTGACTCTCGCTGACACTCTCTGATACTGTCTGACACTCTCTGACGCTCACTGACATTCTCTGAAGCTTTCTGAAACTCTCTGACACTCTGTGACACCCTCTGAGACTCTCTGAAACTCTCTGACAATCTCTTAAACTTTCTGAAACTCTCTGAAACTCTCTGAAACTCTCTGCAACTCTCTGACACTCTCAGAAACTCTCAGAAGCTCTCTGAAACTCTCTGACACTCTGACACTCTCTGAAACTCTCAGACACTCTCTGACACTCACTGACACTATCTGCGACTCTCTGAAAATCTCTGACACTGCCTGAAACTCTCTGACACTTTCTGAATCTCTCGGACACTCTCTGAATCTCTCTGAAACTCTCCGACACTCTGTGACAGTCTCTGAAACTTTCTGGCACTCTCTGGCACTCTCTGAAGATCTCTGACACTCTCTGAAACTCTGTGACACTCTCTGAAACACTCCGACACTCTCTGACACTCTCAGACACTCTGTGACACTCTCTGACACTTTCTGAAACTCTCTGACACTATCTGACTCTTTCTGAAACTCTCGGACACTCTCTGACACACTCTGCAACTCTGTGACACTCTGTGACACTCTCTGACACTCTCTGAATCTCTCTGAAACGCTCTGACACTCTGTGACACTCTCTGAATCTCTCTGAAACTCCCTGACACTCTCTGACTCTCTCTGAAACTTTCTGACAATCTCTGTCACTCTCTGAACATCTCAGGAACTCTCTGGAACTCTCTGACACTCACAGAAAGTCTCTGAAACTCTCTGACACACTCTGAAACTCTCTGACACTCTCTGACACTCTCTGAAACTCTGTGACACTCTCTGACAATCTCAGACACTGTCTGACTCTCTCTGAAACTCTCTGACAGTCACTCAAACTCTCTGAAATTGTCTGACACTCTGTGACAATCTCTGACACTCTCTGAATCTCTCTGAAGCACTCTGACACTCTGTGACACTCTCTGAAACTCTCTGACACTCTCTGAAACTCTCTGAAGCTTTCTGAAACATTCTGAAACTCTCTGACACTCTCAGAAACACTCAGGAACTCCCTGAAACTCTCTGACACTCTCTGAAATTCTCTGACAATCTCTGACACTCTCTGACAAACTCAGAAAGTCTCAGAAACTCTCTGACACACTCTGAAACTCTCAGACACTCTCTGAAACTCTCTGACACTCTCTGAAACTCTCTGAAACTCTCTGACACCCTGTGACACTCTCTGAAATTCGCTGACAATCTCTGACACTCTCTGAGAAGCTCACAAACTCTCAGAAACTCTCGGACACTCTCTGAAACTCTCTGACACTCTCTGACACTCTGTGAATCTCTCAGACACTCTCTGGCACTCTCTGACACTCTTTGACACGCTCTGACACTCTCTGAAACCCATTGAAACTCTCTGACACTCTCTGTCACTCTCAGACACTCTCTGACACTCTCTGACACTTTCTGAAACTCTCTGACACTCTCTGACACTCTCAGACACTCTCTGACACTTTCGGAAAGTCTCCGACAATATCTGATACTTTCTGAAACTTTCTGACACTCTCTGAATATCTCTGACACTCTCTGACTCTCTCTGACGCTATGTGATACTCTCTGACACTCTCTGACAATCTCTGAAACTCTCTGACACTCTCTGAAACTCTCTGACACGCCCTGACACTCTCTGAATCTCTCTGAAACTCTCTGACCCTCTGTGACACTCTTTGAAACTTTCTGACACTCTCTGAAACTCTCTGAAGATCTCTGAAACTTTCTGAAAATCTCTGACATTCTCTGACACTCTGTGACACTCTCTGAAACTCTCTGACACTCTCTGACTCTCTCCGACACACTCTGACACTTTCGGAAGCTCTCTGACACTATCTGACACTTTCTGAATCTTTCTGACACTCTCTGAATATCTCTGACACTCTCTGACACTCTCTGACACTCTGTGACACTCTCTGAAAATCTCTGACACTCTCTGACACTCTGTGAATCTCTCAGACACTCTCTGGCACTCTCTGACACTCTCTGACACTCTCTGACACTCTCTGAAACCCTCTGAAACTCTCTGACACTCTCTGTCACTCTCAGACACTCTCTGACACTCTCTGACACTTTCTGAAACTCTCTGACACTCTCTGACACTCTCAGACACTCTCTGACACTTTCGGAAACTCTCTGACAATATCTGACACTTTCTGAAACTTTCTGACACTCTCTGAATATCTCTGACACTCTCTGACTCTCTCTGACGCTATGTGATACTCTCTGACACTCTCTGACAATCTCTGAAACTCTCTGACACTCTCTGAAACTCTCTGACACGCCCTGACACTCTCTGAATCTCTCTGAAACTCTCTGACCCTCTGTGACACTCTATGAACCTTTCTGACACTCTCTGAAACTCTCTGAAGATCTCTGAAACTTTCTGAAAATCTCTTACACTCTCTGACACTCTGTGACACTCTCTGAAACTCTCTGACACTCTCTGACTCTCTCCGACACACTCTGACACTTTCGGAAACTCTCTGACACTATCTGACAATTTCTGAAAATTTCTGACACTCTCTGAATATCTCTGACACTCTCTGACTCTCACTGACGCTATGTGATACTCTCTGACACTCTCTGACAATCTCTGAAACTCTCTGACACTCCCAGATACTTTCTGACACTCTCTGAAACTCTCTGACACTCTCTGAAACTCTCTGACACTCCCTGACACTCTCTGAATCTCTCTGAAACTCTCTGACCCTCTGTGACACTCTCTGAAACTTTCTGACTCTCTCTGACACTCTCTGAAGATCTGTGAAACTTTCTGAAAATCTCTGACACTCTCTGACACTCTGTGACACTCTCTGAAACTCTCTGACACTCTCTGACTCTCTCCGACACACTCAGAAACTGACAGAAACTCTCAGGCACTCTCTGACACTCTCAGAAAGTCTCTGAAATTCTCTGACACTCTCTGAAACTCTTTGACACTCTTTGACACTCTCTGACACTGTCTGAATCTCTGTGAAACTCTCTACTCTCTCTGACATTCTCTGACACTCTCTGAAGCTCTCTGATTCTCTCTGATACTCTGTGACACTCTCTGAAACTTTCTGACACTCTCTGAAACACTCTGAAGCTCTCTGAAACTCTCTGAAACTCTCTGACAATCTCAGAAACTCTCAGAAACTCTGACACTCTCTGACACTCTCCGACAAACTCAGAAACTCTCTGAAACTCTCTGACACTCTCTGATACTCGCTGACTCTCTCTGACTCTCGCTGACACTCTCTGATACTCTCTGACAATCACTGACACTATCTGACAATCTCTGAAACTCACTGACACTCACTGACACTCTGTGACACTCTCTAAAACTCTCTGACACTCACTGACACTCTGTGACACTCTCTGAAACTCTCTGACACTCCCTGACACTCTCTGACACTCTCTGAAACTCTCTGACACTCACTGACACTCTGTGACACTTTCTGAAACTCTCTGACACTCTGACACGCTCTGACATTCTCTGACATTCTCTGAAACTGTTCGACACTCTCTGACACTCTCAGATACTGTCTGACACTCTCTGAAACTCTCTGACTCACTCTGACACTCCCTGACACGCTCTGACACTCCCTGACACTCTCTGAGATCTCTCTCTGAAGCTCTCTGACACTCTGTGACACTCTCTGAAACTTTCTGGCACTCTCTGACACTCTCTGAAGATCTCTGAAACTCTCTGAAAATCTCTGACACTCTCTGACACTCTGTGACACTCTCTGAAACTCTCTGACACTCTCTGACTCTCTCCGACACACTCAGAAACTGGCAGAAACTCTCAGGCACTCTCTGACACTCTCAGAAAGTCTCTGAAATTCTCTGACACTCTCTGAAACTCTCTGATACTCTCTGA
This sequence comes from Heterodontus francisci, assembly GCF_036365525.1. Taxonomy (NCBI): domain Eukaryota; kingdom Metazoa; phylum Chordata; class Chondrichthyes; order Heterodontiformes; family Heterodontidae; genus Heterodontus; species Heterodontus francisci. The sequence goes on along the minus strand of NW_027140543.1, from coordinate 5,142,622 downwards.
CACTCTGTGACACTCTCTGACACTCTCTAAAAGTCTATGAAACTCTCTGAAACTTACTGACACTCTCTGAAACACTCTGAAGCTCTCTGAATCTCTCTGAAACTCTCTGACAATCTCAGAAACTCTCTGACACTCTCCGACAAACTCAGAGACTCTCTGAAACTCTCTGACACTCTCTGACACTCGCTGACTCTCTCTGACTCTCGCTGACACTCTCTGATACTCTCTGACACTCTCTGACACTCACTGACATTCTCTGAAGCTTTCTGAAACTCTCTGACACTCTGTGACACCCTCTGAGACTCTCTGAAACTCTCTGACAATCTCTTAAACTTTCTGACACTCTCTGAAACTCTCTGAAACTCTCTGAAACTCTCTGCAACACTCTGACACTCTCAGAAACTCTCAGAAGATCTCTGAAACTCTCTGACACTCTCTGACACTCTCTGAAACTCTCAGACACTCTCTGACACTCACTGACACTATCTGCGACTCTCTGAAAATCTCTGAAACTCTCTGAAACTCTCTGATACTCTCTGACACTCTCTGACACTCTCTGAAACTCTCTGACACTCACTGACACTCTCAGACACTCTCTGAAGCTCTGTGACACTATCTGACACTTTCTGAATCTCTCGGACACTCTCTGAATCTCTCTGAAACTCTCCGACACTCTGTGACACTCTCTGAAACTTTCTGGCACTCTCTGACACTCTCTGAAGATCTCTGACACTCTCTGAAACTCTGTGACACTCTCTGAAACACTCCGACACTCTCTGACACTCTCAGACACTCTCTGACACTTTCTGAAACTCTCGGACACTCTCTGACACACTCTGCAACTCTGTGACACTCTGTGACAATCTCTGACACTCTCTGAATCTCTCTGAAACGCTCTGACACTCTGTGACACTCTCTGAATCTCTCTGAAACTCCCTGACACTCTCTGACTCTCTCTGAAACTCTCTGAAATTGTCTGACACTCTATGACAATCTCTGACACTCTCTGAATCTCTCTGAAGCACTCTGACACTCTGTGACACTCTCTGAAACTCTCTGACACTCTCTGAAAGTTTCTGACACTCTCTGAATCTCTCTGACTCTCTCAGAAACACTCAGAAACTCTCTGAAACTCTCTGAAACTCTCTGACACTCTCTGACACTCTCTGAGACTCTCTGAAACTCTCTGACACTCTCTGACACTGTCTGAAACTCACTGACTATCTCTGACACTCTCAGATACTCTCTGACACTCTCTGACACTTTCTGAAACTCTCTGACACTATCTGACACTTTCTGAATCTCTCGGACACTCTCTGAAACTCTCTGACACTCTCTGAAACTGTCTGACACTCTGTGACACTCTCTGAAACTCTCTGACACTCTCTGAAACTATCTGATACTCTCTGAAACTCTCAGAAACACTCAGGAACTCTCTGAAACTCTCTGACACTCTCTGACTCTCTGCGACTCTCTCTGAAATTCTCTGACAATCTCTCACACTCTCTGACAAACTCAGAAAGTCTCAGAAACTCTCTGACAGACTCTGAAACTCTCAGACACTCTCTGAAACTCTCTGACACACTCTGAAACTCTCTGAAACTCTCTGACGCTCTGTGACACTCTGAAATTCGCTGACAATCTCTGACACTCTCTGAGAAACTGACAAACTCTCAGAAACTCTCGGACACTCCCTGAAACTCTCTGAAACTCTCTGAAACTCTCTGACACTCGCTGACTCTCTCTGACTCTCGCTGACACTCTCTGATACTCTCTGACAATCACTGACACTATCTGTCAATCTCTGAAACTCTCTGACACTCACTGACACTCTGTGACACTCTCTGAAACTCTCTGACACTCTCTGACACTCGCTGACACTCTCTGACTCTCGCTGCCAATCTCTGATACTCTCTGACATTCACTGTCACTATCTGACACTCTCTCAAACTCTCTGACACTCACTGACACTCTGTGACACTCTCTGAAACTCTCTGACACTCCCTGAAACTCTCTGACACTCTCTGAAACTCTCTGACACTCACCGACACTCTGTGACACTCTATGAAACTCTCTGACTCTCTCTGACACTCTCCGACAAACTCAGAAACTCTCTGAAACTCTCTGACACTCTCTGACACTCGCTGACTCTCTCTGACTCTCGCTGACACTCTCTGATACTCTCTGACAATCACTGACACTATCTGTCAATCTCTGAAACACTCTGACACTCACTGACACTCTGTGACATTCTCTGAAACTCTCTGACACTCTCTGACACTCGCTGACACTCTCTGACTCTCGCTGCCAATCTCTGATACTCTCTGACACTCACTGACACTCTGTGACACTCTCTGAAACACTCCGACACTCTCTGACACTCTCAGACACTCTCTGACACTCTCTGACACTTTCTGAAACTCTCTGACACTATCTGACTGTTTCTGAAAATCCCGGACACTCTCTGACACACTCTGCAACTCTGTGACACTCTGTGACAAACTCTGACACTCTCTGAATCTCTCTGAAACTCCCTGACACTCTCTGACTCTCTCTGAAACTTTCTGACAATCTCTGACACTCTCTGAACATCTCTGAAACTCTCTGAAAATCTCTGACACTCTCTGACACTCTCTGACACTCTCAGATCCTCTCTGACTCTCTCAAACACACTCCGACACACTCAGAAACTCTCAGAAACTCTCTGGAACTCTCTGACACTCTCAGAAAGTCTCTGAAACTTTCTGACACACTCTGAAACTCTCTGACACTCTCTGACACTCTCTGAAACTCTTTGACGCTCTTTGACACTCTCAGACACTCTCTGACTCTCTCTGAAACTCTCTGACACTCACTGAAACTCTCTGAAATTGTCTGACACTCTGTGACAATCTCTGACACTCTCTGAATCTCTCTGAAGCACTCTGACACTCTGTGACACTCTCTGAAACTCTCTGACACTCTCTGAAACTTTCTGACACTCTCTGAAACTCTCTGACACTCTCTGACACTCTCTGAAACTCTCTGAAACTCTCTGACACTCTCTGACACTGTCTGAAACTCACTGACTATCTCTGACAGTCTTTGAATCTCTCTGAAGCACTCTGACACTCTGTGGCACTCTGACACTCTGTGACACTCTCTGAAACTGTCTGAAACTTTCTGAAACTCTCTGACACTCTCAGAAACACTCAGGAACTCTCTGAAACTCTCTGACACTCTCTGACACTCTCTGACAAACTCAGAAAGTCTCAGAAACTCTCTGACAGGCTCTGAAACTCTCAGACACTCTCTGAAACTCTCTGACACTCTCTGAAACTCTCTGAAACTCTCTGACACTCTGTGCCACTCTCTGAAATTCGCTGACAATCTCTGACACTCTCTGAGAAACTCACAAACTCTCAGAAACTCTCGGACACTCTCATAAACTCTCTGACAATCTCTGACACTCTCTGACACTCTCAGACACTCTCTGGCACTTTCGGAAACTCTCTGACACTTTCTGAAACTTTCTGACTCTCTCTGAATATGTCTGACACTCTCTGACTCTCTCTGACGCTTTGTGATACTCTCTGACAATCTCTGATACTCTCTGACACTCTCTGAAACTCTCTGACACTCCCTGACACTCTCTGAATCTCTCTGAAACTCTCTGACCCTCTGTGACACTCTCTGAAACTTTCTGACACTCTCTGAAACTCTCTGAAACTTTCTGAAAATCTCTGACACTCTCTGACACTCTGTGACACTCTCTGAAGCTCTCTGACACTCTCTGACTCGCTCTGACACACTCTGACACTTTCGGAAACTCTCTGACACTATATGACACTTTCTGAAACTTTCTGACACTCTCTGAATATCTCTGACACTCTCTGACTCTCTCTGACGCTATGTGATACTCTCTGACACTCTCTGACAATCTCTGAAACTCTCTGACACTCTCAGATACTTTCTGACACTCTCTGAAACTCTCTGACACTCTCTGAAACTCTCTGAAACTCTCTGACCCTCTGTGACACTCTCTGAAACTTTCTGACACTCTCTGACACTCTGTGGACACTCTCTGAAACTCTCTGACACTCTCTGACTCTCTCCGACACTCGCTGACACTCTCTGATACTCTCAGAAAGTCTCTGAAACTCTCTGACACTCTGTGACACTCTCTGAAACTCTCTGACACTCTCTGACACTCTCAGAAACTCTCTGACACTTTCGGAAACTCTCTGACACTTTCTGAAACTTTCTGACTCTCTCTGAATATGTCTGACACTCTCTGACTCTCTCTGACGCTTTGTGATACTCTCTGACAATCTCTGATACTCTCTGACACTCTCTGAAACTCTCTGACACTCCCTGACACTCTCTGAATCTCTCTGAAACTCTCTGACCCTCTGTGACACTCTCTGAAACTTTCTGACACTCTCTGAAACTCTCTGAAACTTTCTGAAAATCTCTGACACTCTCTGACACTCTGTGACACTCTCTGACACTCTCTGACTCGCTCTGACACTCTCTGACACTTTCGGAAACTCTCTGACACTATATGACACTTTCTGAAACTTTCTGACACTCTCTGAATATCTCTGACACTCTCTGACTCTCTCTGACGCTATGTGATACTCTCTGACACTCTCTGACAATCTCTGAAACTCTCTGACACTCTCAGATACTTTCTGACACTCTCTGAAACTCTCTGACACTCTCTGAAACTCTCTGACACTCCCTGACACTCTCTGAATCTCTCTGAAACTCTCTGACCCTCTGTGACACTCTCTGAAACTTTCTGACACTCTCTGACACTCTGTGGACACTCTCTGAAACTCTCTGACACTCTCTGACTCTCTCCGACACACTCAGAAACTGGCAGAAACTCTCAGGCACTCTCTGACACTCTCAGAAAGTCTCTGAAACTCTCTGACACTCTGTGACACTCTCTGAAACTCTCTGACACTCTCTGACACTCTCTGACATTCTCTGAAACTCTTCGACACTCTCTGACACTCTCAGATACTGTCAGACACTCTCTGAAACTCTCTGACTCACTCTGACACTCCCTGACACGCTCTGACACTCCCTGACACTCTCTGAGATCTCTCCCTGAAGCTCTCTGACACTCTGTGACACTCTCTGAAACTTTCTGGCACTCTCTGACACTCTCTGAAGATCTCTGAAACTCTCTGAAAATCTCTGACACTCTCTGACACTCTGTGACACTCTCTGAAACTCTCTGACACTCTCTGACTCTCTCCGACACACTCAGAAACTGGCAGAAACTCTCAGGCACTCTCTGACACTCTCAGAAAGTCTCTGAAACTCTCTGACACTCTCTGAAACACGTTGACACTCTTTGACACACTCAGACACTGTCTGAATCACTGTGAAACTCTCTACTCTCTCTGAAATTCTCTGACACTCTCTGAAGCTCCCTGATACTCTCTGACAATCACTGACACTATCTGTCAATCTCTGAAACTCTCTGACACTCACTGACACTCTGTGACACTCTCTGAAACTCTCTGACACTCTCTGACTCTCGCTGCCAATCTCTGATACTCTCTGACACTCACTGTCACTATCTGACACTCTCTGAAACTCTCTGACACTCACTGACACTCTGTGACACTCTCTGAAACTCTCTGACACTCCCTGACACTCTCTGACACTCTCTGAAACTCTCTGACACTCACCGACACTCTGTGACACTCTCTGAAACTCTCTGACACTCTCTGACACTCTCCGACAAACTCAGAAACTCTCTGAAAATCTCTGACACTCTCTGACACTCGCTGACTCTCTCTGACTCTCGCTGACGCTCTCTGATACTCTCTGACAATCACTGACACTATCTGTCAATCTCTGAAACTCTCTGACACTCACTGACACTCTGTGACACTCTCTGATACTCTCTGACACTCTCTGACACTCGCTGACACTCTCTGACTCTCGCTGCCAATCTCTGATACTCTCTGACACTCACTGACACTCTGTGACACTCTCTGAAACTCTCTGACACTCTCTGACACTCTCAGACACTCTCTGACGCTCTGTGACACTTTCTGAAACTCTCTGACACTATCTGACACTTTCTGAATCTCTCGGACACTCTCTGACACACTCTGCAACTCTGTGACACTCTGTGACAAAGTCTGACACTCTCTGAATCTCTCTGAAACTCCCTGACACTCTCTGACTCTCTCTGAAACTTTCTGACAAACTCTGACACTCTCTGAACATCTCTGAAACTCTCTGAAAATCTCTGACACTCTCTGACACTCTGTGACACTCTCAGATACTCTCTGACTCTCTCAGACACACTCCGACACACTCAGAAACTCTCAGAAACTCTCTGGAACTCTCTGACACTCAGAAATTCTCTGAAACTCTCTGACACACTCTGAAACTCTCTGACACACTCTGACACTCTCTGACACTCTCTGACACTCTCTGAAACTCTGTGACACTCTTTGACACTCTCAGACACTGTCTGACTCTCTCTGAAACTCTCTGACACTCACTGAAACTCTCTGAAATTGTCTGACACTCTGTGACAATCTCTGACACTCTCTGAATCTCTCTGAAGCACTCTGACACTCTGTGACACTCTCTGAAACTCTCTGAAACTTTCTGACACTCTCTGAAACTCTCTGACTCTCTCAGAAACACACAAAAACTCTGAAACTCTCTGAAACTCTCTGACACTCTCCGACACTCTCTGAGACTCTCTGAAAATCTCTGACACTCTCTGACACTCTCTGAAACTCTCTGAAACTCTCTGACACTCACTGACACTGTCTGAAACTCACTGACTATCTCTGACACTCTCAGACACTCTCTGACACTCTCTGACACTTTCTGAAACTCTCTGACACTATCTGACACTTTCTGAATCTCTCGGACACTCTCTGAATCTCTCTGACACTCTCTGAAACTGTCTGACACTCTGTGACAGTCTCTGACACTCTTTGAATCTCTCTGAAGCACTCTGACACTCTCTGACACTTTCTGAAACTATCCGACACTATGTGACACTTTCTGAATCTCTCAGACACTCTCTGAATCTCTCTGAAACTCTCTGACAGTCTGTGACACACTCTGAATCTTTCTCGCACTCTCTGACACTCTCTGAAGATCTCTGAAACTCTCTGAAAATCTCTGACACTCTCTGAAACTCTGTGAAACTCTCTGAAACACTCTGACACTCTCTGACATTCTCAGACACTCTCTGACACTCTCTGACACTTTCTGAAACTCTCTGACAGTATTTGACACTTTCTGAAACTCTCGGACACTCTCTGATACACTCTGCAACTCTGTGTCACACTGTGACACTCTCTGACACTCTCTGACACTCTCTGAATCGCTCTGAAACTCTCTGACACTCTGTGACACTCTGTAACTCTCTGAAACTCCCTGACACTCTCTGACACTCTCTGAAACTTTCTGACACTCTCTGACACTCTCTGAACATCTCTGAAACTCTCTGAAAATCTCTGACACTCTCTGACACTCTCAGATACTCTCTGACTCCCGCAGACACACTTCGACACACTCAGAAACTCTCAGAAACTCTCTGGCACTCTCTGACATTCTCAGAAACTCTCTGAAACTCTTTGACAATCTCTGAAACTCTCTGAAACTCTCTGACACTCTCTGACACTCTCTGAAACTCTCTGACACTCTCTGACACTCTCAGACACTCTCTGACACTCTGTGACACTTTCTGAAACTCTCTGACACGATCTGACACTTTCTGAATCTCTCGGACACACTCTGAATCTCTCTGAAACACTCCGACACTCTGTGACACTCTCTGAAACTTTCTCGCACTCTCTGACACTTTCTGAAGATCTCTGGCACTCTGAAAATCTCTGACACTCTCTGACACTCTCTGACACTCTCTGACACTCTCTGAAACTCTCTGAAACTCTTTGACACTCTTTGACACTCTGTGACAATGTCTGACTCTCTCTGAAACTCTCTGACACTCTCTGACACTCTCTGACACTCTCTGAAACTCTCTGACACTCTCTGAAACTCGTTGACTCTCTTTGACAATCTCAGACACTGTCTGACTCTATCTGAAACTCTCTGACACTCTCTGACACTCCCTGACACTGTCTGAAGCTCTCTGACACACTCTGACACTCTCTGAAACTCTCTGAAACTCTCTGACACTCTCTGACACTCCCTGACACTCTCTGAAGCTTTCTGAAACTCTCTGACACTCTGTGACACCCTCTGAAACTCTCTGAAACTCTCGGACAATCTCTGAAACTTTCTGACACTCTCTGAAACTCTCTGAAACTCTTTGTAACTCTCTGACACTCTCAGAATCTCTCAGAAGCTCACTGAAAGTCTCTGACATTCTCTGAAACTCTCAGACACTCTCAGACACTCTCTGACACTATCTGAGACTCTCTGAAACTCTCAGACACTCTCTGAAATTCTCTGAAACTCTCTGACACTATCTGACACTTTCTGAATCTCTCGGACACTCTCTGAATCTCTGTGAAACTCTCCGACACTCTGTGACACTCTCTGAAACTTTCTGGCACTCTCTGAAGATCTCTGGCACTCTCTGAAAATCTCTGACACCCTCTGAAACTCTGTGACACTCTCTGAAAGCCTCTGACACTCTCATACACTCTCAGACACTCTCTGACACTCTCTGACACGTTCTGAAACTCTCTGACACTATCTGACTCTTTCTGAAACTCTCGGACACTCTCTGACACACTCTGTAACTCTATGACACTCTCTGACACTCACTGAAACATTCTGACACTCTCTGACACTCTCTGAACATCTCTGAAACTCTCTGAAAATCTCTGACACTCTCTGACACTCTGTGACACTCTCAGATATTCTCTGACTCCCGTAGACACACTTCGACACACTCAGAAACTCTCTGGCACTCTCTGACATTCTCAGAAACTCTCTGAAACTCTTTGACACTCTCTGAAACTCTCTGAAACTCTCTGACACTCTCTGACACTCTCTGAAACTCTTTGACACTCTTTGACACTCTGTGACACTGTCTGACTCTCTCTGAAACTCTCTGACACTCTCTCACACTCCCTGACACTCTCTGAAACTCTCTGACACTCTCTGAAACTCTTTGACACTCTTTGACAATCTCAGACACTGTCTGACTCTATCTGAAACTCTCTGACACTCTCAGACACTCCCTGACACTGTCTGAAGCTCTCTGACACTCTCTGAAACTCTCTGAAACTCTCTGACACTCTCTGACACTCTCTGAAACTCTCTGACAATCTCTGACACTCTCAGACACTCTCTGGCACTCTCTGACACTTTCTGAAACTCTCTGACACTATCTGACACTTTCTGAATCTCTCGGACACTCTCTGAATCTCTCTGAAACACTCCGACACTCTGTGACACTCTCTGAAACTTTCTCGCACTCTCTGACACTTTCTGAAGATCTCTGGCACTCTCTGAAAATCTCTGACACTCTCTGAAACTCTGTGACACTCTCTGAAATACTCGGACACTCTCTCACACTCTATGACACTCTGTGACACTCTCTGACACTCTCTGAATCTCTCTGAAAAGCTCTGAAACTCTGTGACACTCTCTGAAACTTTCTGGCACTCTCTGACACTCTCTGAAGATCTCTGGCACTCTCTGAAAATCTCTGACACTCTCTGAAACTCTGTGACACTCTCTGAAAGACTCGGACACTCTCTCACACTCTCAGACACTCTCTGACACTCTCTGAAACTCTCTGACACTCTCTGACACTCTCTGACACTCTCTGAAACTCTCTGAAACTCTTTGACAATCTTTGACACTCTGTGACACTGTCTGACTCTCTCTGAAACTCTCTGACACTCTCTGACACTCTCTGACACTCTCTGAATCTCTCTGACATTCTCTGAAACTCTTTGACACTCTTTGACAATCTCAGACACTGTCTGACTCTATCTGAAACTCTCTGACACTCTCTGAATCTCTCTGACATTCTCTGAAACTCTTTGACACTCTTTGACAATCTCAGACACTGTCTGACTCTATCTGAAACTCTCTGACACTCTCTGACACTCCCTGACACTGTCTGAAGCTCTCTGACACTCTCTGACACTCTCTGAAACTCTCTGAAACTCTCTGACACTCTCTGACACTCTCTGACACTCTCTGACACTCTCTGAAACTCTCTGAAACTTTCTGACACTCTCTGAAACTCTTTGTAACTCTCTGACACTCTCAGAAACTCTCAGAAGCTCACTGAAACTCTCTGACACTCTCTGAAACTCTCAGACACTCTCTGAAATTCTCTGAAACTCTCTGACACTATCTGACATTTTCTGAATCTCTCGGACACTCTCTGAATCTCTGTGAAACTCTCCGACCCTCTGTGACACTCTCTGAAACTTTCTGGCACTCTCTGAAGATCTCTGGCACTCTCTGAAAATCTCTGACACCCTCTGAAACTCTGTGACACTCTCTGAAAGACTCTGACACTCTCTTACACTCCCTGACACTGTCTGAAGCTCTCTGACACTCTCTGACACTCTCTGAAACTCTCTGAAACTCTCTGACACTCTCTGACACTCTCTGAAACTCTCTGACAATCTCTGACACTCTCAGACACTCTCTGGCACTCTCTGACACTTTCTGAAACTCTCTGACACTATCTGACACTTTCTGAATCTCTCGGACACTCTCTGAATCTCTCTGAAACTCTCCGACACTCTCTGACACTCTCTGAAACTTTCTGGCACACTCTGACACTCTCTGAAAATTTCTGACACTCTCTGAAACTCTCTGACACTCACTGACACTCTGTGGCACTCACTGACACTCTCTGAAGATCTCTGAAACTTTCTGAAAATCTCTGACACTCTCTGAAACTCTGTGACACTCTCTGAAACACTCTGACACTCTCTGACACTCTCCGGCACACTCAGAAACTGTCAGAAACTCTCTGGCACTCTCTGACACTCTCAGAAATTCTCTGAAACTCTCTGACACTCTCTGAAACCCTCTGACACTCTCCGACACTCTCTGACACTCTCTGAAACTCTTTGACACTCTCTGACACTCTCAGACACTGTCTGACTCTCTCTGAAACTCTCTGAAACTCTCTGACACTCTCTGACACTCCCTGACACTCTCTGAAGCTTTCTGAAACTCTCTGACACTCTGTGACACCCTCTGAAACTCTCTGAAACTCTCGGACAATCTCTGAAACTTTCTGACACTCTCTGAAACACTCTGAAACTCTTTGTAACTCTCTGACACTCTCTGAAACTCTCAGAAGCTCACTGAAACTCTCTGACACTCTCTGAAACTCTCAGACACTCTCTGACACTATCTGACACTTTCTGAATCTCTCGGACACTCTCTGAATCTCTCTGACACTCTCCGACACTCTGTGACACTCTCTGAAACTTTCTGGCACTCTCTGACACTCTCTGAAGATCTCTGGCACTGTCTGAAAATCTCTGACACTCTCTGAAACTCTGTGACACTCTCTGAAAGACTCTGACACTCTCTTACACTCTCAGACACTCTCTGACACTCTCTGACACTTTCTGAAACTCTCTGACACTATCTGACTCTTTCTGCAACTCTCGGACACTCTCTGACACACTCTGCAACTCTATGACACTCTGTGACACTCTCTGACACTCTCTGAATCTCTCGGAAAAGCTCTGACACTCTGTGACACTCTCTGAAACTCTCTGAAACTCCCTGACACTCTCTGACTCTCTCTGAAACTTTCTGACACTCTCTGACACTCTCTGAACATCTCTGAAACTCTCTGAAAATCTCTGACACTCTCTGACACTCTCTGAACATCTCTGAAACTCTCCGAAAATCTCTGACACTGCCTGACACACTACGACACACTCAGAAACTCTCAGAAACCCTCTGGAACTCTGACACTCTCAGAAAGTCTCTGAAACACTCTGACACTCTCTGAAACTCTCTGACACTCTCTGACACTCTCTGACGCGCTCTGAAACTCTGTGACACACTTTGACACTCTCTGACACTCACTGACTCTCTCTGAGACTCTCTGACACTCTCTGAAACTCTCTGAAACTGTCCGACAATCTCGGGCAATCTCTGACACTCTCTGAATCTCTCTGAATCACTCTGACACTCTGTGACACTCTCTGAAACTCTCTGACACTCTCTGAAACTTTCTGACACTCTCTGAAACTCTCTGAAGCTCTCTGAAACTCTCTGAAACTCTCTGACACTCTCTGACACTCTCTGAAACTCTCTGAAACTCTCTGACACTCTCTGACACTCTCTGACACTCTCTGAAACTCTCTGACAATCTCTGGCACTCTCAGACACTCTCAGACACTCTCTGAAGATCTCTGAAACTATCCGACACTATGTGACACTTTCTGAATCTCTCGGACACTCTCTGAATCTCTCTGAAACTCTCCGACAGTCTGTGACACACTCTGAAACTTTCTCGCACTCTCTGACACTCTCTGAAGATCTCTGAAACTCTCTGAAAATCTCTGACACTCTCTGAAACTCTGTGAAACTCTCTGAAACACTCTGACACTCTCTGACATTCTCAGACACTCTCTGACACTCTCTGACACTTTCTGAAACTCTCTGACAGAATCTGACAATTTCTGAAACTCTCGGACACTCTCTGACACACTCTGCAACTCTGTGTCACACTGTGACACTCTCTGACACTCTCTGACACTCTCTGAATCTCTCTGAAACTCGCTGACACTCTGTGACACTCTGTAACTCTCTGAAACTCCCTGACACTCTCTGACACTCTCTGAAACTCTTTGACACTCTTTGACACTCTCAGACACTGTCTGACTCTCTCTGAAACTCTCTGAAACTCTCTGACACTCCCTGACACTCTCTGAATCTCTCGGAAAAGCTCTGACACTCTGTGACACTCTCTGAAACTCTCTGAAACTCCCTGACACTCTCTGACACTCTCTGAAACTTTCTGACACTCTCTGACACTCTCTGAACATCTCTGAAACTCTCTGAAAATCTCTGACACTCTCTGACACTCTCTGAACATCTCTGAAACTCTCCGAAAATCTCTGACACTCTCTGACACACTCCGACACACTCAGAAACTCTCAGAAACCCTCTGGAACTCTGACACTCTCAGAAAGTCTCTGAAACACTCTGACACACTCTGCAACTCTATGACACTCTGTGACACTCTCTGACACTCTCTGAATCTCTCGGAAAAGCTCTGACACTCTGTGACACTCTCTGAAACTCTCTGAAACTCCCTGACACTCTCTGACTCTCTCTGAAACTTTCTGACACTCTCTGAACATCTCTGAAACTCTCTGAAAATCTCTGACACTCTCTGACACTCTCTGAACATCTCTGAAACTCTCCGAAAATCTCTGACACTGCCTGACACACTCCGACACACTCAGAAACTCTCAGAAACCCTCTGGAACTCTGACACTCTCAGAAAGTCTCTGAAACACTCTGACACTCTCTGAAACTCTCTGACACTCTCTGACACTCTCTGACGCGCTCTGAAACTCTGTGACACACTTTGACACTCTCTGACACTCACTGACTCTCTCTGAAACTCTCTGACACTCTCTGAAACTCTCTGAAACTGTCCGACAATCTCGGGCAATCTCTGACACTCTCTGAATCTCTCTGAATCACTCTGACACTCTGTGACACTCTCTGAAACTCTCTGACACTCTCTGAAACTTTCTGACACTCCCTGAAACTCTCTGAAGCTCTCTGAAACTCTCTGAAACTCTCTGACACTCTCTGACACTCTCTGAAACTCTCTGAAACTCTCTGACACTCTCTGACACTCTCTGACACTCTCTGAAACTCTCTGACAATCTCTGGCACTCTCAGACACTCTCTGAAGATCTCTGAAACTATCCAACACTATGTGACACTTTCTGAATCTCTCGGACACTCTCTGAATCTCTCTGAAACTCTCCGACAGTCTGTGACACACTCTGAAACTTTCTCGCACTCTCTGACACTCTCTGAAGATCTCTGAAACTCTCTGAAAATCTCTGACACTCTCTGAAACTCTGTGAAACTCTCTGAAACACTCTGACACTCTCTGACATTCTCAGACACTCTCTGACACTCTCTGACACTTTCTGAAACTCTCTGACAGAATCTGACAATTTCTGAAACTCTCGGACACTCTCTGACACACTCTGCAACTCTGTGTCACACTGTGACACTCTCTGACACTCTCTGACACTCTCTGAATCTCTCTGAAACTCTCTGACACTCTGTGACACTCTGTAACTCTCTGAAACTCCCTGACACTCTCTGACACTCTCTGAAACTCTTTGACACTCTTTGACACTCTCAGACACTGTCTGACTCTCTCTGAAACTCTCTGACACTCCCTGACACTCTCTGAAGCTTTCTGAAACTCTCTGACACTCTGTGACACCCTCTGAAACTCTCTGAAACTCTCGGACAATCTCTGAAACTTTCTGACACTCTCTGAAACACTCTGAAACTCTTTGTAACTCTCTGACACTCTCAGAAACTCTCGGAAGCTCACTGAAACTCTCTGACACTCTCTGAAACTCTCAGACACTCTCTGACACTATCTGACACTTTCTGAATCTCTCGGACACTCTCTGAATCTCTCTGACACTCTCCGACACTCTGTGACACTCTCTGAAACTTTCTGGCACTCTCTGACACTCTCTGAAGATCTCTGGCACTGTCTGAAAATCTCTGACACTCTCTGAAACTCTGTGACACTCTCTGAAAGACTCTGACACTCTCTTACACTCTCAGACACTCTCTGACACTCTCTGACACTTTCTGAAACTCTCTGACACTATCTGACTCTTTCTGAAACTCTCGGACACTCTCTGACACACTCTGCAACTCTATGACACTCTGTGACACTCTCTGACACTCTCTGAATCTCTCGGAAAAGCTCTGACACTCTGTGACACTCTCTGAAACTCTCTGAAACTCCCTGACACTCTCTGACTCTCTCTGAAACTTTCTGACACTCTCTGACACTCTCTGAACATCTCTGAAACTCTCTGAAAATCTCTGACACTCTCTGACACTCTCTGAACATCTCTGAAACTCTCCGAAAATCTCTGACACTCTCTGACACACTCCGACACACTCAGAAACTCTCAGAAACCCTCTGGAACTCTGACACTCTCAGAAAGTCTCTGAAACACTCTGACACACTCTGCAACTCTATGACACTCTGTGACACTCTCTGACACTCTCTGAATCTCTCGGAAAAGCTCTGACACTCTGTGACACTCTCTGAAACTCTCTGAAACTCCCTGACACTCTCTGACTCTCTCTGAAACTTTCTGACACTCTCTGAACATCTCTGAAACTCTCTGAAAATCTCTGAGACTCTCTGACACTCTCTGAACATCTCTGAAACTCTCCGAAAATCTCTGACACTGCCTGACACACTCCGACACACTCAGAAACTCTCAGAAACCCTCTGGAACTCTGACACTCTCAGAAAGTCTCTGAAACACTCTGACACTCTCTGAAACTCTCTGACACTCTCTGACACTCTCTGACGCGCTCTGAAACTCTGTGACACACTTTGACACTCTCTGACACTCACTGACTCTCTCTGAAACTCTCTGACACGCTCTGAAACTCTCTGAAACTGTCCGACAATCTCGGGCAATCTCTGACACTCTCTGAATCTCTCTGAATCACTCTGACACTCTGTGACACTCTCTGAAACTCTCTGACACTCTCTGAAACTTTCTGACACTCCCTGAAACTCTCTGAAGCTCTCTGAAACTCTCTGAAACTCTCTGACACTCTCTGACACTCTCTGAAACTCTCTGAAACTCTCTGACACTCTCTGACACTCTCTGACACTCTCTGAAACTCTCTGACAATCTCTGGCACTCTCAGACACTCTCAGACACTCTCTGAAGATCTCTGAAACTATCCGACACTATGTGACACTTTCTGAATCTCTCGGACACTCTCTGAATCTCTCTGAAACTCTCCGACGGTCTGTGACACACTCTGAAACTTTCTCGCACTCTCTGACACTCTCTGAAGATCTCTGAAACTCTCTGAAAATCTCTGACACTCTCTGAAACTCTGTGAAACTCTCTGAAACACTCTGACACTCTCTGACATTCTCAGACACTCTCTGACACTCTCTGACAGAATCTGACAATTTCTGAAACTCTCGGACACTCTCTGACACACTCTGCAACTCTGTGTCACACTGTGACACTCTCTGACACTCTCTGACACTCTCTGAATCTCTCTGAAACTCTCTGACACTCTGTGACACTCTGTAACTCTCTGAAACTCCCTGACACTCTCTGACACTCTCTAAAACTCTTTGACACTCTTTGACACTCTCAGACACTGTCTGACTCTCTCTGAAACTCTCTGAAACTCTCTGACACTCCCTGACACTCTCTGAAGCTTTCTGAAACTCTCTGACACTCTGTGACACCCTCTGAAACTCTCTGAAACTCTCGGACAATCTCTGAAACTTTCTGACACTCTCTGAAACACTCTGAAACTCTTTGTAACTCTCTGACACTCTCAGAAACTCTCAGAAGCTCACTGAAACTCTCTGACACTCTCTGAAACTCTCAGACACTCTCTGACACTATCTGACACTTTCTGAATCTCTCGGACACTCTCTGAATCTCTCTGACACTCTCCGACACTCTGTGACACTCTCTGAAACTTTCTGGCACTCTCTGACACTCTCTGAAGATCTCTGGCACTGTCTGAAAATCTCTGACACTCTCTGAAACTCTGTGACACTCTCTGAAAGACTCTGACACTCTCTTACACTCTCAGACACTCTCTGACACTCTCTGAAACTTTCTGAAACTCTCTGACACTATCTGACTCTTTCTGAAACTCTCGGACACTCTCTGACACACTCTGCAACTCTATGACACTCTGTGACACTCTCTGACACTCTCTGAATCTCTCGGAAAAGCTCTGACACTCTGTGACACTCTCTGAAACTCTCTGAAACTCCCTGACACTCTCTGACTCTCTCTGAAACTTTCTGACACTCTCTGACACTCTCTGAACATCTCTGAAACTCTCTGAAAATCTCTGACACTCTCTGACACTCTCTGAACATCTCTGAAACTCTCCGAAAATCTCTGACACTCTCTGACACACTCCGACACACTCAGAAACTCTCAAAAACCCTCTGGAACTCTGACACTCTCAGAAAGTCTCTGAAACACTCTGACACTCTCTGAAACTCTCTGACACTCTCTGACACTCTCTGACGCGCTCTGAAACTCTGTGACACACTTTGACACTCTCTGACACTCACTGACTCTCTCTGAAACTCTCTGACACTCTCTGAAACTCTCTGAAACTGTCCGACAATCTCGGGCAATCTCTGACACTCTCTGAATCTCTCTGAATCACTCTGACACTCTGTGACACTCTCTGAAACTCTCTGACACTCTCTGAAACTTTCTGACACTCTCTGAAACTCTCTGAAGCTCTCTGAAACTCTCTGAAACTCTCTGACACTCTCTGACACTCTCTGAAACTCTCTGAAACTCTCTGACACTCTCTGACACTCTCTGACACTCTCTGAAACTCTCTGACAATCTCTGGCACTCTCAGACACTCTCAGACACTCTCTGAAGATCTCTGAAACTATCCGACACTATGTGACACTTTCTGAATCTCTCGGACACTCTCTGAATCTCTCTGAAACTCTCCGACAGTCTGTGACACACTCTGAAACTTTCTCGCACTCTCTGACACTCTCTGAAGATCTCTGAAACTCTCTGAAAATCTCTGACACTCTCTGAAACTCTGTGAAACTCTCTGAAACACTCTGACACTCTCTGACATTCTCAGACACTCTCTGACACACTCTGACACTTTCTGAAACTCTCTGACAGTATCTGACAATTTCTGAAACTCCCGGACACTCTCTGACACACTCTGCAACTCTGTGTCACACTGTGACACTCTCTGACACTCTCTGAATCTCTCTGAAACTCTCTGACACTCTGTGACACTCTGTAACTCTCTGAAACTCCCTGACACTCTCTGACACTCTCTGAAACTTTCTGACACTCTCTGACACTCTCTGAACATCTCTGAAACTCTCTGAAAATCTCTGACACTCTCTGACACTCTGTGACACTCTCAGATACTCTCTGACTCCCGCAGACACACTTCGACACACTCAGAAACTCTCAGAAACTCTCTGGCACTCTCTGACATTCTCAGAAACTCTCTGAAACTCTTTGACAATCTCTGAAACTCTCTGAAACTCTCTGACACTCTCTGACACTCTCAGACACTCTCTGACACTCTGTGACACTTTCTGAAACTCTCTGACACTATCTGACACTTTCTGAATCTCTCGGACACTCTCTGAATCTCTCTGAAACACTCCGACACTCTGTGACACTCTCTGAAACTTTCTCGCACTCTCTGACACTTTCTGAAGATCTCTGGCACTCTCTGAAAATCTCTGACACTCTCTGAAACTCTGTGACACTCTCTGAAATACTCGGACACTCTCTCACACTCTCAGACACTCTCTGACACTCTATGACACTCTGTGACACTCTCTGACACTCTCTGAATCTCTCTGAAAAGCTCTGAAACTCTGTGACACTCTCTGAAACTTTCTGGCACTCTCTGACACTCTCTGAAGATCTCTGGCACTCTCTGAAAATCTCTGACACTCTCTGAAACTCTGTGACACTCCCTGAAAGACTCGGACACTCTCCCACACTCTCAGACACTCTCTGACACTCTCTGAAACTCTCTGACACTCTCTGACACTCTCTGACACTCTCTGAAACTCTCTGAAACTCTTTGACACTCTTTGACACTCTGTGACACTGTCTGACTCTCTCTGAAACTCTCTGACACTCTCTGACACTCCCTGAAACTCTCTGAAACTCTCTGACAGTCTCTGAAACTCTTTGACACTCTTTGACAATCTCAGACACTGTCTGACTCTATCTGAAACTCTCTGACACTCTCTGACACTCCCTGAAACTGTCTGAAGCTCTCTGACTCTCTCTGACACTCTCTGAAACTCTCTGAAACTCTCTGACACTCTCTGACACTCCCTGACACTCTCTGAAGCTTTCTGAAACTCTCTGACACTCTGTGACACCCTCTGAAACTCTCTGAATCTGTCGGACAATCTCTGAAACTCTCTGACACTCTCAGAAACCCTCAGAAGCTCACTGAAACTCTCTGAAACTCTCTGAAACTCTCAGACACTCTCAGACACTCTCTGACACTATCTGAGACTCTCTGAAACTCTCAGACACTCTCTGAAATTCTCTGAAACTCTCTGACACTCTCTGAAACTCTTTGACACTCTTTGACAATCTCAGACACTGTCTGACTCTATCTGAAACTCTCTGACACTCTCTGACACTCCCTGACACTGTCTGAAGCTCTCTGACACTCTCTGACACTCTCTGAAACTCTCTGAAACTCTCTGACACTCTCTGACACTCTCTGAAACTCTCTGACAATCTCTGACACTCTCAGACACTCTCCGACACTCTCTGACACTTTCTGAAACTCTCTGACACTATCTGACACTTTGTGAATCTCTCGGACACTCTCTGAATCTCTCTGAAACTCTACGACACTCTGTGACACTCTCTGAAACTTTCTGGCACTCTCCGACACTCTCTGAAGATCTCTGACACTCTCTGAATATCTCTGACACTCACTGACACTCTGTGGCACTCACTGACACGCTCTGAAGATCTCTGAAACTCTCTGAAAATCTCTGACACTCTCTGAAACTCTGTGACACTCCCTGAAAGACTCGGACACTCTCTCACACTCTCAGACACTCTCTGACACTCTCTGAAACTCTCTGACACTCTCTGACACTCTCTGAAACTCTCTGAAACTCTTTGACACTCTTTGACACTCTGTGACACTGTCTGACTCTCTCTGAAACTCTCTGACACTCTCTGACACTCCCTGACACTCTCTGAAACTCTTTGACACTCTTTGACAATCTCAGACACTGTCTGACTCTATCTGAAACTCTCTGACACTCTCTGACACTGTCTGAAGCTCTCTGAAACTCTCTGACACTCTCTGAAACTCTCTGAAACTCTCTGACACTCTGTGACACCCTCTGAAACTCTCAGAAACTCTCGGACAATCTCTGAAACTTTCTGACACTCTCTGAAACTCTCTGAAACTCTTTGTAACTCTCTGACACTCTCAGAAACTCTCAGAAGCTCACTGAAACTCTCTGACACTCTCTGAAACTCCCAGACACTCTCAGACACTCTCTGACACGATCTGAGACTCTCTGAAACTCTCAGACACTCTCTGAAATTCTCTGAAACTCTCTGACACTATCTGACACTTTCTGAATCTCTCGGACACTCTCTGAATCTCTGTGAAACTCTCCGACACTCTGTGACACTCTCTGAAACTTTCTGGCACTCTCTGACACTCTCTGAAGATCTCTGGCACTCTCTGAAAATCTCTGACAGCCTCTCAAACTCTGTGACACTCTCTGAAAGACTCTGACACTCTCTTACACTCTCAGACACTCTCTGAAACTCTCTGACACTTTCTGAAACTCTCTGACACTATCTGACTCTTTCTGAAACTCTCGGACACTCTCTGACACACTCTGTAACTCTATGACACTCTCTGACACTCACTGAAACTTCTGACACTCTCTGACACTCTCTTAACATCTCTGAAACTCTCTGAAAATCTCTGACACTCTCTGACACTCTGTGACACTCTCAGATACGCTCTGACTCCCGCAGACACACTTCGACACACTCAGAAACTCTCTGGCACTC
This sequence comes from Heterodontus francisci, assembly GCF_036365525.1. Lineage (NCBI taxonomy): Eukaryota > Metazoa > Chordata > Chondrichthyes > Heterodontiformes > Heterodontidae > Heterodontus > Heterodontus francisci. Next base: position 5,121,806 of record NW_027140543.1, on the reverse strand, counting down.
TCTGACATTCTCAGAAACTCTCTGAAACTCTTTGACACTCTCTGAAACTCTCTGAAACTCTCTGACACTCTCTGACACTCTCTGAAACTCTTTGACACTCTTTGACACTCTGTGACGCTGTCTGACTCTCTCTGAAACTCTCTGACACTCTCTGACACTCCCTGACACTCTCTGAAACTCTCTGACACTCTCTGAAACTCTTTGACACTCTGACAATCTCAGACACTGTCTGTCTCTATCTGAAACTTTCTGACACTCTCTGACACTCCCTGACACTGTCTGAAGCTCTCTGACAATCTCTGACACTCTCGGAAACTCTCTGAAACTCTCTGACAATCTCTGACACTCTCTGAAACTCTCTGACAATCTCTGACACTCTCAGACACTTTCTGAAACTCTCTGACACTATCTGACACTTTCTGAATCTCTCGGACACTCTCTGAATCTCTCTGAAACTCTCCGACACTGTGACACTCTCTGAAACTTTCTGGCACTCTCTGACACTCTCTGAAACTCTCTGAAAATCTCTGACACTCTCTGAAACTCTCTGACACTCACTGACACTCTGTGGCACTCACTGACACTCTCTGAAGATCTCTGAAACTCTCTGAAAATCTCTGACACTCTCTGAAACTCTGTGACAATCTCTGAAACACTCTGACACTCTCTGACACTCTCCGGCACACTCAGAAACTGTCTGACACTATCTGACACTTTCTGAATCTCTCGGACACTCTCTGAATCTCTCTGAAACACTCCGACACTCTGTGACACTCTTTGAAACTTTCGCGCACTCTCTGACACTTTCTGAAGATCTCTGGCACTCTCTGAAAATCTCTGACACTCTCTGAAACTCTGTGACACTCTCTGAAATACTCGGACACTCTCTCAGACTCTCAGACACTCTCTGACACTCTATGACACTCTGTGACACTCTCTGACACTCTCTGAAAATCTCTGACACTATCTGACACTTTCTGAATCTCTCGGACACTCTCTGAATCTCTCTGAAACTCTCCGACACTGTGACACTCTCTGAAACTTTCTGGCACACTCTGACACTCTCTGAAGATCTCTGAAACTCTCTGAAAATCTCTGACACTCTCTGAAACTCTCTGACACTCACTGACACTCTGTGGCACTCACTGACACTCTCTGAAGATCTCTGAAACTCCCTGAAAATCTCTGACACTCTCTGAAACTCTGTGACAATCTCTGAAACACTCTGACACTCTCTGACACTCTCCGGCACACTCAGAAACTGTCTGACACTATCTGACACTTTCTGAATCTCTCGGACTCTCTCTGAATCTCTCTGAAACACTCCGACACTCTGTGACACTCTCTGAAACTTTCTCGCACTCTCTGACACTTTCTGAATCTCTCTGGCACTCTCTGAAAATCTCTGACACTCTCTGAAACTCTGTGACACTCTCTGAAATACTCGGACACTCTCTCACACTCTCAGACACTCTCTGACACTCTATGACACTCTGTGACACTCTCTGACACTCTCTGAATCTCTCTGAAAAGCTCTGAAACTCTGTGACACTCTCTGAAACTTTCTGGCACTCTCTGACACTCTCTGAAGATCTCTGGCACTCTCTGAAAATCTCTGACACTCTGAAACTCTGTGACACTCCCTGAAAGACTCGGACACTCTCTTACACTCTCAGACACTCTCTGACACTCTCTGAAACTCTCTGACACTCTCTGACACTCTCTGACACTCTCTGAAACTCTCTGAAACTCTTTGACACTCTTTGACACTCTGTGACACTGTCTGACTCTCTCTGAAACTCTCTGACACTCTCTGACACTCCCTGACACTCTCCGGCACACTCAGAAACTGTCTGACACTATCTGACACTTTCTGAATCTCTCGGACTCTCTCTGAATCTCTCTGAAACACTCCGACACTCTGTGACACTCTCTGAAACTTTCTCGCACTCTCTGACACTTTCTGAATCTCTCTGGCACTCTCTGAAAATCTCTGACACTCTCTGAAACTCTGTGACACTCTCTGAAATACTCGGACACTCTCTCACACTCTCAGACACTCTCTGACACTCTATGACACTCTGTGACACTCTCTGACACTCTCTGAATCTCTCTAAAAAGCTCTGAAACTCTGTGACACTCTCTGAAACTTTCTGGCACTCTCTGACACTCTCTGAAGATCTCTGGCACTCTCTGAAAATCTCTGACACTCTCTGAAACTCTGTGACACTCCCTGAAAGACTCGGACACTCTCTTACACTCTCAGACACTCTCTGACACTCTCTGAAACTCTCTGACACTCTCTGACACTCTCTGACACTCTCTGAAACTCTCTGAAACTCTTTGACACTCTTTGACACTCTGTGACACTGTCTGACTCTCTCTGAAACTCTCTGACACTCTCTGACACTCCCTGACACTCTCTGAAACTCTTTGACACTCTTTGACAATCTCAGACACTGTCTGACTCTATCTGAAACTCTCTGACACTCCCTGACACTGTCTGAAGCTCTCTGAAACTCTCTGACACTCTCTGAAACTCTCTGAAACTCTCTGACACTCTCTGACACTCTCTGAAACTCTTTGACACTCTTTGACACTCTCAGAAATTCTCTGAAACTCTCTGACACTCTCTGAAACCCTCTGACACTCTCCGACACTCTCTGACACTCTCTGAAACTCTTTGACACTCTTTGACACTCTCAGACACTGTCTGACTCTCTCTGAAACTCTCTGAAACTCTCTGACACTCTCTGACACTCCCTGACACTCTCTGAAGCTTTCGGAAACTCTCTGACACTCTGTGACACCCTCTGAAACTCTCTGAAACTCTCGGACAATCTCTGAAACTTTCTGACACTCTCTGAAACACTCTGAAACTCTTTGTAACTCTCTGACACTCTCAGAAACTCTCAGAAGCTCACTGAAACTCTCTGACACTCTCTGAAACTCTCAGACACTCTCTGACACTCTCTGACACTATCTGAAAGTCTCTGACACTCGCTGAAACACTCTGAAACTCTCTGACAATCTCTGGCACGCTCTGAAACTCTCAGACACTCTGTGACACTGTCTGACACTTTCTGAAACTCTCTGACACTATCTGACACTTTCTGAAACTTTCTGACACTCTCTGACACTCTCTGACACTCTCGGACACTCTCTGACACTCTCTGAAACTCTCTGACACTCTCTGACACTCTCAGATACTGTCTAACACTCGCTGAAACTCTCTGACACTCTCTTAAACTCTCTGACACTCTCTGACACTCCCTGACAGACTCTGAATCTCTCTGAAACTCTCTGAGACTCTGTGAAACTCTCTGAAACTTTCTGACGCACTCGGACGCTCTCTGCAGATATCTGAGACTCTCTGAAAATCTCTGACCCTCTCAGAAACACTCAGAATCTCTGAAACTCTCTAACACTCTCTGACACTCTCTGACACTCTCTGAAACTCTGTGAACATCTCTGACACCCTCTGAAACTCTCTGAAACTCTCCGACACTCCATGAATCTCTCTGAAACTCTCTGACACTCTCTGACACTCTCTGACACTTTCTGAAACTCTCTGACACTCTCTGACACTCTCTGACACTCTCTGAAACTCTCTGAAACTCTTTGACACTCTTTGACACTCTGTGACACTGTCTGACTCTCTCTGAAACTCTCTGACACTCTCTGACACTCCCTGACACTCTCTGAAACTCTTTGACACTCTTTGACAATCTCAGACACTGTCTGACTCTATCTGAAACTCTCTGACACTCTCTGACACTCCCTGACACTGTCTGAAGCTCTCTGAAACTCTCTGACACTCTCTGAAACTCTCTGAAACTCTCTGACACTCTCTGACACTCTCTGAAACTCTTTGACACTCTTTGACACTCTCAGAAATTCTCTGAAACTCTCTGACACTCTCTGAAACCCTCTGACACTCTTGACACTCTCTGACACTCTCTGAAACTCTTTGACACTCTTTGACACTCTCAGACACTGTCTGACTCTCTCTGAAACTCTCTGAAACTCTCTGACACTCTCTGACACTCCCTGACACTCTCTGAAGCTTTCGGAAACTCTCTGACACTCTGTGACACCCTCTGAAACTCTCTGAAACTCTCGGACAATCTCTGAAACTTTCTGACACTCTCTGAAACACTCTGAAACTCTTTGTAACTCTCTGACACTCTCAGAAACTCTCAGAAGCTCACTGAAACTCTCTGACACTCTCTGAAACTCTCAGACACTCTCTGACACTCTCTGACACTATCTGAAAGTCTCTGACACTCGCTGAAACACTCTGAAACTCTCTGACAATCTCTGGCACGCTCTGAAACTCTCAGACACTCTGTGACACTGTCTGACACTTTCTGAAACTCTCTGACACTATCTGACACTTTCTGAAACTTTCTGACACTCTCTGACACTCTCTGACACTCTCGGACACTCTCTGACACTCTCTGAAACTCTCTGACACTCTCTGACACTCTCAGATACTGTCTAACACTCGCTGAAACTCTCTGACACTCTCTTAAACTCTCTGACACTCTCTGACACTCCCTGACAGACTCTGAATCTCTCTGAAACTCTCTGAGACTCTGTGAAACTCTCTGAAACTTTCTGACGCACTCGGACGCTCTCTGCAGATATCTGAGACTCTCTGAAAATCTCTGACCCTCTCAGAAACACTCAGAATCTCTGAAACTCTCTAACACTCTCTGACACTCTCTGACACTCTCTGAAACTCTGTGAACATCTCTGACACCCTCTGAAACTCTCTGAAACTCTCCGACACTCCATGAATCTCTCTGAAACTCTCTGACACTCTCTGACACTCTCTGACACTTTCTGAAACTCTCTGACACTATCTGACACTTTCTGAATCTATTGGACGCTCTCTGACACTCTCTGAAAATCTCTGAAACTCTCAGACACTATCTGACACTTTCTGAATATCTCAGACACACTCCGACACACTCAGAAACTCTCAGAAACTCTCTGGCAATCTCTGACACTCTCAGAAAGTCTCTGAAACTCTCTGACACTATCTGAAACTCTCTGACACTCTTTGAAACTCTTTGACACTCTCAGACACTGTCTGACTCTCTCTGAAACTCTCTGACACTCTCTGAAACTCTCTGAAACTGTGTGAAACTCTCTGACACTCTCTGACACTGTCTGAAGCTCTCTGAAACTGCCTGACACCCTGTGACACTCTCTGAAACTCTCTGACACCCTCAGAAACACTCAGAAACTCTCTGAAACTCTCAGACACACTCTGACATTCTCTGACACTCTCTGAAAGTCTCTGACACTCGCTGAAACACTCTGAAACTCTCTGACAATCTCTGACACGCTCTCAAACTCTCTGACACTCTCTGACACTCTCAGACACTCTGTGACACTGTCTGACACTTTCTGAAACTCTCTGACACTATCTGACACTTTCTGAAACTTTCTGACACTCTCTGACACTCTCTGACACTCTCGGACACTCTCTGACACTCTCTAAAACTCTCTGACACTCTCTGACACTCTCAGATACTGTCTAACACTCTCTGACACTATCTGACACTTTCTGAATCTATTGGACGCTCTCTGACACTCTCTGAAAATCTCTGAAACTCTCTGACACTATCTGACACTTTCTGAATATCTCAGACACACTCCGACACACTCAGAAAATCTTAGAAACTCTATGGCACTCTCTGACACTCTCAGAAAGTCTCTGAAACTCTCTGACACTATCTGAAACTCTCTGACACTCTTTGAAGCTCTTTGAAACTCTCAGACACTGTCTGACTCTCTCTGAAACTCTCTGACACTCTCTGAAACTCTCTGAAACTGTCTGAAACTCTCTGACACTCTCTGACACTGTCTGAAGCTCTCTGAAACTCTCTGACACTATCTGACACTTTCTGAAACTTTCTGACACTCTCTGACACTCTCTGACACTCTCGGACACTCTCTGACACTCTCTGAAACTCTCTGACACTCTCTGACATTCTCAGATACTGTCTAACACTCGCTGAAACTCTCTGACGCTCTCTAAAACTCTCTGACACTCTCTGACACTCCCTGACAGTCTCTGAATCTCTCTGAAACTCTCTGAGACTCTGTGAAACTCTCTGAAACTTTCTGACACACTCGGACGCTCTCTGCAGATATCTGAGACTCTCTGAAAATCTCTGACCCTCACAGAAACACTCAGAAACTCTGAAACTCTCTGACACATTGTAACACTCTCTGAAATTCTCTGACAATCTCTGACACTCTCTGACAAACTCAGAAACTCTCCGAAACTCTCTGACACTCTCTGATACTCTCAGACACTCTCTGAAACTCTCTGAAAGTCTCTGATACTCTGTGACGCTCTCTGAAATTCTCTGACAATCTCTGACAATCTCTGACAAACTCAGAAACTCTCCGAAACTCTCTGACACTCTCTGATACTCTCAGACACTCTCTGAAACTCTCTGAAAGTCTCTGAAACTCGCTGACAAACTGTGACACTCTCTGAAATTCGCTGACAATCACTGACACTCTCTGACAAACTCACAAACTCTCAGAAACTCTCTGACACTCTCCGACACTCTCTGACACTCTCTGAACATCTCTGCAACTCTCTGAAAATCTCTGAAACTCTCTGACACTCTCTGACTCTCTCTGAAACTCTCTGACACTCTCTGACACTCTCTGAAACTCTCTGACACTCTCTGACACTCTCAGACACTCTCTGACACTCTCTGACACTTTCTGAAACTCTCTGACACTATCTGACACTTTCTGAATCTATTGGATACTCTCTGACACTCTCTGAAAATCTCTGAAAATCTCTGACACTATCTGACACTTTCTGAATATCTCAGACACACTCCGACACACTCAGAAACTGTCAGAAACTCTCTGGCACTCTCTGACAATCTCAGAAATTCTCTGAAACTCTCTGACACTATCTGAAACTCTCTGACACTCTTTGAAACTCTTTGACACTCTCAGACACTGTCTCTCTCTGAAACTCTCTGACACTCTCTGAAACTCTCTGTTGCTGTCTGACACTCTCTGACACTCTCTGACACTGTCTGAAGCTCTCTGAAACTCTCTGACACTCTGTGGCACTCTCTGAAACTCTCTGACACCCTCAGAAACACTCAGAAACTCTCTGAAACTCTCTGACACTCTCTGACACTCTCTGAAACTCTCTGAATGTCTCTGACACTCTCTGACTCTCTCGGAAACTCTCAGACACACTCTGACATTCTCTGACACTCTCTGAAAGTCTCTGACCACGCTCTGAAACTCTCTGACACTATCTGACACTTTCTGAATATCTCTGACACTCTCCGACACACTCAGAAACTCTCAGAAACTCTCTGGCACTCTCTGACACTCTCAGAAAGTCTCTGAAACTCTCTGAAACTATCTGAAACTCTCTGACACTCTCTGACACTTTCTGAAACACTCTGACACTATCTGATACTCTCTGATACTCTCTGACACTCTCGGAATCTCTCGGAAACTCTCTGACACTCTGTGACACTCTCTGAACCTTTCTGGCACTCTCTGACACTTTCTGAAGATCTCTGAAACTCTCTGAAAATCTCTGACACTCTCTGAAACTCTGTGACACTCTCTGAAACACTCCCACACTCTCTGACACTCTCAGACACTCTCTGACTCTCTCTGACACTTTCTGAAACTCTCTCACACTATCTGAAACTTTCTGAAAATCTCGGACATTCTCTGACACACTCTGCAACTCTGTGACACTCTGTGACACTCTCTGACACTCTCTGAATCTCTCTGAAACTCTCTGACACCCTGTGACACTCTCTGACACTCTCTGACGCTGTCTGACACTCTCTGAATCTCTCTGAAACTCCCTGACACGCGCCGCCTCTCTCTGAAACTTTCTGACACTCTCTGACACTCTCTGAACATCTCTGCAAACCTCTGAAATTTTCTGAAATTCTCTGACACTCTCTGACTCTCTCAGAAACTCTCTGACACTCTCTGACACTCTCTGAAACTCTCAGACACTCTCTGACACTCTCTGACACTCTCTGACACTCTCTGAAACTCTGTGAACATCTCTGACACCCTCTGAAACTCTCTGAAACTCTCCGACACTCCATGAATCTCTCTGAAACTCTCTGACACTCTCTGACACGCTCAGACACTCTCTGACACTCTCTGACACTTTCTGAAACTCTCTGACACTATCTAACACTTTCTGAATCTATTGGACGCTCTCTGACACTCTCTGAAAATCTCTGAAACTCTCTGACACTATCTGAAACTTTCTGAATATCTCAGACACACTCCGACACACTCAGAAACTCTCAGAAACTCTCTGGCACTCTCTGACACTCTCAGAAAGTCTCTGAAACTCTCTGACATTATCTGAAACTCTCTGACACTCTTTGAAACTCTTTGACACTCTCAGACACTGTCTGACTCTCTCTGAAACTCTCTGACACTCTCTGTAACTGTCTGAAACTGTCTGAAACTCTCTGACACTCTCTGACACTGTGTGAAGTTCTCTGAAACTGTCTGACACTCTGTGACACTCTCTGAAACTCTCTGACACCCTCAGAAACACTCAGAAACTCTCTGAAACTCTCAGACACACTCTGACATGCTCTGACACTCTCTGAAAGTCTCTGACACTCGCTGAAACACTCTGAAACTCTCTGACAATCTCTGGCACGCTCTGAAACTCTCAGACACTCTGTGACACTGTCTGACACTTTCTGAAACTCTCTGACACTATCTGACACTTTCCGAAACTTTCTGACACTCTCTGACACTCTCTGACACTCTCGGACACTCTCTGACACTCTCTGAAACTCTCTGACACTCTCTGACACTCTCAGATACTGTCTAACACTCGCTGAAACTCTCTGACACTCTCTAAAACTCTCTGACACTCTCTGACACTCCCTGACAGACTCTGAATCTCTCTGAAACTCTCTGAGACTCTGTGAAACTCTCTGAAACTTTCTGACGCACTCGGACGCTCTCTGCAGATATCTGAGACTCTCTGAAAATCTCTGACCCTCTCAGAAACACTCAGAATCTCTGAAACTCTCTAACACTCTCTGACACTCTCTGACACTCTCTGAAACTCTGTGAACATCTCTGACACCCTCTGAAACTCTCTGAAACTCTCCGACACTCCATGAATCTCTCTGAAACTCTCTGACACTCTCTGACACTCTCTGACACTTTCTGAAACTCTCTGACACTATCTGACACTTTCTGAATCTATTGGACGCTCTCTGACACTCTCTGAAAATCTCTGAAACTCTCAGACACTATCTGACACTTTCTGAATATCTCAGACACACTCCGACACACTCAGAAACTCTCAGAAACTCTCTGGCAATCTCTGACACTCTCAGAAAGTCTCTGAAACTCTCTGACACTATCTGAAACTCTCTGACACTCTTTGAAACTCTTTGACACTCTCAGACACTGTCTGACTCTCTCTGAAACTCTCTGACACTCTCTGAAACTCTCTGAAACTGTGTGAAACTCTCTGACACTCTCTGACACTGTCTGAAGCTCTCTGAAACTGCCTGACACCCTGTGACACTCTCTGAAACTCTCTGACACCCTCAGAAACACTCAGAAACTCTCTGAAACTCTCAGACACACTCTGACATTCTCTGACGCTCTCTGAAAGTCTCTGACACTCGCTGAAACACTCTGAAACTCTCTGACAATCTCTGACACGCTCTCAAACTCTCTGACACTCTCTGACACTCTCAGACACTCTGTGACACTGTCTGACACTTTCTGAAACTCTCTGACACTATCTGACACTTTCTGAAACTTTCTGACACTATCTGACACTCTCTGACACTCTCGGACACTCTCTGACACTCTCTGAAACTCTCTGACACTCTCTGACACTCTCAGATACTGTCTAACACTCTCTGACACTATCTGACACTTTCTGAATCTATTGGACGCTCTCTGACACTCTCTGAAAATCTCTGAAACTCTCTGACACTATCTGACACTATCTGACACTTTCTGAATACATCAGACACACTCCGACACACTCAGAAAATCTTAGAAACTCTATGGCACTCTCTGACACTCTCAGAAAGTCTCTGAAACTCTCTGACACTATCTGAAACTCTCTGACACTCTTTGAAGCTCTTTGAAACTCTCAGACACTGTCTGACTCTCTCTGAAACTCTCTGACACTCTCTGAAACTCTCTGAAACTGTCTGAAACTCTCTGACACTCTCTGACACTGTCTGAAGCTCTCTGAAACTCTCTGACACTATCTGACACTTTCTGAAACTTTCTGACACACTCTGACACTCTCTGACACTCTCGGACACTCTCTGACACTCTCTGAAACTCTCTGACACTCTCTGACACTCTCAGATACTGTCTAACACTCGCTGAAACTCTCTGACGCTCTCTAAAACTCTCTGACACTCTCTGACACTCCCTGACAGTCTCTGAATCTCTCTGAAACTCTCTGAGACTCTGTGAAACTCTCTGAAACTTTCTGACACACTCGGACGCTCTCTGCAGATATCTGAGACTCTCTGAAAATCTCTGACCCTCACAGAAACACTCAGAAACTCTGAAACTCTCTGACACACTGTAACACTCTCTGAAATTCTCTGACAATCTCTGACACTCTCTGACAAACTCAGAAACTCTCCGAAACTCTCTGACACTCTCCGATACTCTCAGACACTCTCTGAAACTCTCTGAAAGTCTCTGATACTCTGTGACGCTCTCTGAAATTCGCTGACAATCTCTGACACTCTCTGACAAACTCACAAACTCTCAGAAACTCTCTGACACTCTCTGACACTCTCAGACACTATCTGAACATCTCTGCAACTCTCTGAAACTCTCTGAAACTCTCTGACACGCTCTGACTCTCTCTGACACTCTGTGACACTCTCTGAAATTCTCTGACAATCTCTGACACTCTCTGACAAACTCAGAAACTCTCCGAAACTCTCTGACACTCTCTGATACTCTCAGACACTCTCTGAAACTCTCTGAAAGTCTCTGAAACTCGCTGACAAACTGTGACACTCTCTGAAATTCGCTGACAATCACTGACACTCTCTGACAAACTCACAAACTCTCAGAAACTGTCTGACACTCTCCGACACTCTCAGACACTCTCTGAACATCTCTGCAACTCTCTGAAAATCTCTGAAACTCCCTGACACGCTCCCACTCTCTCTGAAACTTTCTGACAATCTCTGACACTCTCTGAACATCTCAGCAACTCTCTGAAAATCTCTGAAAATCTCTGACACTCTCTGACTCTCTCTGAAACTCTCTGACACTCTCTGACACTCTCTGAAACTCTCTGACACTCTCTGACACTCTCAGACACTCTCTGACACTCTCTGACACTTTCTGAAACTCTGACACTATCTGACACTTTCTGAATCTATTGGATACTCTCTGACACTCTCTGAAAATCTCTGAAAATCTCTGACACTATCTGACACTTTCTGAATATCTCAGACACACTCCGACACACTCAGAAACTCTCAGAAACTCTCTGGCACTCTCTGACAATCTCAGAAATTCTCTGAAGCTCTCTGACACTATCTGAAACTCTCTGACACTCTTTGAAACTCTTTGACACTCTCAGACACTGTCTCTCTCTGAAACTCTCTGACACTCTCTGAAACTCTCTGTTGCTGTCTGACACTCTCTGACACTCTCTGACACTGTCTGAAGCTCTCTGAAACTCTCTGACACTCTGTGGCACTCTCTGAAACTCTCTGACACCCTCCGAAACACTCAGAAACTCTCTGAAACTCTCTGACACTCTCTGACACTCTCTGAAACTCTCTGAATGTCTCTGACACTCTCTGACTCTCTCGGAAACTCTCAGACACACTCTGACATTCTCTGACACTCTCTGAAAGTCTCTGACCACGCTCTGAAACTCTCTGACAATCTGACACTCTCAGCCACTCTGTGACACTCTCTGACACGTTCTGAAACTCTCTGACACTATCTGACACTTTCTGAAACCCTCTGACACTCTCGGACACTCTCTGACACTCTCTGAAGATCTCTGACACTCTCTGACACTCTCAGATACTGTCTGACATTCGCTGAAACTCTCTGACACTCTCTAAAACTCTCTGACACTCCCTGACACTTCCCGACAGTCTCTGAATCTCTCTGAAACTCTCTGACACTCTGTGAAACTCTCTGAAACTATCTGACACACTCGGACACACTCTGCAGATCTCTGAGACTCTCTGAAAATCTCTGACCCTCTCAGAAACACTCAGAAACTCTCTGAAACTCTCTGACACTCTCTGACACTCTCTGACACTCTCGGACACTCTCTGACACTCTCTGAAACTCTCTGACACTCTCTGACACTCTCAGATACTGTCTGACACTCGCTGAAACTCTCTGAAACTCTCTGACACTCTCTGACACTCTCTGACACTCTGTGACACTCTGTGACACTCTCTGAAATTCAATGACAATCTCTGACACTCTCTGACAAACTCAGAAACTCTCCGAAACTCTCTGAAAGTCTCTGAAACTCTCTGAAACTCTCTGACACTCTCTGACACTCTCTGACACACTCTGAAACTCTCTGACGCTCACTGACACTCTGTGACACTCTCTGACACTTTCTGAAACTCTCTGACACTATCTGACACTTTCTGAAACTTTCTGACACTCTCTGACACTCTCTGACACTCTCTGACACTCACGGACATTCTCTGACACTCTCGGACAAACTCTGACACTCTCTGAAACTCTCTGACACTCTCTGACACTCTCAGATACTGTCTGACAATCGCTGAAACTCTCTGACACTCTCTGAAACTCTCTGACACTCTCTGACACTCCCTGACAGTCTCAGAATCTCTCTGAAACTCTCTGACACTCTGTGAAACTCTCTGAAACTTTCTGACACACTCGGACACTCTCTGCAGATCTCTGAAACTCTCTGAAAATCTCTGACACTCTCAGAAACACTCAGAAACTCACTGAAACTCTCTGACACTCTCTGACACTCACTGACACTCTGTGACACTATCTGAAATTCTCTGACAATCTCTGATACTCTCTGACAAACTCAGAAACTCTCCGAAACACTCTGAAACACTCTGATACTCTCAGACACTCTCTGAAACTCTCTGACACTCTCTGAAAGTCACTGAAACACTCTGACACTCTCTGACACTCTCTGAAATTCGCTGACACTCTCTGACAAACTCACAAACTCTCAGAAACTCTCGGACTTTCTCTGAAACTCTCAGAATCTCTCTGAAACTCTCTGACACTCTCTGAGTCTCTCAGACACTTGCTGACACTCTCTGACACTCTCCAAAACTCTCTGACACTCTCTGACACTCTCTGAAACTCTTTGACACGCTCTGACAATCTCTGACGTTCTCTGAAGCTCTGTGACTCTCTCTGACACTCTCAGAACCTCTCAGAAACACTCTGAAACTCTCTGACACTCTCAGACACTCTGTGACACTCTCTGAAACTCCCTGACACTCTCTGATACATACAGAAACTCTCAGAAACTCTCTGACACTCTCTGACACTCTCTGTAACTCTCTGACACTCTCTGACTGTCCCAGACAATTTCTGACAATCTCTGACACTCTCAGATACTCTCTGACACTCTTTGACACTCTGTGACACTCTCAGACACTCTCTGACAGACTCAGAAATTCTCTGAAACTCTCTGGCACTCTCTGATAATTCTTAAAACTCTCTGTCACTCACTGACACTCTGTGACACACTCTGCAATCTCTCTGACACTCTCTGACACTCTCTTTCACTCTGTGACACTCTCTGAAACTCTCTGACACTCTTCGACACTCTCTGAAACTCTCTGACACTCACTGACACTCTGTGACACTCACTGAAACTCTCTGGCACTCTCTGACACTCTCTGAGACTCTCTGAAACTCTTCGGCACTCTCTGACACTCTCAGATACTGTCTGACACTCTCTGCAACTCTCTGACAATCTCTGACACTCCCTGACACTCTCTGAATCTCTCTGAACCACTCTGGCACTCTGTGACACTCTCTGAAACTCTCTGACGCTCACTGAAACTCTGTGACACTCTCTGACACTCTCTGACCCTCTCTGACATTCTCTGAAACTCTCTGACTCTCACTGACACTCTGTGACACTCTCTGAAACTCTCTGGCACTCTCTGACACTCTCTGAAACTCTTCGACACTCTCTGACACTCTCAGATACTGTCTGACACTCTCTGCAACTCTCTGACACTGTCTGAAATTCTCTGACACTCTCTGACACTCTATGACACTCTCTGAATCTCTCTGAACCTCTCTGGCACTCTGTTACACCCTCTGAAACTTTCTGGCACCCTCTGACACTCTCTGAAGATCTCTGAAACTCTCTGAAAATCTCTGACACACTCTGAAACTCTTCGACACTCTCTGACACTCTCAGATACTGTCTGCACTCTCTGCAACTCTCTGACACTGTCTGAAATTCTCTGACACTCTCTGACACTCCCTGACACTCTCTGAATCTCTCTGAACCTCTCTGGCACTCTGTGACACCCTCTGAAACTTTCTGGCAAACTCTCAGACACTCTCTGAAGATCTCTGAAACTCTCTGACACTCCCTGACACTCTCTGAAGCACTCTGAAACTCTCTGACACTCTCTGACACTCTCTGAAACTCTCTGAAACTCTGTGACACTCTCTGACGCTCTCTGAAACGTTCTGACACTCTCTGAAACTCTCTGAAACTCTCTGACACTCTCAGAAACTCTCTGACACTCTCTGACAATCTGAGACTCTCTCAGACACTCTCTGAAACTCTCTGAAACACTCTGACACTCTCTGATACTCTCTGAAACTCTCTGACACTCTCTGTCTCTCTCTGAAACACTCTGAAACTCTCTGACACTTTCTGAAGATCTCTGAAACTCTCTGAAAATCTCTAACACTCTCTGAAACTCTGTGACACTCTCTGAAACACTCTGACACTCTCTGAAACTCTCAGACACTCTCTGACATTCTCTGACACTTTCTGAAACTCTCTGACACTATCTGACACTTTCTGAAACTCTCGGACACTCTCTGACACACTCTGACTCTCTCTGACACTCTCTGACACTCTCTGAATCTCTCTGAAACTCTCTGACACTCTGTGACACTCTCTGACACTCTCTGAATGTCTCTGAAACTCCCTGACATGCTCCGACTCTCTCTGAAACTTTCTGACACTCTCTGAACCTCTCTGCAAATCTCTGACACTCTGTGACACGCTCTGAAACTCTCTGACACTCTCTGACACTCTCTGAAACTCTCTGAAAGTCTCTGACACTCTCTGAAAGTCTCTGAAACTCTCTGACACTCTGTGACACTCTGAAATTCGCTGACAATCTCTGACACTCTCTGACAAACTCACAAACTCTCAGAAACTCTCTGAAACTCTCTGACACTCTCAGACACTCTCTGAAACTCTCTGACACTCTCTGACACTCTCTGAGTCTCTCAGACACTCTCTGACACTCTGACTCTCTCTGACACTCTCCGAAACTCTCTGACACTCTCTGACACTCTCTGAAACTCTCTGACACTCTCTGACACTCTCTGAAACTCTTTGAAACGCTCTGACAATCTCTGACGTTCTCTGAAGCTCTCTGAAACTCTCTGACACTCTCTGACACTCTCTGAAACTCTCTGAAAGTCTCTGACACTCTCTGAAAGTCTCTGAAACTCTCTGACACTCTGTGACACTCTGAAATGCGCTGACAATCTCTGACACTCTCTGACAAACTCACAAACTCTCAGAAACTCTCTGAAAATCTCTGACACTCTCAGACACTCTCTGAAACTCTCTGACACTCTCTGACACTCTCTGAGTCTCTCAGACACTCTCTGACACTCTGACACTCTCTGACACTCTCCGAAACTCTCTGACACTCTCTGAAACTCTCTGACACTCTCTGACATTCTCTGAAACTCTTTGACACGCTCTGACAATCTCTGACGTTCTCTGAAGCTCTCTGAAACACTCTGACACTCTCAGAACCTCTCAGAAACTGTCTGAAACTCTCTGAAACTCTCTGACACTCCCTGACACTCTCAGACACTCTGTGACACTCTTTGAAACTCCCTGACACTCTCTGATACATTCAGAAACTCGCAGAAACTCTCTGACACTCTCTGGCACTCTCAGACGTTCTCTGAAACTCTCTGACACTCTTTGAAACTCTCTGACACTCTCGGACACGCTCTGTAACTCTCTGACACTCTCTGACAGTCTCAGACAAATTCTGACAATCTCTGACACTCTCAGATACTCTCTGACACTCTTTGACACTCTGTGACACTCTCAGACACTCTCTGACAGACTCTGAAATTCTCTGAAACTAACTGACACTCTCTGATAATTCTCTGACACTCTCTGTCACTCTCTAACACTCTGTGACACACTCTGCAATCTCTCTGACATTCTCTGACAGTCTGTGACACTCTCTGACATTCTCTGACGATCTCTGACACTCTCTGAAACTCTCGGACACTTACTGAAACTCTCTGAAACTCTCTGAAACTCTCTGACACTCTCTGACACACTCTGACACTCTCTGAAACTCTTTGACACTCTTTGACACTCTCAGACACTGTCTGACTCTCTCTGAAACTCTCTGACACTCTCTGACACTCTCTGAAACTCTCTGAAACTTTCTGACACTCTTTGACACTCTCTGAACCTCTCTGCAACTCTCTGACACTCTGTGACACGCTCTGAAACTCTCTGACACCCTCAGAAACACTCTGTGACACTCTCTGAAACTTCTTGACACTCTCTGATACATTCAGAAACTCTCAGAAACTCTCTGACACTCTCTGACACTCTCAGGCATTCTCTGAAACTCTCTGACACTCTTTGAAACTCTGTGACACTCTCAGACACTCTCTGACAGACTCTGAAATTCTCTGAAACTATCTGACACTCTCTGATAATTCTCTGAAACTCTCTGTCACTCTCTAACACTCTCTGACACACTCTGCAATATCTCAGACACTCTCTGACAGTATGTGACACTCTCTGACATTCTCTGACGATCTCTGACACTCTCTGACAAACTCAGAAGCTCTCAGAAACTCTCTGACATTCTATGAAACTCTCAGACACTCTCTGAAACTCTCTGACACTCTCTGAAACTCTCTGACAATCTCTGACACTCTCTGACACTCTCTGAAACACTTTGACACTCTTTGACACTCTCAGATACTGTCTGACACTCTCTGAAACTCTCTGAAACTCTCTGACACTCTCTGACACTCCCTGACACTCTCTGAAGCACTCTGAAACACTCTGACACTCTCTGACGCTCTGTGAAACTTTCTGACACTCTCTGAAACTCTCTGAAACTCTCTGACATTCTCAGAAACTCTCTCACACTCTGTGACACTCTTTGAAACTCTCTGACACTCTCTGTCAATCTGAGACACTCTCAGACACTCTCTGAATCTCTCTGACTCTCACTGACACTCTGTGACACTCTCTGAAACTCTCTGACACTCTCTGACACTCTCTGACACTCTCTGAAACTCTCTGACACTCACTGACACTCTGTGACACTCACTGAAACTCTCTGGCACTCTCTGACACTCTCTGACACTCTCTGAAACTCTTCGCACTCTCTGACACTCTCAGATACTGTCTGAAACTCTCTGCAACTCTCTGACAATGTCTGAAATTCTCTGACACTCTCTGATACTCCCTGACACTCTCTGAATCTGTCTGAACCACTCTGGCACTCTGTGACACTCTCTGAAACTCTCTGACGCTCACTGAAACTCTGTGACACTCTCTGAAACTCTCTGACCCTCTCTGACATTCTCTGACACTCTCTGAAACTCTCTGACTCTCACTGACACTCTGTGACACTCTCTGAAACTCTCTGGCACTCTCTGACACTCTCTGAAACTCTTCGACACTCTCTGACACTCTCAGATACTGTCTGACACTCTCTGCAACTCTCTGACACTGTCTGAAATTCTCTGACACTCTCTGACACTCCCTGACACTCTCTGAATCTCTCTGAAAATCTCTGGCACTCTGTGACACCCTCTGAAACTTTCTGGCACTCTCTGACACTCTCTGAAGATCTCTGAAACTCTCTGAAAATCTCTGACACTCTCTGAAGCACTCTGAAACTCTTTGTCACTCTCTGACACTCTCATATACTGTCTGACAGTCTCTGCAACTCTCTGACACTGTCTGAAATTCTCTGACACTCTCTGAAGCACTCTGAACCTCTCTGGCACTCTGTGACACCCTCTGAAACTTTCTGGCACTCCCTCAGACACTCTCTGAAGATCTCTGAAACTCTCTGACACTCCCTGAAACTCTCTGAAACACTCTGACACTCTCTGACGCTCTCTGAAACGTTCTGACACTCTCAGAAACTCTCTGACACTCTCTGACAATCTGAGACACTCTCAGACACTCTCTGAAACTCTCTGAAACACTCTGACACTCTCTGATACTCTCTGAAACTCGCTGACACTCTCTGTCTCTCTCTGAAACACTCTGAAACTCTCTGACACTCTCTGACTCTCTCTGAAACTCTCTGACACTCTCTGACACTTTCTGAAGAACTCTGAAACTCTCTGAAAATATCTGACACTCTCTGACACTCTCTGACACTCTCTGAAACTCTCTGACACTCACTGACACTCTGTGACACTCACTGAAACTCTCTGGCACTCTCTGACACTCTCTGACAATCTCTGAAACTCTTCGGCACTCTCTGACACTCTCAGATACTGTCTGACACTCTCTGCAACTCTCTGACAATCTCTGAAATTCTCTGACACTCTCTGACACTCCCTGACACTCTCTGAATCTCTCGAACCACTCTGGCACTCTGTGACAGTCTCTGAAACTCTCTGACGCTCACTGAAAATCTGTGACACTCTCTGAAACTCTCTGACCCTCTCTGACACTCTCTGACACTCTCTGAAACTCTCTGACTCTCACTGACACTCTGTGACACTCTCTGAAACTCTCTGGCACTCTCTGTCAATCTCTGAAACTCTTCGACACTCTCTGACACTCTCAGATACTGTCTGACACTCTCTGCAACTCTCTGACACTGTCTGAAAATCTCTGACACTCCCTGACACTCTCTGAATCTCTCTGAACCTCTCTGGCACTCTGTGACACCCTCTGAAACTTTCTGGCACTCTCTGACACTTTCTGAAGATCTCTGAAACTCTCTGAATATCTCTGACACTCTCTGAAGCACTCTGAAACTCTTCGACACTCTCTGACACTCTCAGATACTGTCTGACACTCTCTGCAACTCTCTGACACTGTCTGAAATTCTCTGACACTCTCTGACACTCCCTGACACTCTCTGAATCTCTCTGAAAATCTCTGGCACTCTGTGACACCCTCTGAAACTTTCTGGCACTCTCTGACACTCTCTGAAGATCTCTGAAACTCTCTGAAAATCTCTGACACTCTCTGAAGCACTCTGAAACTCTTTGTCACTCTCTGACACTCTCATATACTGTCTGACAGTCTCTGCAACTCTCTGACACTGTCTGAAATTCTCTGACACTCTCTGGCACTCTGAACCTCTCTGGCACTCTGTGACACCCTCTGAAACTTTCTGGCACTCCCTCAGACACTCTCTGAAGATCTCTGAAACTCTCTGACACTCCCTGAAACTCTCTGAAACACTCTGACACTCTCTGACGCTCTCTGAAACGTTCTGACACTCTCAGAAACTCTCTGACACTCTCTGACAATCTGAGACACTCTCAGACACTCTCTGAAACTCTCTGAAACACTCTGACACTCTCTGATACTCTCTGAAACTCGCTGACACTCTCTGTCTCTCTCTGAAACACTCTGAAACTCTCTGACACTCTCTGACTCTCTCTGAAACTCTCTGACACTCTCTGACACTTTCTGAAGAACTCTGAAACTCTCTGAAAATATCTGACACTCTCTGACACTCTCTGACACTCTCTGAAACTCTCTGACACTCACTGACACTCTGTGACACTCACTGAAACTCTCTGGCACTCTCTGACACTCTCTGACACTCTCTGAAACTCTTCGGCACTCTCTGACACTCTCAGATACTGTCTGACACTCTCTGCAACTCTCTGACAATCTCTGAAATTCTCTGACACTCTCTGACACTCCCTGACACTCTCTGAATCTCTCTGAACCTCTCTGGCACTCTGTGACACCCTCTGAAACTTTCTGGCACTCTCTGACACTTTCTGAAGATCTCTGAAACTCTCTGAATATCTCTGACACTCTCTGAAGCACTCTGAAACTCTTCGACACTCTCTGACACTCTCAGATACTGTCTGACACTCTCTGCAACTCTCTGACATTGTCTGAAATTCTCTGACACTCTCTGACACTCCCTGACACTCTCTGAATCTCTCTGAACCTCTCTGGCACTCTGTGACACCCTCTGAAACTTTCTGGCACTCTCTCAGACACTCTCTGAAGCACTCTGAAACTCTCTGACACTCTCAGAAACTCTCTGACACTCTCTGACAATCTGAGACACTCTCAGACGCTCTCTGAAACTCTCTGAAACACTCTGACACTCTCTGATACTCTCTGAAACTCTCTGACACTCTCTGTCTCTCTCAGAAACACTCTGAAACTCTCTGACACTCTCTGACACTTTCTGAAGATCTCTGAAACTCTCTGAAAATCTCTGACACTCTCTGAAACTCTGTGACACTCCCTGACACTCTCAGACACTCTGTGACACTCTTTGAAACTCCCTGACACTCTCTGATACATTCAGAAACTCTCAGAAACTCTCTGACACTCTCTGGCACTCTCAGACGTTCTCTGAAACTCTCTGACACTCTTTGAAACTCTCTGACACTCTCTGACACTCTCTGACAGTCTCAGACAAATTCTGACAATCTCTGACACTCTCAGATACTCTCTGACACTCTTTGACACTCTGTGACACTCTCAGACACTCTCTGACAGACTCTGAAATTCTCTGAAACTAACTGACACTCTCTGGTAATTCTCTGACACTCTCTGTCACTCTCTAACACTCTGTGACACACTCTGCAATCTCTCTGACATTCTCTGACAGTCTGTGACACTCTCTGACATTCTCTGACGATCTCTGACACTCTCTGAAACTCTCAGACACTTACTGAAACTCTCTGAAACTCTCTGAAACTCTCTGACACTCTCTGACACTCTCTGACACTCTCTGAAACTCTTTGACACTCTTTGACACTCTCAGACACTGTCTGACTCTCTCTGAAACTCTCTGACACTCTCTGACACTCTCTGAAACTCTCTGAAACTTTCTGACACTCTTTGACACTCTGTGAACCTCTCTGCAACTCTCTGACACTCTGTGACACGCTCTGAAACTCTCTGACACCCTCAGAAACACTCTGTGACACTCTCTGAAACTCCTTGACACTCTCTGATACATTCAGAAACTCTCAGAAACTCTCTGACACTCTCTGACACTCTCAGGCATTCTCTGAAACTCTCTGACACTCTTTGAAACTCTCTGACACTCTCTGTAACTCTCTGACACTCTTTGACACTCTGTGACACTCTCAGACACTCTCTGACAGACTCTGAAATTCTCTGAAACTATCTGACACTCTCTGATAATTCTCTGAAACTCTCTGTCACTCTCTAACACTCTCTGACACACTCTGCAATATCTCAGACACTCTCTGACAGTATGTGACACTCTCTGACATTCTCTGACGATCTCTGACACTCTCTGACAAACTCAGAAACTCTCAGAAACTCTCTGACATTCTCTGAAACTCTCAGACACTCTCTGAAACTCTCTGACACTCTCTGAAACTCTCTGACAATCTCTGACACTCTCTGACACTCTCTGAAACACTTTGACACTCTTTGACACTCTCAGATACTGTCTGACACTCTCTGAAACTCTCTGAAACTCTCTGACACTCTCTGACACTCCCTGACACTCTCTGAAGCACTCTGAAACACTCTGACACTCTCTGACGCTCTGTGAAACTTTCTGACACTCTCTGAAACTCTCTGAAACTCTCTGACATTCTCAGAAACTCTCGCACACTCTGTGACACTCTTTGAAACTCTCTGACACTCTCTGTCAATCTGAGACACTCTCAGACACTCTCTGAATCTCTCTGACTCTCACTGACACTCTGTGACACTCTCTGAAACTCTCTGACACTCTCTGACACTCTCTGACACTCTCTGAAACTCTCTGACACTCACTGACACTCTGTGACACTCACTGAAACTCTCTGGCACTCTCTGACACTCTCTGACACTCTCTGAAACTCTTCGCACTCTCTGACACTCTCAGATACTGTCTGAAACTCTCTGCAACTCTCTGACAATGTCTGAAATTCTCTGACACTCTCTGATACTCCCTGACACTCTCTGAATCTGTCTGAACCACTCTGGCACTCTGTGACACTCTCTGAAACTCTCTGACGCTCACTGAAACTCTGTGACACTCTCTGAAACTCTCTGACCCTCTCTGACATTCTCTGACACTCTCTGAAACTCTCTGACTCTCACTGACACTCTGTGACACTCTCTGAAACTCTCTGGCACTCTCTGACACTCTCTGAAACTCTTCGACACTCTCTGACACTCTCAGATACTGTCTGACACTCTCTGCAACTCTCTGACACTGTCTGAAATTCTCTGACACTCTCTGACACTCCCTGACACTCTCTGAATCTCTCTGAAAATCTCTGGCACTCTGTGACACCCTCTGAAACTTTCTGGCACTCTCTGACACTCTCTGAAGATCTCTGAAACTCTCTGAAAATCTCTGACACTCTCTGAAGCACTCTGAAACTCTTTGTCACTCTCTGACACTCTCATATACTGTCTGACAGTCTCTGCAACTCTCTGACACAGTCTGAAATTCTCTGACACTCTCTGAAGCACTCTGAACCTCTCTGGCACTCTGTGACACCCTCTGAAACTTTCTGGCACTCCCTCAGACACTCTCTGAAGATGTCTGAAACTCTCTGACACTCCCTGACACTCTATGAAGCACGCTGAAACTCTCTGACACTCTCTGGCACTCTCTGAAACTCTCTGAAACACTCTGACACTCTCTGACGCTCTCTGAAACGTTCTGACACTCTCAGAAACTCTCTGACACTCTCTGACAATCTGAGACAGTCTCAGACACTCTCTGAAACTCTCTGAAACACTCTGACACTCTCTGATACTCTCTGAAACTCGCTGACACTCTCTGTCTCTCTCTGAAACACTCTGAAACTCTCTGACACTCTCTGACTCTCTCTGAAACTCTCTGACACTCTCTGACACTTTCTGAAGAACTCTGAAACTCTCTGAAAATATCTGACACTCTCTGACACTCTCTGACACTCTCTGAAACTCTCTGACACTCACTGACACTCTGTGACACTCACTGAAACTCTCTGGCACTCTCTGACACTCTCTGACACTCCCTGACACTCTCTGAATCTCTCTGAACCTCTCTGGCACTCTGTGACACCCTCTGAAACTTTCTGGCACTCTCTGACACTTTCTGAAGATCTCTGAAACTCTCTGAATATCTCTGACACTCTCTGAAGCACTCTGAAACTCTTCGACACTCTCTGACACTCTCAGATACTGTCTGACACTCTCTGCAACTCTCTGACATTGTCTGAAATTCTCTGACACTCTCTGACACTCCCTGACACTCTCTGAATCTCTCTGAACCTCTCTGGCACTCTGTGACACCCTCTGAAACTTTCTGGCACTCTCTCAGACACTCTCTGAAGCACTCTGAAACTCTCTGACACTCTCTGACACTCTGTGAAACTCTCTGAAACTCTCTGACACTCTCTGACGCTCTCTGAAACGTTCTGACACTCTCTGACACTCTCAGAAACTCTCTGACACTCTCTGACAATCTGAGACACTCTCAGACGCTCTCTGAAACTCTCTGAAACACTCTGACACTCTCTGATACTCTCTGAAACTCTCTGACACTCTCTGTCTCTCTCAGAAACACTCTGAAACTCTCTGACACTCTCTGACACTTTCTGAAGATCTCTGAAACTCTCTGAAAATCTCTGACACTCTCTGAAACTCTGTGACACTCCCTGACACTCTCAGACACTCTGTGACACTCTTTGAAACTCCCTGACACTCTCTGATACATTCAGAAACTCTCAGAAACTCTCTGACACTCTCTGGCACTCTCAGACGTTCTCTGAAACTCTCTGACACTCTTTGAAACTCTCTGACACTCTCTGACACTCTCTGACAGTCTCAGACAAATTCTGACAATCTCTGACACTCTCAGATACTCTCTGACACTCTTTGACACTCTGTGACACTCTCAGACACTCTCTGACAGACTCTGAAATTCTCTGAAACTAACTGACACTCTCTGATAATTCTCTGACACTCTCTGTCACTCTCTAACACTCTGTGACACACTCTGCAATCTCTCTGACATTCTCTGACAGTCTGTGACACTCTCTGACATTCTCTGACGATCTCTGACACTCTCTGAAACTCTCAGACACTTACTGAAACTCTCTGAAACTCTCTGAAACTCTCTGACACTCTCTGACACTCTCTGACACTCTCTGAAACTCTTTGACACTCTTTGACACTCTCAGACACTGTCTGACTCTCTCTGAAACTCTCTGACACTCTCTGACACTCTCTGAAACTCTCTGAAACTTTCTGACACTCTTTGACACTCTCTGAACCTCTCTGCAACTCTCTGACACTCTGTGACACGCTCTGAAACTCTCTGACACCCTCAGAAACACTCTGTGACACTCTCTGAAACTCCTTGACACTCTCTGATACATTCAGAAACTCTCAGAAACTCTCTGACACTCTCTGACACTCTCAGGCATTCTCTGAAACTCTCTGACACTCTTTGAAACTCTCTGACACTCTCTGTAACTCTCTGACACTCTTTGACACTCTGTGACACTCTCAGACACTCTCTGACAGACTCTGAAATTCTCTGAAACTATCTGACACTCTCTGATAATTCTCTGAAACTCTCTGTCACTCTCTAACACTCTCTGACACACTCTGCAATATCTCAGACACTCTCTGACAGTATGTGACACTCTCTGACATTCTCTGACGATCTCTGACACTCTCTGACAAACGCAGAAACTCTCAGAAACTCTCTGACATTCTCTGAAACTCTCAGACACTCTCTGAAACTCTCTGACACTCTCTGAAACTCTCTGACAATCTCTGACACTCTCTGACACTCTCTGAAACACTTTGACACTCTTTGACACTCTCAGATACTGTCTGACACTCTCTGAAACTCTCTGAAACTCTCTGACACTCTCTGACACTCCCTGACACTCTCTGAAGCACTCTGAAACACTCTGACACTCTCTGACGCTCTGTGAAACTTTCTGACACTCTGTGACACTCTTTGAAACTCTCTGACACTCTCTGTCAATCTGAGACACTCTCAGACACTCTCTGAATCTCTCTGACTCTCACTGACACTCTGTGACACTCTCTGAAACTCTCTGACACTCTCTGACACTCTCTGACACTCTCTGAAACTCTCTGACACTCACTGACACTCACTGAAACTCTCTGGCACTCTCTGACACTCTCTGACACTCTCTGAAACTCTTCGCACTCTCTGACACTCTCAGATACTGTCTGAAACTCTCTGCAACTCTCTGACAATGTCTGAAATTCTCTGACACTCTCTGATACTCCCTGACACTCTCTGAATCTGTCTGAACCACTCTGGCACTCTGTGACACTCTCTGAAACTCTCTGACGCTCACTGAAACTCTGTGACACTCTCTGAAACTCTCTGACCCTCTCTGACATTCTCTGACACTCTCTGAAACTCTCTGACTCTCACTGACACTCTGTGACACTCTCTGAAACTCTCTGGCACTCTCTGACACTCTCTGAAACTCTTCGACACTCTCTGACACTCTCAGATACTGTCTGACACTCTCTGCAACTCTCTGACACTGTCTGAAATTCTCTGACACTCTCTGACACTCCCTGACACTCTCTGAATCTCTCTGAAAATCTCTGGCACTCTGTGACACCCTCTGAAACTTTCTGGCACTCTCTGACACTCTCTGAAGATCTCTGAAACTCTCTGAAAATCTCTGACACTCTCTGAAGCACTCTGAAACTCTTTGTCACTCTCTGACACTCTCATATACTGTCTGACAGTCTCTGCAACTCTCTGACACAGTCTGAAATTCTCTGACACTCTCTGAAGCACTCTGAACCTCTCTGGCACTCTGTGACACCCTCTGAAACTTTCTGGCACTCCCTCAGACACTCTCTGAAGATGTCTGAAACTCTCTGACACTCCCTGACACTCTATGAAGCACGCTGAAACTCTCTGACACTCTCTGAAACTCTCTGAAACACTCTGACACTCTCTGACGCTCTCTGAAACGTTCTGACACTCTCAGAAACTCTCTGACACTCTCTGACAATCTGAGACAGTCTCAGACACTCTCTGAAACTCTCTGAAACACTCTGACACTCTCTGATACTCTCTGAAACTCGCTGACACTCTCTGTCTCTCTCTGAAACACTCTGAAACTCTCTGACACTCTCTGACTCTCTCTGAAACTCTCTGACACTCTCTGACACTTTCTGAAGAACTCTGAAACTCTCTGAAAATATCTGACACTCTCTGACACTCTCTGACACTCTCTGAAACTCTCTGACACTCACTGACACTCTGTGACACTCACTGAAACTCTCTGGCACTCTCTGACACTCTCTGACACTCTCTGAAACTCTTCGGCACTCTCTGACACTCTCAGATACTGTCTGACACTCTCTGCAACTCTCTGACAATCTCTGAAATTCTCTGACACTCTCTGACACTCCCTGACACTCTCTGAATCTCTCGAACCACTCTGGCACTCTGTGACAGTCTCTGAAACTCTCTGACGCTCACTGAAAATCTGTGACACTCTCTGAAACTCTCTGACCCTCTCTGACACTCTCTGACACTCTCTGAAACTCTCTGACTCTCACTGACACTCTGTGACACTCTCTGAAACTCTCTGGCACTCTCTGACACTCTCTGAAACTCTTCGACACTCTCTGACACTCTCAGATACTGTCTGACACTCTCTGCAACTCTCTGACACTGTCTGAAATTCTCTGACACTCTCTGACACTCCCTGACACTCTCTGAATCTCTCTGAACCTCTCTGGCACTCTGTGACACCCTCTGAAACTTTCTGGCACTCTCTGACACTTTCTGAAGATCTCTGAAACTCTCTGAATATCTCTGACACTCTCTGAAGCACTCTGAAACTCTTCGACACTCTCTGACACTCTCAGATACTGTCTGACACTCTCTGCAACTCTCTGACACTGTCTGAAATTCTCTGACAATCTCTGACACTCCCTGACACTCTCTGAATCTCTCTGAACCTCTCTGGCACTCTGTGACACCCTCTGAAACTTTCTGGCACTCTCTCAGACACTCTCTGAAGCACTCTGAAACTCTCTGACACTCTCTGACACTCTGTGAAACTCTCTGAAACTCTCTGACACTCTCTGACGCTCTCTGAAACGTTCTGACACTCTCTGACACTCTCAGAAACTCTCTGACACTCTCTGACAATCTGAGACACTCTCAGACACTCTCTGAAACTCTCTGAAACACTCTGACACTCTCTGATACTCTCTGAAACTCTCTGACACTCTCTGTCTCTCTCAGAAACACTCTGAAACTCTCTGACACTCTCTGACACTTTCTGAAGATCTCTGAAACTCTCTGACACTCTCTGAAACTCTGTGACACTCTCTGAAACACTCTGACACTCTCTGAAACTCTCAGACACTCTCTGACACTCTCTGACACTTTCTGAAACTCTCTGACACTATCTGACACTTTCTGAAACTCTCGGACACTCTCTGACACACTCTGCAACTCTGTGACACTCTGTGACACTCTATGACACTCTGTGACACTCTCTGACACTCTCTGAATCTCTCTGAAACTCTCTGACACTCTGTGACACTCTCTGACACTCTCTGAATATCTCTGAAAATCCCTGACATGCTCCGACTCTCTCTGAAACTTTCTGACACTCTCTGACACTCTCTGACACTCTCTGTCAATCTGAGACACTCTCAGACACTCTCTGAAACTCTCTGACTCTCACTGACACTCTGTGACACTCTCTTAAACTCTCTGGCACTCTCTGACACTCTCTGACACACTCTGAAACTCTTCGACACTCTCTGTCTCTCTCTGAAGCACTCTGAAACTCTCTGACACTCTCTGACTCTCTCTGCAACTCTCTGACACTCTCTGACACTTTCGGAAGATCTCTGAAACTCTCTGAAAATCTCTGACACTCTCTGAAACTCTGTGACACTCTCTGAAACACTCTGACACTCTCTGAAACTCTCAGACACTCTCTGACACTCTCTGACACTTTCTGAAACTCTCTGACACTATCTGACACTTTCTGAAACTCTCGGACACATTCTGACACACTCTGCAACTCTTTGACACTCTCTGATACTCTCTGACACTCTCTGACACTCTCTGAATCTCTCTGAAACTCTCTGACAGTCTCAGACAATTTCTGGCAATCTCTGACACTCTCAGATACTCTCTGACACTCTTTGACTCTCTGTGACACTCTCAGACACTCTCTGACAGACTCTGAAATTCTCTGAAACTATCTGACACTCTCTGATAATTCTCTGAAACTCTCTGTCACTCTCTAACACTCTGTGACACACTCTGCAATCTCTCTGACACTCTCTGACAGTCTGTGACACTCTCTGACATTCTGTGACGATCTCTGACACTCTCTGACAAACTCAGAAACTCTCAGAAACTCTCTGACATTCTCTGAAACTCTCAGACACTCTCTGAAACTCTCTGACACTCTCCGAAACTCTCTGACAATCTCTGACACTCTCTGACACTCTCTGAAACACTTTGACATTCTTTGACACTCTCAGATGCTGTCTGACTCTCTCTGAAACTCTCTGAAACTCTCTGACACGCTCTGACACTCCCGGACACACTCTGAAGCACTCTGAAACTCTCTGACACTCTCTGAAACTCTCTGACACTCTCTGATGCTCTCTGAAACTTTCTGACACACTCTGAAACTCTCTGAAACTCTCTGACACTCTCAGAAACTCTCTCACACTCTGTGACACTCTTTGAAACTCTCTGACACTCTCTGTCAATCTGAGACACTCTCAGACACTCTCTGAAACTCTCTGAAACTCTCTGACACTCTCTGACACTCTCTGAAACTCTCTGACACTCTCTGTCTCTCTCTGAAACACTCTGAAACTCTCTGACACTCTCTGACTCTCTCTGAAACTCTCTGACACTCTCTGACACTTTCTGAAGATCTCTGAAACTCTCTGAAAATCTCTGACACTCTCTGAAACTCTGTGACACTCTCTGAAACACTCTGACACTCTCTGAAACTCTCAGAAACTCTCTGACACTCTCTGACACTTTCTGAAAATCTCTGACACTATCTGACACTTTCTGAAACTCACGGACACATTCTGACACACTCTGCAACTCTTTGACACTCTCTGACACTCTCTGACACTCTCTGACACTCTCTGAATCTCTCTGAAACTCTCTGACAGTATCAGACAATTTCTGGCAATCTCTGACACTCTCAGATACTCTCTGACACTCTATGACACTCTGTGACACTCTCAGACACTCTCTGACAGACTCTGAAATTCTCTGAAACTATCTGACACTCTCTGATAATTCTCTGAAACTCTCTGTCACTCTCTAACACTCTGTGACACACTCTGCAATCTCTCTGACACTCTCTGACAGTCTGTGACACTCTCTGACTTTCTCTGACGATCTCTGACACTCTCTGACAAACTCAGAAATTCTCAGAAACTCTCTGACATTCTCTGAAACTCTCTGACACTCTCTGAAACTCTCTGACACTCTCTGAAACTCTCTGACAATCTCTGACACTCTCTGACACTCTCTGAAACACTTTGACACTCTTTGACAATCTCAGATACTGTCTGACTCTCTCTGAAACTCTCTGCAACTCTCTGAAACTCTCTGACACTCTCTGACACTCCCTGACACTCTATGAAGCACTCTGAAACTCTCTGACACTCTCTGAAACTCTCTGACACTCTCTGACGCTCTCTGAAACTTTCTGACACTCTCTGAAACTCTCTGAAACACTCTGAAACTCTCTGAAACTCTCTGACACTCTCTGACAATCGGAGACACTCTCAGACACTCTCAGAAACTCTCTGAAACTCTCTGACACTCTCTGACACTCTCTAAAACTCTCTGACACTCTCTGTCTCTCTCTGAAACACTCTGAAACTCTCTGACACTCTCTGACTCTCTGAAACTCTCTGACACTCTCTGACACTTTCTGAAGATCTCTGAAACTCTCTGAAAATCTCTGACACTCTCTGAAACTCTGTGACACTCTCTGAAACACTCTGACACTCTCTGAAACTCCCAGACGCTCTCTGACACTCTCTGACACTTTCTGAAACTCTCTGACACTATCTGACACTTACTGAAACTCTCGGAAACTCTCTGACACACTCTGCAACTCTTTGACACTGTCTGACACTCTCTGACACTCTCTGAATCTCTCTGAAACTCCGTGACATGCTCCGACTCTCTCTGAAACTTTTTGACACTCTCTGACACTCTCTGCAACTCTCTGACACTCTCAGAAACACTCAGAAACTCTCTGAAACTCTCTGACACTCTCTGACACTCTCTGAAACTGTCTGATAGTCTCTGACAATCTCTGAAAGTCTCTGAAACTCTCTGACACTCTGTGACACTCTCTGACACTCTCTGACACTCTCTGAATATCTCTGAAATTCCCTGACATGCTCCGACTCTCTCTGAAACTTTCTGACAATCTCTGACGCTCTCTGACACTCTCTGAAACTCTTTGACACTCTTTGACACTCTCAGATACTGTCTGAATCTCTCTGAAACTCTCTGAAACTCTCTGACACTCTCTGACACTCCCTGACACTCTCTGAAGCACTCTGAAACTCTCTGACACTCTCTGACACTCTCTGAAACTCTCTGAAATTCTCTGACACTCTCTGACACTCTCTGACAATCTGAGACACTCTCAGACACTCTCTGAAACTCTCTGAAACTCTCTGACACTCTCTGAAACTCTCTGACACTCTCTGTCTCTCTCTGAAACACTCTGAAACTCTCTGACACTCTCTGACTCTCGCTGAAACTCTCTGACACTCTCTGACACTTTCTGAAGATCTCTGAAACTCCGGGAAAATCTCTGACACTCTCTGAAACTCTGTGACACTCTCTGAAACTCTCTGACACTCTCTGAAACTCTCAGACACTCTCTGACCATCTCTGACACTCTCTGACACTTTCTGAAACTCTCTGACACTATCTGACACTTTCTGAAACTCTAGGACACTCTCTGACACACTCTGCAACTCTTTGACACTCTCTGACACTCTCTGACACTCTCTGAATCTCTCTGAAACTCCGTGACATGCTCCGACTCTCTCTGAAACTTTTTGACACTCTCTGACACTCTCTGCAACTCTCTGACACTCTGTGACACGCTCTGAAACTCTCTGACACCCTCAGAAACACTCAGAAACTCTCTGACACTTTCTGACACGCTCTGCAACACTTTGACACTCTCTGACACTCTCTGACACTCTCTGACACTCTCTGAATCTCTCTGAAACTCTCTGACAGTCTCAGACAATTTCTGGCAATCTCTGACACTCTCAGATACTCTCTGACACTCTTTGACACTCTGTGACACTCTCAGACACTCTCTGACAGACTCTGAAATTCTCTGAAAATATCTGACACTCTCTGATAATTCTCTGAAACTCTCTGTCACTCTGTAACACACTGTGACACACTCTGCAATCTCTCTGAAACTCTCTGAAACTCTCTCTGAAACTCTCTGACAATCTCTGACACTCTCTGACACTCTCTGAAACTCTCTGACAGTCTCAGACAATTTCTGGCAATCTCTGACACTCTCAGAGACTCTCTGACACTCTTTGACACTCTGTGACACTCTCAGACACTCTCTGACAGACTCTGAAATTCTCTGAAATTATCTGACACTCTCTGATAATTCTCTGAAACTCTCTGTCACTCTCTAACACACTGTGACACACTCTGCAATCTCTCTGAAACTCTCTGACACTCTCTGAAACTCTCTGACAATCTCTGACACTCTCTGACACTCTCTGAAACTCTTTGACACTCTTTGACACTCTCAGATACTGTCTGACTCTCTCTGAAACTCTCTGAAACTCTCTGACACTCTCTGACGCTCTCTGAAACACTCTGACACTCTTAGAAACTCTCTCACACTCTGTGACACTCTCTGAAACTCTCTGACACTCTCTGACAATCTGAGACAC
Source organism: Heterodontus francisci (assembly GCF_036365525.1). NCBI lineage: Eukaryota > Metazoa > Chordata > Chondrichthyes > Heterodontiformes > Heterodontidae > Heterodontus > Heterodontus francisci. The sequence goes on along the minus strand of NW_027140543.1, from coordinate 5,089,330 downwards.
TCTCAGACACTCTCTGAAACTCTCTGAAACTCTCTGACACTCTCTGACACTCTCTGAAACTCTCTGACACTCGCTGTCTCTCTCTGAAACACTCTGAAACTCTCTGACACTCTCTGACTCTCTCTGAAACACTCTGACACTCTCTGACACTTTCTGAAGATCTCTGAAACTCTCTGAAAATCTCTGACAGTCTCTGAAACTCTGTGACACACTCTGAAACACTCTGATACTCTCTGAAACTCTCAGACACTCTCTGACACTCTCTGACACTTTATGAATCTCTCTGACACTATCTGACACTTTCTGAAACTCTCGGACACTCTCTGACACACTCTGCAACTATTTGACACTCTCTGACACTCTCTGACACTCTCTGAATCTTTCTGAAACTCTCTGACACTCTGTGACACTCTCTGACACTCTCTGAATATCTCTGAAACTCCGTGACATGCTCCGACTCTCTCTGAAACTTTTTGACACTCTCTGACACTCTCTGACCCTCTCTGCAACTCTCTGACACTCTGTGACACGCCCTGAAACTCTCTGACACCCTCAGAAACACTCAGAAACTCTCGGAAACTCTCTGACACTCTCTGACACTCTCTGAAACTCTCTGAAAGTCTCTGAAATTCTCTGAAAGTCTCTGAAACTCTCTGACACTCTGTGACACTCTGTGACACTCTCTGACACTCTGAATATCTCTGAAATTCCCTGACATGCTCCGACTCTCTCTGAAACTTTCTGACACTCTCTGACACTCTCTGAACCTCTCTGAACCTCTCTGCAACTCTCTGACACTCTGTGACACGCTCTGAAAGTCTCTGACACCCTCAGAAACACTCAGAAACTCTCTGAAACTCTCTGACACTCTCTGACACTCTCTGAAACTCTCTGAAAGTCTCTGACACTCTCTGAAAGTCTCTGAAACTCTCTGAAACTCTCTGACACTCTCTGACACTCTCTGAGTCTCTCAGACACTCTCTGACACTCTGACACTCTCTGACACTCTCCGAAACTCTCTGACACTCTCTGAAACTCTTTGACACGCTCTGACAATCTCTGACGTTCTCTGAAGCTGTCTGACACACTCTGACACTCTCAGAACCTCTCAGAAACTGTCTGAAACTCTCTGAAACTCTCTGACACTTTCAGACACACTGTCACACTCTCTGAAACTCCCTGACACTCTCTGATACATTCAGAAACTCTCAGAAACTCTCTGACACTCTCTGACACTCTCAGACATTCTCTGAAACTCTCTGACACTCTTTGAAACTCTCTGACACTCTTTGACACTCTCTGTAACTCTTTGACACTCTCAGATACTCTCTGACACTCTTTGACACTCTGTGACACTCTCAGACACTCTCTGACAGACTCTGAAATTCTCTGAAACTATCTGACACTCCGATAATTCTCTGAAACTCTCTGTCACTCTCTAACACTCTGTGACACACTCTGCAATCTCTCTGAAACTCTCTGACAGTCTGTGACACTCTCTGACATTCTCTTACGATCTCTGACACTCTCTGACAAACTCAGAAACTCTCAGTAACTCTCTGACATTCTCTGAAACTCTCAGACACTCTCTGAAACTCTGTGACACTCTCTGAAACTCTCTGACACTCTCTGACAATCTGAGACACTCTCAGACACTCTCTGAAACTCTCTGAAACTCTCTGACACTCTCTGACACTCTCTGAAACTCTCTGACACTCGGTTTCTCTCTCTGAAACACTCTGAAACTCTCTGACACTCTCTGACTCTCTCTGAAACACTCTGACACTCTCTGACACTTTCTGAAGATCTCTGAAACTCTCTGAAAATCTCTGACAGTCTCTGAAACTCTGTGACACACTCTGAAACACTCTGATACTCTCTGAAACTCTCAGACACTCTCTGACACTCTCGGACACTTTATGAATCTCTCTGACACTATCTGACACTTTCTGAAACTCTCGGACACTCTCTGACACACTCTGCAACTATTTGACACTCTCTGACACTCTCTGACACTCTCTGAATCTCTCTGAAACTCTCTGACACTCTGTGACACTCTCTGACACTCTCTGAATATCTCTGAAACTCCGTGACATGCTCCGACTCTCTCTGAAACTTTTTGACACTCTCTGACCCTCTCTGCAACTCTCTGACACTCTGTGACACGCCCTGAAACTCTCTGACACCCTCAGAAACACTCAGAAACTCTCGGAAACTCTCTGACACTCTCTGACACTCTCTGAAACTCTCTGAAAGTCTCTGAAATTCTCTGAAAGTCTCTGAAACTCTCTGACACTCTGTGACACTCTGTGACACTCTCTGACACTCTGAATATCTCTGAAATTCCCTGACATGCTCCGACTCTCTCTGAAACTTTCTGACACTCTCTGACACTCTCTGAACCTCTCTGAACCTCTCTGCAACTCTCTGACACTCTGTGACACGCTCTGAAAGTCTCTGACACCCTCAGAAACACTCAGAAACTCTCTGAAACTCTCTGACACTCTCTGACACTCTCTGAAACTCCCTGAAAGTCTCTGACACTCTCTGAAAGTCTCTGAAACTCTCTGAAACTCTCTGACACTCTCTGACACTCTCTGAGTCTCTCAGACACTCTCTGACACTCTGACACTCTCTGACACTCTCCGAAACTCTCTGACACTCTCTGAAACTCTTTGACACGCTCTGACAATCTCTGACGTTCTCTGAAGCTGTCTGACACACTCTGACACTCTCAGAACCTCTCAGAAACTGTCTGAAACTCTCTGAAACTCTCTGACACTCTCAGACACACTGTCACACTCTCTGAAACTCCCTGACACTCTCTGATACATTCAGAAACTCTCAGAAACTCTCTGACACTCTCTGACACTCTCAGACATTCTCTGAAACTCTCTGACACTCTTTGAAACTCTCTGACACTCTTTGACACTCTCTGTAACTCTTTGACACTCTCAGATACTCTCTGACACTCTTTGACACTCTGTGACACTCTCAGACACTCTCTGACAGACTCTGAAATTCTCTGAAACTATCTGACACTCCGATAATTCTCTGAAACTCTCTGTCACTCTCTAACACTCTGTGACACACTCTGCAATCTCTCTGAAACTCTCTGACAGTCTGTGACACTCTCTGACATTCTCTTACGATCTCTGACACTCTCTGACAAACTCAGAAACTCTCAGTAACTCTCTGACATTCTCTGAAACTCTCAGACACTCTCTGAAACTCTGTGACACTCTCTGAAACTCTCTGACACTCTCTGACAATCTGAGACACTCTCAGACACTCTCTGAAACTCTCTGAAACTCTCTGACACTCTCTGACACTCTCTGAAACTCTCTGACACTCGCTTTCTCTCTCTGAAACACTCTGAAACTCTCTGACACTCTCTGACTCTCTCTGAAACACTCTGAGACTCTCTGACACTTTCTGAAGATCTCTGAAACTCTCTGAAAATCTCTGACAGTCTCTGAAACTCTGTGACACACTCTGAAACACTCTGATACTCTCTGAAACTCTCAGACACTCTCTGACACTCTCTGACACTTTATGAATCTCTCTGACACTATCTGACACTTTCTGAAACTCTCGGACACTCTCTGACACACTCTGCAACTATTTGACACTCTCTGACACTCTCTGACACTCTCTGAATCTCTCTGAAACTCTCTGACACTCTGTGACACTCTCTGACACTCTCTGAATATCTCTGAAACTCCGTGACATGCTCCGACTCTCTCTGAAACTTTTTGACACTCTCTGACCCTCTCTGCAACTCTCTGACACACTGTGACACGCCCTGAAACTCTCTGACACCCTCAGAAACACTCAGAAACTCTCGGAAACTCTCTGACACTCTCTGACACTCTCTGAAACTCTCTGAAAGTCTCTGAAATTCTCTGAAAGTCTCTGAAACTCTCTGACACTCTGTGACACTCTGTGACACTCTCTGACACTCTGAATATCTCTGAAATTCCCTGACATGCTCCGACTCTCTCTGAAACTTTCTGACACTCTCTGACACTCTCTGAACCTCTCTGAACCTCTCTGCAACTCTCTGACACTCTGTGACACGCTCTGAAAGTCTCCGACACCCTCAGAAACACTCAGAAACTCTCTGAAACTCTCTGACACTCTCTGACACTCTCTGAAACTCTCTGAAAGTCTCTGACACTCTCTGAAAGTCTCTGAAACTCTCTGAAACTCTCTGACACTCTCTGACACTCTCTGAGTCTCTCAGACACTCTCTGACACTCTGACACTCTCTGACACTCTCCGAAACTCTCTGACACTCTCTGAAACTCTTTGACACGCTCTGACAATCTCTGACGTTCTCTGAAGCTGTCTGACACACTCTGACACTCTCAGAACCTCTCAGAAACTGTCTGAAACTCTCTGAAACTCTCTGACACTCTCAGACACACTGTCACACTCTCAGAAACTCTCTGACACTCTCTGACACTCTCAGACATTCTCTGAAACTCTCTGACACTCTTTGAAACTCTCTGACACTCTTTGACACTCTCTGTAACTCTTTGACACTCTCAGATACTCTCTGACACTCTTTGACACTCTGTGACACTCTCAGACACTCTCTGACAGACTCTGAAATTCTCTGAAACTATCTGACACTCCGATAATTCTCTGAAACTCTCTGTCACTCTCTAACACTCTGTGACACACTCTGCAATCTCTCTGAAACTCTCTGACAGTCTGTGACACTCTCTGACATTCTCTGACGATCTCTGACACTCTCTGACAAACTCAGAAACTCTCAGTAACTCTCTGACACTCTCTGAAACTCTCTGACACTCTCTGAAACTCTCTGAAACTCTCTGACACTCTGTGACACTTTCTGAAATTCGCTGACAATCTCTGACACTCTGACAAACTCACTAACTCTCAGAAACTCTGCGAAACTCTCAGACACTCTCTGAAACTCTCTGAGACTCTCTGAAACTCTCTGACACTCTTTGACACTCTCTGAATCTCTCAGACAAACTCACTAACTCTCTGACACTCTCTGAAACTCTCTGACACTCTCTGAAACTCTCTGAAACTCTTTGACACGCTCCGACAATCTCTGACGGTCTCTGAAGCTCTCTGACACTCTCTGACACTCTCAGAACCTCTCAGAAACTCTCTGAAACTCTCTGAAACTCTCTGACACTCTCAGACACTCTGTGACACTCTCTGAAACTCCCTGACACTCTCTGATGCATTCAGAAACTCTCAGAAACTCTCTGACACTCTCTGACACTCTCAGACATTCTCTGAAACTCTCTGACACTCTGACAGTCTCAGACAATTTCTGACAATCTCTGAAACTCTCAGATACTCTCTGACACTCTTTGACATTCTGTCACACTCTCAGACACTCTCTGACAGACTCTGAAGTACCCTGAAACTTTCTGACACTCTCTGATAATTCTCTGAAACTCTCTGTCACTCTCTGACACTCTGTGACACACTCTGCAATCTCTCTGACACTCTCTGACAGTCTGTGACACTCTCTGAAATTCTCTGACAATCTCTAACACTCTCTGACAAACTCAGAAACATTCAGAAACTCTCTGACACACTCTGAAACTCTCAGACACTCTCTGAAACTCTCTGGCACTCTCTGAAACTCTCTGAAACTCTCTGACACTCTTTGACACTCTCTGAAATTCGCTGAAAATCTCTGACACTCTCTGACAAACTCACAAACTCTCAGAAACTCTCTGACACTCTCAGACACTCTCAGACACTCTCTGAAACTCTCTGACACTCTCTGAAACTCTCTGACACTCTTTGACACTATCTGAATCTCTCAGACGTACTCTGAAACTCTCTGACACACTCAAACACTCTGACACTCTCTGAGACATCTCTGACACTCTCTGATACTCTCAGACACTCGCTGACACTTTCTGAAACTGTCTGACACTCTCTGACACTCTCAGACACTCTCTGACAATCTCTGACACTTTCTGAAACTCTCTGACACTATCTGAAACTTTCTGAAACTTTCTGAAACTTTCTGGCAATCTCTGACACTCTCTGACTTTTTCTGACTCTCTCTGACACTCTCTGATACACTCTGTCACTCTCTGACACTCTCTGATACTCTCTGACACTCTCTGACACTCTCAGATACTTTCTGACACTCTCTGAAACACTCTGACACTCTCTGACACTCTCTGACACTCCCTGACACTCTCTGAATCTCTCTGAAACTCTCTGACCCTCTGTGACACTCTCTGAAACTTTCTGGCACTCTGACAATCTCTGAAGATCTCTGAAACTCTCTGAAAATCTCTGACACTCTCTGACACCCTGTGACACTCTCTGAAACTCTCTGAAACTCTCTGACGCTCTCTGTCACTCTCTGGATCTCTCTGAAACTCTCTGACAGTCTCTGACTCTGTCTAAAACTCTCTGACACTCTCAGACACTCTCTGACACTTTCTGAAACTCTCTGACACTATCTGACACTTTCAGAATCTATCGGACACTCTCTGACACTCTCTGACTCTCTGGAAATCTCTGACACTCTCTGAAATTCTGTGACACTCTCTGAAACACGCTGACACTCTCTGACACTCTCAGACACTCTCTGACACTTTCTGAAATACTCGGACACTATCAGACACACTCTGCAACTCTGTGACAATCTGTGACACTCTCTGACACTCTCAGACAATCTCTGACAATCTCTGACACTTTCTGAAACTCTTTGACACTTTCTGACACTAACTGAATCTCTCGGACACTCTCTGACACTCTCTGAATCTCTCTGAAACTCTCTGACACTCTGTGACACTCTCCGAAACTTTCCGGCACTCTCTGACACTCTCTGAAGATCTCTGAAACTCTCTGAAAAACTCTGAAACTCTCTAAAACTCAGTGACACTCTCTGAAACACTCTGACACTCTCTGGCACTCTCTGAAACACTCTGACACTCTCAGACACTCTCTGACACTCTCTGACACTTTCTGAAACTCTCTGACACTATCTGACACTTTCTGAAACTCTCGGACACTCTCTGACACACACTGCAACTCTGTGAAACTCTGTGACACTCTCTGAAACTCTCTGGCACTCTCTGAATCTCTCTGAAACTCTTTGACAAACTGTGACACTCTCTGACACTCTCTGACACTCTCTGAATCTCTCTGAAACTCCCTGACACTCTCTGACTCACTCTGAAACTTTCTGACACTCTCTGACACTCTCAGATACTCTCTGACACTCTTTGACACTCTGTGACACTCTCAGACACTCTCTGTCAGACTCTGAAATTCTCTGAAACTCTCTGACACTCTCTGATAATTCTCTGAAGCTCTCTGTCACTCTCTGACTCTCTGTGACACACTCTGCAATCTCTCTGACACTCTCTGTCAGTCTGTGGCACTCTCTGAAATTCTCTGACAATCTCTGACACTCTCTGACAAACTCAGAAACACTCAGAAACTCTCTGACACTCTCTGAAACTCTCTGACACACTCTGAAACTCTCTGAAACTCTCTGGCACTCTGTCACACTCTCTGAAATTCGCTGACAATCTCTGACACTCTCTGACAAACTCACAAACTCTCAGAAAATATCTGACACTCTCAGACTCTCTCTGAAACTCTCTGACACTCTCTGAAGCTCTCTGACACTCTCTGACACTGTCTGAATCTCTCAGACACTCTCTGAAACTCTCTGACACTCTCTGAAACTCTCTGACACTCTCTGACACTCTCTGACACGCTCTGAAACTCTCTGAAACTCTATGGCACTCTCTGAAATTCTCTGAAACATCTCTGACACTCTCTGACACTCTTAGACACTCTCTGACACTCTCTGCCACTTTCTGAAACTGTCTGACACTCTCTGACACACTCAGACACTCTCTGACACTTTCTGAAACTCTCTGACACTATCTGACACTTTCTGAAACTTTCTGACATTGTCTGATACTCTCTGACATTTTCTGACTCTCTCTGACACTCTCTGATACACTCTGTCAGTCTCTGATACTCTCTAATACTCTCCGACACTCTCTGACACTCTCAGATACTATCTGACACTCTCTGGAACACTCTGACACTCTCTGACACTCTCTGACAATCTGTGACACTCTCTGAAACTTTCTGGCTCTCTCTGACACTCTCTGAAGATCTCTGAAACTCTCTGAAAATCTCTGACACTCTCTGAATCTCTGTGACACTCTCTGAAACACTCTGACACTCTCAGACACTCTCTGACACTCTCTGACAATTTCTGAAACTCTCTGACACTCTCTGACACACTCTGCAACTCTGTGACACTCTCTGACACTCTCTGATACTCTCTGAATCTCTCTGAAACTCCCTGACACTCTCTGACTCTCTCTGAAACTTTCTGACACTCTCTGAAACGCTCTGAAACTGTCTGATACTCTCTGACACTCTCTGACACACTCGGAAGCTCTCTGAAACTATCTGAAACTCTCTGACGCTCTCTGAAACTCTCTGACACCCTCAGAAACACTCAGAAACTCTCAGAAAATCTCTGGCACTCTCTGACACACTCAGAAAGTCTCTGAAACTCTCTGACACACGCTGAAACTCTCTGACACTCTCTGACACTCTCTGAAACTCTTTGACACTCTTTGACACTCTCATAAACTGTCTGACTCTCTCTGAAACTCTCTGACACTCTCTGAAACTCTCTGAAACTGTCTGATACTCTCTGACACTCTCTGACACTCTCTGACACTCTCTGAAGCTCTCTGAAACTCTCTGACACTCTCTGACACCCTCAGAAACACTCAGAAACTCTCAGAAACTCTCTGGCACTCTCTGACACACTCAGAAAGTCTCTGAAACTCTCTGACACTCTCTGAATCTCTCTGACACTCTCTGACACTCTCTGAAACTCTTTGACACTCTTTGAAACTCTCATAAACTGTCTGACTCACTCTGATACTCTCTGACACTCTCTGAAGCTCTCTGAAACTCTCTGACACTCTCTGACACTCTCTGAAACTCTCTGACACCCTCAGAAACACTCAGAAACTCTCATAAACTCTCTGGCACTCTCTGACACACTCAGAAAGTCTCTGAAAATCTCTGACACTCTCTGAAACTCTCTGAAACAGTCTGAAACTCTCTGACACTCTCAGACACTGTCTGACTCTCGCTGAAACTCTCTGACACGCTCTGAAACTGTCTGGCACTCTCTGAAACTCTCTGACACTCTCTGACACTCTCTGACACTCTCTGACTCTCTCTGAAACTCTCAGACACACTCTGACGTTCTCTGACACTCTCTGAAACTCTCTGACACTCGCTGAAACACTCTGAAACACTCTGACAATCTCTGACACGCTCTGAAACTCTCGGACACGCTCAGACACACTCTGCAACTCTGTGGCACTCTGTGACACTCTCTTACACTCTCAGACAATCTCTGACAATCTCTGACACTTTCTGAAACTCTCTGACACTATCTGACACTTTCTGAATCTCTCGGACAGTCTCTGACACTCTCCGAATCTCTCTGAAACTCCCTGACACTCTGTGACACTCTCTGAAACTTTCTGGCACTCTCTGACACTCTCTGAAGATCTCTGAAACTCTCTGAAAATCTCTGACACATTCTGAATCTCTGTGACACTCTCTAAAACACTCTGACACTCTCTTACACTCTCAGACACTCTCTGACACTCTGTGACACTCTCTGAAACTTTCTGGCACTCTCTGAAGATCTCTGAAACTCTCTGAAAAACTCTGAAACTCTCTAAATCTCTGTGACACTCTCTGAAACACTCTGACACTCTCTGACACTCTCAGACACTCTCAGACACTCTCTGACACTCTCTGACACTTTCTGAAACTCTCTGACACTATCTGACACTTTCTGAAACACTCGGACACTCTCTGACACACACTGCAACTCTGTGACACACTGTGACACTCTCTGACACTCTCTGGCACTCTCTGAATCTCTCTGAAACTCTCTGACACTCTGTGACACTCTCTGACACTCTCTGACACTCTCTGAATCTCTCTGAAACTCCCTGACACTCTCTGACTCACTCTGAAACTTTCTGACACTCTCTGACACTCTCAGATACTCTCTGACACTCTTTGACACTCTGTGACACTCTCAGACACTCGCTGTCAGACTCTGAAATTCTCTGAAACTCTCTGACACACTCTGATAATTCTCTGAAACTCTCTGTCACTCTCTGACTCTCTGTGACACACTCTGCAGTCTCTCTCACACGCTCTGACAGTCTGTAACACTCTCTGAAATTCTCTGACAATCTCTGACACTCTCTGACAAACTCAGAAACACTCAGAAACTCTCTGACACTCTCTGAAACTCTCAGACACTCTCTGAAACTCTCTGACACTCTCTGAAACTCTCTGAAACTCTCTGGCACTCTGTGACACTCTCTGAAATTCGCTGACAATCTCTGACACTCTCTGACAAACTCACAAACTCTCAGAAAGTATCTGACACTCTCAGACACTCTCAGACACTCTCAGACACATCTCTGAAACTCTCTGACACTCTCTGAAACTCTCTGACACTCTCTGACACTCTCTGAAACTCTCTGAAACTCTATGGCTCTCTCTGAAATTCTCTGAATCATCTCTGACAGTCTCTGACACTCTTAGACACTCTCTGACACTTTCTGAAAGTGTCTGGCACTTCCTGAAACTCTCTGACACTATCTGACACTTTCTGAAACTTTCTGACACTCTCTGATACTCTCTGACATTTTCTGACTCTCTCTGACACTCTCTGATACACTCTGTCACTCTCTGATACTCTCTGATACTCTCCGACACTCTCTGACACTCTCTGACACTCTCTGACACTCCCTGACACTCTCTGACAATCTCAGACACTCTCTGACACTCTGTGACACTCTCTGAAACTTTCTGGCTCTCTCTGAAACTCTCTGAAGATCTCTGAAACTCTCTGAAAATCTCTGACACTCTCTGACTCTCTGTGACACACTCTGCAGTCTCTCTGACACTCTCTGACAGTCTGTGACACTCTCTGAAATTCTCTAACAATCTCTGACACTCTCTGACAAACTCAGAAACACTCAGAAATTCTCTGACACTCTCTAAAACTCTCAGACACTGTCTGAAACTCTCTGACACTATCTGACACCTTCTGAAACTTTCTGACACTCTCTGATACTCTCTGACATTTTCTGACTCTCTCTGACACTCTCTGATACACTCTGTCACTCTCTGATACTCTCTGATACTCTCCGACACTCTCTGACACTCTCTGACACTCTCTGACACTCCCTGACACTCTCTGACAATCTCAGACACTCTCTGACACTCTGTGACACTCTCTGAAACTTTCTGGCTCTCTCTGAAACTCTCTGAAGATCTCTGAAACTCTCTGAAAATCTCTGACACTCTCTGACTCTCTGTGACACACTCTGCAGTCTCTCTGACACTCTCTGACAGTCTGTGACACTCTCTGAAATTCTCTAACAATCTCTGACACTCTCTGACAAACTCAGAAACACTCAGAAATTCTCTGACACTCTCTAAAACTCTCAGACACTGTCTGAAACTCTCTGACATTCTCTGAAACTCTCCGACACTCTCTGACACTCTCTGACACTCTCTGACACTCCCTGACACTCTCTGACAATCTCAGACACTCTCTGACTCTCTGTGACACACTCTGCAGTCTCTCTGACACTCTCTGACAGTCTGTGACACTCTCTGAAATTCTCTAACAATCTCTGACATTCTCTGACAAACTCAGAAACACTCAGAAATTCTCTGACACTCTCTAAAACTCTCAGACACTGTCTGAAACTCTCTGACATTCTCTGAAACTCTCTGAAACTCTCTGGCACTCTGTGACACTCTCTGAAATTCGCTGACAATCTCTGACACTCTCTGACAAACTCACAAACTCTCAGAAAGTATCTGACACTCTCAGACACTCTCAGACACTCTCAGACACTCTCTGAAAATCTCTGGCACTCTCTGACACTCTTTGAATCTCTCAGACACTCTCTGAAACTCTCTGAAAATCTCTGACACTCTCTGACACTCTCTGACACTCTCTGAAACTCTCTGAAACTCTATGGCTCTCTCTGAAATTCTCTGAAACATCTCTGACACTCTCTGACACTCTTAGACACTCTCTGACACTCTCTGACACTTTCTGAATCTGTCTGGCACTCTCTAACACACTCAGACACTCTCTGACACTCTCTGACACTTCCTGAAACTCTCTGACACTATCTGACACTTTCTGAAACTTTCTGACACTCTCTGATACTCTCTGACATTTTCTGACTCTCTCTGACACTCTCTGATACACTCTGTCACTCTCTGATACTCTCTTATACTCTCCGTTACTGTCTGACACTCTCAGATACTATCTGACACTCTGTGGAACACTCTGACACTCTCTGACACTCCCTGACACTCTCTGACAATCTCAGACACTCTCTGACACTCTGTGACACTCTCTGAAACTTTCTGGCTCTCTCTGAAAATCTCTGAAGATCTCTGAAACTCTCTGAAAATCTCTGACACTCTCTGAATCTCTGTGACACTCTCTGAAACACTCTGACACTCTCTGACACACTCAGACACTCTCTGACACTCTCTGACACTTTCTGAAACTCTCTGACGCTATCTGACAATTTCTGAAACTCTCTGAAACTCCCTGAAACTCTCTGACTCTCACTGAAACTTTCTGACACTCTCTGGCACTCTCAGAATGTCTCTGAAACTCTCTGACTCTCTCTGAAACTCTCTGACACTCTCTGACACTCTCTGACACTCTCTGAAATTCTTTGACACTCTTTAACACTCTCATAAACTGTCTGACACTCTCTGAAACTCTCTGACACTCTCTGAAACTCTCTGACACTCTCTGACACTCTCTGAAACTCTCTGACACCCTCAGAAACACTCAGAAACTCTCAGAAACTCTCTGGAACTCTCTGACACACTCAGAAAGTCTCTGAAACTCTCTGAAACTCTTTGACACTCTTTGACACTCTCAGACACTGTCTGACTCTCTCTGAAACTCCCTGAAACTCTCTGACACTCTCTGACACTCTCAGACACTCTCTGACTCTCTCTGAAACTCTCAGACACATTCTGACATTCTCTGACACTCTCTGAAACTCTCTGACACTCGCTGAAACACTCTGAAACTCTCTGACAATCTCTGACACGCTCTGAAACTCTCTGACACTCTCAGACACTCTCTGAAACTCTCTGACACTTTCTGAAACTCTCTGACACTGTCTGACACTTTCTGAAACCTTCTGACACTCTCCGACACTCTCTGACACTCTCTGAAACAATCTGATACTCTCTGACACTCTCGGACACTCTCTGACACTCTCTGAAACTCTCTGACACTCTCTGATAATTCTCTGAAACTCTCTGTCACTCTCTGACTCTCTGTGACACACTCGGCAGTCTCTCTGACCCTCTCTGACAGTCTGTGACACTCTCTGAAACTCTCTGACACTCTCTGACACTCTCTGACACTCTCTGAAATTCTTTGACACTCTTTGACACTCTCAAATACTGTCTGACACTCTCTGAAACTCTCTGACACTCTCTGAAACTCTCTGACACTCTCTGACACTCTCTGAAACTCTCTGACACCCTCAGAAACACTCAGAAACTCTCAGAAACTCTCTGGAACTCTCTGACACACTCAGAAAGTCTCTGAAACTCTCTGAAACTCTTTGACACTCTTTGACACTCTCAGACACTGTCTGACTCTCTCTGAAACTCTCTGAAACTCTCTGAAACTCTCTGACACTCTCTGACACTTTCAGACACTCTCTGACTCACTCTGAAACTCTCAGACACATTCTGACATTCTCTGACACTCTCTGAAACTCTCTGACACTCTCAGACACTCTCTGAAACTCTCTGACACTTTCTGAAACTCTCTGACACTGTCTGACACTTTCTGAAACCTTCTGACACTCTCCGACACTCTCTGACACTCTCTGAAACAATCTGATACTCTCTGACACTCTCGGACACTCTCTGACACTCTCTGAAACTCTCTGACACTCTCTGATAATTCTCTGAAACTCTCTGTCACTCTCTGACTCTCTGTGACACACTCGGCAGTCTCTCTGACACTCTCTGACAGTCTGTGACACTCTCTGAAATTCTCTGACAATCTCTGACACTCTCTGACAAACTCAGAAACACTCAGAAATTCTCTGACACTCTCTGAAACTCTCAGACACTCTCTGAAACTCTCTGACATTCTCTGAAACTCTCTGAAACTCTCTGGCACTCTGTGACACTCTCTGAAATTCGCTGACAATCTCTGACACTCTCTGACAAACTCAGAAACTCTCAGAAAGTATCTGACACTCTCAGACACTCTCAGACACGCTCTGAAACTCTCTGACACTCTCTGACACTCTTTGAATCTCTCAGACACTCTCTGAAACTCTCTGACACTCTCTGAAACTCTCTGACACTCTCTGACACTCTCTGAAACTCTTAGACACTCTCTGACACTCTCTGACACTTTCTGAAACTGTCTGGCACTCTCTGACACACTCAGACACTCTCTGACACTCTCTGACACTTTCTGAAAATCTCTGACACTATCTGACACTTTCTGAAACTTTCGGACACTCTCTGATACTCTCTGACATTTTCTGACTCTCTCTGACACTCTCTGATACACTCTGTCACTCTCTGATACTCTCTGATACTCTCCGATACTGTCTGACACTCTCAGATACTATCTGACACTCTGTGGAACACTCTGACACTCTCTGACACTCTCTGACAATCCCTGACACTCTCTGACATTCTCAGGCACTCTCTGACACTCTGTGACACTCTCTGAAACTTTCTGGCTCTCTATGAAACTCTCTGAAGATCTCTGAAACTCTCTGAAAATCTCTGACACTCTCTGAATCTATGTGACACTCTCTGAAACACTCTGACACTCTCTGACACACTCAGACACTCTCTCAAAAACTCTCTGAAATTCTCTGAAACTCTCTGAAACTGTCTGACACTTTCTGAAACTCTCTGACGCTATCTGACAATTTCTGAAACTCTCTGACACTCTCTGACACACTCTGCAACTCTGTGACACTCTCTGACACTCTCTGAATCTCTCTGAAACTCCCTGACACTCTCTGACTCTCTCTGAAACTTTCGGACACTCTCTGGCACTCTCAGAATGTCTCTGAAACTCTCTGAATCTCTGAAACTCTCTGACACTCTCTGACACTCTCTGACACTCTCTGAAATTCTTTGACACTCTTTGACAGTCTCATAAACTGTCTGACACTCTCTGAAACTCTCTGAAACTGTCTGACACTCTCTGACACTCTCTGAAACTCTCTGAAGCTCTCTGAAACTCTCTGACACTCTCTGACACTCTTTGAAACTCTCTGACACCCTCAGAAACACTCAGAAACTCTCAGAAACTCTCTGGAACTTTCTGGCACACTCAGAAATTCTCTGAAACTCTCTGACACTCTCTGAAACTCTTTGACACTCTTTGACACTCTCAGACACTGTCTGACTCTCTCTGAAACTCTCTGAAACTCTCTGAAAATGTCTGACACTCTCTGACACTCTCAGACACTCTCTGACTCTCTCTGAAACTCTCAGACAGACTCTGAAACTCTCTGACACTCGCTGAAACACTCTGAAACTCTCTGACAATCTCTGACACGCTCTGAAACTCTCTGACACTCTCTGACACTCTCAGACACTCTCTGAAACTCTCTGATACTCTCTGACACTCTCGGACACTCTCTGACACTCTCTGAAACTCTCTGACACTCTCTGACACTCTCAGATACTGTCTGACACACTCTGACACTCTCTGAAACTCTCGGACACTCTGTGACACTCTCTGAAACTTTCTGACACTCTCGGACACTCTCTGCAGATCTCTGAAACTCTCTGAAAATCTCTGACACTCTCAGACACTCTCTGACACTCTGTGACAATCTCTGAAATTCTCTGACAATCTCTGACACTCTCTGACAAACTCAGAAACTCTCTGAAACTCCCTGACACTCTCTGACACTTTCTGACACTCTGTGACAATCTCTGAAATTCTCTGACAATCTCTGACACTCTCTGACAAACTCAGAGCTCTCCGAAACTCTCTGACACTCTCTGATACTCTCAGACGCTCTCTGACGCTATCTGACAATTTCTGAAACTCTCTGACACTCTCTGACACACTCTGCAACTCTGTGACACTCTCTGACACTCTCTGACACTCTCTGAATCTCTCTGAAACTCCCTGACACTCTCTGACTCTCTCTGAAACTTTCTGACACTCTGTGGCACTCTCAGAAAGTCTCTGAAACTCTGTGACACTCTCTGAATCTCTCTGACACTCTCTGACACTCTCTGAAACTCTCTGACACCCTCAGAAACACTCAGAGACTCTCAGAAACTCTCTGGCACTCTCTGACACACTCAGAAAGTATCTGAAACTCTCTGACACTCTCTGACACTCTCTGAAACTCTTTGACACTCTTTGACACTCTCAGACACTGTCTGACTCTCTCTGAAACTCTCTGACAATCTCTGAAACTCTCTGAAACAGTCTGACACTCTCTGACACTCTCAGACACTGTCTGACTCTCTCTGAAACTCTCTGATACTCTCTGAAATTCTCTGAAACTGTCTGAAACTCTCTGAAACTCTGTGACACTCTATGACACTCTCTGACACTCTCTGAAACTCTCAGACACACTCTGACATTCTCTGACACTCTCTGAAACGCTCTGACACTCGCTGAAACACTCTGAAACTCTGTGACAATCTCTGACACTTTCTGAAACTCTCTGACACTATCTGACACTTTCTGAATCTCTCGGACACTCTCTGACCCTCTCCGAATGTCTCTGAAACTTTCTGACACTCTCTGACACTCTCAGATACTCTCTGACACTCTTTGACACTCTGTGACACTCTCAGACACTCTCTGTGAGACTCTGCAATTCTCTGAAACTCTCTGACACATTCTGATAATTCTCTGAAACACTCTGTCACTCTCTGACACTCTGTGACACACTCTGCAATCTCTCTGAAACTCTCTGACAGTCTGTGACACTCTCTGAAATTCTCTGACAATCTCTGACACTCTCTGACAAACTCAGAAACACTCAGAAACTCTCTGACACTCTCTGAAACTCTCAGACACTCTCTGAAACTCTCTGACACTCTCTGAAACTCTCTGAAACTCTCTGGCACTCTGTGACACTCTCTGAAATTCGCTGACAATCTCTGACACTCTCTGACAAACTCAGAAACACTCAGAAACTCTCTGACACTCTCTGAAACTCTCAGACACTCTCTGAAACTCTCTGACACTCTCTGAAACTCTCTGAAACTCTCTGGCACTCTGACACTCTCTGAAATTCGCTGACAATCTCTGACAATCTCTGATAAACTCACAAATTCTCAGAAAGTATCTGACACTCTCAGACACACTCAGACACTCTCTGAAACTCTCTGACACTCTCTGAAACTCTCTGACACTCTCTGACACTCTCTGAATCTCTCAGACACTCTCTGAAACTCTCTGACACTCTCTGAAACTCTCTGACACTCTCTGACACTCTCTGAAACTCTCTGACACTCTCTGAAACTCTCTGACACTCTCTGACACTCTTAGACACTCTCTGACACTTTCTGAAACTCTTTGACACTATCTGACACTTTCTGAAACTTTCTGACACTCTCTGATACTCTCTGACATTTTCTGACTCTCTCTGACACTCTCTGATACTCTCTGTCAGTCTCTGATACTCTCTGATACTCTCCGACACTCTCTTACACTCTCAGATACTATCTGACACTCTCTGGAACACTCTGACACTCTCTGACACTCTCTGACACTCCCTGACACTCTCTGACAATCTCAGACACTCTCTGACACTCTGTGACACTCTCTGAAACTTTCTGGCTCTCTCTGACACTCTCTGAAGATCTCTGAAACTCTCTGAAAATCTCTGAAACTCTCTGAATCTCTGTGACACTCTCTGAAACACTCTGACACTCTCTGACACTCTCAGACACTCTCTGACACTCTCTGACACTTTCTGAAAATCTCTGACGCTATCTGACAATTTCTGAAACTCTCTGACACTCTCTGACACACTCTGAAACTTTCTTACACTCTCTGGCACTCTCAGAAAGTCTCTGAAACTCTCTGACTCTCTCTGAAACTCTCTGACACTCTCTGACACTCTCTGAAACTCTTTGACACTCTTTGACACTCTCATAAACTGTCTGACTCTCTCTGAAACTCTCTGACACTCTCTGAAACTCTCTGAAACTGTCTGACACTCTCTGACACTCTCTGAAACTCTCTGAAGCTCACTGAAACTCTCTGACACTCTCTGACACACTCGGAAACTCTGACACCCTCAGAAACACTCAGAAACTCTCAGAAACTCTCTGGCACTCTCTGACACACTCAGAAAGTCTCTGAAACTCTCTGACACTCTCTGAAACTCTCTGACACTCTCTGACACTCTCTGAAACTCTTTGACACTCTTTGACACTCTCAGACACTGTCTGACTCTCTCTGAAACTCTCTGACAACCTCTGACACTCTCAGACACTCTCCGACACTCTCTGACACTCTCTGAAACTCTCTGATACTCTCTGACACTCTCGGACACTCTCTGACACTCTCTGAAACTCTCTGACACTCTCTGACACTCTCAGATACTGTCTGACACTCGTTGAAACTCTCTGACACTCTCTGAAACTCTCTGACGCTCACTGACACTCCCTGACACTCTCTTACACTCTCTGAAACTCTCGGACACTCTGTGACACTCTCTGAAACTTTCTGACACTCTCGGACACTCTCTGCAGATCTCTGAAACTCTCTGAAACTCCCTGACACTCTCTGACACTCTCTGACACTCTGTGACACTCTCTGAATTTCTCTGACAATCTCTGACACTCTCTGACAAACTCAGAAACTCTCCGAAACTCTCTGACACTCTCTGATACTCTCAGACACTCTCTGAAACTCTCTGACACTCTCTGAAAGTCTCTGAAACTCTCTGACACTCTGTGACACTCTCTGAAATTCGCTGACAATCTCTGACACTCTCTGACAAACTCACAAACTCTCAGAAACTCTCTGACACTCTCTGACACTCTCAGACACTCCCTGAAACTCTCTGACACTCTCTGACACTCTCTGAGTCTCTCAGACATTCTCTGACACTCTGACACTCTCTGACTCTCTCTGAAACTCTCTGACAATCTCTGAAACACTCTGAAACAGTCTGACACTCTCTGACACTCTCAGACACTGTCTGACTCTCTCTGAAACTCTCTGATACTCTCTGAAACTCTCTGAAACTGTCTGAAACTCTCTGAAACTCTCTGACACTCTCTGAAACTCTCTGACACTCTCGGACGCTCTCTGAAACTCTCAGACACACTCTGACATTCTCTGACACTCTCTGAAACTCTCTGACACTCGCTGAAACACTCTGCAACTCTGTGACAATCTCTGACACTTTCTGAAACTCTCTGACACTATCTGACACTTTCTGAATCTCTCGGACACTCTCTGACACTCTCCGAATGTCTCTGAAACTCTCTGACACTCTGTGACTCTCTCTGAAACTTTCTGGCACTCTCTGACACTCTCTGAAGATCTCTGAAACTCTCTGAAAATCTCTGAAACTCTCTAAATCTCTGTGACACTCTCTGAAACACTCTTTCACTCTCTGACACTCTCAGACACTCTCTGACACTCTCTGACACTTTCTGAAACTCTCTGACACTATCTGACACTTTCTGAAACTCTCGGACACTCTCTGACACACACTGCAACTCTGTGACACTCTGTGACACTCTCTGACACTCTCTGGCACTCTCTGAATCTCTCTGAAACTCTCTGACACTCTGTGACACTCTCTGACACTCTCTGACACTCTCTGAATCTCTCTGAAACTCCCTGACACTCTCCGACTCACTCTGAAACTTTCTGACACTCTCTGACACTCTCAGATACTCTCTGACACTCTTTGACACTCTGTGACACTCTCAGACACTCTCTGTGAGACTCTGAAATTCTCTGAAACTCTCTGACACATTCTGATAATTCTCTGAAACTCTCTGTCACTCTCTGACACTCTGTGACACACTCTGCAATCTCTCTGAAACTCTCTGACAGTCTGTGACACTCTCTGAAATTCTCTGACAATCTCTGACACTCTCTGACAAACTCAGAAACACTCAGAAACTCTCTGACACTCTCTGAAACTCTCAGACACTCTCTGAAACTCTCTGAAACTCTCTGAGTCTCTCAGACATTCTCTGACACTCTGACACTCTCTGACTCTCTCTGAAACTCTCTGACAATCTCTGAAACACTCTGAAACAGTCTGACACTCTCTGACACTCTCAGACACTGTCTGACTCTCTCTGAAACTCTCTGATACTCTCTGAAACTCTCTGAAACTGTCTGAAACTCTCTGAAACTCTCTGACACTCTCTGAAACTCTCTGACACTCTCGGACGCTCTCTGAAACTCTCAGACACACTCTGACATTCTCTGACACTCTCTGAAACTCTCTGACACTCGCTGAAACACTCTGCAACTCTGTGACAATCTCTGACACTTTCTGAAACTCTCTGACACTATCTGACACTTTCTGAATCTCTCGGACACTCTCTGACACTCTCCGAATGTCTCTGAAACTCTCTGACACTCTGTGACTCTCTCTGAAACTTTCTGGCACTCTCTGACACTCTCTGAAGATCTCTGAAACTCTCTGAAAATCTCTGAAACTCTCTAAATCTCTGTGACACTCTCTGAAACACTCTTTCACTCTCTGACACTCTCAGACACTCTCTGACACTCTCTGACACTTTCTGAAACTCTCTGACACTATCTGACACTTTCTGAAACTCTCGGACACTCTCTGACACACACTGCAACTCTGTGACACTCTGTGACACTCTCTGACACTCTCTGGCACTCTCTGAATCTCTCTGAAACTCTCTGACACTCTGTGACACTCTCTGACACTCTCTGACACTCTCTGAATCTCTCTGAAACTCCCTGACACTCTCCGACTCACTCTGAAACTTTCTGACACTCTCTGACACTCTCAGATACTCTCTGACACTCTTTGACACTCTGTGACACTCTCAGACACTCTCTGTGAGACTCTGAAATTCTCTGAAACTCTCTGACACATTCTGATAATTCTCTGAAACTCTCTGTCACTCTCTGACACTCTGTGACACACTCTGCAATCTCTCTGAAACTCTCTGACAGTCTGTGACACTCTCTGAAATTCTCTGACAATCTCTGACACTCTCTGACAAACTCAGAAACACTCAGAAACTCTCTGACACTCTCTGAAACTCTCAGACACTCTCTGAAACTCTCTGAAACTCTCTGAAACTCTCTGGCACTCTGTGACACTCTCTGAAATTCGCTGACAATCTCTGACAATCTCTGACAAACTCACAAACTCTCAGAAAGTATCTGACACTCTCAGACACACTCAGACACTCTCTGAAACTCTCTGACACTCTCTGAAACTCTCTGACACTCTCTGACACTCTCTGAATCTCTCAGACACTCTCTGAAACTCTCTGACACTCTCTGAAACTCTCTGACACTCTCTGACACTCTCTGAAACTCACTGACACTCTCTGACACTCTCAGACACTCTTAGACACTCTCTGACACTTTCTGAAACTGTCTGACACTCACTGACACACTCAGACACTCTCTGACACTCTCTGACACTTTCTGAAACTCTTTGACACTATCTGACACTTTCTGAAACTTTCTGACACTCTCTGATACTCTCTGACATTTTCTGACTCTCTCTGACACTGTCTGATACACTCTGTCACTCTCTGACACTCTCTGATACTCTCCGACACTGTCTGACACTCTCAGATACTATCTGACACTCTGTGGAACACTCTGACACTCTCTGACACTCTCTGACACTCTCTGACACTCCCTGACACTCTCTGACAATCTCAGACACTCTCTGACACTCTGTGACGCTCTCTGAAACACTCTTTCACTCTCTGACACTCTCAGACACTCTCTGACACTCTCTGACACTTTCTGAAACTCTCTTATACTATCTGACACTTTCTGAAACTCTCGGACACTCTCTGACACACACTGCAACTCTGTGACACTCTCTGACACTCTCTGGCACTCTCTGAATCTCTCTGAAACTCTCTGACACTCTGTGACACTGTCTGACACTCTCTGACACTCTCTGAAACTCCCTGACACTCTTCGACTCACTCTGAAACTTTCTGACACTCTCTGACACTCTCAGATACTCTCTGACACTCTTTGACACTCTGTGACACTCTCAGACACTCTCTGTGAGACTCTCAAATTCATTGAAACTCTCTGACACATTCTGATAATTCTCTGAAACTCTCTGTCACTCTCTGACACTCTGTGACACACTCTGCAATCTCTCTGAAACTCTCTGACAGTCTGTGACACTCTCTGAAATTCTCTGACAATCTCTGACACTCTCTGACAAACTCAGAAACACTCAGAAACTCTCTGACACTCTCTGAAACTCTCTGAAACTCTCTGGCACTCTGTGACACTCTCTGAAATTCGCTGACAATCTCTGACAATCTCTGACAAACTCACAAACTCTCAGAAAGTATCTGACACTCTCAGACACACTCAGACACTCTCTGAAACTCTCTGACACTCTCTGAAACTCTCTGACACTCTCTGACACTCTCTGAATCTCTCAGACACTCTCTGAAACTCTCTGACACTCTCTGAAACTCTCTGACACTCTCTGACACTCTCTGAAACTCACTGACACTCTCTGAAACTCTCTGACACTCTCTGACACTCTCTGACACTCTTAGACACTCTCTGACACTTTCTGAAACTGTCTGACACTCACTGACACACTCAGACACTCTCTGACACTCTCTGGCACTTTCTGAAACTCTTTGACACTATCTGACACTTTCTGAAACTTTCTGACACTCTCTGATACTCTCTGACATTTTCTGACTCTCTCTGACACTCTCTGATACACTCTGTCAGTCTCTGATACTCTCTGATACTCTCCGACACTCTCTTACACTCTCAGATACTATCTGACACTCTCTGGAACACTCTGACACTCTCTGACACTCTCTGACACTCCCTGACACTCTCTGACAATCTCAGACACTCTCTGACACTCTCTGACACTCTCTGAAACTTTCTGGCTCTCTCTGACACTCTCTGAAGATCTCTGAACCTCTCTGAAAATCTCTGAAACTCTCTGAATCTCTGTGACACTCTCTGAAACACTCTGACACTCTCTGACACTCTCAGACATTCTCTGACACTCTCTGACACTTTCTGAAAATCTCTGACGCTATCTGACACTCTTAGACACTCTCTGACACTTTCTGAAACTGTCTGACACTCACTGACACACTCAGACACTCTCTGACACTCTCTGACACTTTCTGAAACTCTTTGACACTATCTGACACTTTCTGAAACTTTCTGACACTCTCTGATACTCTCTGAAATTTTTGACTCTCTCTGACACTCTCTGATACACTCTGTCACTCTCTGATACTCTCTGATACTCTCCGACACTGTCTGACACTCTCAGATACTATCTGACACTCTGTGGAACACTCTGACACTCTCTGACACTCTCTGACACTCTCTGACACTCCATGACACTCTCTGACAATCTCAGACACTCTCTGACACTCTGTGACACTCTCTGAAACACTCTTTCAATCTCTGACACTCTCAGACACTCTCTGACACTCTCTGACACTTTGTGAAACTCTCTTACACTATCTGACACTTTCTGAAACTCTCGGACACTCTCTGACACACACTGCAACTCTGTGATACTCTGTGACACTCTCTGACACTCTCTGGCAATCTCTGAATCTCTCTGAAACTCTCTGACACTCTGTGACACTCTCTGACACTCTCTGACACTCTCTGAATCTCTCTGAAACTCCCTGACACTCTCCGACTCACTCTGAAACTTTCTGACACTCTGTGACACTCTCAGATACTCTCTGACACTCTTTGACACTCTGTGACACTCTCAGACACTCTCTGTGAGACTCTGCAATTCTCTGAAACTCTCTGACACATTCTGATAATTCTCTGAAACTCTCTGTCACTCTCTGACACTCTGTGACACACTCTGCAATCTCTCTGAAACTCTCTGACAGTCTGTGACACTCTCTGAAATTCTCTGACAATCTCTGACACTCTCTGACAAACTCAGAAACACTCAGAAACTCTCTGACACTCTCTGAAACTCTCAGACAACTCTCTGAAACTCTCTGACACTCTCTGAAACTCTCTGAAACTCTCTGGCACTCTGTGACACTCTCTGAAATTCGCTGACAATCTCTGACAATCTCTGACAAACTCACAAACTCTCAGAAAGTATCTGACACTCTCAGACACACTCAGACACTCTCTGAAACTCTCTGAAACTCTCTGACACTCTCTGACACTCTCTGAATCTCTCAGACACTCTCTGAAACTCTCTGACACTCTCTGACACTCTCTGAAACTCTCTGACACTCTCTGAAACTCTCTGACACTCTCTGACACTCTCTGACACTCTTCGACACTCTCTGACACTTTCTGAAACTGTCTGACACTCACTGACACACTCAGACACTCTCTGACACTCTCTGACACTTTCTGAAACTCTTTGACACTATCTGACACTTTCTGAAACTTTCTGACACTCTCTGATACTCTCTGACATTTTCTGACTCTCTCTGACACTCTCTTATACACTCTGTCAGTCTCTGATACTCTCTGATACTCTCCGACACTCTCTTACACTCTCAGATACTATCTGACACTCTCTGGAACACTCTGACACTCTCTGACACTCTCTGACACTCCCTGACACTCTCTGACAATCTCAGACACTCTCTGACACTCTGTGACACTCTCTGAAACTTTCTGGCTCTCTCTGACACTCTCTGAAGATCTCTGAAACTCTCTGAAAATCTCTGAAACTCTCTGAATCTCTGTGACACTCTCTGAAACACTCTGACACTCTCTGACACTCTCAGACACTCTCTGACACTCTCTGACACTTTCTGAAAATCTCTGACGCTATCTGACAATTTCTGAAAATCTCTGACACTCTCTGACACACTCTGAAACTTTCTTACACTCTCTGGCACTCTCAGAAAGTCTCTGAAACTGTCTGACACTCTCTGACACTCTCTGAAACTCTCTGAAGCTCACTGAAACTCTCTGACACTCTGACACTCTCTGAAACTCTGACACCCTCAGAAAAACTCAGAAACTCTCAGAAACTCTCTGGCACTCTCTGACACACTCAGAAAGTCTCTGAAACTCTCTGACACTCTCTGAAACTCTCTGACACTCTCTGACACTCTCTGAAACTCTTTGACACTCTTTGACACTCTCAGACACTGTCTGACTCTCTCTGAAACTCTCTGACAATCTCTGACACTCTCAGACACTCTCCGACACTCTCTGACACTCTCTGAAACTCTCTGATACTCTCTGACACTCTCGGACACTCTCTGACACTCTCTGAAACTCTCTGACACTCTCTGACACTTTCAGATACTGTCTGACACTCGTTGAAACTCTGTGACACTCTCTGAATTTCTCTGACAATCTCTGACACTCTCTGACAAACTCAGAAACTCTCCGAAACTCTCTGACACTCTCTGATACTCTCAGACACTCTCTGAAACTCTCTGACACTCTCTGAAAGTCTCTGATACTCTCTGACACTCTCGGACACTCTCTGACACTCTCAGAAACTCTCTGACACTCTCTGACACTCTCAGACACTCCCTGAAACTCTCTGACACTCTCTGACACTCTCTGAGTCTCTCAGACATTCTCTGACACTCTGACTCTCTCTGACTCTCTCTGAAACTCTCTGACAATCTCTGAAACTCTCTGAAACAGTCTGACACTCTCTGACACTCTCAGACACTGTCTGACTCTCTCTGTAACTCTCTGATACTCTCTGAAACTCTCTGAAACTGTCTGAAACTCTCTGAAACTCTCTGACACTCTCTGAAACTCTCTGACACTCTCTGACTCTCTCTGAAACTCTCAGACACACTCTGACATTCTCTGACACTCTCTGAAACTCTCTGACACTCGCTGAAACACTCTGAAACTCTCTGACACTATCTGACACTTTCTGAATCTCTCGGACACTCTCTGACACTCTCCGAATGTCTCTGAAACTCTCTGACACTCTGTGACACTCTCAGACACTCTCTGTGAGACTCTGCAATTCTCTGAAACTCTCTGACACATTCTGATAATTCTCTGAAACACTCTGTCACTCTCTGACACTCTGTGACACACTCTGCAATCTCTCTGAAACTCTCTGACAGTCTGTGACACTCTCTGAAATTCTCTGACAATCTCTGACACTCTCTGACAAACTCAGAAACACTCAGAAACTCTCTGACACTCTCTGAAACTCTCAGACACTCTCTGAAACTCTCTGACACTCTCTGAAACTCTCTGAAACTCTCTGGCACTCTGTGACACTCTCTGAAATTCGCTGACAATCTCTGACACTCTCTGACAAACTCAGAAACACTCAGAAACTCTCTGACACTCTCTGAAACTCTCAGACACTCTCTGAAACTCTCTGACACTCTCTGAAACTCTCTGAAACTCTCTGGCACTCTGACACTCTCTGAAATTCGCTGACAATCTCTGACAATCTCTGATAAACTCACAAATTCTCAGAAAGTATCTGACACTCTCAGACACACTCAGACACTCTCTGAAACTCTCTGACACTCTCTGAAACTCTCTGACACTCTCTGACACTCTCTGAATCTCTCAGACACTCTCTGAAACTCTCTGACACTCTCTGAAACTCTCTGACACTCTCTGACACTCTCTGAAACTCTCTGACACTCTCTGAAACTCTCTGACACTCTCTGACACTCTTAGACACTCTCTGACACTTTCTGAAACTCTTTGACACTATCTGACACTTTCTGAAACTTTCTGACACTCTCTGATACTCTCTGACATTTTCTGACTCTCTCTGACACTCTCTGATACTCTCTGTCAGTCTCTGATACTCTCTGATACTCTCCGACACTCTCTTACACTCTCAGATACTATCTGACACTCTCTGGAACACTCTGACACTCTCTGACACTCTCTGACACTCCCTGACACTCTCTGACAATCTCAGACACTCTCTGACACTCTGTGACACTCTCTGAAACTTTCTGGCTCTCTCTGACACTCTCTGAAGATCTCTGAAACTCTCTGAAAATCTCTGAAACTCTCTGAATCTCTGTGACACTCTCTGAAACACTCTGACACTCTCTGACACTCTCAGACACTCTCTGACACTCTCTGACACTTTCTGAAAATCTCTGACGCTATCTGACAATTTCTGAAACTCTCTGACACTCTCTGACACACTCTGAAACTTTCTTACACTCTCTGGCACTCTCAGAAAGTCTCTGAAACTCTCTGACTCTCTCTGAAACTCTCTGACACTCTCTGACACTCTCTGAAACTCTTTGACACTCTTTGACACTCTCATAAACTGTCTGACTCTCTCTGAAACTCTCTGACACTCTCTGAAACTCTCTGAAACTGTCTGACACTCTCTGACACTCTCTGACACTTTCTGAAAATCTCTGACGCTATCTGACAATTTCTGAAACTCTCTGACACTCTCTGACACACTCTGAAACTTTCTTACACTCTCTGGCACTCTCAGAAAGTCTCTGAAACTCTCTGACTCTCTCTGAAACTCTCTGAATCTCTCAGACACTCTCTGAAACTCTCTGACACTCTCTGAAACTCTCTGACACTCTCTGACACTCTCTGAAACTCTCTGACACTCTCTGAAACTCTCTGACACTCTCTGACACTCTTAGACACTCTCTGACACTTTCTGAAACTCTTTGACACTATCTGACACTTTCTGAAACTTTCTGACACTCTCTGATACTCTCTGACATTTTCTGACTCTCTCTGACACTCTCTGATACTCTCTGTCAGTCTCTGATACTCTCTGATACTCTCCGACACTCTCTTACACTCTCAGATACTATCTGACACTCTCTGGAACACTCTGACACTCTCTGACACTCTCTGACACTCCCTGACACTCTCTGACAATCTCAGACACTCTCTGACACTCTGTGACACTCTCTGAAACTTTCTGGCTCTCTCTGACACTCTCTGAAGATCTCTGAAACTCTCTGAAAATCTCTGAAACTCTCTGAATCTCTGTGACACTCTCTGAAACACTCTGACACTCTCTGACACTCTCAGACACTCTCTGACACTCTCTGACACTTTCTGAAAATCTCTGACGCTATCTGACAATTTCTGAAACTCTCTGACACTCTCTGACACACTCTGAAACTTTCTTACACTCTCTGGCACTCTCAGAAAGTCTCTGAAACTCTCTGACTCTCTCTGAAACTCTCTGACACTCTCTGACACTCTCTGAAACTCTTTGACACTCTTTGACACTCTCATAAACTGTCTGACTCTCTCTGAAACTCTCTGACACTCTCTGAAACTCTCTGAAACTGTCTGACACTCTCTGACACTCTCTGAAACTCTCTGAAGCTCACTGAAACTCTCTGACACTCTCTGACACACTCGGAAACTCTGACACCCTCAGAAACACTCAGAAACTCTCAGAAACTCTCTGGCACTCTCTGACACACTCAGAAAGTCTCTGAAACTCTCTGACACTCTCTGAAACTCTCTGACACTCTCTGACACTCTCTGAAACTCTTTGACACTCTTTGACACTCTCAGACACTGTCTGACTCTCTCTGAAACTCTCTGACAACCTCTGACACTCTCAGACACTCTCCGACACTCTCTGACACTCTCTGAAACTCTCTGATACTCTCTGACACTCTCGGACACTCTCTGACACTCTCTGAAACTCTCTGACACTCTCTGACACTCTCAGATACTGTCTGACACTCGTTGAAACTCTCTGACACTCTCTGAAACTCTCTGACGCTCACTGACACTCCCTGACACTCTCTTACACTCTCTGAAACTCTCGGACACTCTGTGACACTCTCTGAAACTTTCTGACACTCTCGGACACTCTCTGCAGATCTCTGAAACTCTCTGAAACTCCCTGACACTCTCTGACACTCTCTGACACTCTGTGACACTCTCTGAATTTCTCTGACAATCTCTGACACTCTCTGACAAACTCAGAAACTCTCCGAAACTCTCTGACACTCTCTGATACTCTCAGACACTCTCTGAAACTCTCTGACACTCTCTGAAAGTCTCTGAAACTCTCTGACACTCTGTGACACTCTCTGAAATTCGCTGACAATCTCTGACACTCTCTGACAAACTCACAAACTCTCAGAAACTCTCTGACACTCTCTGACACTCTCAGACACTCCCTGAAACTCTCTGACACTCTCTGACACTCTCTGAGTCTCTCAGACATTCTCTGACACTCTGACACTCTCTGACTCTCTCTGAAACTCTCTGACAATCTCTGAAACACTCTGAAACAGTCTGACACTCTCTGACACTCTCAGACACTGTCTGACTCTCTCTGAAACTCTCTGATACTCTCTGAAACTCTCTGAAACTGTCTGAAACTCTCTGAAACTCTCTGACACTCTCTGAAACTCTCTGACACTCTCGGACGCTCTCTGAAACTCTCAGACACACTCTGACATTCTCTGACACTCTCTGAAACTCTCTGACACTCGCTGAAACACTCTGCAACTCTGTGACAATCTCTGACACTTTCTGAAACTCTCTGACACTATCTGACACTTTCTGAATCTCTCGGACACTCTCTGACACTCTCCGAATGTCTCTGAAACTCTCTGACACTCTGTGACTCTCTCTGAAACTTTCTGGCACTCTCTGACACTCTCTGAAGATCTCTGAAACTCTCTGAAAATCTCTGAAACTCTCTAAATCTCTGTGACACTCTCTGAAACACTCTTTCACTCTCTGACACTCTCAGACACTCTCTGACACTCTCTGACACTTTCTGAAACTCTCTGACACTATCTGACACTTTCTGAAACTCTCGGACACTCTCTGACACACACTGCAACTCTGTGACACTCTGTGACACTCTCTGACACTCTCTGGCACTCTCTGAATCTCTCTGAAACTCTCTGACACTCTGTGACACTCTCTGACACTCTCTGACACTCTCTGAATCTCTCTGAAACTCCCTGACACTCTCCGACTCACTCTGAAACTTTCTGACACTCTCTGACACTCTCAGATACTCTCTGACACTCTTTGACACTCTGTGACACTCTCAGACACTCTCTGTGAGACTCTGAAATTCTCTGAAACTCTCTGACACATTCTGATAATTCTCTGAAACTCTCTGTCACTCTCTGACACTCTGTGACACACTCTGCAATCTCTCTGAAACTCTCTGACAGTCTGTGACACTCTCTGAAATTCTCTGACAATCTCTGACACTCTCTGACAAACTCAGAAACACTCAGAAACTCTCTGACACTCTCTGAAACTCTCAGACACTCTCTGAAACTCTCTGAAACTCTCTGAAACTCTCTGGCACTCTGTGACACTCTCTGAAATTCGCTGACAATCTCTGACAATCTCTGACAAACTCACAAACTCTCAGAAAGTATCTGACACTCTCAGACACACTCAGACACTCTCTGAAACTCTCTGACACTCTCTGAAACTCTCTGACACTCTCTGACACTCTCTGAATCTCTCAGACACTCTCTGAAACTCTCTGACACTCTCTGAAACTCTCTGACACTCTCTGACACTCTCTGAAACTCACTGACACTCTCTGACACTCTCAGACACTCTTAGACACTCTCTGACACTTTCTGAAACTGTCTGACACTCACTGACACACTCAGACACTCTCTGACACTCTCTGACACTTTCTGAAACTCTTTGACACTATCTGACACTTTCTGAAACTTTCTGACACTCTCTGATACTCTCTGACATTTTCTGACTCTCTCTGACACTGTCTGATACACTCTGTCACTCTCTGACACTCTCTGATACTCTCCGACACTGTCTGACACTCTCAGATACTATCTGACACTCTGTGGAACACTCTGACACTCTCTGACACTCTCTGACACTCTCTGACACTCCCTGACACTCTCTGACAATCTCAGACACTCTCTGACACTCTGTGACGCTCTCTGAAACACTCTTTCACTCTCTGACACTCTCAGACACTCTCTGACACTCTCTGACACTTTCTGAAACTCTCTTATACTATCTGACACTTTCTGAAACTCTCGGACACTCTCTGACACACACTGCAACTCTGTGACACTCTCTGACACTCTCTGGCACTCTCTGAATCTCTCTGAAACTCTCTGACACTCTGTGACACTGTCTGACACTCTCTGACACTCTCTGAAACTCCCTGACACTCTTCGACTCACTCTGAAACTTTCTGACACTCTCTGACACTCTCAGATACTCTCTGACACTCTTTGACACTCTGTGACACTCTCAGACACTCTCTGTGAGACTCTCAAATTCATTGAAACTCTCTGACACATTCTGATAATTCTCTGAAACTCTCTGTCACTCTCTGACACTCTGTGACACACTCTGCAATCTCTCTGAAACTCTCTGACAGTCTGTGACACTCTCTGAAATTCTCTGACAATCTCTGACACTCTCTGACAAACTCAGAAACACTCAGAAACTCTCTGACACTCTCTGAAACTCTCTGAAACTCTCTGGCACTCTGTGACACTCTCTGAAATTCGCTGACAATCTCTGACAATCTCTGACAAACTCACAAACTCTCAGAAAGTATCTGACACTCTCAGACACACTCAGACACTCTCTGAAACTCTCTGACACTCTCTGAAACTCTCTGACACTCTCTGACACTCTCTGAATCTCTCAGACACTCTCTGAAACTCTCTGACACTCTCTGAAACTCTCTGACACTCTCTGACACTCTCTGAAACTCACTGACACTCTCTGAAACTCTCTGACACTCTCTGACACTCTCTGACACTCTTAGACACTCTCTGACACTTTCTGAAACTGTCTGACACTCACTGACACACTCAGACACTCTCTGACACTCTCTGGCACTTTCTGAAACTCTTTGACACTATCTGACACTTTCTGAAACTTTCTGACACTCTCTGATACTCTCTGACATTTTCTGACTCTCTCTGACACTCTCTGATACACTCTGTCAGTCTCTGATACTCTCTGATACTCTCCGACACTCTCTTACACTCTCAGATACTATCTGACACTCTCTGGAACACTCTGACACTCTCTGACACTCTCTGACACTCCCTGACACTCTCTGACAATCTCAGACACTCTCTGACACTCTCTGACACTCTCTGAAACTTTCTGGCTCTCTCTGACACTCTCTGAAGATCTCTGAACCTCTCTGAAAATCTCTGAAACTCTCTGAATCTCTGTGACACTCTCTGAAACACTCTGACACTCTCTGACACTCTCAGACATTCTCTGACACTCTCTGACACTTTCTGAAAATCTCTGACGCTATCTGACACTCTTAGACACTCTCTGACACTTTCTGAAACTGTCTGACACTCACTGACACACTCAGACACTCTCTGACACTCTCTGACACTTTCTGAAACTCTTTGACACTATCTGACACTTTCTGAAACTTTCTGACACTCTCTGATACTCTCTGAAATTTTTGACTCTCTCTGACACTCTCTGATACACTCTGTCACTCTCTGATACTCTCTGATACTCTCCGACACTGTCTGACACTCTCAGATACTATCTGACACTCTGTGGAACACTCTGACACTCTCTGACACTCTCTGACACTCTCTGACACTCCATGACACTCTCTGACAATCTCAGACACTCTCTGACACTCTGTGACACTCTCTGAAACACTCTTTCAATCTCTGACACTCTCAGACACTCTCTGACACTCTCTGACACTTTGTGAAACTCTCTTACACTATCTGACACTTTCTGAAACTCTCGGACACTCTCTGACACACACTGCAACTCTGTGATACTCTGTGACACTCTCTGACACTCTCTGGCAATCTCTGAATCTCTCTGAAACTCTCTGACACTCTGTGACACTCTCTGACACTCTCTGACACTCTCTGAATCTCTCTGAAACTCCCTGACACTCTCCGACTCACTCTGAAACTTTCTGACACTCTGTGACACTCTCAGATACTCTCTGACACTCTTTGACACTCTGTGACACTCTCAGACACTCTCTGTGAGACTCTGCAATTCTCTGAAACTCTCTGACACATTCTGATAATTCTCTGAAACTCTCTGTCACTCTCTGACACTCTGTGACACACTCTGCAATCTCTCTGAAACTCTCTGACAGTCTGTGACACTCTCTGAAATTCTCTGACAATCTCTGACACTCTCTGACAAACTCAGAAACACTCAGAAACTCTCTGACACTCTCTGAAACTCTCAGACAACTCTCTGAAACTCTCTGACACTCTCTGAAACTCTCTGAAACTCTCTGGCACTCTGTGACACTCTCTGAAATTCGCTGACAATCTCTGACAATCTCTGACAAACTCACAAACTCTCAGAAAGTATCTGACACTCTCAGACACACTCAGACACTCTCTGAAACTCTCTGAAACTCTCTGACACTCTCTGACACTCTCTGAATCTCTCAGACACTCTCTGAAACTCTCTGACACTCTCTGACACTCTCTGAAACTCTCTGACACTCTCTGAAACTCTCTGACACTCTCTGACACTCTCTGACACTCTTCGACACTCTCTGACACTTTCTGAAACTGTCTGACACTCACTGACACACTCAGACACTCTCTGACACTCTCTGACACTTTCTGAAACTCTTTGACACTATCTGACACTTTCTGAAACTTTCTGACACTCTCTGATACTCTCTGACATTTTCTGACTCTCTCTGACACTCTCTTATACACTCTGTCAGTCTCTGATACTCTCTGATACTCTCCGACACTCTCTTACACTCTCAGATACTATCTGACACTCTCTGGAACACTCTGACACTCTCTGACACTCTCTGACACTCCCTGACACTCTCTGACAATCTCAGACACTCTCTGACACTCTGTGACACTCTCTGAAACTTTCTGGCTCTCTCTGACACTCTCTGAAGATCTCTGAAACTCTCTGAAAATCTCTGAAACTCTCTGAATCTCTGTGACACTCTCTGAAACACTCTGACACTCTCTGACACTCTCAGACACTCTCTGACACTCTCTGACACTTTCTGAAAATCTCTGACGCTATCTGACAATTTCTGAAAATCTCTGACACTCTCTGACACACTCTGAAACTTTCTTACACTCTCTGGCACTCTCAGAAAGTCTCTGAAACTGTCTGACACTCTCTGACACTCTCTGAAACTCTCTGAAGCTCACTGAAACTCTCTGACACTCTGACACTCTCTGAAACTCTGACACCCTCAGAAAAACTCAGAAACTCTCAGAAACTCTCTGGCACTCTCTGACACACTCAGAAAGTCTCTGAAACTCTCTGACACTCTCTGAAACTCTCTGACACTCTCTGACACTCTCTGAAACTCTTTGACACTCTTTGACACTCTCAGACACTGTCTGACTCTCTCTGAAACTCTCTGACAATCTCTGACACTCTCAGACACTCTCCGACACTCTCTGACACTCTCTGAAACTCTCTGATACTCTCTGACACTCTCGGACACTCTCTGACACTCTCTGAAACTCTCTGACACTCTCTGACACTTTCAGATACTGTCTGACACTCGTTGAAACTCTGTGACACTCTCTGAATTTCTCTGACAATCTCTGACACTCTCTGACAAACTCAGAAACTCTCCGAAACTCTCTGACACTCTCTGATACTCTCAGACACTCTCTGAAACTCTCTGACACTCTCTGAAAGTCTCTGATACTCTCTGACACTCTCGGACACTCTCTGACACTCTCAGAAACTCTCTGACACTCTCTGACACTCTCAGACACTCCCTGAAACTCTCTGACACTCTCTGACACTCTCTGAGTCTCTCAGACATTCTCTGACACTCTGACTCTCTCTGACTCTCTCTGAAACTCTCTGACAATCTCTGAAACTCTCTGAAACAGTCTGACACTCTCTGACACTCTCAGACACTGTCTGACTCTCTCTGTAACTCTCTGATACTCTCTGAAACTCTCTGAAACTGTCTGAAACTCTCTGAAACTCTCTGACACTCTCTGAAACTCTCTGACACTCTCTGACTCTCTCTGAAACTCTCAGACACACTCTGACATTCTCTGACACTCTCTGAAACTCTCTGACACTCGCTGAAACACTCTGAAACTCTCTGACACTATCTGACACTTTCTGAATCTCTCGGACACTCTCTGACACTCTCCGAATGTCTCTGAAACTCTCTGACACTCTGTGACTCTCTCTGAAACTTTCTGGCACTCTCTGACACTCTCTGGAGATCTCTGAAACTCTCTGAAAATCTCTGAAACTCTCTAAATCTCTGTGACACTCTCTGAAACACTCTTTCACTCTCTGACACTCTCAGACACTCTCTGACACTCTCTGACACTTTCTGAAACTCTCTGACACTATCTGACACTTTCTGAAACTCTCGGACACTCTCTGACACACACTGCAACTCTGTGACACTCTGTGACACTCTCTGACACTCTCTGGCACTCTCTGAATCTCTCTGAAACTCTCTGACACTCTGTGACACTCTCTGAAACTCTCTGACACTCTCTGAATCTCTCTGAAACTCCCTGACACTCTCCGACTCACTCTGAAACTTTCTGACACTCTCTGACACTCACAGATACTCTCTGACACTCTTTGACACTCTGTGACACTCTCAGACACTCTCTGTGAGACTCTGAAATTCTCTGAAACTCTCTGACACATTCTGATAATTCTCTGAAACTCTCTGTCACTCTCTGACACTCTGTGACACACTCTGCAATCTCTCTGAAACTCTCTGACAGTCTGTGACACTCTCTGAAATTCTCTGACAATCTCTGACACTCTCTGACAAACTCAGAAACACTCAGAAACTCTCTGACACTCTCTGAAACTCTCAGACACTCTCTGAAACTCTCTGAAACTCTCTGAAACTCTCTGGCACTCTGTGACACTCTCTGAAATTCGCTGACAATCTCTGACAATCTCTGACAAACTCACAAACTCTCAGAAAGTATCTGAAACTCTCAGACACACTCAGACACTCTCTGAAACTCTCTGACACTCTCTGAAACTCTCTGACACTCTCTGACACTCTCTGAATCTCTCAGACACTCTCTGAAACTCTCTGACACTCTCTGAAACTCTCTGACACTCTCTGACACTCTCTGAAACTCTCTGACAATCTCTGACACTCTCTGACACTCTTAGACACTCTCTGACACTTTCTGAAACTGTCTGACACTCACTGACACACTCAGACACTCTCTGACACTCTCTGACACTTTCTGAAACTCTTTGACACTATCTGACACTTTCTGAAACTTTCTGACACTCTCTGATACTCTCTGACATTTTCTGACTCTCTCTGACACTCTCTGATACACTCTGTCAGTCTCTGATACTCTCTGATACTCTCCGACACTCTCTTACACTCTCAGATACTATCTGACACTCTCTGGAACACTCTAACACTCTCTGACACTCTCTGACACTCCCTGACACTCTCTGACAATCTCAGACACTCTCTGACATTCTGTGACACTCTCTGAAACTTTCTGGCTCTCTCTGACACTCTCTGAAGATCTCTGAAACTCTCTGAAAATCTCTGAAACTCTCTGAATCTCTGTGACACTCTCTGAAACACTCTGACACTCTCTGACACTCTCAGACACTCTCTGAGACTTTCTGAAAATCTCTGACGCTATCTGACAATTTCTGAAACTCTCTGACACTCTCTGACACACTCTGAAACTTTCTTACACTCTCTGGCACTCTCAGAATGTCTCTGAAACTCTCTGTCTCTCTGAAACTCTCTGACACTCTCTGACACTCTATGAAACTCTTTGACACTCTTTGACACTCTCATAAACTGTCTGACTCTCTCTGAAACTCTCTGACACTCTCTGAAACTCTCTGAAACTGTCTGACACTCTCTGACACTCTCTGAAACTCTCTGAAGCTCACTGAAACTCGCTGACACTCTCTGACACTCTCTGAAACTCTGACACTCTCAGAAACACTCAGAAACTCTCAGAAATTCTCTGGCACTCTCTGACACACTCAGAAAGTCTCTGAAACTCTCTGACACTCTCTGAAACTCTCTGACACTCTCTGAAACTCTTTGACTCTCTTTGACACTCTCAGACACTGTCTGACTCTCTTTGAAACTCTCTGACTATCTCTGACACTCTCAGACACTCTCCGACACTCTCTGACACTCTCTGAAACTCTCTGATACTCTCTGACACTCTCGGACACTCTCTGACACTCTCTGAAACTCTCTAACACTTTCTGACACTCTCAGATACTGTCTGACAGTCGTTGAAACTCTCTGACACTCTCTGAAACTCTCTGACGCTCACTGACACTCCCTGACACTCTCTTACACTCTCTGAAACTCTCGGACACTCTGTGACACTCTCTGAAACGTTCTGACACTCTCGGACACTCTCTGCAGATCTCTGAAACTCTCTGAAACTCCCTGACACTCTCTGACACTCTCTGACACTCTGTGACACTCTCTGAATTTCTCTGACAATCTCTGACACTCTCTGACAAACTCAGAAACTCTCCGAAACTCTCTGACACTCTCTGATACTCTCAGGCACTCTCTGAAACTCTCTGACACTCTCTGAAAGTCTCTGAAACTCTCTGACACTCTGTGACACTCTCTGAAATTCGCTGACAATCTCTGACACTCTCTGACAAACTCACAAACTCTCAGAAACTCTCTGACACTCTCTGACACTCTCAGACACTCCCTGAAACTCTCTGACACTCTCTGACACTCTCTGAGTCTCTCAGACATTCTCTGACACTCTGACACTCTCTGACACTCTCCGAAACTCTCTGACACTCTCTGACACTCTCTGACACTCTCTGACTCTTTCTGAAAATCTCTGACGCTATCTGACAATTTCTGAAACTCTCTGACACTCTCTGACACACTCTGCAACTCTGTGACACTCTGTGACACTCTCTGACACTCTCTGAATCTCTCTGAAACTCCCTGACACTCTCTGACTCTCTCTGAAACTTTCTGACACTCTCTGGCACTCTCAGAAAGTTTCTGAAACTCTCTGACTCTCACTGAAACTCTCTGACACTCTCTGACACTCTCTGACACTCTCTGACTCTTTCTGAAAATCTCTGACGCTATCTGACAATTTCTGAAACTCTCTGACACTCTCTGACACACTCTGCAACTCTGTGACACTCTGTGACACTCTCTGACACTCTCTGAATCTCTCTGAAACTCCCTGACACTCTCTGACTTTCTCTGAAACTTTCTGACACTCTCTGGCACTCTCAGAAAGTTTCTGAAACTCTCTGACTCTCACTGAAACTCTCTGACACTCTCTGACACTCTCTGAAACTCTTTGACACTCTTTGACACTCTCATAAACTGACTGACTCTCTCTGAAACTCTCTGACACTCTCTGAAACTCTCTGAAACTGTCTGATACTCTCTGACACTCTCTGAAACTCTCTGAAGCTCACTGAAACTCTCTGACACTCTCTGACACTCTCTGAAACTCTCTGACACCCTCAGAAACACTCAGAAACTCTCAGAAACTTTCTGGCACTCTCTGACACACTCAGAAAGTCTCTGAAACTCTCTGACACTCTCTGAAACTCTCTGACACTCTCTGACACTCTCTGAAACTCTTTGACACTCTTTGACACTCTCAGACACTGTCTGACTCTCTCTGAAACTCTCTGACAATCACTGACACTCTCAGACACTCTCCGACACTCTCTGACACTCTCTGAAACTCTCTGATACTCTCTGATACTCTCTGACACTCTCGGACACTCTCTGACACTCTCTGAAACTCTCTGACACTCTCTGACACTCTCAGATACTGTCTGACACTCGTTGAAACTCTCTGACACTCTCTGAAACTCTCTGACGCTCACTGACACTCCCTGACACTCTCTTACACTCTCTGAAACTCTCGGACACTCTGTGACACTCTCTGAAACTTTCTGACACTCTCGGATACTCTCTGCAGATCTCTGAAACTCTCTGAAACTCCCTGACTCTCTCTGACACTCCCTGACACTCTGTGACACTCTCTGAATTTCTCTGACAATCTCTGACAATCTCTGACAAACTCAGAAACTCTCCGAAACTCTCTGACACTCTCTGATACTCTCAGACACTCTCTGAAACTCTCTGACACTCTCTGAAAGTCTCTGAAACTCTCTGACTCTCTGTGACACTCTCTGAAATTCGCTGACAATCTCTGACATTCTCTGACAAACTCACAAACTCTCAGAAACTCTCTGACACTCTCTGACACTCTCAGACACTCCCTGAAACTCTCTGACACTCTCTGACACTCTCTGAGTCTCTCAGACATTCTCTGACACTCTGACACTCTATGACACTCTCCGAAACTCTCTGACTCTGTCTGACACTCTCTGAAACTCTCTGAAACTCTCTGACACTCTCTGAAACTCTTTGACACGCTCTGACAATATCTCACGCTCTCTGAAGGTCTCTGACACTCTCTGACACTCTCCGAAACTCTCTGACACTCTCTGACACTCTCTGAAACTCTCTGAAACTCTCTGACACTCTCTGACACTCTCTGACACTCTCTGACACTCTCTGACACTCTCTGAAACTTTCTGGCTCTCTCTGACACTCTCTGAAGATCTCAGAAATTCTCTGAAAATCTCTGACACTCTCTGAATCTCTGTGACACTCTCTGAAACACTCTGACACTCTCTGACACTCTCAGACACTCTCTGACACTCTCTGACACTTTCTGAAAATCTCTGACGCTATCTGACAATTTCTGAAACTCTCTGACACTCTCTGACACACTCTGCAACTCTGTGACACTCTCTGACACTCTCTGACACTCTCTGAATCTCTCTGAAACTCCCTGACACTCTCTGACTCTCTCTGAAACTTTCTGACACTCTCTGGCACTCCCAGAAAGTCTCTGAAACTCTCTGACACTCTCTGAAACTCTCTGACACTCTCTGACACTCTCTGACACTCTTTGACACTCTTTGACACTCTCATAAACTGTCTGACTCTCTCTGAAACTCTCTGACACTCTCTGAAACTCTCTGAAACTGTCCGACACTCTCTGAAACTCTCTGAAGCTCACTGAAACTCTCTGACACTCTCTGACACTCTCAGAAACTCTCTGGCACTCTCTGACACACTCAGAAAGTCTCTGAAACTCACTGACACTCTCTGAAACTCTCTGACACTCTCTGACACTCTCTGAAACTCTCTGACACTCTCTGACACTCTCAGATACTGTCTGACACTCGTTGAAACTCTCTAACACTCTCTGAAACTCTCTGACGCTCACTGACACTCCCTGACACTCTCTTACACTCTCTGAAACTCTCGGACACTCTGTGACACTCTCTGAAACTTTCTGACACTCTCGGACACTCTCTGCAGATCTCTGAAACTCTCTGAAACTCCCTGACACTCTCTGACACTCTCTGACACTCTGTGACACTCTCTGAATTTCTCTGACAATCTCTGACACTCTCTGACAAACTCAGAAACTCTCCGAAACTCTCTGACACTCTCTGATACTCTCAGACACTCTCTGAAACTCTCTGACACTCTCTGAAAGTCTCTGAAACTCTCTGACACT
This sequence comes from Heterodontus francisci, assembly GCF_036365525.1. Lineage (NCBI taxonomy): Eukaryota > Metazoa > Chordata > Chondrichthyes > Heterodontiformes > Heterodontidae > Heterodontus > Heterodontus francisci. The sequence goes on along the minus strand of NW_027140543.1, from coordinate 5,048,458 downwards.
CTGTGACACTCTCTGAAATTCGCTGACAATCTCTGACACTCTCTGACAAACTCACAAACTCTCAGAAACTCTCTGACACTCTCTGACACTCTCTGACACTCTCAGACACTCCCTGAAACTCTCTGACACTCTCTGACACTCTCTGAGTCTCTCAGACATTCTCTGACACTCTGACACTCTCTGACTCTCTCTGAAACTCTCTGACAATCTCTGAAACTCTCTGAAACAGTCTGACACTCTCTGACACTCTCAGACACTGTCTGACTCTCTCTGAAACTCTCTGATAATCTCTGAAGCTCTCTGAAACTGTCTGAAACTCTCTGAAACTCTCTGACACTCTATGACACTCTCTGACACTCTCTGACACTCTCTGAAACTCTCTGACACTCGCTGAAACACTCTGAAACTCTGTGACAATCTCTGACACTTTCTGAAACTCTCTGACACTATCTGACACTTTCTGAATCTCTCGGACACTCTCTGACACTCTCCGAATGTCTCTGAAACTCTCTGACACTCTGTGACTCTCTCTGAAACTTTCTGGCACTCTCTGACACTCTCTGAAGATCTCTGAAACTCTCTGAAAATCTCTGAAACTCTCTAAATCTCTGTGACACTCTCTGAAACACTCTTTCACTCTCTGACACTCTCAGACACTCTCTGACACTCTCTGACACTTTCTGAAACTCTCTGACACTATCTGACACTTTCTGAAACCCTCGGACACTCTCTGACACACACTGCAACTCTGTGACACTCTGTGACACTCTCTGACACTCTCTGGCACTCTCTGAATCTCTCTGAAACTCTCTGACACTCTGTGACACTCTCTGACACTCTCTGACACTCTCTGAATCTCTCTGAAACTCCCTGACTCTCTCCGACTCACTCTGAAACTTTCTGACACTCTCTGACACTCTCAGATACTCTCTGACACTCTTTGACACTCTGTGACACTCTCAGACACTCTCTGTGAGACTCTGAAATTCTCTGAAACTCTCTGACACATTCTGATAATTCTCTGAAACTCTCTGTCACTCTCTGACACTCTGTGACACACTCTGCAATCTCTCTGAAACTCTCTGACAGTCTGTGACACTCTCTGAAATTCTCTGACAATCTCTGACACTCTCTGACAAACTCAGAAACACTCAGAAACTCTCTGACACTCTCTGAAACTCTCAGACACTCTCTGAAACTCTCTGACACTCTCTGAAACTCTCTGAAACTCTCTGGCACTCTCTGACACTCTCTGACACTTTCTGAAAATCTCTGACGCTATCTGACAATTTCTGAAACTTTCTGACACTCTCTGACACAATCTGAAACTTTCTTACACTCTCTGGCACTCTCAGAAGGTCTCTGAAACTCTCTGACTCTCTCTGAAACTCTCTGACACTCTCTGACAATCTCTGAAACTCTTTGACACTCTTTGACACTCTCATAAACTGTCTGACTCTCTCTGAAACTCTCTGACACTCTCTGAAACTCTCTGAAACTGTCTGACACTCTCTGACACTCTCTGAAACTCTCTGAAGCTCACTGAAACTCTCTGACACTCTCTGACACTGTCTGAAACTCTGACACCCTCAGAAACACTCAGAAACTCTCAGAAACTCTCTGGCACTCTCTGACACACTCAGAAAGTCTCTGAAACTCTCTGACACTCTCTGAAACTCTCTGACACTCTCTGACACTCTCTGAAACTCTTTGACACTCTTTGACACTCTCAGACACTGTCTGACTCTCTCTGAAACTCTCTGACAATCTCTGACACTCTATGACACTCTCTGACACTCTCTTACACTCTCTGAAACTCTCTGACACTCGCTGAAACACTCTGAAACTCTGTGACAATCTCTGACACTTTCTGAAACTCTCTGACACTATCTGACACTTTCTGAATCTCTCGGACACTCTCTGACACTCTCCGAATGTCTCTGAAACTCTCTGACACTCTGTGACTCTCTCTGAAACTTTCTGGCACTCTCTGACACTCTCTGAAGATCTCTGAAACTCTCTGAAAATCTCTGAAACTCTCTAAATCTCTGTGACACTCTCTGAAACACTCTTTCACTCTCTGACACTCTGAGACACTCTCTGACACTCTCTGACACTTTCTGAAACTCTCTGACACTATCTGACACTTTCTGAAACCCTCGGACACTCTCTGACACACACTGCAACTCTGTGACACTCTGTGACACTCTCTGACACTCTCTGGCACTCTCTGAATCTCTCTGAAACTCTCTGACACTCTGTGACACTCTCTGACACTCTCTGACACTCTCTGAATCTCTCTGAAACTCCCTGACACTCTCCGACTCACTCTGAAACTTTCTGACACTCTCTGACACAATCTGAAACTTTCTTACACTCTCTGGCACTCTCAGAAGGTCTCTGAAACTCTCTGACTCTCTCTGAAACTCTCTGACACTCTCTGACAATCTCTGAAACTCTTTGACACTCTTTGACACTCTCATAAACTGTCTGACTCTCTCTGAAACTCTCTGACACTCTCTGAAACTCTCTGAAACTGTCTGACACTCTCTGACACTCTCTGAAACTCTCTGAAGCTCACTGAAACTCTCTGACACTCTCTGACACTGTCTGAAACTCTGACACCCTCAGAAACACTCAGAAACTCTCAGAAACTCTCTGGCACTCTCTGACACACTCAGAAAGTCTCTGAAACTCTCTGACACTCTCTGAAACTCTCTGACACTCTCTGACACTCTCTGAAACTCTTTGACACTCTTTGACACTCTCAGACACTGTCTGACTCTCTCTGAAACTCTCTGACAATCTCTGACACTCTATGACACTCTCTGACACTCTCTTACACTCTCTGAAACTCTCTGACACTCGCTGAAACACTCTGAAACTCTGTGACAATCTCTGACACTTTCTGAAACTCTCTGACACTATCTGACACTTTCTGAATCTCTCGGACACTCTCTGACACTCTCCGAATGTCTCTGAAACTCTCTGACACTCTGTGACTCTCTCTGAAACTTTCTGGCACTCTCTGACACTCTCTGAAGATCTCTGAAACTCTCTGAAAATCTCTGAAACTCTCTAAATCTCTGTGACACTCTCTGAAACACTCTTTCACTCTCTGACACTCTGAGACACTCTCTGACACTCTCTGACACTTTCTGAAACTCTCTGACACTATCTGACACTTTCTGAAACCCTCGGACACTCTCTGACACACACTGCAACTCTGTGACACTCTGTGACACTCTCTGACACTCTCTGGCACTCTCTGAATCTCTCTGAAACTCTCTGACACTCTGTGACACTCTCTGACACTCTCTGACACTCTCTGAATCTCTCTGAAACTCCCTGACACTCTCCGACTCACTCTGAAACTTTCTGACACTCTCTGACACTCTCAGACACTCTCTGTGAGACTCTGAAATTCTCTGAAACTCTCTGACACTTTCTGATAATTCTCTGAAACTCTCTGTCACTCTCTGACACTCTGTGACACACTCTGCAATCTCTCTGAAACTCTCTGACAGTCTGTGACACTCTCTGAAATTCTCTGACAATCTCTGACACTCTCTGACAAACTCAGAAACACTCAGAAACTCTCTGACACTCTCTGAAACTCTCAGACACTCTCTGAAACTCTCTGACACTCTCTGAAACTCTCTGAAACTCTCTGGCACTCTCTGACACTCTCTGACACTTTCTGAAAATCTCTGACGCTATCTGACAATTTCTGAAACTTTCTGACACTCTCTGACACAATCTGAAACTTTCTTACACTCTCTGGCACTCTCAGAAGGTCTCTGAAACTCTCTGACTCTCTCTGAAACTCTCTGACACTCTCTGACAATCTCTGAAACTCTTTGACACTCTTTGACACTCTCATAAACTGTCTGACTCTCTCTGAAACTCTCTGACACTCTCTGAAACTCTCTGAAACTGTCTGACACTCTCTGACACTCTCTGAAACTCTCTGAAGCTCACTGAAACTCTCTGACACTCTCTGACACTGTCTGAAACTCTGACACCCTCAGAAACACTCAGAAACTCTCAGAAACTCTCTGGCACTCTCTGACACACTCAGAAAGTCTCTGAAACTCTCTGACACTCTCTGAAACTCTCTGACACTCTCTGACACTCTCTGAAACTCTTTGACACTCTTTGACACTCTCAGACACTGTCTGACTCTCTCTGAAACTCTCTGACAATCTCTGACACTCTCAGACACTCTCCGACACTCTCTGACACTCTCTGAAACTCTCTGATACTCTCTGACACTCTCGGACACTCTCTGACACTCTCTGAAACCCTCTGACACTCTCTGACACTCTCAGATACTGTCTGACACTCGTTGAAACTCTCTAACACTCTCTGAAACTCTCTGACGCTCACTGACACTCCCTGACTCTCTCTTACACTCTGTGAAACTCTCGGACACTCTGTGACACTCTCATGAACTTTCTGACTCTCTCTGAAACTCTCTGACACTCTCTGAAACTCTCTGAAACTGTCTGACACTCTCTGACACTCTCTGAAACTCTCTGAAGCTCACTGAAACTCTCTGACACTCTCTGACACTGTCTGAAACTCTGACACCCTCAGAAACACTCAGAAACTCTCTGGCACTCTCTTACACACTCAGAAAGTATCTGAAACTCTCTGACACTCTCTGAAACTCTCTGACACTCTCTGAAACTCTTTGACACTCTTTGACACTCTCAGACACTGTCTGACTCTCTCTGAAACTCTCTGACAATCTCTGACACTCTCAGACACTCTCCGACACTCTCTGACACTCTCTGACACTCTCTGACACTCTCAGATACTGTCTGACACTCGTTGAAACTCTCTGACACTCTCTGAAACTCTCTGACGCTCACTGACACTCCCTGACACTCTCTTACACTCTCTGAAACTCTCGGACACTCTGTGACACTCTCTGAAACTTTCTGACACTCTCGGACACTCTCTGCAGATCTCTGAAACTCTCTGAAACTCCCTGACACTCTCTGACACTCTCTGACACTCTATGACACTCTCTGAATTTCTCTGACAATCTCTGACACTCTCTGACAAACTCAGAAACTCTCCGAAACTCTCTGACACTCTCTGATACTCTCAGACACTCTCTGAAACTCTCTGACACTCTCTGAAAGTCTCTGATACTCTCTGACACTCTGTGACACTCTCTGAAATTCGCTGACAATCTCTGACACTCTCTGACAAACTCACAAACTCTCAGAAACTCTCTGACACTCTCTGACACTCTCAGACACTCCCTGAAACTCTCTGACACTCTCTGACACTCTCTGACACTCTCTGAGTCTCTCAGACATTCTCTGACACTCTGACACTCTCTGACACTCTCCGAAACTCTCTGACACTCTCTGACACTCTCTGAAACTCTCTGAAACTCTCTGACACTCTCTGAAACTCTTTGACACGCTCTGACAATATCTGACGCTCTCTGAAGGTCTCTGACACCCTCTGAGACTCTCAGAACCTCTCAGAATCTCTCTGAAACTCTCTGGCACTCTGTGACACTCTCTGAAATTCGCTGGCAATCTCTGACAATCTCTGACAAACTCACAAACTCTCAGAAAGTATCTGAGACTCTCAGACACACTCAGACACTCTCTGAAACTCTCTGACACTCTCTGAAACTCTCTGACACTGTCTGACACGCTCTGAATCTCTCAGACACTCTCTGAAATTCTCTGACACTCTCTGAAACTCACTGACACTCTCTGACACTCTCTGAAACTCTCTGACACTCTCTGAAACTCTCTGACAATCTCTGACACTCTCTGACACTCTCTGACACTTTCTGAAACTGTCTGACACTCACTGACACACTCAGACACTCTCTGACACTCTCTGAAACTTTCTGAAACTCTTTGACACTATCTGACACTTTCTGAAACTTTCTGACACTCTCTGATACTCTCTGACATTTTCCGACTCTCTCAGACACTCTCTGATACACTCTGTCAGTCTCTGATACTCTCTGATACTCTCCGACACTCTCTTACACTCTCAGATACTATCTGACACTCTCTGGAACACTCTGACACTCTCTGACACTCTCTGACACTCCCTGACACTCTCTGACAATCTCAGACACTCTCTGACACTCTCTGACACTCTCTGAAACTTTCTGGCTCTCTCTGACACTCTCTGAAGATCTCTGAAACTCTCTGAAAATCTCTGACACTCTCTGAATCTCTGTGACACTCTCTGAAACACTCTGACACTCTCTGACACTCTCAGACACACTCTGACACTCTCTGACACTTTCTGAAAATCTCTGACGCTATCTGACAATTTCTAAAACTCTCTGACACACTCTGCAACTCTGTGACACTCTGTGACACTCTGTGACACTCTCTGAATCTCTCTGAAACTCGCTGACACTCTCTGACTCTCTCTGAAACTTTCTGACACTCTCTGGCTCTCTCAGAAAGTCTCTGAAACTCTCTGACTCTCTCTGAAACTCTCTGACACTCTCTGACACTCTCTGAAACTCTTTGACACTCTCATAAACTGTCTGACTCTCTCTGAAACTCTCTGACTCTCTCTGAAACTCTCTGAAACTGTCTGAAACTCTCTGACACTCTCTAAAACTCTCTGAAGCTCACTGAAACTCTCTGACACTCTCTGACAGTCTCTGAAACTCTCTGACACCCTCAGAAACACTCAGAAACTCTCAGAAACTTTCTGGCACTCTCTGACACACTCAGAAAGTCTCTGAAACTCTCTGACACTCTCTGAAACTCTCTGACACTCTCTGACACTCTCTGAAACTCTTTGACACTCTTTGACACTCTCAGACACTGTCTGACTCTCTCTGAAACTCTCTGACAATCACTGAAACTCTCAGACACTCTCCGGCACTCTCTGACACTCTCTGAAACTCTCTGATACTCTCTGACACTCTCGGACACTCTCTGACACTCTCTGAAACTCTCTGACACTCTCTGACACTCTCAGATACTGTCTGACACTCGTTGAAACTCTCTAATACTCCCTGAAACTCTCTGACGCTCACTGACACTCCCTGACACTCTCTTACACTCTCTGAAACTCTCGGACACTCTGTGACACTCTCTGAAACTTTCTGACACTCTCGGACACTCTCTGCAGATCTCTGAAACTCTCTGAAACTCCCTGACACTCTCTGACACTCTCTGACACTCTGTGACACTCTCTGAATTTCTCTGACAATCTCTGACACTCTCTGACAAACTCAGAAACTCTCCGAAACTCTCTGACACTCTCTGATACTCTCAAACACTCTCTGAAACTCTCTGACACTCTCTGAAAATCTCTGATACTCTCTGACACTCTGTGACACTCTCTGAAATTCGCTGACAATCTCTGACACTCTCTGACAAACTCACAAACTCTCAGAAACTCTCTGACACTCTCTGACACTCTCAGACACTCCCTGAAACTCTCTGACACTCTCTGACACTCTCTGACACTCTCTGAGTCTCTCAGACATTCTCTGACACTCTGACACTCTCTGACACTCTCCGAAACTCTCTGACACTCTCTGACACTCTCTGACACTCTCTGAAACTCTCTGACACTCTCTGAAACTCTTTGACACGCTCTGACAATATCTGACGCTCTCTGAAGGTCTCTGACACTCTCTGAGACTCTCAGAACCTCTCAGAATCTCTCTGAAACTCTCTGGCACTCTGTGACACTCTCTGAAATTCGCTGACAATCTCTGACAATCTCTGACAAACTCACAAACTCTCAGAAAGTATCTGACACTCTCAGACACACTCAGACACTCTCTGAAACTCTCTGACACTCTCTGAAACTCTCTGACACTCTCTGAAATTCTCTGACACTCTCTGAAACTCTCTGACACTCTCTGACACTCTCTGAAACTCTCTGACACTCTCTGAAACTCTCTGACAATCTCTGACACTCTCTGACACTCTCTGACACTTTCTGAAACTGTCTGACACTCACTGACACACTCAGACACTCTCTGACACTCTCTGAAACTTTCTGAAACTCTTTGACACTATCTGACACTTTCTGAAACTTTCTGACACTCTCTGATACTCTCTGACATTTTCCGACTCTCTCTGACACTCTCTGATACACTCTGTCAGTCTCTGATACTCTCTGATACTCTCGAAACTCTCTTACACTCTCAGATACTATCTGACACTCTCTGGAACACTCTGACACTCTCTGACACTCTCTGACACTCCCTGACACTCTCTGACAATCTCAGACACTCTCTGACACTCTGTGACACTCTCTGAAACTTTCTGGCTCTCTCTGACACTCTCTGAAGATCTCTGAAACTCTCTGAAAATCTCTGACACTCTCTGAATCTCTGTGACACTCTCTGAAACACTCTGACACTCTCTGACACTCTCAGACACACTCTGACACTCTCTGACACTTTCTGAAAATCTCTGACGCTATCTGACAATTTCTAAAACTCTCTGACACACTCTGCAACTCTGTGACACTCTGTGACACTCTGTGACACTCTCTGAATCTCTCTGAAACTCGCTGACACTCTCTGACTCTCTCTGAAACTTTCTGACACTCTCTGGCTCTCTCAGAAAGTCTCTGAAACTCTCTGACTCTCTCTGAAACTCTCTGACACTCTCTGACACTCTCTGAAACTCTTTGACACTCTCATAAACTGTCTGACTCTCTCTGAAACTCTCTGACACTCTCTGAAACTCTCTGAAACTGTCTGAAACTCTCTGACACTCTCTAAAACTCTCTGAAGCTCACTGAAACTCTCTGACACTCTCTGACAGTCTCTGAAACTCTCTGACACCCTCAGAAACACTCAGAAACTCTCAGAAACTTTCTGGCACTCTCTGACACACTCAGAAAGTCTCTGAAACTCTCTGACACTCTCTGAAACTCTCTGACACTCTCTGACACTCTCTGAAACTCTTTGACACTCTTTGACACTCTCAGACACTGTCTGACTCTCTCTGAAACTCTCTGACAATCACTGAAACTCTCAGACACTCTCCGGCACTCTCTGACACTCTCTGAAACTCTCTGATACTCTCTGACACTCTCGGACACTCTCTGACACTCTCTGAAACTCTCTGACACTCTCTGACACTCTCAGATACTGTCTGACACTCGTTGAAACTCTCTAATACTCCCTGAAACTCTCTGACGCTCACTGACACTCCCTGACACTCTCTTACACTCTCTGAAACTCTCGGACACTCTGTGACACTCTCTGAAACTTTCTGACACTCTCGGACACTCTCTGCAGATCTCTGAAACTCTCTGAAACTCCCTGACACTCTCTGACACTCTCTGACACTCTGTGACACTCTCTGAATTTCTCTGACAATCTCTGACACTCTCTGACAAACTCAGAAACTCTCCGAAACTCTCTGACACTCTCTGATACTCTCAAACACTCTCTGAAACTCTCTGACACTCTCTGAAAATCTCTGATACTCTCTGACACTCTGTGACACTCTCTGAAATTCGCTGACAATCTCTGACACTCTCTGACAAACTCACAAACTCTCAGAAACTCTCTGACACTCTCTGACACTCTCAGACACTCCCTGAAACTCTCTGACACTCTCTGACACTCTCTGACACTCTCTGAGTCTCTCAGACATTCTCTGACACTCTGACACTCTCTGACACTCTCCGAAACTCTCTGACACTCTCTGACACTCTCTGACACTCTCTGAAACTCTCTGAAACTCTCTGACACTCTCTGAAACTCTTTGACACGCTCTGACAATATCTGACGCTCTCTGAAGGTCTCTGACACTCTCTGAGACTCTCAGAACCTCTCAGAATCTCTCTGAAACTCTCTGGCACTCTGTGACACTCTCTGAAATTCGCTGACAATCTCTGACAATCTCTGACAAACTCACAAACTCTCAGAAAGTATCTGACACTCTCAGACACACTCAGACACTCTCTGAAACTCTCTGACACTCTCTGAAACTCTCTGACACTCTCTGAAATTCTCTGACACTCTCTGAAACTCTCTGACACTCTCTGACACTCTCTGAAACTCTCTGACACTCTCTGAAACTCTCTGACAATCTCTGACACTCTCTGACACTCTCTGACACTTTCTGAAACTGTCTGACACTCACTGACACACTCAGACACTCTCTGACACTCTCTGAAACTTTCTGAAACTCTTTGACACTATCTGACACTTTCTGAAACTTTCTGACACTCTCTGATACTCTCTGACATTTTCCGACTCTCTCTGACACTCTCTGATACACTCTGTCAGTCTCTGATACTCTCTGATACTCTCGAAACTCTCTTACACTCTCAGATACTATCTGACACTCTCTGGAACACTCTGACACTCTCTGACACTCTCTGACACTCCCTGACACTCTCTGACAATCTCAGACACTCTCTGACACTCTGTGACACTCTCTGAAACTTTCTGGCTCTCTCTGACACTCTCTGAAGATCTCTGAAACTCTCTGAAAATCTCTGACACTCTCTGAATCTCTGTGACACTCTCTGAAACACTCTGACACTCTCTGACACTCTCAGACACACTCTGACACTCTCTGACACTTTCTGAAAATCTCTGACGCTATCTGACAATTTCCGAAACTCTCTGACACACTCTGCAACTCAGTGACACTCTCTGACACTCTATGACACTCTCTGAATCTCTCTGAAACTCGCTGACACTCTCTGACTCTCTCTGAAACTTTCTGACACTCTCTGGCACTCTCAGAAAGTCTCTGAAACTCTCTGACTCTCTCTGAAACTCTCTGACACTCTCTGACACTCTCTGAAACACTTTGACACTCTCATAAACAGTCTGACTCTCTCTGAAACTCTCTGACTCTCTCTGAAACTCTCTGAAAATGTCTGACACTCTCTGACACTCTCTGAAACTCTCTGAAGCTCACTGAAACTCTCTGACACTCTCTGACACTCTCTGAAACTCTCTGACACCCTCAGAAACACTCAGAAACTCTCAGAAACTTTCTGGCACTCTCTGACACACTCAGAAAGTCTCTGAAACTCTCTGACACTCTCTGAAACTCTCTGACACTCTCTGACACTCTCTGAAACTCTTTCACACTCTTTGACACTCTCAGACACTGTCTGACTCTCTCTGAAACTCTCTGACAATCACTGACACTCTCAGACACTCTCCGGCACTCTCTGACACTCTCTGAAACTCTCTGATACTCTCTGACACTCTCGGACACTCTCTGACACTCTCTGAAACTCTCTGACACTCTCTGACACTCTCAGATACTGTCTGACACTCGTTGAAACTCTCTAACACTCTCTGAAACTCTCTGACGCTCACTGACACTCCCTGACACTCTCTTACACTCTCTGAAACTCTTGGATACTCTGTGACACTCTCTGAAACTTTCTGACACTCTCGGACACTCTCTGCAGATCTCTGAAACTCTCTGAAACTCCCTGACACTCTCTGACAGTCTCTGACACTCTGTGACACTCTCTGAATTTCTCTGACAATCTCTGACACTCTCTGACAAACTCCGAAACTCTCCGAAACTCTCTGACACTCTCTGATACTCTCAGACACTCTCTGACACTCTCTGAAAGTCTCTGAAACTCTCTGACACTCTGTTACACTCTCTGAAATTCGCTGACAATCTCTGACACTCTCTGACAAACTCACAAATTCTCAGAAACTCTCTGACACTCTCTGACACTCTCAGACACTCCCTGAAACTCTCTGACACTCTCTGACACTCTCTGAGTCTCTCAGACATTCTCTGACACTCTGACACTCTCTGAAACTCTCCGAAACTCTCTGACAATATCTGACGCTCTCTGAATGTCTCTGACACTCTCTGACACTCTCCGAAACTCTCTGACACTCTCTGACACTCTCTGAAACTCTCTGAAACTCTCTGAAACTCTCTGACACTCCCTGACACTCTCTGAAGCTCCCTGACACTCTCTGATGCATTCTGAAACTCTCAGAAACTCTCTGAAACATCTCTGACACTCTCAGACATTCTCTGAAACTCTCTGACACTCTTCGAAACACTCTGACACTCTCTGACACGCTCTGACATTCTCTGTAACTCACTGACACTCTCTGACACTCTCAGACAATTTCTGACACTCTCTGACGCTGTCAGATGCTCTCTGACACTGTTTGACACTCTGTGACACTCTCAGACACTCTCTGACAGTCTGATAATTCTCTGAAACTCTCTGTCACACTCTGACACTCTGTGACACACTCTGCAATCTCTCTGACACTCTCTGACAGTCTCTGAAACTCTCTGAAATTCTCTGACAATCTCTGACACTCTCTGACAAACTCAGAAACACTCAGAAACTCTCTGAAACACTCTGACACCCTCTGAAACTCTTTGAAACTCTCTGACACTCTGTGACACTCTCTGAAAATCGCTGAAAATCTCTGAAACTCTCTGACAAGCTCACAAACTCTCAGAAATTCTCTGACACTCTCTGACACTCTCAGACACTCTCAGACATTCTCTGAAACTCTCTGACACTCTCTGAAACTCTCTGACACTCTTTGAAACTCTCTGTTTCTCTCAGACACACTCTGGCACTCTCTGAAACTCTCTGAAACATCTCTGACACTCTCTGACACTCTCAGACACTCTCTGACACTCTCTGACACTTTCTGAAACTGTCTGACACTATCTGACACTCTCAGACACTCTCTGACACTCTCTGACACTTTCACAATATCTCTGACACTATCTGACACTTTCTGAAACTTTCCGACACTCTCTGACACTCTCTGACTCTCTCTGACACTCTCTGACACTCTCTGATACACTCTGTCACGCTCTGACACTCTCTTATACTCTTTGACACTCTCTGACACTCTCAAATACTATCTGACACTCTCTGAAACACTCTGACACTCTCTGACACTCTCTGACAGTCCCTGAAACTCTCTGAATCTCTCTGAAACTCGCTGACCCACTGTGACACTCTCAGAAACTTTCTGACACTCTGACACTCTCTGAAGATCTCTGAAACTCTCTGAAACTCTCTGACACTCTCTGACACTCTCCGACACACTCAGAAACTGTCAGAAACTCTCAGGAACTCTCTGACACTCTGAGAAAGTCTCTGAAACTCCCTGACACTCTCTGAAACTCTCTGACACTCTCTGACACTCTCTGAAACTCTTTGACACTCTTTGACACTGTCAGACACTGTCTGACTCTCTCTGAAACTCTCTACTCTCTCTGACACTCTCTGACACTCTCTGAAACTCTCTAAAAGTCTCTCACACTCTCTGGCACTCTCTGAAATTTTCTGACACGCTCTGAAACACACTGAAGCTCTCTGAAACTCTCTGACAATCTCAGAAACTCTCAGAAACTCTCTGAAACTCTCTGACACTCTCTGACACTCTCTGACTCTCGCTGACACTCTCTGATACTCTCTGACACTCACTGACACTATCTGACACTCTCTGAAACTCTCTGACACTCTCTGACACTCTCCGACACACTCAGAAACTGTCAGAACCTCTCAGGCACTCTCTGACACTCACAGAAACTCTCTGAAACTCTCTGACACTCTCTGACACTCTCTGACTCTCGCTGACACTCTCTGATACTCTCTGACACTCACTGACACTATCTGACACTCTCTGAAACTCTCTGACACTCACTGACAATCTGTGACACTCTCTGAAACTCTCTGACACTCTCTGACACTCTGAAACTCTCTGACGCTCTCTGACACACTCAGCAAGTCTCAGAGCCCTCTGGCAGTCTATGAAACTCTCTGGCACTCTCTGACACTCACAGATAATTTCTGAAACACTCTGCAACTCTGTGACACTCTGTGACACTCTCAGACACTCTCTGATACTCTCTGAAATTTTCGGACTCTCTCTGACACTCTCTGATACACTCTGTCACTCTCTGATTCTCTCTGATACTCTCCGACACTCTCTGACACTCTCAGATACTATCTGACACTCTCTGGAACACTCTGACACTCTCTGACACTCCCTGACACTCTCTGACAATCTCAGACACTCTCTGACACTCTCTGAAGATCTCTGAAACTCTCTGAAAATCTCTGACACTCTCTGAATCTCTGTGACACTCTCTGAAACACTCTGACACTCTCTGACACTCTCAGACACTCTCTGACACTTTCTGAAACTCTCTGACGCTATCTGACAATTTCTGAAACTCTATGACACTCTCTGACACACTCTGCAACTCTGTGACACTCTGTGACACTCTGTGACACTCTCAGAATCTCTCTGAAACTCCCTGACACTGTCTGACTCTCTGAAACTTTCTGACACTCTCTGGCACTCTCAGAAAGTCTCTGAAACTCTCTGAAACTCTCTGACACTTTTTGACACTCTTTGACACTCTCATAAACTGTCTGACTCTCTCTGAAACTCTCTGACACTCTCTGAAACTCTCTGAAACTGTCTGACACTCTCTGACTCTCTGAAACTCTCTGAAGCTCTCTGACACTCCCTGACACACTCAGAAAGTCTCTGACAACCTCAGAAACACTCAGAAAATCTCTGAAACTCCCTGACACTCTCTGACACACTCTGACACTCTGTGGCACTCTCTGAAATTCTCTGACAATCTCTGACACTCTCTGACAAACTCAGAAACTCTCCGAAACTCTCTGACACTCTCTGATACTCTCAGACACTCTCTGAAACTCTCTGACACTCTCTGAAAGTCTCTGACACTCTGTGACATTCTCTGAAATTCGCTGACATTCTCTGACACTCTCTGACAAACTCACAAACTCTCAGAAACTCTCTGACACTCTCTGACACTCTCAGACACTCCCTGAAACTCTCTTGCACTCTCTGACACTCTCTGAGTCTCTCAGACATTCGCTGACACTCTGACACTCTCTGATACTCTCCAAAACTCTCTGACACTCTCTGACACTCTCTGAAACTCTCTGAAACTCTCTGACACTCTCTGAAACTCTTTGACGCGCTCTGACAATATCTGACGCTCTCTGAAGGTCTCTGACACTCTCTGACACTCTCAGAACCTCTCAGAATCTCTCTGAAACTCTCTGAAACTCTCTGACACTCTCTGACACTCTCAGACACTCTGTGACACTCTCTGAAGCTCCCTGACACTTTCTGATGCATTCAGAAACTCTCAGAAACTCTCTGAAACATCTGTGACACTCTCAGACATTCTCTGAAACTCTCTGACACTCTTTGAAACTCTCTGACACTCTCTGACACGCTCTGACAGTCTCTGTAACTCACTGACACTCTCTGACACTCTCAGACAATTTGTGACAATCTCTGACGCTCTCAGATACTATCTGACTCTGTTTGACACTCTGTGACACTCTCAGACACTCTCTGACAGACTCTGAAATTCTCTGAAACTCTCTGACACTCTCTGATAATTCTCTGAAACTCTCTGTCACACTCTGACACTCTGTGACACACTCTGCAATCTCTCTGACACTCTCTGACAGTCTCTGACACTCTCTGAAATTCTCTGACAATCTCTGACACTCTCTGACAAACTCAGAAACACTCAGAAACTCTCTGACACTCTCTGAAACTCTCAGACACTCTCTGAAACTCTCTGACACCCAATGAAACTCTCTGAAACTCTCCGACACTCTGTGACACTTTCTGAAATTCGCTGACAATCTCTGAAACTCTCTGACAAGCTCACAAACTCTCTGAAACATCTCTGACACTCTCTGACACTCTCAGACACTCTCTGACACTCTCTGACACTTTCTGAAACTGTCTGACACTATCGGACACTCTAAGACACTCTCTGACACTCTCTGACACTTTCTGAAACTCTCTGACACCCTCTGAAACTCTATGAAACTCTCTGGCACTCTCAGAAACTCTCTGAAACATCTCTGACACTCTCTGACACTCTCAGACACTCTCTGACACTCTCTGACACTTTCTGAAACTGTCTGACACTATCTGACACTCTAAGACACTCTCTGACACTCTCTGACACTTTCTGAAACTCTCTGACACTCTCTGACACTATCTGACACTTTCTGAAACTTTCCGACACTCTCTGACACTCTCTGACAATCTCTGACTCTCTCTGACACTCTCTGATACACTCTGTCACTCTCTGACACTCTCTAGTACTCTTCGACACTCTCTGACACTCTCAAATACTCTCTGACACTATCTGACACTTTCTGAAACTTTCCGACACTCTCTGACACTCTCTGACAATCTCTGACACTATCTGACACTCTAAGACACTCTCTGACACTCTCTGACACTTTCTGAAACTCTCTGACACTCTCTGACACTATCTGACACTTTCTGAAACTTTCCGACACTCTCTGACACTCTCTGACAATCTCTGACTCTCTCTGACACTCTCTGATACACTCTGTCACTCTCTGATACTCTCTAATACTCTTCGACACTCTCTGACACTCTCAAATACTCTCTGACACTATCTGACACTTTCTGAAACTTTCCGACACTCTCTGACACTCTCTGACAATCTCTGACTCTCTCTGACACTCTCTGAAACACTCTGACACTCTCTGACACTCTCTGACATTCCCTGACACTCTCTGAATCTCTCTGAAACTCGCTGACCCACTGTGACACTCTCTGAAACTTTTTGACACTCTGACACTCTCTGAAGATCTCTGAAACTCTCTGAAATTCTCTGACACTCTCTGACACTCTCCGACACTCTCAGAAACTGTCAGAAACTCTCAGGCACTCTCTGACACTCTCAGAAAGTCTCTGAAACTCTCTGACACTCTCTGAAACTCTCTGACACTCTCTGACACTCTCTGAAACTCTTTGACACTCTTTGACACTCTCAGACACTGTCTTACTCTCTCTGAAACTCTCTACTCTCTCTGACACTCTCTGACACTCTCTGAAACTCTCTGGAACTCTCTGAAAATTTCTGACACGCTCAGAAACACACTGAAGCTCTCTGAAACTCTCTGACAATCTCAGAAACTCTCAGAAACTCTCTGAAATTCTCTGACACTCTCTGACACTCTCTGACACTCTCTGACACACTCTGAAACTCTCTGACACTCTCTGACACTCTCCAACAAACTCAGAAACTCTCAGAAACTCTCTGACACTCTCTGACTCTCGCTGACTCTCTCTGATACTCTCTGACACTCAATGACACTATCTGACACTCTCTGAAGATCTCTGACACTCACTGACAATCTGTGACACTCTCTGAAACTCTCTGACACTCTCTGACACACTGAAACTCTCTGACGCTCTCTGACACAACCAGAAAATCTCAGAGCCCTCTGACAGTCTATGAAACTCTCTGGCACTCTCTGACACGCACAGATAATTTCTGAAACTCTCTGACACTATCTGACACTTTCTGAAACTCTCTGACACTCTCTGACGCTCTCTGACACTCTCTGAAACTCTCTGACTCTCACTGACACTCTGTGACACTCGCTGAAACTCTCTGACACTCTCTGAAACTCTCTGCCTCTCACTGACACTCTGTGACACTCTCTGTAACTCTCTGATACTCTATGACACTCTCTGACACTCTCTGAAACTCTCTGACACGCTCTGAAATTCTCTGACACTCTCTGACACTCCCTGACAGTCTCTGAATCTCTCTGAAGCTCTCTGACACTCTGTGACACTCTGTGACACTCTCTGAAACTTTCTGGCACTCTCTGACACTCTCTGAAGATCTCTGAAACTATCTGAAACTCTCTGACACTCTCTGAAATTCTGTGACACTCTCTGAAACACTCTGACACTCTCTGACACTCTCCGACACACTCAGAAACTGTCAGAAACTCTCAGGCACTCTCCGTCACTCTCTGACTCTCTCTGAATCTCTCTGAAACTCTCTGACACTCTCTGACACTCCCTGACCCTCTCTGAAGCTCTCTAAAACTCTCTGACACTCTCTGACACTCTCTGAAACTCTCAGACACTCTCTGACACTCTCTGAAACTTTCTGACAATCTCTGAAACTCTCTGAATCTCTCTGAAACTCTCTGACGCTCTCTCACACTCTGTGACACTCTCTGAAACTCTCTGAAACTCTCTGAAACTCTCTGACACTCTCTGACACTCTCTCACACTCTGTGACACTCTCTGAAACTCTCTGACGCTCTCTGACACTCTCTGAAACTCTGTGGAACTCTCTGAAAATTTCTGACACGCTCAGAAACACACTGACGCTCTCTGAAACTCTCTGACAATCTCAGAAACTCTCAGAAACTCTCTGAAATTCTCTGACACTCTCAGACACTCTCTGACACTCTCTGAAACTTTCTGACAATCTCTGAAACTCTCTGAATCTCTCTGAAACTCTCTGACGCTCTCTCACTCTCTGTGACACTCTCAGAAACTCTCAGAAGCTCTCTGAAACTCTCTGACACTCTCTGACACTCTCTCACACTCTGTGACACTCTCTGAAACTCTCTGACAATCACAGACACTCTCAGAAACTCTCTGAAACTCTCTGAAAATCTCTGACACTCTCTGAAACTCTCTGACGCTCTCTGACAATCTCTGAAACTCTCTTACTCTCTCTGACACTCTCTGACACTCTGTGACACACTCTGAAACTCTCTGATACTCTCTGACACTCTCCGACAAACTCAGAATCTCTCAGAATCTCTCTGACACTCTCTGACACTCGCTGACTCTCTCTGACTCTCGCTGACACTCTCTGATGCTCTCTGACACTCACTGACACTATCTGACACTCTCTGAAACTCTCTGGCACTCTCTGACACTCTGTGACACTCTCTGACACTCTCTGACACACTCTGAAACTCTTCGACACTCTCTGACACTCTCAGATACTCTCTGACACTCTCTGAAACTCTCTGACACTCTCTGAAACTCTCTGAAACTCTCTGACAATCTCAGACACTCTCAGACACTCTCTGAAACTCGCTGACACTCTCTGAATCTCTCTGAAACTCTCTGACACTCTCTGACACTCTCAGGCACTCTCTGACACTCTCTGACACTTTCTGAAACTCTCTGACACTGTCTGACACTTTCTGAATCTCTCGGACACTCTCTGACACTCGCTGACTCTCTCTTACACTCTCTGATACTCTCTGACACTCTCTGAATCTCTCTGAAACTCTCCGACACTCTGTGACACTCTCTGTAACCTTCTGGCACTGTCTGACATTCTCTGAAGATCTCTGAAACTCTCTGACACTCTCTGAAACTCTGTGACACTCTCTGAAACACTCTGGCACTCTCTTACACTCTCTGACACACTCAGAATCTGTCAGAAACTCTGAGGCACTCTCTGACACTCTCAGAAAGTCTCTGAAACTCTCTGACACTCTCTGAAACTCTCTGAGACTCTCTTACACTCTCTGAAACTCTTTGACACTCTTTGACACTCTCAGACACTGTCTGACTCTCTCTGAAACTCTGTGAAACTCTCTGACACTTTCTGACATTCCCTGACACTCTCTGAAGCTCTCTGAAACTCTCTGACACTCTCTGCAACTTTCTGACAATCTTTGAAACTCTCTGAAACTCTCTGAAGTTCTCTGAAACTCTCAGAATCTCTCAGAAGCTCTCTGGAACTCTCTGATACTCTCTCACACTCTGTGACACTCTCTGAAACTCTCTGACACTTTCTGACAATCTCAGACACTCCCAGTCACTCTCTGACACTCTCTGAAACTCTCTGACACTCTCTGACACTCTCTGAAACTCACTGAAACTCGATGACACTCTCTGATTCTCTCTGAAACTCTCTGACACTCTCTGCCATTCTCTGACACTCTTAGACACTCTCTGACACTCTCTGAAACTCTCTTACACTCTCTGATACTCTCTGACACTCTCTGAATCTCTCTGAAACTCTCCGTCACTCTGTGACACTCTCTGAAACATTCTGGCACTCTCTGACACTCTCTGAAGATCTCTGAAACTCTCTGAATATCTCTGACACTCTCTGAAACTCTGCGACACTATCTGGAACACTGTGGCACTCTCTTACACTCTCCGACACACTCAGAATCTTTCAGAAACTCTCAGGCACTCTCTGACACTCTCAGAAACTCTCTGAAACTCTCTGACACTCTCTGAGACTCTCTGAGACTCTCTTACACTCTTTGACACTCTTTGAAACTCTTTGACACTCTCTGACACTCTCTGACACTTTCTGAAACTGTCTGACACTATCTGACACTCTAAGACACTCTCTGACACTCTCTGACACTTTCTGAAACTCTCTGACACCCTCTGAAACTCTATGAAACTCTCTGGCACTCTCAGAAACTCTCTGAAACATCTCTGACACTCTCAGACACTCTCTGACACTCTCTGACACTTTCTGAAACTGTCTGACACTATCTGACACTCTAAGACACTCTCTGACACTCTCTGACACTTTCTGAAACTCTCTGACACTCTCTGACACTATCTGACACTTTCTGAAACTTTCCGACACTCTCTGACACTCTCTGACAATCTCTGACTCTCTCTGACACTCTCTGATACACTCTGTCACTCTCTGACACTCTCTAATACTCTTCGACACTCTCTGACACTCTCAAATACTCTCTGACACTATCTGACACTTTCTGAAACTTTCCGACACTCTCTGACACTCTCTGACAATCTCTGACACTATCTGACACTCTAAGACACTCTCTGACACTCTCTGACACTTTCTGAAACTCTCTGACACTCTCTGACACTATCTGACACTTTCTGAAACTTTCCGACACTCTCTGACACTCTCTGACAATCTCTGACTCTCTCTGACACTCTCTGATACACTCTGTCACTCTCTGATACTCTCTAATACTCTTGGACACTCTCTGACACTCTCAAATACTCTCTGACACTATCTGACACTTTCTGAAACTTTCCGACACTCTCTGACACTCTCTGACAATCTCTGACTCTCTCTGACACTCTCTGAAACACTCCGACACTCTCTGACACTCTCTGACATTCCCTGACACTCTCTGAATCTCTCTGAAACTCGCTGACCCACTGTGACACTCTCTGAAACTTCTTGACACTCTGACACTCTCTGAAGATCTCTGAAACTCTCTGAAATTCTCTGACACTCTCTGACACTCTCCGACACTCTCAGAAACTGTCAGAAACTCTCAGGCACTCTCTGACACTCTCAGAAAGTCTCTGAAACTCTCTGACACTCTCTGAAACTCTCTGACACTCTCTGACACTCTCTGAAACTCTTTGACACTCTTTGACACTCTCAGACACTGTCTTACTCTCTCTGAAACTCTCTACTCTCTCTGACACTCTCTGACACTCTCTGAAACTCTCTGGAACTCTCTGAAAATTTCTGACACGCTCAGAAACACACTGAAGCTCTCTGAAACTCTCTGACAATCTCAGAAACTCTCAGAAACTCTCTGAAATTCTCTGACACTCTCTGACACTCTCTGACACTCTCTGACACTCTGTGACACACTCTGAAACTCTCTGACACTCTCTGACACTCTCCAACAAACTCAGAAACTCTCAGAAACTCTCTGACACTCTCTGACTCTCGCTGACACTCTCTGATACTCTCTGACACTCAATGACACTATCTGACACTCTCTGAAGATCTCTGACACTCACTGACAATCTGTGACACTCTCTGAAACTCTCTGACACTCTCTGACACACTGAAACTCTCTGACGCTCTCTGACACAACCAGAAAATCTCAGAGCCCTCTGACAGTCTATGAAACTCTCTGGCACTCTCTGACACTCACAGATAATTTCTGAAACTCTCTGACACTATCTGACACTTTCTGAAACTCTCTGACACTCTCTGACGCTCTCTGACACTCTCTGAAACTCTCTGACTCTCACTGACACTCTGTGACACTCGCTGAAACTCTCTGACACTCTCTGAAACTCTCTGCCTCTCACTGACACTCTGTGACACTCTCTGTAACTCTCTGATACTCTATGACACTCTCTGAAATTCTGTGACACTCTCTGAAACACTCTGACACTCTCTGACACTCTCCGACACACTCAGAAACTGTCAGAAACTCTCAGGCACTCTCCGACACTCTCTGACTCTCTCTGAATCTCTCTGAAACTCTCTGAAACTCTCTGACAATCACAGACACTCTCAGAAACTCTCTGAAACTCTCTGAAAATCTCTGACACTCTCTGAAACTCTCTGACACTCTCTGACAATCTCTGAAACTCTCTTACTCTCTCTGACACTCTCTGACACTCTCTGACACTCTGTGACACACTCTGAAACTCTCTGATACTCTCTGACACTCTCCGACAAACTCAGAATCTCTCAGAATCTCTCTGACACTCTCTGACACTCGCTGACTCTCTCTGACTCTCGCTGATACTCTCTGATGCTCTCTGACACTCACTGACACTATCTGACACTCTCTGAAACTCTCTGGCACTCTCTGACACTCTGTGACACTCTCTGACACTCTCTGACACACTCTGAAACTCTTCGACACTCTCTGACACTCTCAGATACTCTCTGACACTCTCTGAAACTCTCTGACACTCTCTGAAACTCTCTGAAACTCTCTGACAATCTCAGACACTCTCAGACACTCTCTGAAACTCGCTGACACTCTCTGAATCTCTCTGAAACTCTCTGACACTCTCTGACAATCTCAGGCACTCTCTGACACTCTCTGACACTTTCTGAAACTCTCTGACACTGTCTGACACTTTCTGAATCTCTCGGACACTCTCTGACACTCTCTGACTCTCTCTTACACTCTCTGATACTCTCTGACACTCTCTGAATCTCTCTGAAACTCTCTGACACTCTGTGACACTCTCTGTAACTTTCTGGCACTGTCTGACATTCTCTGAAGATCTCTGAATATCTCTGACACTCTCTGAAACTCTGTGACACTCTCTGAAACACTCTGGCACTCTCTTACACTCTCTGACACACTCAGAATCTGTCAGAAACTCTGAGGCACTCTCTGACACTCTCAGAAAGTCTCTGAAACTCTCTGACACTCTCTGAAACTCTCTGAGACTCTCTTACACTCTTTGAAACTCTTTGACACTCTCAGACACTGTCTGACTCTCTCTGAAACTCTGTGAAACTCTCTGACACTTTCTGACATTTCCTGACACTCTCTGAAGCTCTCTGAAACTCTCTGACACTCTCTGACACTCTCTGAAACTCTCTGAAAATCTCTGACACTCTCTGCAACTTTCTGACAATCTTTGAAACTCTCTGAAACTCTCTGAAGTTCTCTGAAACTCTCAGAATCTCTCAGAAGCTCTCTGGAACTCTCTGATACTCTCTCACACTCTGTGACACTCTCTGAAACTCTCTGACACTTTCTGACAATCTCAGACACTCCCAGTCACTCTCTGACACTCTCTGAAACTCTCTGACACTCTCTGACACTCTCTGAAACTCTCTGAAACTCGCTGACACTCTCTGACTCTCTCTGAAACTCTCTGACACTCTCTGACATTCTCTGACACTCTTAGACACTCTCTGACACTCTCTGAAACTCTCTTACACTCTCTGATACTCTCTGACACTCTCTGAATCTCTCTGAAACTCTCCGACACTCTGTGACACTCTCTGAAACATTCTGGCACTCTCTGACACTCTCTGAAGATCTCTGAAACTCTCTGAATATCTCTGACACTCTCTGAAACTCTGTGACACTATCTGGAACACTGTGGCACTCTCTTACACTCTCCGACACACTCAGAATCTTTCAGAAACTCTCAGGCACTCTCTGACACTCTCAGAAACTGTCTGAAACTCTCTGACACTCTCTGAAACTCTCTGAGACTCTCTTACACTCTTTGACACTCTTTGACACTCTTTGACACTCTCTGACACTCTTAGACACTCTCTGACACTGTCTGACACTTTCTGACAATCTCAGACATTCCCAGTCACTCTCTGACACTCTCTGAAACTCTCTGACACTCCCTGACACTCTCTGAAACTCTCTGAAACTCGCTGCCACTCTCTGACTCTCTCTGAAACTCTCTGACACTCTATGACACTCTCTGACACTCCCTGACACTCTCTGAATCTCTCTGAAGCTCTCTGACACTCTGTGACACTCTCTGAAACTCTCTGACACTCTGTTACACTCTCAGACACTCTCTGACACTCTCTGACACTCTCTGAAACATTCTGGCACTCTCTGACACTCTCTGAAGATCTCTGAAACTCTCTGAATATCTCTGACACTCTCTGAAACTCTGCGACACTATCTGGA
Source organism: Heterodontus francisci (assembly GCF_036365525.1). Lineage (NCBI taxonomy): Eukaryota > Metazoa > Chordata > Chondrichthyes > Heterodontiformes > Heterodontidae > Heterodontus > Heterodontus francisci. Next base: position 5,024,233 of record NW_027140543.1, on the reverse strand, counting down.
ACACTGTGGCACTCTCTTACACTCTCCGACACACTCAGAATCTTTCAGAAACTCTCAGGCACTCTCTGACACTCTCAGAAACTCTCTGAAACTCTCTGACACTCTCTGAGACTCTCTGAGACTCTCTTACACTCTTTGACACTCTTTGAAACTCTTTGACACTCTCTGACACTCTCTGACACTTTCTGAAACTGTCTGACACTATCTGACACTCTAAGACACTCTCTGACACTCTCTGACACTTTCTGAAACTCTCTGACACCCTCTGAAACTCTATGAAACTCTCTGGCACTCTCAGAAACTCTCTGAAACATCTCTGACACTCTCAGACACTCTCTGACACTCTCTGACACTTTCTGAAACTGTCTGACACTATCTGACACTCTAAGACACTCTCTGACACTCTCTGACACTTTCTGAAACTCTCTGACACTCTCTGACACTATCTGACACTTTCTGAAACTTTCCGACACTCTCTGACACTCTCTGACAATCTCTGACTCTCTCTGACACTCTCTGATACACTCTGTCACTCTCTGACACTCTCTAATACTCTTCGACACTCTCTGACACTCTCAAATACTCTCTGACACTATCTGACACTTTCTGAAACTTTCCGACACTCTCTGACACTCTCTGACAATCTCTGACACTATCTGACACTCTAAGACACTCTCTGACACTCTCTGACACTTTCTGAAACTCTCTGACACTCTCTGACACTATCTGACACTTTCTGAAACTTTCCGACACTCTCTGACACTCTCTGACAATCTCTGACTCTCTCTGACACTCTCTGATACACTCTGTCACTCTCTGATACTCTCTAATACTCTTGGACACTCTCTGACACTCTCAAATACTCTCTGACACTATCTGACACTTTCTGAAACTTTCCGACACTCTCTGACACTCTCTGACAATCTCTAACTCTCTCTGACACTCTCTGAAACACTCCGACACTCTCTGACACTCTCTGACATTCCCTGACACTCTCTGAATCTCTCTGAAACTCGCTGACCCACTGTGACACTCTCTGAAACTTCTTGACACTCTGACACTCTCTGAAGATCTCTGAAACTCTCTGAAATTCTCTGACACTCTCTGACACTCTCCGACACTCTCAGAAACTGTCAGAAACTCTCAGGCACTCTCTGACACTCTCAGAAAGTCTCTGAAACTCTCTGACACTCTCTGAAACTCTCTGACACTCTCTGACACTCTCTGAAACTCTTTGACACTCTTTGACACTCTCAGACACTGTCTTACTCTCTCTGAAACTCTCTACTCTCTCTGACACTCTCTGACACTCTCTGAAACTCTCTGGAACTCTCTGAAAATTTCTGACACGCTCAGAAACACACTGAAGCTCTCTGAAACTCTCTGACAATCTCAGAAACTCTCAGAAACTCTCTGAAATTCTCTGACACTCTCTGACACTCTCTGACACTCTCTGACACTCTGTGACACACTCTGAAACTCTCTGACACTCTCTGACACTCTCCAACAAACTCAGAAACTCTCAGAAACTCTCTGAAATTCTCTGACACTCTCTGACTCTCGCTGACACTCTCTGATACTCTCTGACACTCAATGACACTATCTGACACTCTCTGAAGATCTCTGACACTCACTGACAATCTGTGACACTCTCTGAAACTCTCTGACACTCTCTGACACACTGAAACTCTCTGACGCTCTCTGACACAACCAGAAAATCTCAGAGCCCTCTGACAGTCTATGAAACTCTCTGGCACTCTCTGACACTCACAGATAATTTCTGAAACTCTCTGACACTATCTGACACTTTCTGAAACTCTCTGACACTCTCTGACGCTCTCTGACACTCTCTGAAACTCTCTGACTCTCACTGACACTCTGTGACACTCGCTGAAACTCTCTGACACTCTCTGAAACTCTCTGCCTCTCACTGACACTCTGTGACACTCTCTGTAACTCTCTGATACTCTATGACACTCTCTGAAATTCTGTGACACTCTCTGAAACACTCTGACACTCTCTGACACTCTCCGACACACTCAGAAACTGTCAGAAACTCTCAGGCACTCTCCGACACTCTCTGACTCTCTCTGAATCTCTCTGAAACTCTCTGACACTCTCTGACACTCCCTGACCCTCTCTAAAGCTCTCTAAAACTCTCTGACACTCTCTGACACTCTCTGAAACTCTCAGACACTCTCTGACACTCTCTGAAACTCTCTGACACTCTCAGAAACTCTCAGAAGCTCTCTGAAACTCTCTGACACTCTCTGACACTCTCTCACACTCTGTGACACTCTCTGAAACTCTCTGACAATCACAGACACTCTCAGAAACTCTCTGAAACTCTCTGAAAATCTCTGACACTCTCTGAAACTCTCTGACACTCTCTGACAATCTCTGAAACTCTCTTACTCTCTCTGACACTCTCTGACACTCTCTGACACTCTGTGACACTCTGTGACACTCTCTGAAACTTTCTGGCACTCTCTGACACTCTCTGAAGATCTCTGAAACTCTCTGAAACTCTCTGACACTCTCTGAAATTCTGTGACACTCTCTGAAACACTCTGACACTCTCTGACACTCTCCGACACACTCAGAAACTGTCAGAAACTCTCAGGCACTCTCCGACACTCTCTGACTCTCTCTGAATCTCTCTGAAACTCTCTGACACTCTTTGACACTCCCTGACCCTCTCTGAAGCTCTCTAAAACTCTCTGACACTCTCTGACACTCTCTGAAACTCTCAGACACTCTCTGACACTCTCTGAAACTCTCTGACACTCTCAGAAACTCTCAGAAGCTCTCTGAAACTCTCTGACACTCTCTGACACTCTCTCACACTCTGTGACACTCTCTGAAACTCTCTGACAATCACAGACACTCTCAGAAACTCTCTGAAACTCTCTGAAAATCTCTGACACTCTCTGAAACTCTCTGACACTCTCTGACAATCTCTGAAACTCTCTTACTCTCTCTGACACTCTCTGACACTCTCTGACACTCTGTGACACACTCTGAAACTCTCTGATACTCTCTGACACTCTCCGACAAACTCAGAATCTCTCAGAATCTCTCTGACACTCTCTGACACTCGCTGACTCTCTCTGACTCTCGCTGACACTCTCTGATGCTCTCTGACACTCACTGACACTATCTGACACTCTCTGAAACTCTCTGGCACTCTCTGACACTCTGTGACACTCTCTGACACTCTCTGACACACTCTGAAACTCTTCGACACTCTCTGACACTCTCAGATACTCTCTGACACTCTCTGAAACTCTCTGACACTCTCTGAAACTCTCTGAAACTCTCTGACAATCTCAGACACTCTCAGACACTCTCTGAAACTCGCTGACACTCTCTGAATCTCTCTGAAACTCTCTGACACTCTCTGACAATCTCAGGCACTCTCTGACACTCTCTGACACTTTCTGAAACTCTCTGACACTGTCTGACACTTTCTGAATCTCTCGGACACTCTCTGACACTCTCTGACTCTCTCTTACACTCTCTGATACTCTCTGACACTCTCTGAATCTCTCTGAAACTCTCTGACACTCTGTGACACTCTCTGTAACTTTCTGGCACTGTCTGACATTCTCTGAAGATCTCTGAAACTCTCTGAATATCTCTGACACTCTCTGAAACTCTGTGACACTCTCTGAAACACTCTGGCACTCTCTTACACTCTCTGACACACTCAGAATCTGTCAGAAACTCTGAGGCACTCTCTGACACTCTCAGAAAGTCTCTGAAACTCTCTGACACTCTCTGAAACTCTCTGAGACTCTCTTACACTCTTTGAAACTCTTTGACACTCTCAGACACTGTCTGACTCTCTCTGAAACTCTGTGAAACTCTCTGACACTTTCTGACATTTCCTGACACTCTCTGAAGCTCTCTGAAACTCTCTGACACTCTCTGACACTCTCTGAAACTCTCTGAAAATCTCTGACACTCTCTGCAACTTTCTGACAATCTTTGAAACTCTCTGAAACTCTCTGAAGTTCTCTGAAACTCTCAGAATCTCTCAGAAGCTCTCTGGAACTCTCTGATACTCTCTCACACTCTGTGACACTCTCTGAAACTCTCTGACACTTTCTGACAATCTCAGACACTCCCAGTCACTCTCTGACACTCTCTGAAACTCTCTGACACTCTCTGACACTCTCTGAAACTCTCTGAAACTCGCTGACACTCTCTGACTCTCTCTGAAACTCTCTGACACTCTCTGACATTCTCTGACACTCTTAGACACTCTCTGACACTCTCTGAAACTCGCTTACACTCTCTGATACTCTCTGACACTCTCTGAATCTCTCTGAAACTCTCCGACACTCTGTGACACTCTCTGAAACATTCTGGCACTCTCTGACACTCTCTGAAGATCTCTGAAACTCTCTGAATATCTCTGACACTCTCTGAAACTCTGTGACACTATCTGGAACACTGTGGCACTCTCTTACACTCTCCGACACACTCAGAATCTTTCAGAAACTCTCAGGCACTCTCTGACACTCTCAGAAACTGTCTGAAACTCTCTGACACTCTCTGAAACTCTCTGAGACTCTCTTACACTCTTTGACACTCTTTGACACTCTTTGACACTCTCTGACACTCTTAGACACTCTCTGACACTGTCTGACACTTTCTGACAATCTCAGACATTCCCAGTCACTCTCTGACACTCTCTGAAACTCTCTGACACTCCCTGACACTCTCTGAAACTCTCTGAAACTCGCTGCCACTCTCTGACTCTCTCTGAAACTCTCTGACACTCTATGACACTCTCTGACACTCCCTGACACTCTCTGAATCTCTCTGAAGCTCTCTGACACTCTGTGACACTCTCTGAAACTCTCTGACACTCTGTTACACTCTCAGACACTCTCTGACACTCTCTGACACTCTCTGAAACTCTCCGACACTCTGTGACACTCTCTGTAACTTTCTGGCACTGTCTGACACTCTCTGAAGATCTCTGAAACTCTCTCACACTATCTGACACTTTCTGAATCTCTCGGACACTCTCTGACACTCTCTGACTCTCTCTTACACTCTCTGATACTCTCTGACACTCTCTGAATCTCTCTGAAACTCTCCGACACTCTGTGACACTCTCTGTAACTTTCTGGCACTGTCTGACACTCTCTGAAGATCTCTGAAACTCTCTGAATATCTCTGACACGCTCTGAAACTCTGTGACACTCTCCGAAACACTCTGGCACTCTCTTACACTCTCCGACACACTCAGAATCTGTCAGAAACTCTCAGGCAGTCTCTGACACTCTCAGAAAGTCTCTGAAACTCTCTGACACTCTCTGAAACTCTCTGAGACTCTCTTACACTCTCTGAAACTCTATGACACTCTTTGACACTCTCAGACACTGTCTGACTCTCTCTGAAACTCTCTGAAACTCTCTGACACTTTCTGACACTCCCTGACACTCTCTGAAGCTCTCTGAAACTCTCTGACACTCTCTGACACTCTCTGAAACTCTCTGAAAATCTCTGACACTCTCTGACACTCTCTGACAATCTCTGAAACTCTCTGAAAATCTCTGACACTCTCTGCAACTTTCTGACAATCTTTGAAACTCTCTGAAACTCTCTGAAGTTCTCTGAAACTCTCAGAATCTCTCAGAAGCTCTCTGGAACTCTCTGATACTCTCTCACACTCTGTGACACTCTCTGAAACTCTCTGACACTTTCTGACAATCTCAGACACTCCCAGTCACTCTCTGACACTCTCTGAAACTCTCTGACACTCTCTGACACTCTCTGAAACTCTCTGAAACTCGCTGACACTCTCTGACTCTCTCTGAAACTCTCTGACACTCTCTGACATTCTCTGACACTCTTAGACACTCTCTGACACTCTCTGAAACTCTCTTACACTGTCTGATACTCTCTGACACTCTCTGAAACTCTCCGACACTCTGTGACACTCTCTGAAACATTCTGGCACTCGCTGACACTCTCTGAAGATCTCTGAAACTCTCTGAATATCTCTGACACTCTCTGAAACTCTGTGACACTATCTGGAACACTGTGGCACTCTCTTACACTCTCCGACACACTCAGAATCTTTCAGAAACTCTCAGGCACTCTCTGACACTCTCAGAAACTCTCTGAAACTCTCTGACAATCTCTGAAACTCTCTGAGACTCTCTTACACTCTTTGACACTCTTTGACACTCTTTGACACTCTCTGACACTCTTAGACACTCTCTGACACTGTCTGACACTTTCTGACAATCTCAGACACTCCCAGTCACTCTCTGACACTCTCTGAAACTCTCTGACACTCCCTGACACTCTCTGAAACTCTCTGAAACTCGCTGCCACTCTCTGACTCTCTCTGAAACTCTCTGACACTCTATGACACTCTCTGACACTCCCTGACACTCTCTGAATCTCTCTGAAGCTCTCTGACACTCTGTGACACTCTCTGAAACTCTCTGACACTCTGTTACACTCTCAGACACTCTCTGACACTCTCTGAATCTCTCTGAAACTCTCCGACACTCTGTGACACTCTCTGTAACTTTCTGGCACTGTCTGACACTCTCTGAAGATCTCTGAAACTCTCTGACACTATCTGACACTTTCTGAATCTCTCGGACACTCTCTGACACTCTCTGACTCTCTCTTACACTCTCTGATACTCTCTGACACTCTCTGAATCTCTCTGAAACTCTCCGACACTCTGTGACACTCTCTGTAACTTTCTGGCACTGTCTGACACTCTCTGAAGATCTCTGAAACTCTCTGAATATCTCTGACACGCTCTGAAACTCTGTGACACTCTCCGAAACACTCTGGCACTCTCTTACACTCTCCGACACACTCAGAATCTGTCAGAAACTCTCAGGCAGTCTCTGACACTCTCAGAAAGTCTCTGAAACTCTCTGACACTCTCTGAAACTCTCTGAGACTCTCTTACACTCTCTGAAACTCTATGACACTCTTTGACACTCTCAGACACTGTCTGACTCTCTCTGAAACTCTCTGAAACTCTCTGACACTTTCTGACACTCCCTGACACTCTCTGAAGCTCTCTGAAACTCTCTGACACTCTCTGACACTCTCTGAAACTCTCTGAAAATCTCTGACACTCTCTGACACTTTCTGACACTCTTTGAAACTCTCTGAAACTCTCTGAAGCTCTCTGAAACTCTCAGAATCTCTCAGAAGCTCTCTGGAACTCTCTGACACTCTCTCACACTCTGTGACACTCTCTGAAACTCTCTGACACTTTCTGACAATCTCAGACACTCTCAGACACTCTCTGACACTCTCTGACACTCTCTGAAACTCTCTGACACTTCCCGACACTCTCTGAAACTCTCTGAAACTCACTGACACTCTCTGACTCTCTCTGAAACTCTCTGACACTCTCTGACACTCTCTGACACCCTCAGACACTCTCTGACACTTTCTGAAACTCTCTGACACTGTCTGACACTTTCTGAATCTCTCGGACACTCTCTGACACTCTCTGACTCTCGCTTACACTCTCTGACACTCTCTGACACTTTCTGAAACTCTCTGAAACTATCTGACATTTTCTGAAACTCTCGGACACTCTCTGAAACACTCTGCAACTCTGTGACACTCTCTGACACTCTGTGACACTCTCAGACACTCTCTGACACTCTCTGACACTTTGCGAAACTCTCTGACACTATGTGACACTTTCTGAATCTCTCGGTCACTCTCTGTCAATCTCTGACTCTCTCTGACACTCTCTGATACTCTCTGACCCTCTCTGAATCTCTCTGAAACTCTCTGACACTCTGTGACACTCTCTGAAACTTTCTGGCTCTCTCTGACACTCTCTGACATTCTCTGACACTCTCTGAAACTCTGTGAAACTCTCTGAAACACTCAGACACTCTCTGACCCTCTTAGACACTCTCTGACACTTTCTGACACTTTCTGAATCTCTCGGACTCTCTCTGACTCACTCTGCAACTCTGTGACACTCTGTGACACTCTCAGACACTCTCTGACACTCTCAGACACTCTCTGTCACTCTCTGACACTTCCTGAAACTCTGTGACACTGTCTGACACTTTCTGAATCTCTCGGACACTCTCTGACTCTCTCTGACACTCTCTGATACTCTCTGACACTCTCTGAATCTCTCTGAATCTCTCTGACACTCTGTGACACTCTCTGAAACTTTCTGGCACTCACTGAAGATCTCTGAAACTCTCTGAAAATCTCTGACACTCTGAAACTCTGCGACGCTCTCTGAAACACTCTGACACTCTCTGACACTCTCTGACACTTTCTGAAACTCTCTGAAGCTATCTGACATTTTCTGAAACTCTCGGACACTCTCTGAAACACTCTGCAACTCTGTGACACTCTCTGACACTCTCAGACACTCTGTGACACTCTCTGAAACTTTCTGGCACTCACTGAAGATCTCTGAAACTCTCTGAAAATCTCTGACACTCTCTGAAACTCTGTGACGCTCTCTGAAACACTCTGACACTCTCTGACACTCTCTGACACTCTCAGACACTCTCTGACACTCTCTGACACTTTCTGAAACTCTCTGAAGCTATCTGACATTTGCTGAAACTCTCGGACACTCTCTGAAACACTCTGCAACTCTGTGACACTCTCTGACACTCTCAGACACTCTCTGACACTCTCTGAAACTCTGTGAAACTCTCTGAAACACTCAGACACTCTCTGACACTCTTAGACACTCTCTGACAATATCTGACACTTTCTGAAACTCTCGGACTCTCTCTGACACACTCTGCAACTCTGTGACACTCTGTGACACACTCTGACACTCTCTGACACTCTCTGAATCTCTCTGAATCTCTCTGAAACTCTCTGAAACTCCGTGACACTCCCTGACACTCTCGGACACTCTCTGACACTTTCTGAATCTCTCTGAAACTCCGTGACACGCTCTGACTCTCTCTGAAACTTTCTGACACTCTCTGACACTCTCTGAACATCTCTGAAACTCTCTGAAAATCTCTGAAACTCTCTGATACTCTCTGACTCTCTCTGAAACTCTCTGACAATCTCTGACACTCTCTGAAACGTTCTGAACATCTCTGAAACTCTCTGAAACTCTCTGACACTCTCAGACACTCTCTGACACTCTCTGACACTTTCTGAAACTCTCTGACACATTCTGGATCTCTCAGACACACTCCGACACACTCAGAAAATATCAGAAACTCTCTGGCACTCTCTGAAACTCTCAGAATGTCTCTGAAACTCTCTGACACTCTCTGAAACTCTCTGAAACTGTCTGAAACTCTCTGACACTCTCTGAAGCTCTCTGACTCTCACAGACACTCTGTGACACTCTCTGAAACTCTCTGACACTCTCTGACACTCTCTGACACTCTCTGACTCTCACTGACACTCTGTGACATTCTGTGAAACTCTCTAGCTTTCACTGACACTCTCTGACACACTCAGATACTCTCTGACACTCTCTGACACTCCCTGACACTCTCTGAATCTCTCTGAAGCTCTCTGGCATTTGTGACACTCTCTGAAACTTTCTGGCCTCTCTGACTCTCTCTGAAGATCTCTGAAACTCTCTGAAACTCTCTGAGACTCTCTTACACTCTTTGACACTCTTTGACACTCTTTGACACTCTCTGACACTCTTAGACACTCTCTGAAACTCTCTGACACTCCCTGACACTCTCTGAATCTCTCTGAAGCTCTCTGGCATTTGTGACACTCTCTGAAACTTTCTGGCCTCTCTGACTCTCTCTGAAGATCTCTGAAACTCTCTGAAACTCTCTGAGACTCTCTTACACTCTTTGACACTCTTTGACACTCTTTGACACTCTCTGACACTCTTAGACACTCTCTGAAACTCTCTGACACTCCCTGACACTCTCTGAAACTCTCTGAAACTCGCTGCCACTCTCTGACTCTCTGTGAAACTCTCTGACACTCTCTGACACTCTCTGAATCTCTCTGAAGCTCTCTGACACTCCGTGACACTCTCTGAAACTCTCTGACACTCTCTGACACTCTGTTACACTCTCAGACACTCTCTGACACTCTCTGAATCTCTCTGAAACTCTCCGACACTCTGTGACACTCTCTGTAACTTTCTGGCACTGTCTGACACTCTCTGAAGATCTCTGAAACTCTCTGACACTATCTGACACTTTCTGAATCTCTCGGACACTCTCTGACACTCTCTGACTCTCTCTTACACTCTCTGATACTCTCTGACACTCTCTGAATCTCTCTGAAACTCTCCGACACTCTGTGACACTCTCTGTAACTTTCTGGCACTGTCTGACACTCTCTGAAGATCTCTGAAACTCTCTGAATATCTCTGACACTCTCTGAAACTCTGTGACACTCTCCGAAATACTCTGGCACTCTCTTACACTCTCCGACACACTCAGAATCTGTCAGAAACTCTCAGGCAGTCTCTGACACTCTCAGAAAGTCTCTGAAACTCTCTGACACTCTCTGAAACTCTCTGAGACTCTCTTACACTCTCTGAAACTCTATGACACTCTTTGACACTCTCAGACACTGTCTGACTCTCTCTGAAACTCTCTGAAACTCTCTGACACTTTCTGACACTCCCTGACACTCTCTGAAGCTCTCTGAAACTCTCTGACACTCTCTGACACTCTCTGAAACTCTCTGAAAATCTCTGACACTCTCTGACACTTACTGACACTCTTTGAAACTCTCTGAAACTCTCTGAAGCTCTCTGAAACTCTCAGAATCTCTCAGAAGCTCTCTGGAACTCTCTGACACTCTCTCACACTCTGTGACACTCTCTGAAACTCTCTGACACTTTCTGACAATCTCAGACAATCTCAGACACTCTCTGACACTCTCTGACACTCTCTGAAACTCTCTGACACTTCCCGACACTCTCTGAAGCTCTCTGAAACTCGCTGACACTCTCTGACTCTCTCTGAAACTCTCTGACACTCTCTGACACCCTCAGACACTCTCTGACACTTTCTGAAACTCTCTGACACTGTCTGACACTTTCTGAATCTCTCGGACACTCTCTGACACTCTCTGACTCTCGCTTACACTCTCTGATACTCTCTGACACTCTCTGAATCTCTCTGAAACTCTCCGACACTCTGTGAAACTCTCTGAAACTTTCTGGCACTCTCTGACACTCTCTGAAGATCTCTGAAACTCTCTGAATATCTCTGACACTCTTTGACACTCTTTGACACTCTCAGACACTCCATGATACTCTCTGAAGCTCTCTGAAACTCTCTGACACTCCCTGACACTCTCTGAAACTCTCTGAAACTCTCTGACACTCTCTGACAGTCTCAGACACTCTCTGACACTCTCTGACACTTTCTGAAACTCTCTGACACTGTCTGACACTTTCTGAATCTCTCGGACACTCTCTGACACTCTCTGACTCTCTCTGACACTCTCTGATACTCTCTGACACTCTCTGAATCTCTCCGAATCTCTCTGACACTCTGTGACACTCTCTGAAACTTTCTGGCACTCACTGAAGATCTCTGAAACTCTCTGAAAATCTCTGACACTCTCTGAAACTCTGTGACGCTCTCTGAAACACTCTGACACTCTCTGACACTCTCTGACACTCTCAGACACTCTCTGACACTCTCTGACACTTTCTGAAACTCTCTGAAACTATCTGACATTTTCTGAAACTCTCGGACACTCTCTGAAACACTCTGCAACTCTGTGACACTCTCTGACAGTCTGTGACACTCTCAGACACTCTCTGACACTCTCTGACACTTTGCGAAACTCTCTGACACTATGTGACACTTTCTGAATCTCTCAGTTACTCTCTGACAATCTCTGACTCTCTCTGACACTCTCTGATACTCTCTGACACTCTCTGAATCTCTCTGAAACTCTCTGACACTCTGTGACACTCTCTGAAACTTTCTGGCTCTCTCTGACACTCTCTGACATTCTCTGAAGATCTCTGAAACTCTCTGAAAATCTCTGACACTCTCTGAAACTCTGCGACGCTCTCTGAAACACTCTGACACTCTCTGACACTCTCTGACACTCTCTGACACTCTCAGACACTCTCTGACACTCTCTGACACTTTCTGAAACTCTCTGAAGCTATCTGACATTTTCTGAAACTCTCGGACACTCTCTGAAACACTCTGCAACTCTGTGACACTCTCTGACACTCTCAGACACTCTGTGACACTCTCTGAAACTTTCTGGCACTCACTGAAGATCTCTGAAACTCTCTGAAAATCTCTGACACTCTCTGAAACTCTGTGACGCTCTCTGAAACACTCTGACACTCTCTGACACTCTCAGACACTCTCTGACACTCTCTGACACTTTCTGAAACTCTCTGAAGCTATCTGACATTAGCTGAAACTCTCGGGCACTCTCTGAAACACTCTGCAACTCTGTGACACTCTCTGACACTCTCAGACACTCTCTGACACTCTCTGAAACTCTGTGAAACTCTGAAACACTCAGACACTCTCTGACACTCTTAGACACTCTCTGACAATATCTGACACTTTCTGAAACTCTCGGACTCTCTCTGACACACTCTGCAACTCTGTGACACTCTGTGACACTCTGTGACACTCTCTGACACTCTCTGAATCTCTCTGAATCTTTCTGAAACTCTCTGACACTCCGTGACACTCTCTGACACTCTCGGACACTCTCTGACACTTTCTGAATCTCTCTGAAACTCCGTGACACGCTCTGACTCTCTCTGAAACTTTCTGACACTCTCTGACACTCTCTGAACATCTCTGAAACTCTCTGCAAATCTCTGAAACTCTCTGATACTCTCTGACTCTCTCTGAAACTCTCTGACAATCTCTGACACTCTCTGAAACGTTCTGAACATCTCTGAAACTCTCTGAAACTCTCTGACACTCTCAGACACTCTCTGACACTCTCTGACACTTTCTGAAACTCTCTGACACTATCTGACACATTCTGGATCTCTCAGACACACTCCGACACACTCAGAAAATATCAGAAACTCTCTGGCACTCTCTGACACTCTCAGAATGTCTCTGAAACTCTCTGACACTCTCTGAAACTCTCTGAAACTGTCTGAAACTCTCTGACACTCTCTGACACTCTCTGAAGCTCTCTGACTCTCACAGACACTCTGTGAAACTCTCTGAAACTCTCTGACACTCTCTGACACTCTCTGACTCTCACTGACACTCTGTGACATTCTGTGAAACTCTCTAGCTTTCACTGACACTCTCTGACACACTCTGAAACTCTTCGACACTCTCTGACTCTCTCAGATACTCTCTGACACTCTCTGACACTCCCTGACACTCTCTGAATCTCTCTGAAGCTCTCTGGCACTCTGTGACACTCTCTGAAACTTTCTGGCCTCTCTGACACTCTCTGAAGATCTCTGAAACTCTCTGAAAATCTCTGAAATTCTCTGAAACTTTGTGACACTCTCTGAAACACACTGGCACTCTCTGACACTCTCTGAAACACTCTGACTCTCACTGACACTCTGTGACACTCTCTGAAACCCTCTAGCACTCTCTGACACTCTCTGACACACTCTGGCGCTCTCTGACACTCTCTGACACACTCAGAAACTGTCAGAAACTCTCAGGCACTCTCTGACACTCTCAGAAAGTCACTGAAACTCTCTGACACTCTCTGAAACTCTCTGACACTCTCTGACACTCTCTGAATCTCTTTGACACTCTCTGAAACTTTCTGACACTCTCTGAAACTCTCTGAAACTCTCTGAAACTCACTGACACTCTCTGAAACTTTCTGACACTCTCTGAAACTCTCTGAAACTCTCTGAAACTCTCTGAAACTCTCTGACACTCTCAGAATCTCTCAGAAGATCTCTGGAACTCTCTGACACTCTCTGAAACTCACAGATAATTTCTGAAACTCTCTGAAACTACCTGACACTTACTGAAACTCTCTGACACTCTCTGACACTCTCTGACACTCTCTGAAACTCTCTGACTCCCACAGACACTCTGTGACACTCTCTGAAACTCTCTGACACTCTGTGACATTCTGTGAAACTCTCTAGCTTTCACTGACACTCTCTGACACACTCTGAAACTCTTCGACACTCTCTGACTCTCTCAGATACTCTCTGACACTCTCTGACACTCCCTGACACTCTCTGAATCTCTCTGAAGCTCTCTGGCACTCTGTGACACTCTCTGAAACTTTCTGGCCTCTCTGACACTCTCTGAAGATCTCTGAAACTCTCTGAAAATCTCTGAAATTCTCTGAAACTTTGTGACACTCTCTGAAACACACTGGCACTCTCTGACACTCTCTGAAACACTCTGACTCTCACTGACACTCTGTGACACTCTCTGAAACCCTCTAGCACTCTCTGACACTCTCTGACACACTCTGGCGCTCTCTGACACTCTCTGACACACTCAGAAACTGTCAGAAACTCTCAGGCACTCTCTGACACTCTCAGAAAGTCACTGAAACTCTCTGACACTCTCTGAAACTCTCTGACACTCTCTGACACTCTCTGAATCTCTTTGACACTCTCTGAAACTTTCTGACACTCTCTGAAACTCTCTGAAACTCACTGACACTCTCTGAAACTTTCTGACACTCTCTGAAACTCTCTGAAACTCTCTGAAACTCTCTGAAACTCTCTGACACTCTCAGAATCTCTCAGAAGATCTCTGGAACTCTCTGACACTCTCTGAAACTCACAGATAATTTCTGAAACTCTCTGAAACTACCTGACACTTACTGAAACTCTCTGACACTCTCTGACACTCTCTGACACTCTCTGAAACTCTCTGACTCCCACAGACACTCTGTGACACTCTCTGAAACTCTCTGACACTCTCTGACACTCTCTGACATTCTCTGACTCTCACTGACACTCTGTGACACTCTGTGAAACTCTCTAGCATTCGCTGACACTCTCTGACACACTCTGAAACTCTTCGACACTCTCTGACACTCTCAGATACTCTCTGACACTCTCTGAAACTCTCTGACACTCTCTGAAATTCTCTGACACTCTCTGACACTCCCTGACACTCTCTGAATCTCTCTGAAGCTCTCTGGCACTCTGTGACACTCTCTGAAACTTTCTGGCCTCTCTGACACTCTCTGAAGATCTCTGAACCACTCTGAAAATCTCTGACACTATCTGAAACTTTGTGACACTCTCTGAAACACACTGGCACTCTCTGAGACTCTCTGAAACTCTCTGACTCTCACTGACACTCTGTGACACTCTCTGAAACTCTCTGACACTCTCTGGCTCTCTCTGACACTCTGTGAAACTCTCTGACTCTCACTGACACTCTGTGACACTCTCTGAAACTCTCTAGCACTCTCTGACACTCTCTGACACACTCTGAAACTCTTCGACACTCTCTGACACTCTCAGATACTCTCTGACACTCTCTGAAACTCTCTGACACTCTCTGAAATTCTCTGACACTCTCTGACACTCCCTGACACTCTCTGAATCTCTCTGAAGCTCTCTGTCACTCTGTGACACTCTCTGAAACATTCTGGTACTCTCTGACACTCTCTGAAGATCTCTGAAATTCTCTGAAAATCTCTGACACTCTCTGAAACTTTGTGACACTCTCTGAAACACTCTGGCGCTCTCTGACACTCTCTGACACACTCAGAAACTGTCAGAAACTCTCTGGCACTCTCTGACTCTCACAGACACTCTGTGACACTCTCTGAAACTCTCTGACACTCTCTGACTCTCACTGACACTCTGTGACATTCTGTGAAACTCTCTGGCTTTCTCTGACACTCTCTGACACACTCTGAAACTCTTCGGCACTCTCTGACACTCTCAGATACTCTCTGACACTCTCTGAATCTCTCTGAAGCTCTCTGGCACTCTGTGACACTCTCTGAAACTTTCTGGCCTCTCTGACACTCTCTGAAGATCTCTGAAACTCTCTGAAAATCTCTGACACTCTCTGAAACTTTGTGACACTCTCTGAAACACACTGGCACTCTCTGACACTCTCTGAAACACTCTGACTCTCACTGACACTCTGTGATACTCTCTGAAACTCTCTGACACTCTCTGACACTCTCTGACACTCTCTGAAACTGTCTGACACTCACTGACACTCTGTGACACTCTCTGAAACTCTCTAGCACTGTCTGACACTCTCTGACACACTCTGGCGCTCTCTGACACTCTCTGACACTCTCTGACACACTCAGAAACTGTCAGAAACTCTCTGAAACTCTCTGACTCTCACTGACACTCTGTGACACTCTCTGAAACTCTCTGACATTCTCTGACACTCTCTGAAACTCTCAGACTCTCACGGACACTCTGTGACACTCTCTGAAACTCTCTGACACTCTCTGACACTCTCTGACTCTCACTGACACTCTGTGACACTCTCTGAAACTCTCTGGCACTCTCTGACACTCTCTGACACACTCTGAAACTCTTCGACACTCTCTGACACTCTCAGATACTCTCTGACACTCTCTGAAACTCTCTGACACTCTCTGAAATTCTCTGACGCTGTCTGACACTCCCTGACACTCTCTGAATCTCTTCGACACTCTCTGACACTCTGTGACACTCTCTGAAACTTTCTGGCACTCTCTGACACTCTCTGAAGATCTCTGAAACTCTCTGAAATTCACTGACACTCTCTGACACTCCCTGACACTCTCTGTATCTCTCTGAAGCTCTCTGACACTCTGTGACACTCTCTGAAACTTTCTGACACTCTCTGACACTCTCTGAAACTGTCTGACACTCACTGACACTCTGTGATACTCTCTGAAACTCTCTAGCACTCTCTGACACTCTCTGAAACACTCTGGCACTCTCTGACACTCTCCGACACATCATAAACTGTCAGAAACTCTCAGGCACTCTCTGACTCTCTCAGAAAGTCTCTGAAACTCTCTGACACTCTCTGACACTCTGGGACACTCTCAGACACTCTCTGACACTCTCTGACACTTTCTGAAACTCTCTGACACTATCTGACACTTTCTGAATCTCTCGGACACTCTCTGACACTCTCTGACACTTTCTGAAACTCTCTGACACTATCTGACACTTTCTGAATCTCTCAGACACACTCCGACACGCTCAGAAAATCTCAGAAACTCTCTGGCATTCTCTGACACTCTCAGAAAGTCTGTGAAACTCTCTGACACTCTCTGAAACTGTCTGACACTCTCTGACACTCTCTGAAACTCTCTGCCACTCTGTGACACTCTCTGAAACTCTCTGACACTCTCTTTAGAATTTTAGAACATTACAGCGCAGTACAGGCCCTTCGGCCCTCGATGTTGCGCCGCCCTGTGAAACCATCTGACCTACACTATTCCATTTTCATCCATGTGTCTATCCAATGTCCACTTAAATGCCCTTAAAGTTGGCGAATCTTCTACTGCTGCAGGCAGGGCGTTCCACGCCCTTACTACTCTCTGAGTAAAGAAACTACCTCTCACATCTGTCCGATATCTATCACCCCTCAACTTGAAGCTATGTCCCCTCGTGTTTGCCATCACCATCCGAGGAAAAAGACGCTAACTATCCACCCTATCTAACCCTCTGATTATCTTATATGTCTCTATTAAGTCACCTCTCCTCCTCCTTCTCTCCAACGAAAACAACCTCAAGTCCCTCAGCCTTTCCTCGTAAGACCTTCCCTCCATACCAGGCAACATCCTAGTAAATCTCCTCTGCACCCTTTCCATAGCTTCCACATCCTTCCTATAATGCGGTGACCAGAACTGCACGCAATACTCCAGGTGCGGTCTCACCAGAGTCTTGTGCAGCTGCAGCATGACCTCGTGGCTCCGAAACTCGACCCCCCTACTAATAAAAGCTAACACACCATATGCCTTCTTAACAGCCCTATTAACCTGGTTAGCAACCTTCAGGGATTTATGCACCTGGACACCAAGATCTCTCTGTTCATCGACAGTACCAAGAATCCTCCCATTAGCCCAGTACTCTGCATTCCTGTTACTCCTTCCAAAGTGAATCACCTCACACTTTTCCGCATTAAACTCCATTTGCCATCTCTCAGCCCAGCTCTGCAGCCTATCTATGTCTCTCTGTACCCGACAACATCCTTCGGCACTATCCACAACTCCACCGACCTTAGTGTCATCTGCAAATTTACTAACCCACCCTTCTACACCCTCTTCCAGGTCATTTATAAAAATGACAAACAGCAGTGGCCCTAAAACAGATCCTTGCGGTACACCACTAGTAACTAAACTCCAGGATGAACATTTGCCATCAACCACCACCCTCTGTCTTCTTTCAGCTAGCCAATTTCTGATCCAAAGCTCTAAATCACCTTCAACCCCATACTTGCGTATTTTCTGCAATAGCCGTGGGGAACCTTATCAAACGCCTTACTGAAATCCATATACACCACATCCACTGCTTTACCCTCATCCACCTGTTTGGTCACCTTCTCGAAAAACTCAATAAGGTTTGTGAGGCACGACCTACCCGTCACAAAACCGTGCTGACTATCTCTAATGTACTTATTCTTTTCAAGATGATTATAAATCCTGTCTCTTATAACCTTTTCCGACATTTTACCCACAACCGAAGTAAGGCTCACAGGTCTATAATTACCAGGGCTGTCTCTACTCCCCTTCTTGAACAAGGGGACAACATTTGCAATCCTCCAGTCTTCCGGCACTATTCCTGTCGACAATGACGACATAAAGATCAAGGACAAAGGCTCTGCAATCTCCTCCC
This sequence comes from Heterodontus francisci, assembly GCF_036365525.1. Classification (NCBI taxonomy): domain Eukaryota; kingdom Metazoa; phylum Chordata; class Chondrichthyes; order Heterodontiformes; family Heterodontidae; genus Heterodontus; species Heterodontus francisci. The sequence goes on along the minus strand of NW_027140543.1, from coordinate 5,005,479 downwards.
TAGCTTCCCAGAGAATCCTAGGATAAATCCCATCTGGCCCAGGGGACTTATCTATTTTCACACTTTCCAAAATGGCTAACACCTCCTCCTTGTGAACCTCAATCCCATCTAGCCTCGTAGCCTGAATCTCAGTATTCTCAACAACATTTTCTTTCTCTACTGTAAATACTGACGCAAAATATTCATTTAACACTTCCCCTATCTCCTCTGATTCCACACACAACTTCCCACTACTATCCTTGATTGGCCCTAATCTAACTCTAGTCATTCTTTTATTCCTGATATACCTATAGAAAGCCTTAGGGTTTTCCCTGATCCGATCCACCAATGACTTCTCGTGTCCTCTTCTTGCTCTTCTTAGCTCTCCCTTCAGATCCTTCCTGGCTAGCTTGTAGCTCTCAAGCGCCCTAACTGAGCCTTCACGTCTCATCCTAACATAAGCCTTCTTCTTCCTCTTGACAAGCGCTTCAACTTCTTCAGTAAACCACGGCTCCCTCGCCCGACAACTTCCTCCCTGCCTGACAGGTACATACTTATCAAGGACACGCAGTAGCTGCTCCTTGAATAAGCTCCACATTTCGATTGTTCCCATCCCCTGCAGTTTCCTTCCCCATCCTACACATCCTAAATCTTGCCTAATCGCATCATAATTTCCTTTCCCCCAGTTATAATTCTTGCCCTGCGGTATATACCTGTCCCTGCCCATCGCTAAGGTAAACCTAACCGAATTGTGATCACTATCACCAAAGTGCTCACCTACATCTAAATCTAACACCTGGCCGGGTTCATTTCCCAGTACCAAATCCAATGTGGCATCGCCCCTGGTTGGCCTGTCTACATACTGTGTCAGAAAACCCTCCTGCACACACTGGACAAAAACTGACCCATCTAAAGTACTCGAACTATAGTATTTCCAGTCGATATTTGGAAAGTTAAAGTCCCCCATAACAACTACCCTGTTACTCTCGCCCCTGTCGAGAATCATCTTCGCTATCATAGAACATAGAACATAGAACATAGAAAATACAGCACAGAACAGGCCCTTCGGCCCACGATGTTGTGCCGATCCTTTGTCCTCTGTCAAGGACAATTTAATCTATACCCCATCATTCTCCTTTATCCATATACCTATCTAAAAGCCGTTTGAAAGTCCCTAAAGTTTCTGACTCAACAACTTCCCCAGGCAAGGCATTCCATGCCCCGACCACTCTCTGGGTAAAGAACCTTCCCCTGACATCCCCCCTATATCTCCCACCCTTCACCTTAAATTTATGACCCCTTGTAACGCTTTGCTCCACCCGGGGAAAAAGTTTCTGACTGTCTACCCTATCTATTCCCCTGATCATCTTATAAACCTCTATCATGTCACCCCTCATCCTTCTCCGTTCTAACGAGAAGAGGCCTAGAATGTTCAGCCTTTCCTCGTAAGACTTATTCTCCATTCCAGGCAACATCCTGGTAAATCTCCTCTGCACCCTCTCCAAGGCTTCCACATCCTTCCTAAAATGAGGCGACCAGAACTGCACACAGTACTCCAAATGAGGCCTTACCAAGGTCCTGTACAGCTGCATCATCACCTCACGGCTCTTAAATTCAATCCCTCTGCCAATGAACGCTAACACCCCATATGCCTTCTTCACAGCCCTATCCACTTGAGTTGCAACTTTCAACGATCTATGCACATAGACCCCAAGGTCTCTCTGCTCCTCCACATGCCCAAGAACCCTACCGTTAACCCAGTATTTTGCATTCGTGTTTGTCCTTCCAAAATGGACGACCTCACACTTTTCAGGGTTAAACTCCATCTGCCACTTTTCAGCCCAGCACTGCAACCTATCCAAGTCCCTTTGCAGACGACAATAGCCCTCCTCGGTATCCACGACTCCACCAACCTTTGTATCATCTGCAAATTTACTGACCCACCCTTCGACTTCCTCATCCAAGTCGTTAATAAAAATCACAAACAGGAGAGGACCCAGAACTGATCCCTGTGGCACGCCACTGGTAACCGGGCTCCAGGCTGAGTATTTACCATCTAAGACCACTCTCTGCCTTCTATCAGTTAGCCAATTCTTAATCCAACTGGCCACATTCCCCACTATCCCATGCCTCCTGACTTTCTCCATAAGTCTACCATGGGGGACCTTATCAAATGCCTTACTAAAATCCATGTACACCACATCCACTGGTTTACCCTCATCCACTTGCTTGGTCACCTGCTCAAAGAATTCAATCAGGCTTGTGAGGCAAGACCTACCCCTCACAAAACCGTGCTGACTGTCCCGAATCAAGCAGTGTCTTTCCAGATGCTCAGAAATCCTATCCCTCAGCACCTTTTCCATCAACTTGCCTACCACCGAAGTAAGACTAACTGGCCTGTAATTCCCAGGGTTGTTCCTATTCCCTTTCTTGAACAGGGGCACAACATTTGCCACCCTCCAATCACCTGGTACCACCCCCATCAACAGAGAAGATGAAAAGATCATTGCCAGCGGCTCTGCAATTTCATCCCTTGCTTCCCATAACATCCTTGGATATACCCCGTCAGGCCCGGGAGACTTGTCTATCTTCAAGTTATTCAATCCTTTCCTTTCCTCTACATCTCTGGAACTATTCGGAGGTCTATAAAAGACTCCCAACAGGGTAACCTCACCTCTCCTGTTTCTAACCTCAGCCCATACTACCTCAGTAGCCGAGTCCTCAAACGTCCTTTCTGTCGCTGTAATACTCTCCTTGATTAACAATGCCACACCCCCCCCTCTTTTACCATCTTCTCTGTTCTTACTGAAACATCTAAATCCCGGAATCTGTAACATCCATTCCTGCCCCTGCTCTACCCATGTCTCCGAAATGGCCACTACATCGAGATCCCAGGTACCAACCCATGCTGCAAGCTCACCCACCTTATTCCGGATGCTCCTGGCGTTGAAATAGACACACTTTAAACCAGGTTCTTGCTTGCCAGTGCCCTCTTGCGTCCTTGTAACCATATCCCTGACCTCACTACTCTCAACATCCTGTACACTGGCACTACAATTTAGGTTCCCATTCCCCTGCTGAATTAGTTTAAACCCCCCCTAAGAGCACTAGCAAACCTCCCCCCCAGGATATTGGTACCCCTCTGGTTCAGTTGAAGACCATCCTGTTTGTAGAGGTCCCACCGACCCCAGAAAGAGCCCCAATTATCCAGGAAACCAAAACCCTCCCTCCTGCACCATCCCTGCAGCCACGTATTCAACTCCTCTCTCTCCCTATTCCTCGCTTTGCTATCACGTGGCACGGGCAACAACCCAGAGATAACAACTCTGTTTGTTCTCGCTCTAAGCTTCCACCCGAGCTCCCTAAATTTCTGTCTTAAATCCCCATCTCTCTTCCTACCTATGTCGTTGGTGCCTATGTGGACCACGACTTGGGGCTGCTCCCCCTCCCCATTAAGGATCCCAAAAACACGATCCGAGACATCACGAACCCTGGCACCTGGGAGGCAACATACCAACCGTGAGTCTCTCTCGTTCCCACAGAACCTCCTACCTGTTCCCCTAACTATGGAGTCCCCAATGACTAATGTTCTGCTCCTCTTCCCCTTCCCTTCTGAGCAACAGGGACAGACTCTGTGCCAGATATCTGTACCCCATTGCTTACCCCTGGTAAGTCGTCCCCCGCAACAGTATCCAAAACGGTATACCTGTTGTTGAGGGAAACGGCCACAGGGGATCCCTGCACTGCCTGCTGGTTCCCTCTCCTTCCCCTGACGGTAACCCATCTACCTACTTCTTTTACCTGAGGTGTGACTACCTCCCCATAACTGCTCTTAATAACCTCCTCCGCCTCCCGAATGATCCGAAGTTCATCCAGCTCCAGCTCCAGTTCCCTAACGCGGTTCTCGAGGAGCTGGAGTTGGGTGCACTTCCCACAGATGCAGTCAGCAGGGACACTCTTGGCGACCCTTACCTCCCACATTCTGCAGGAGTAACATGCAACTGCCTTAACCTCCATTCCCACTATTCCAAATTCCCAACAAATCTACTGAAAAACCAAAAAAAACAAAAAGTCAAAACTTGTTAGGTTAGCAATCCAAGGGACATAACTTCCTAAATAAAAAGCTTACCTTATCAACACACCAGAGTCCTTTTTTTTATGGTTAGAGGAGGAGGGTAGGTGGGAGACACTACACGTGTAGTGTCTCGGGTACAGCCACCACACAAATATATACCTTTTTCCTTACCCAGCAGTCCCCTGGTCCTCCGAAAACAAAAGGGAATTCACTTTTAAACTTACGCTGAAATTGACTTCCCAGCTGTAAGCCCGTTTACGCACCTCCGTTGCTATCCACGCTGCAGCCACCGAAACTAAAAGAAAGAGATTCTAAACCACACAAATATATACCTTTTTCCTTACCCAGCAGTCCCCTGGTCCTCCGAAAACAAAAGGGAATTCACTTTTAAACTTACGCTGAAATTGACTTCCCAGCTGTAAGCCCGTTCACGCACCTCCGTTGCGATCCAAGCTGCAGTCACCGAAACGCATTGACACTCTCTGAAACTTTCTGACACTCTCTGAAACGCTCTGAAACTCTCTGAAACTCTCTGACGCTCTCAGAATCTCTCAAAAGCTCTCTGGAACTCTCTGACACTCTCTGACACTCACAGATAATTTCAGAAACTCTCTGACACGATCTGACACTTACTGAAACTCTCTGACACTCTCTGACACTCTCTGACACTATCTGAAACTCTTTGAATCTCACTGACACTCTGTGACACTCTCTGAAACTCTCTGACACTCTCTGACACTCTCTGACACTCTCTGATTCTCACTGAAACTCTGTGATACTCTCTGAAACTCTCTAGCACTCTCTGACACACTCTGAAACTTTTCGACACTCTCTGACACTCTCAGATAGTCTCTGACACTGTCTGAAACTCTCTGACACTCTCTGAAATTCTCTGACACTCTCTGACATTCCCTGACACTCTCTGAATCTCTCTGAAGCTCTCTGACACTCTCTGAAACTCTCTGACACTATCTGAAATTTTCTGAATCTCTCGGACACTCTCTGACACTCTCTGACACTTTCTGAAACTCTCTGACACTATCTGACACTCTCTGACACTCTCTGAAACTCTCTGACTCTCACTGACACTCTGTGACACTCTCTGAAACTCTCTAGCACTCTCTGACAATCTCTGACACACTCTGAAACTCTCCGACACTGTCTGACACTCTCAGATACTCTCTGACACTCTCTGAAACTCTCTGACACTCTCTGAAATTCTCTGACACTCTCTGACACTCCCTGACACTCTCTGAATCTCTCTGAAGCTCTCTGACACTCTGTGACACTCTCTGAAACCTTCTGGCACTCTCTGACACTCTCTGAAGATCTCTGAAACTCTCTGAAAATCTCTGACACTCTCTGAAACTTTGTGACACTCTCTGAAACACTCTAGCACTCTCTGACACTCTCTGACACACTCAGAAACTGTCAGAAACTATCAGGCACTCTCTGACACACTCAGAAAGTCTCTGAAACTCACTGACACTCTCTGAAACTCTCTGACACTCTCTGGCACTCTCTGACACTCTCCGACACATCATAAACTGTCAGAAACTCTCAGGCACTCTCTGACTCTCTCAGAAAGTCTCTGAAACTCGCTGACACTCTGTTACACTCTCAGACACTCTCTGACACTCTCTGACACTTTCTGAAACTCTCTGACACTTTCTGACACTTTCTGAAAATCTCTGACACTCTCTGACACTCTCTGAAACTCTCAGACTCTCACGGACACTCTGTGACTCTCTCTGAAACTCTCTGACACTCTCTGAAACTCTCTGACTCTCACTGACACTCTCTGACACTCTCTGAAACTCTCTGACTCTCACTGACACTCTCTGACATTCTCTGAAACTCTCTGGCTCTCTCTGACAATCTCTGACACACTCTGAATCTCACTGACACTCTGTGACACTCTCTGAAACTCTCTGACACTCTCTGACACTCTCTGACACTCTCTGATTCTCACTGAAACTCTGTGATACTCTCTGAAACTCTCTAGCACTCTCTGACACACTCTGAAACTTTTCGACACTCTCTGACACTCTCCGATAGTCTCTGACACTGTCTGAAACTCTCTGACACTCTCTGAAATTCTCTGACACTCTCTGACATTCCCTGACACTCTCTGAATCTCTCTGAAGCTCTCTGACACTCTCTGAAACTCTCTGACACTATCTGAAATTTTCTGAATCTCTCGGACACTCTCTGACACTCTCTGACACTTTCTGAAACTCTCTGACACTATCTGACACTCTCTGACACTCTCTGAAACTCTCTGACTCTCACTGACACTCTGTGACACTCTCTGAAACTCTCTAGCACTCTCTGACAATCTCTGACACACTCTGAAACTCTCCGACACTGTCTGACACTCTCAGATACTCTCTGACACTCTCTGAAACTCTCTGACACTCTCTGAAATTCTCTGACACTCTCTGACACTCCCTGACACTCTCTGAATCTCTCTGAAGCTCTCTGACACTCTGTGACACTCTCTGAAACCTTCTGGCACTCTCTGACACTCTCTGAAGATCTCTGAAACTCTCTGAAAATCTCTGACACTCTCTGAAACTTTGTGACACTCTCTGAAACACTCTAGCACTCTCTGACACTCTCTGACACACTCAGAAACTGTCAGAAACTCTCAGGCACTCTCTGACACACTCAGAAAGTCTCTGAAACTCACTGACACTCTCTGAAACTCTCTGACACTCTCTGGCACTCTCTGACACTCTCCGACACATCATAAACTGTCAGAAACTCTCAGGCACTCTCTGACTCTCTCAGAAAGTCTCTGAAACTCGCTGACACTCTGTTACACTCTCAGACACTCTCTGACACTCTCTGACACTTTCTGAAACTCTCTGACACTTTCTGACACTTTCTGAAAATCTCTGACACTCTCTGACACTCTCTGAAACTCTCAGACTCTCACGGACACTCTGTGACTCTCTCTGAAACTCTCTGACACTCTCTGAAACTCTCTGACTCTCACTGACACTCTCTGACACTCTCTGAAACTCTCTGGCTCTCTCTGACAATCTCTGACACACTCTGAAACTCTTCAACACTCTCTGACACTCTCAGATACTCTCTGTCCACTCTCTGAAACACTCTGACACTCTCTGAAATTCTCTGACACTCTCTGACACTCCCTGACACTCTCTGAATCTCTCTGAAGCTCTCTGACACTCTGTGACACTCTCTGAAACTTTCTGGCACTCTCTGACACTCTCTGAAGATCTCTGAAACTCTCTGAAAATCTCTGACACTCTCTGAAAGTCTGTGACACTCTCTGAAACACTCTGGCACTCTGTGACACTCTCCGACACACTCATAAACTGTCAGAAACTCTCAGGCACTCTCTGACACTTTCTGAAACTCTCTGACACTATCTGACACTTACTGAATCTCTCAGACACTCTCTGACACTTTCTGGCCTCTCTGACACTCTCTGAAGATCTCTGAACCTCTCTGAAAATCTCTGACACTCTCAGAAACTTTGTGACACTCTCTGAAACACACTAGCACTCTCTGACACTCTGTGAAACTCTCTGACTCTCACTGACACTCTGTGACACTCTCTGAAACTCTCTGACACTCTCTGACGCTCTCTGACACTCTCTGAAACTCTCTGACTCTCACTGACACTCTGTGACACTCTCTGAAACTCTCTAGCACTCTCTGACACTCTCTGACACACTCTGAAACTCTTCGACACTCTCTGAAACTCTCAGGTACTCTCTGACAGTCTCTGAAACTCTCTGACACTCTCTGAAATTCTCTGACACTCTCTGACACTCCCTGACACTCTCTGAATCTCTCTGAAGCTCTCTGACACTCTGTGACACTCTCTGAAACCTTCTGGCACTCTCTGACACTCTCTGAAGATCTCTGAAACTCTCTGAAAATCTCTGACACTCTCTGAAACTTTGTGACACTCTCTGAAACACTCTAGCACTCTCTGACACTCTCTGACACACTCAGAAACTGTCAGAAACTCTCAGGCACTCTCTGACACACTCAGAAAGTCTCTGAAACTCACTGACACTCTCTGAAACTCTCTGACACTCTCTGGCACTCTCTGACACTCTCCGACACATCATAAACTGTCAGAAACTCTCAGGCACTCTCTGACTCTCTCAGAAAGTCTATGAAACACTCTGACACTCTGTTACACTCTCAGACATTCTCTGACACTCTCTGACACTTTCTGAAACTCTCTGACAGTTTCTGACACTTTCAGAAACTCTCTGACACTCTCTGACACTCTCTGAAACTCTCAGACTCTCACGGACACTCTGTGAATCTCTCTGAAACTCTCTGACACTCTCTGAAACTCTCTGGCTCTCTCTGACAATCTCTGACACACTCTGAAACTCTTCGACACTCTCTGACACTCTCAGATACTCTCTGACACTCTCTGAAACACTCTGACACTCTCTGAAATTCTCTGACACTCTCTGACACTCCCTGACACTCTCTGAATCTCTCTGAAGCTCTCTGACACTCTGTGACACTCTCTGAAACTTTCTGGCACTCTCTGACGCTCTCTGAAGATCTCTGAAACTCTCTGAAAATCTCTGACTCTCTCTGAAAGTCTGTGACACTCTCTGAAACACTCTGGCACTCTGTGACACTCTCCGACACACTCATAAACTGTCAGAAACTCTCAGGCACTCTCTGACACTTTCTGAAACTCTCTGACACTATCTGACACTTACTGAATCTCTCAGACACTCTCTGACACTTTCTGGCCTCTCTGACACTCTCTGAAGATCTCTGAACCTCTCTGAAAATCTCTGACACTCTCAGAAATTTTGTGACACTCTCTGAAACACACTGGCACTCTCTGACACTCTGTGAAACTCTCTGACTCTCACTGACACTCTGTGACACTCTCTGAAACTCTCTGACACTCTCTGACGCTCTCTGACACTCTCTGAAACTCTCTGACTCTCACTGACACTCTGTGACACTCTCTGAAACTCTCTAGCACTCTCTGACACTCTCTGACACACTCTGAAACTCTTCGACACTCTCTGACACTCTCAGGTACTCTCTGACACTCTCTGAAACTCTCTGACACTCTCTGAAATTCTCTGACACTCTCTGACACTCTCTGACACTCTCTGAATCTCTCTGAAGCTCTCTGACACTCTGTGACACTCTCTGAAACAATCTGGCGCTCTCTGACACTCTCTGAAGATCACTGAAATTCTCTGAAAATCTCTGACACTCTCTGAAACTTTGTGACACTCTCTGAAACACTCTGGCGCTCTCTGACACTCTCTGACACACTCAGAAACTGTCAGAAACTCTCAGGCAATCTCTGACTCTCACAGACACTCTGTGACACTCTCTGAAACTCTCTAGCACTCTCTGACACTCTCTGACACACTCTGAAACTCTCCGACACTCTCTGACACTCTCAGGTACTCTCTGACACTCTCTGAAACTCTCTGACACTCTCTGACACTCTCAGATACTCTCTGACACTCTCTGACACTTTCTGAAACTCTCTGACACTATCTGACACTTTCTGAATCTCTCGGACACACTCTGACAATCTCTGACACTCTCTGACACTCTCTGACACTCTCTGACTCTCACTGACACTCTGTGACATTCTGTGAAACTCTCTAGCTTTCTCTGACACTCTCTGACACACTCTGAAACTCTTCGACACTCTCTGACACTCTCAGATACTCTCTGACACTCTCTGAAACTCTCTGACACTCTCAGAAATTCTCTGACACTCTCTGACACTCCCTGACACTCTCTGAATCTCTCTGAAGCTCTCTGGCACTCTGTGACACTCTCTGAAACTTTCTGGCCTCTCTGACACTCTCTGAAGATCTCTGAAACTCTCTGAAAATCTCTGACACTCTCTGAAACTTTGTGACACTCTCTGAAACACACTGGCACTCTCTGACACTCTCTGAAACTCTCTGACTCTCACTGACACTCTGTGACACTCTCTGAAACTCTCTGACACTCTCTGACACTCTCTGAAACTCTCTGAAGCTCTCTGACACTCTGTGACACTCTCTGAAACAATCTGGCGCTCTCTGACACTCTCTGAAGATCACTGAAATTCTCTGAAAATCTCTGACACTCTCTGAAACTTTGTGACACTCTCTGAAACACTCTGGCGCTCTCTGACACCCTCTGACACACTCAGAAACTGTCAGAAACTCTCAGGCACTCTCTGACTCTCACAGACACTCTGTGACACTCTCTGAAACTCTCTGACACACTCTGAAACTCTCCGACACTCTCTGACACTCTCAGGTACTCTCTGACACTCTCTGAAACTCTCTGACACTCTCTGACACACTCTGAAACTCTCCGACACTCTCTGACACTCTCAGGTACTCTCTGACACTCTCTGAAACTCTCTGACACTCTCTGACACTCTCAGATACTCTCTGACACTCTCTGACACTTTCTGAAACTCTCTGACACTATCTGACACTTTCTGAATCTCTCGGACACACTCTGACAATCTCTGACACTCTCTGACCCTCTCTGACACTCTCTGACTCTCACTGACACTCTGTGACATTCTGTGAAACTCTCTAGCTTTCTCTGACACTCTCTGACACACTCTGAAACTCTTCGACACTCTCTGACACTCTCAGATACTCTCTGACACTCTCTGAAACTCTCTGACACTCTCAGAAATTCTCTGACACTCTCTGACACTCCCTGACACTCTCTGAATCTCTCTGAAGCTCTCTGGCACTCTGTGACACTCTCTGAAACTTTCTGGCCTCTCTGACACTCTCTGAAGATCTCTGAAACTCTCTGAAAATCTCTGACACTCTCTGAAACTTTGTGACACTCTCTGAAACACACTGGCACTCTCTGACACTCTCTGAAACTCTCTGACTCTCACTGACACTCTGTGACACTCTCTGAAACTCTCTGACACTCACTGACACTCTGTGACACTCTCTGAAACTCTCTAGCACTCTCTGACACTCTCTGACACACTCTGGCGCTCTCTGACACTCTCTGACACACTCAGAAACTGTCAGAAACTCTCAGGCACTCTCTGACACTCTCAGAAAGTCTCTGAAACTCTCTGACACTCTCTGAAACTCTCTGACACTCTCTGAAACTCTCTGGCTCTCTCTGACAATCTCTGACACACTCTGAAACTCTTAAACACTCTCTGACACTCTCAGATACTCTCTGACACTCTCTGAAACACTCTGACACTCTCTGAAATTCTCTGACACTCTCTGACACTCCCTGACACTCTCTGAATCTCTCTGAAGCTCTCTGACACTCTGTGACACTCTCTGAAACTTTCTGGCACTCTCTGACACTCTCTGAAGATCTCTGAAACTCTCTGAAAATCTCTGACACTCTCTGAAAGTCTGTGACACTCTCTGAAACACTCTGGCACTCTGTGACACTCTCCGACACACTCATAAACTGTCAGAAACTCTCAGGCACTCTCTGACACTTTCTGAAACTCTCTGACACTATCTGACACTTACTGAATCTCTCAGACACTCTCTGACACTTTCTGGCCTCTCTGACACTCTCTGAAGTTCTCTGAACCTCTCTGAAAATCTCTGACACTCTCAGAAACTTTGTGACACTCTCTGAAACACACTAACACTCTCTGACACTCTGTGAAACTCTCTGACTCTCACTGACACTCTGTGACACTCTCTGAAACTCTCTGACACTCTCTGACGCTCTCTGACACTCTCTGAAACTCTCTGACTCTCACTGACACTCTGTGACACTCTCTGAAACTCTCTAGCACTCTCTGACACTCTCTGACACACTCTGAAACTCGTCGACACTCTCTGAAACTCTCAGGTACTCTCTGACAGTCTCTGAAACTCTCTGACACTCTCTGAAATTCTCTGACACTCTCTGACACTCCCTGACACTCTATGAATCTCTCTGAAGCTCTCTGACACTCTGTGACACTCTCTGAAACCTTCTGGCACTCTCTGACACTCTCTGAAGATCTCTGAAACTCTCTGAAAATCTCTGACACTCTCTGAAACTTTGTGACACTCTCTGAAACACTCTAGCACTCTCTGACACTCTCTGACACACTCAGAAACTGTCAGAAACTCTCAGGCACTCTCTGACACACTCAGAAAGTCTCTGAAACTCACTGACACTCTCTGAAACTCTCTGACACTCTCTGGCACTCTCTGACACTCTCCGACACATCATAAACTGTCAGAAACTCTCAGGCACTCTCTGACTCTCTCAGAAAGTCTCTGAAACACTCTGACACTCTGTTACACTCTCAGACATTCTCTGACACTCTCTGACACTTTCTGAAACTCTCTGACAGTTTCTGACACTTTCAGAAACTCTCTGACACTCTCTGACACTCTCTGAAACTCTCAGACTCTCACGGACACTCTGTGACTCTCTCTGAAACTCTCTGACACTCTCTGAAACTCTCTGGTTCTCTCTGACAATCTCTGACACACTCTGAAACTCTTCGACACTCTCTGACACTCTCAGATACTCTCTGACACTCTCTGAAACACTCTGACACTCTCTGAAATTCTCTGACACTCTCTGAAACTCTCTGACACTCTCTGAAACTCTCTGACACTCTCTGAAACTCTCTGGCTCTCTCTGACAATCTCTGACACACTCTGAAACTCTTAAACACTCTCTGACACTCTCCGATACTCTCTGACACTCTCTGAAACACTCTGACACTCTCTGAAATTCTCTGACACTCTCTGACACTCCCTGACACTCTCTGAATCTCTCTGAAGCTCTCTGACACTCTGTGACACTCTCTGAAACTTTCTGGCACTCTCTGACACTCTCTGAAGATCTCTGAAACTCTCTGAAAATCTCTGACTCTCTCTGAAAGTCTGTGACACTCTCTGAAACACTCTGGCACTCTGTGACACTCTCCGACACACTCATAAACTGTCAGAAACTCTCAGGCACTCTCTGACACTTTCTGAAACTCTCTGACACTATCTGACACTTACTGAATCTCTCAGACACTCTCTGACACTTTCTGGCCTCTCTGACACTCTCTGAAGATCTCTGAACCTCTCTGAAAATCTCTGACACTCTCAGAAATTTTGTGACACTCTCTGAAACACACTGGCACTCTCTGACACTCTGTGAAACACTCTGACTCTCACTGACACTCTGTGACACTCTCTGAAACTCTCTGACACTCTCTGACGCTCTCTGACACTCTCTGAAACTCTCTGACTCTCACTGACACTCTGTGACACTCTCTGAAACTCTCTAGCACTCTCTGACACTCTCTGACACACTCTGAAACTCTTCGACACTCTCTGACACTCTCAGGTACTCTCTGACACTCTCTGAAACTCTCTGACACTCTCTGAAATTCTCTGACACTCTCTGACACTCTCTGACACTCTCTGAATCTCTCTGAAGCTCTCTGACACTCTGTGACACTCTCTGAAACAATCTGGCGTTCTCTGACACTCTCTGAAGATCTCTGAAATTCTCAGAAAATCTCTGACACTCTCTGAAACTTTGTGACACTCTCTGAAACACTCTGGCGCTCTCTGACACTCTCTGACACAGCCAGAAACTGTCAGAAACTCTCAGGCACTCTCTGACTCTCACAGACACTCTGTGACACTCTCTGAAACTCTCTAGCACTCTCTGACACTCTCTGACACACTCTGAAACTCTTCGACACTCTCTGACACTCTCAGGTACTCTCTGACACTCTCTGAAACTCTCTGACACTCTCTGACACTCTCAGATACTCTCTGACACTCTCTGACACTTTCTGAAACTCTCTGACACTATCTGACACTTTCTGAATCTCTCGGACACACTCTGACAATCTCTGACACTCTCTGACACTCTCTGACACTCTCTGACTCTCACTGACACTCTGTGACATTCTGTGAAACTCTCTAGCTTTCTCTGACACTCTCTGACACACTCTGAAACTCTTCGACACTCTCTGACACTCTCAGATACTCTCTGACACTCTCTGAAACTCTCTGACAATCTCAGAAATTCTCTGACACTCTCTGACACTCCCTGACACTCTCTGAATCTCTCTGAAGCTCTCTGGCACTCTGTGACACTCTCTGAAACTTTCTGGCCTCTCTGACACTCTCTGAAGATCTCTGAAACTCTCTGAAAATCTCTGACACTCTCTGAAACTTTGTGACACTCTCTGAAACACACTGGCACTCTCTGACACTCTCTGAAACTCTCTGACTCTCACTGACACTCTGTGACACTCTCTGAAACTCTCTGACACTCTCTGACACTCTCTGAAACTCTCTGACACTCACTGACACTCTCTGACACACTCTGGCGCTCTCTGACACTCTCTGACACACTCCGAAACTGTCAGAAACGCTCAGGCACTCTCTGACACTCTCAGAAAGTCTCTGAAACTCTCTGACACTCTCTGAAACTCTCTGACACTCTCTGACACTCTCTGAATCTCTTTGACACTCTCTGAAACTTTCTGACACTCTCTGAAACTCTCTGAAACTCTCTGACACTCTCAGAATCTCTCAGAAGCTCCCTGGAACTCTCTGACACTCTCTGAAACTCTCAGACTCTCACGGACACTCTGTGATACACTCTGAAACTCTCTGACACTCTCTGACACTCTCTGAAACTCTCAGACTCTCACGGACACTCTGTGACACTCTCTGAAACTCTCTGACACTCTCTGACACTCTCTGAAACTCTCTGGCACTCTCTGACACTGTCTGACACACTCTGAAACTCTTCGACACTCTCTGACACTCTCAGATACTCTCTGACACTCTCTGACACTTTCTGAAACTCTCTGACACTATCTGACACTTTCTGAATCTCTCGGACACACTCTGACACTCTCTGACACTTTCTGAAACTCTCTGACACTATCTGACACTTTCTGAATCTCTCAGACACACTCCAACACACTCAGAAAATCTCAGAAACTCTCTGGCACTCTCTGACACTCTCAGAAAGTCTGTGAAACTCTCTGACACTCTCTGAAACTCTCTGAAACTGTCTGACACTCTCTGACACTCTCTGACACTCTCTGAAGCTCTCTGAAACTCTCTGACACTCTGTGACACTCTCTGAAACTCTCTGACACTCTCTGAAACTCATTGGCACTCTCTGATACTTTCTGACACTCTCTGAAACTCTCTGAAACTCTCTGACGCTCTCAGAATCTCTCAAGAGTTCTCTGGAACTCTCTGACACTCTCTGACACTCACAGATAATTTCTGAAACTCTCTGACACTATCTGACTCTTACTGAAACTCTCTGACACTCTCTGACACTCTCTGACACTCTCTGAAACTCTCTGACTCTCACTGACACTCTGTGACACTCTCTGAAACTCTCTGACACTCTCTGACACTCTCTGACACACTCTGAAACTCTCTGATACTATCTGACATTTTCTGAATCTCTCGGACACTCTCTGACACTCTCTGACACTTTCTGAAACTCTCTGACACTATCTGACACTCTCTGACACTCTCTGAAACTCTCTGACTCTCGCTGACACTCTGTGACACTCTCTGAAAATCTCTAGCACTCTCTGACACTCTCTGACACACTCTGAAACTCTTTGACACTCTCTGACACTCTCAGATACTCTCTGACACTCTGAAACTCTCTGAAACTCTCTGAAATTCTCTGACACTCTCTGACACTCCCTGACACACTCTGAATCTCTCTGAAGCTCTCTGAAACTCTGTGACACTCTCTGAAACCTTCTGGCACTCTCTGACACTCTCTGAAGATCTCTGAAACTCTCTGAAAATCTCTGACACTCTCTGAAACTTTGTGACACTCTCTGAAACACTCTAGCACTTTCTGACACACTCTGACACACTCAGAAACTGTCAGAAACTCTCAGGCGCTCTCTGACACACTCAGAAAGTCTGTGAAACTCTCTGACACTCTCTGAAACTCTCTGAAACTGTCTGACACTCTCTGACACTCTCTGACACTCTCTGAAGCTCTCTGAAACTCTCTGACACTCTGTGACACTCTCTGAAACTCTCTGACACTCTCTGAAACTCATTGACACTCTCTGAAACTTTCTGACACTTTCTGAAACTCTCTGAAACTCTCTGACGCTCTCAGAATCTCTCAGAAGCTCTCTGGAACTCTCTGACACTCTCTGACACTCACAGATAATTTCTGAAACTCTCTGACACTATCTGACTCTTACTGAAACTCTCTGACACTCTCTGACACTCTCTGACACTCTCTGAAACTCTCTGACTCTCACTGACACTCTGTGACACTCTCTGAAACTCTCTGACACTCTCTGACTCTCACTGAAACTCTGTGATACTCTCTGAAACTCTCTAGCACTCTCTGACACTCTCTGACACACTCTGAAACTTTTCGACACTCTCTGACACTCTCAGATAGTCTCTGACACTGTCTGAAACTCTCTGACACTCTCTGAAATTCTCTGACACTCTCTGACATTCCCTGACACTCTCTGAATCTCTCTGAAGCTCTCTGACATTCTCTGAAACTCTCTGACACTATCTGACATTTTCTGAATCTCTCGGACACTCTCTGACACTCTCTGACACTTTCTGAAACTCTCTGGCACTATCTGACACTCTCTGACACTCTCTGACACTCTCTGAAACTCTCTGACACTCACTGACACTCTGTGACACTCTCTGAAACTCTCTAGCACTCTCTGACACTATCTGACACTCTCGGACACTCTCTGACACTCTCTGAATCTCTCTGAAACTCTCTGACACTCTGTGACACTCTGTAACTCTCTGAAACTCCCTGACACTCTCTGACACTCTCTGAAACTTTCTGACACTCTCTGACACTCTCTGAACATCTCTGAAACTCTCTGAAAATCTCTGACACTCTCTGACACTCTGTGACACTCTCAGATACTCTCTGACTCCCGCAGACACACTTCGACACACTCAGAAACTCTCAGAAACTCTCTGGCACTCTCTGAAATTCTCAGAAACTCTCTGAAACTCTTTGACAATCTCTGAAACTCTCTGAAACTCTCTGACACTCTCTGACACTCTCTGAAACTCTCTGACACTCTCTGACACTCTCAGACACTCTCTGACACTCTGTGACACTTTCTGAAACTCTCTGACACTATCTGACACTTTCTGAATCTCTCGGACACTCTCTGAATCTCTCTGAAACACTCCGACACTCTGTGACACTCTCTGAAATTTTCTCGCACTCTCTGACACTTTCTGAATCTCTCTGGCACTCTCTGAAAATCTCTGACACTCTCTGAAACTCTGTGACACTCTCTGAAATACTCGGACACTCTCTCACACTCTCAGACACTCTCTGACACTCTATGACACTCTGTGACACTCTCTGACACTCTCTGAATCTCTCTGAAAAGCTCTGAAACTCTGTGACACTCTCTGAAACTTTCTGGCACTCTCTGACACTCTCTGAAGATCTCTGGCACTCTCTGAAAATCTCTGACACTCTCTGAAACTCTGTGACACTCCCTGAAAGACTCGGACACTCTCTCACACTCTCAGACACTCTCTGACACTCTCTGAAACTCTCTGACACTCTCTGACACTCTCTGACACTCTCTGAAACTCTCTGAAACTCTTTGATACTCTTTGACACTCTGTGACACTGTCTGACTCTCTCTGAAAATCTCTGACACTTTCTGACACTCCCTGACACTTTCTGAAACTCTCTGACACTCTCTGAAACTCTTTGACACTCTTTGACAATCTCAGACACTGTCTGACTCTATCTGAAACTCTCTGACACTCTCTGACACTCCCTGACACTGTCTGAAGCTCTCTGACACTCTCTGACACTCTCTGAAACTCTCTGAAACTCTCTGACACTCTCTGACACTCCCTGACACTCTCTGAAGCTTTCTGAAACTCTCTGACACTCTGTGACACCCTCTGAAACTCTCTGAATCTCTCGGACAATCTCTGAAACTTTCTGACACTCTCTGAAACTCTCTGAAACTCTTTGTAACTCTGTGACACTCTCAGAAACTCTCAGAAGCTCACTGAAACTCTCTGACACTCTCTGAAACTCTCAGACACTCTCAGACACTCTCTGACACTATCTGAGACTCTCTGAAACTCTCAGACACTCTCTGAAATTCTCTGAAACTCTCTGACACTATCTGAAACTTTCTGAATCTCTCGGACACTCTCTGAATCTCTGTGAAACTCTCCGACACTCTGTGACACTCTCTGAAACTTTCTGGCACTCTCTGACAATCTCTGAAGATCTCTGGCACTCTCTGAAAATCTCTGACACCCTCTGAAACTCTGTGACACTCTCTGAAAGACTCTGACACTCTCAGACACTCTCTGACACTCTCTGACACTTTCTGAAACTCTCTGACACTATCTGACTCTTTCTGAAACTCTCGGACACTCTCTGACACACTCTGTAACTCTATGACACTCTCTGACACTCACTGAAACTTTCTGACACTCTCTGACACTCTCTGAACATCTCTGAAACTCTCTGAAAATCTCTGACACTCTCTGACACTCTGTGACACTCTCAGATACTCTCTGACTCCCGCAGACACACTTCGACACACTCAGAAAATCTCTGGCACTCTCTGACATTCTCAGAAACTCTCTGAAACTCTTTGACACTCTCTGAAACTCTCTGAAACTCTCTGACACTCTCTGACACTCTCTGAAACTCTTTGACACTCTTTGACACTCTGTGACACTGTCTGACTCTCTCTGAAACTCTCTGACACTCTCTGACACTCCCTGACACTCTCTGAAACTCTCTGACACTCTCTGAAACTCTTTGACACTCTTTGACAATCTCAGACACTGTCTGACTCTATCTGAAACTCTCTGACACTCTCTGACACTCCCTGACACTGTCTGAAGCTCTCTGACACTCTCTGACACTCTCTGAAACTCTCTGAAACTCTCTGACACTCTCTGACACTCTCTGAAACTCTCTGACAATCTCTGACACTCTCAGACACTCTCTGGCACTCTCTGACACTTTCTGAAACTCTCTGACTCCATCTGACACTTTCTGAATCTCTCGAACACTCTCTGAATCTCTCTGAAACTCTCCGACACTGTGACACTCTCTGAAACTTTCTGGCACACTCTGACACTCTCTGAAGATCTCTGAAACTCTCTGAAAATCTCTGACACTCTCTGAAACTCTCTGACACTCACTGACACTCTGTGGCACTCACTGACACTCTCTGAAGATCTCTGAAACTCTCTGAAAATCTGTGACACTCTCTGAAACTCTGTGACAATCTCTGAAACACTCTGACACTCTCTGACACTCTCCGGCACACTCAGAAACTGTCTGACACTATCTGACACCTTCTGAATGTCTCGGACACTCTCTGAATCTCTCTGAAACACTCCGCCACTCTGTGACACTCTCTGAAACTTTCTCGCACTCTCTGACACTTTCTGAAGATCTCTGGCACTCTCTGACACTCTCTGAAACTCTGTGACACTCTCTGAAATACTCGGACACTCTCTCACACTCTCAGACACTCTCTGACACTCTGTGACACTCTCTGACACTCTCTGAATCTCTCTGAAAAGCTCTGAAACTGTGTGACACTCTCTGAAACTTTCTGGCACTCTCTGACACTCTCTGAAGATCTCTGGCACTCTCTGAAAATCTCTGACACTCTCTGAAACTCGGTGACACTCCCTGAAAGACTCGGACACTCTCTCACACTCTCAGACACTCTCTGACACTCTCTGAAACTCTCTGACACTCTCTGACACTCTCTGACACTCTCTGAAACTCTCTGACACTCTCTGACACTCCCTGACACTCTCTGAAGCTTTCTGAAACTCTCTGACACTCTGTGACACCCTCTGAAACTCTCTGAAACTCTCGGACAATCTCTAAAACTTTCTGACACTCTCTGAAACTCTCTGAAACTCTTTGTAACTCTCTGACACTCTCAGAAACTCTCAGAAGCTCACTGAAACTCTCTGACACTCTCTGAAACTCTCAGACACTCTCTGACGCTATCTGAGACTCTCTGAAACTCTCAGACACTCTCTGAAATTCTCTAAAACTCTCTGACACTATCTGACACTTTCTGAAACTCTCTGACACTCTCTGACACTCCCTGACACTCTCTGAAGCTTTCTGAAACTCTCTGACACTCTGTGACACCCTCTGAAACTCTCTGAATCTCTCGGACAATCTCTGAAACTTTCTGACACTCTCTGAAACTCTCTGAAACTCTTTGTAACTCTGTGACACTCTCAGAAACTCTCAGAAGCTCACTGAAACTCTCTGACACTCTCTGAAACTCTCAGACACTCTCAGACACTCTCTGACACTATCTGAGACTCTCTGAAACTCTCAGACACTCTCTGAAATTCTCTGAAACTCTCTGACACTATCTGACACTTTCTGAATCTCTCGGACACTCTCTGAATCTCTGTGAAACTCTCCGACACTCTGTGACACTCTCTGAAACTTTCTGGCACTCTCTGACAATCTCTGAAGATCTCTGGCACTCTCTGAAAATCTCTGACACCCTCTGAAACTCTGTGACACTCTCTGAAAGACTCTGACACTCTCTTACACTCTCAGACACTCTCTGACACTCTCTGACACTTTCTGAAACTCTCTGACACTATCTGACTCTTTCTGAAACTCTCGGACACTCTCTGACACACTCAGACACTCTCTGACACTCACTGAAACTTTCTGACACTCTCTGACACTCTCTGAACATCTCTGAAACTCTCTGAAAATCTCTGACACTATCTGACACTCTGTGACACTCTCAGATACTCTCTGACTCCCGCAGACACACTTCGACACACTCAGAAACTCTCTGGCACTCTCTGACATTCTCAGAAACTCTCTGAAACTCTTTGACACTCTCTGAAACTCTCTGAAACTCTCTGACACTCTCTGACACTCTCTGAAACTCTTTGACACTCTTTGACACTCTGTGACACTGTCTGACTCTCTCTGAAACTCTCTGACACTCTCTGACACTCCCTGACACTCTCTGAAACTCTCTGACACTCTCTGAAACTCTTTGACACTCTTTGACAATCTCAGACACTGTCTGACTCTATCTGAAACTCTCTGACACTCTCTGACACTCCCTGACACTGTCTGAAGCTCTCTGACACTCTCTGACACTCTCTGAAACTCTCTGAAACTCTCTGACACTCTCTGACACTCTCTGAAACTCTCTGACAATCTCTGACACTCTCAGACACTCTCTGGCACTCTCTGACACTTTCTGAAACTCTCTGACTCTATCTGACACTTTCTGAATCTCTCGGACACTCTCTGAATCTCTCTGAAACTCTCCGACACTGTGACACTCTCTGAAACTTTCTGGCACACTCTGACACTCTCTGAAGATCTCTGAAACTCTCTGAAAATCTCTGACACTCTCTGAAACTCTCTGACACTCACTGACACTCTGTGGCACTCACTGACACTCTCTGAAGATCTCTGAAACTCTCTGAAAATCTCTGACACTCTCTGAAACTCTGTGACAATCTCTGAAACACTCTGACACTCTCTGACACTCTCCGGCACACTCAGAAACTGTCTGACACTATCTGACACTTTCTGAATGTCTCGGACACTATCTGAATCTCTCTGAAACACTCCGACACTCTGTGACACTCTCTGAAACTTTCTCGCACTCTCTGACACTTTCTGAAGATCTCTGGCACTCTCTGACACTCTCTGACACTCTCTGAAACTCTGTGACACTCTCTGAAATACTCGGACACTCTCTCACACTCTCAGACACTCTCTGACACTCTGTGACACTCTCTGACACTCTCTGAATCTCTCTGAAAAGCTCTGAAACACTGTGACACTCTCTGAAACTTTCTGGCACTCTATGACACTCTCTGAAGATCTCTGGCACTCTCTGAAAATCTCTGACACTCTATGAAACTCTGTGACACTCCCTGAAAGACTCGGACACTCTCTCACACTCTCAGACACTCTCTGACACTCTCTGAAACTCTCTGACACTCTCTGACACTCTCTGACACTCTCTGAAACTCTCTGACACTCTCTGACACTCCCTGACACTCTCTGAAGCTTTCTGAAACTCTCTGACACTCTGTGACACCCTCTGAAACTCTCTGAAACTCTCGGACAATCTCTGAAACTTTCTGACACTCTCTGAAACTCTCTGAAACTCTTTGTAACTCTCTGACACTCTCAGAAACTCTCAGAAGCTCACTGAAACTCTCTGACACTCTCTGAAACTCTCAGACACTCTCTGACGCTATCTGAGACTCTCTGAAACTCTCAGACACTCTCTGAAATTCTCTGAAACTCTCTGACACTATCTGACACTTTCTGAATCTCTCGGACACTCTCTGAATCTCTGTGAAACTCTCCGACACTCTGTGACACTCTCTGAAACTTTCTGGCACTCTCTGAAGATCTCTGGCACTCTCTGAAAATCTCTGACACCCTCTGAAACTCTGTGACACTCTCTGAAAGACTCTGACACTCTCTTACACTCTCAGACACTCTCTGACACTCTCTGACACTTTCTGAAACTCTCTGACACTATCTGACTCTTTCTGAAACTCTCGGACACTCTCTGACACACTCTGTAACTCTATGACACTCTCTGACACTCACTGAAACTTTCTGACACTCTCTGACACTCTCTGAACATCTCTGAAACTCTCTGAAAATCTCTGACACTCTCTGACACTCTGTGACACTCTCAGATACTCTCTGACACCCGCAGACACACTTCGACACACTCAGAAACTCTCTGGCATTCTCTGACATTCTCAGAAACTCTCTGAAACTCTTTGACACTCTCTGAAACTCTCTGAAACTCTCTGACACTCTCTGACACTCTCTGAAACTCTTTGACACTCTTTGACACTCTGTGACACTGTCTGACTCTCTCTGAAACTCTCTGACACTCTCTGACACTCCCTGACACTCTCTGAAACTCTCTGAAACTCTCTGAAGCTCTTTGACACTCTTTGACAATCTCAGACACTGTCTGACTCTATCTGAAACTCTCTGACACTCTCTGACACTCCCTGACACTGTCTGAAGCTCTCTGACACTGTCTGACACTCTCTGAAACTCTCTGAAACTCTCTGACACTCTCTGACACTCTCTGAAACTCTCTGACAATCTCTGACACTCTCAGACACTCTCTGGCACTCTCTGACACTTTCTGAAACTCTCTGACACTATCTGACACTTTCTGAATCTCTCGGACACTCTCTGAATCTCTCTGAAACTCTCCGACACTCTCTGACACTCTCTGAAACTTTCTGGCACACTCTGACACTCTCTGAAGATCTCTGAAACTCTCTGAAAATCTCTGACACTCTCTGAAACTCTCTGACACTCACTGACACTCTGTGGCACTCACTGACACTCTCTGAAGATCTCTGAAACTCTCTGAAAATCTCTGACTCTCTCTGAAACTCTGTGACACTCTCTGAAACACTCTGACACTCTCTGACACTCTCCGGCACACTCAGAAACTGTCAGAAACTCTCAGGCACTCTCTGACACTCTCAGAAATTCTCTGAAACTCTCTGACACTCTCTGAAACCCTCTGACACTCTCCGACACTCTCTGACACTCTCTGAAACTCTTTGACACTCTTTGACACTCTCAGACACTGTCTGACTCTCTCTGAAACTCTCTGAAACTCTCTGACACTCTCTGACACTCCCTGACACTCTCTGAAGCTTTCTGAAACTCTCTGACACTCTGTGACACCCTCTGAAACTCTCTGAAACTCTCGGACAATCTCTGAAACTTTCTGACACTCTCTGAAACACTCTGAAACTCTTTGTAACTCTCTGACACTCTCAGAAACTCTCAGAAGCTCACTGAAACTCTCTGACACTCTCTGAAACTCTCAGACACTCTCTGACACTATCTGACACTTTCTGAATCTCTCGGACACTCTCTGAATCTCTCTGACATTCTCCGACACTCTGTGACACTCTCTGAAACTTTCTGGCACTCTCTGACACTCTCTGAAGATCTCTGGCACTGTCTGAAAATCTCTGACACTCTCTGAAACTCTGTGACACTCTCTGAAAGACTCTGACACTCTCTTACACTCTCAGACACTCTCTGACACTCTCTGACACTTTCTGAAACTCTCTGACACTATCTGACTCTTTCTGAAACTCTCGCACAGTCTCTGACACACTCTGCAACTCTATGACACTCTGTGACACTCTCTGACACTCTCTGAATCTCTCGGAAAAGCTCTGACACTCTGTGACACTCTCTGAAACTCTCTGAAACTCCCTGACACTCTCTGACTCTCTCTGAAACTTTCTGACACTCTCTGACACTCTCTGAACATCTCTGAAACTCTCCGAAAATCTCTGACACTCTCTGACACACTCCGACACACTCAGAAACTCTCAGAAACCCTCTGGAACTCTGACACTCTCAGAAAGTTCTGAAACACTCTGACACTCTCTGAAACTCTCTGACGCGCTCTGAAACTCTGTGACACACTTTGACACTCTCTGACACTCACTGACTCTCTCTGAAACTCTCTGACACTCTCTGAAACTCTCTGAAACTGTCCGACAATCTCGGGCAATCTCTGACACTCTCTGAATCTCTCTGAATCACTCTGACACTCTGTGACACTCTCTGAAACTCTCTGACACTCTCTGAAACTTTCTGACACTCTCTGAAACTCTCTGAAGCTCTCTGAAACTCTCTGAAACTCTCTGACACTCTCTGACACTCTCTGAAACTCTCTGAAACTCTCTGACACTCTCTGACACTCTCTGACACTCTCTGGCACTCTCTGACACTTTCTGAAACTCTCTGACTCTATCTGACACTTTCTGAATCTCTCGGACACTCTCTGAATCTCTCTGAAACTCTCCGACACTGTGACACTCTCTGAAACTTTCTGGCACACTCTGACACTCTGAAGATCTCTGAAACTCTCTGAAAATCTCTGACACTCTCTGAAACTCTCTGACACTCACTGACACTCTGTGACACTCACTGACACTCTCTGAAGATCTCTGAAACTCTCTGAAAATCTCTGACACTCTCTGAAACTCTGTGACAATCTCTGAAACACTCTGACACTCTCTGACACTCTCCGGCACACTCAGAAACTGTCTGACACTATCTGACACTTTCTGAATGTCTCGGACACTCTCTGAATCTCTCTGAAACACTCCGACACTCTGTGACACTCTCTGAAACTTTCTCGCACTCTCTGACACTTTCTGAAGATCTCTGGCACTCTCTGAAAATCTCTGACACTCTCTGAAACTCTGTGACACTCTCTGAAATACTCGGACACTCTCTCACACTCTCAGACACTCTCTGACACTCTGTGACACTCTCTGACACTCTCTGAATGTCTCTGAAAAGCTCTGAAACTCTGTGACACTCTCTGAAACTTTCTGGCACTCTCTGACACTCTCTGAAGATCTCTGGCACTCTCT
This sequence comes from Heterodontus francisci, assembly GCF_036365525.1. NCBI lineage: Eukaryota > Metazoa > Chordata > Chondrichthyes > Heterodontiformes > Heterodontidae > Heterodontus > Heterodontus francisci. The sequence goes on along the minus strand of NW_027140543.1, from coordinate 4,979,946 downwards.
GAAAATCTCTGACACTCTCTGAAACTCTGTGACACTCCCTGAAAGACTCGGACACTCTCTCACACTCTCAGACACTCTCTGACACTCTCTGAAACTCTCTGACACTCTCTGACACTCTGACACTCTCTGAAACTCTCTGACACTCTCTGACACTCCCTGACACTCTCTGAAGCTTTCTGAAACTCTCCGATACTCTGTGACACCCTCTGAAACTCTCTGAAACTCTCGGACAATCTCTGAAACTTTCTGACACTCTTTGAAACTCTCTGAAACTCTTTGTAACTCTCTGACACTCTCAGAAACTCTCAGAAGCTCACTGAAACTCTCTGACACTCTCTGAAACTCTCAGATACTCTCAGACACTCTCTGACGCTATCTGAGACTCTTTGAAACTCTCAGACACTCTCTGAAATTCTCTGAAACTCTCTGACACTATCTGACACTTTCTGAATCTCTCGGACACTCTCTGAATCTCTCTGAAACTCTCCGACACTCTGTGACACTCTCTGAAACTTTCTGGCACTCTCTGAAGATCTCTGGCACTCTCTGAAAATCTCTGACACCCTCTGAAACTCTGTGACACTCTCTGAAAGACTCTGACACTCTCTTACACTCTCAGACACTCTCTGACACTCTCTGACACTTTCTGAAACTCTCTGACACTATCTGACTCTTTCTGAAACTCTCGGACACTCTCTGACACACTCTGTAACTCTATGACACTCTCTGACACTCACTGAAACTTTCTGACACTCTCTGACACTCTGTGAACATCTCTGAAACTCTCTGAAAATCTCTGACACTCTCTGACACTCTGTGACACTCTCAGATACTCTCTGACTCCCGCAGACACACTTCGACACACTCAGAAACTCTCTGGCATTCTCTGACATTCTCAGAAACTCTCTGAAACTCTTTGACACTCTCTGAAACTCTCTGAAACTCTCTGACACTCTCTGACACTCTCTGAAACTCTTTGACACTCTTTGACACTCTGTGACACTGTCTGACTCTCTCTGAAACTCTCTGACACTCTCTGACACTCCCTGACACTCTCTGAAACTCTCTGAAACTCTCTGAAACTCTTTGACACTCTTTGACAATCTCAGACACTGTCTGACTCTATCTGAAACTCTCTGACACTCTCTGACACTCCCTGACACTGTCTGAAGCTCTCTGACACTCTCTGACACTCTCTGAAACTCTCTGAAACTCTCTGACACTCTCTGACACTCTCTGAAACTCTCTGACAATCTCTGACACTCTCAGACACTCTCTGGCACTCTCTGACACTTAGTGAAACTCTCTGACACTATCTGACACTTTCTGAATCTCTCGGACACTCTCTGAATCTCTCTGAAACTCTCCGACACTCTCTGACACTCTCTGAAACTTTCTGGCACACTCTGACACTCTCTGAAGATCTCTGAAACTCTCTGAAAATCTCTGACACTCTCTGAAACTCTCTGACACTCACTGACACTCTGTGGCACTCACTGACACTCTCTGATGATCTCTGAAACTCTCTGAAAATCTCTGACACTCTCTGAAACTCTGTGACACTCTCTGAAACACTCTGACACTCTCTGACACTCTCCGGCACACTCAGAAACTGTCAGAAACTCTCAGGCACTCTCTGACACTCTCAGAAATTCTCTGAAACTCTCTGACACTCTCTGAAACCCTCTGACACTCTCCGACACTCTCTGACACTCTCTGAAACTCTTTGACACTCTTTGACACTCTCAGACACTGTCTGACTCTCTCTGAAACTCTCTGAAACTCTCTGAAACTCTCTGACACTCCCTGACACTCTCTGAAGCTTTCTGAAACTCTCTGACACTCTGTGACACCCTCTGAAACTCTCTGAAACTCTCGGACAATCTCTGAAACTTTCTGACACTCTCTGAAACACTCTGAAACTCTTTGTAACTCTCTGACACTCTCAGAAACTCTCAGAAGCTCACTGAAACTCTCTGACACTCTCTGAAACTCTCAGACACTCTCTGACACTATCTGACACTTTCTGAATCTCTCGGACACTCTCTGAATCTCTCTGACACTCTCCGACACTCTGTGACACTCTCCGAAACTTTCTGGCACTCTCTGACACTCTCTGAAGATCTCTGGCACTGTCTGAAAATCTCTGACACTCTCTGAAACTCTGTGACACTCTCTGAAAGACTCTGACACTCTCTTACACTCTCAGACACTCTCTGACACTCTCTGACACTTTCTGAAACTCTCTGACACTATCTGACTCTTTCTGAAACTCTCGGACACTCTCTGACACACTCTGCAACTCTATGACACTCTGTGACACTCTCTGACACTCTCTGAATCTCTCGGAAAAGCTCTGACACTCTGTGACACTCTCTGAAACTCTCTGAAACTCCCTGACACTCTCTGACTTTCTCTGAAACTTTCTGACACTCTCTGACACTCTCTGAACATCTCTGAAACTCTCTGAAAATCTCTGACACTCTCTGACACTCTCTGAACATCTCTGAAACTCTCCGAAAATCTCTGACACTCTCTGACACACTCCGACACACTCAGAAACTCTCAGAAACCCTCTGGAACTCTGACACTCTCAGAAAGTCTCTGAAACACTCTGACACTCTCTGAAACTCTCTGACACTCTCTGACACTCTCTGACGCGCTCTGAAACTCTGTGACACACTTTGACACTCTCTGACACTCACTGACTCTCTCTGAAACTCTCTGACACTCTCTGAAACTCTCTGAAACTGTCCGACAATCTCGGGCAATCTCTGACACTCTCTGAATCTCTCTGAATCACTATGACACTCTGTGACACTCTCTGAAACTCTCTGACACTCTCTGAAACTTTCTGACACTCTCTGAAACTCTCTGAAGCTCTCTGAAACTCTCTGAAACTCTCTGACACTCTCTGACACTCTCTGAAACTCTCTGAAACTCTCTGACACTCTCTGACACTCTCTGAAACTCTCTGAAACTCTCTGACAATCTCTGGCACTCTCAGACACTCTCAGACACTCTCTGAAGATCTCTGAAACTATCCGACACTATGTGACACTTTCTGAATCTCTCGGACACTCTCTGAATCTCTCTGAAACTCTCCGACAGTCTGTGACACACTCTGAAACTTTCTGGCACTCTCTGACACTCTCTGAAGATCTCTGAAACTCTCTGAAAATCTCTGACACTCTCTGAAACTCTGTGAAACTCTCTGAAACACTCTGACACTCTCTGACATTCTCAGACACTCTCTGACACTCTCTGACACTTTCTGAAACTCTCTGACAGTATCTGACAATTTCTGAAACTCTCGGACACTCTCTGACACACTCTGCAACTCTGTGTCACACTGTGACACTCTCTGACACTCTCTGACACTCTCTGAATCTCTCTGAAACTCTCTGACACTCTGTGACACTCTGTAACTCTCTGAAACTCCCGGACACTCTCTGACACTCTCTGAAACTTTCTGACACTCTCTGACACTCTCTGAACATCTCTGAAACTCTCTGAAAATCTCTGACACTCTCTGACACTCTGTGACACTCTCAGATAATCTCTGACTCCCGCAGACACACTTCGACACACTCAGAAACTCTCCGAAACTCTCTGGCACTCTCTGACATTCTCAGAAACTCTCTGAAACTCTTTGACAATCTCTGAAACTCTCTGAAACTCTCTGACACTCTCTGACACTCTCTGAAACTCTCTGACACTCTCTGACACTCTCAGACACTCTCTGAAACTTTCTCGCACTCTCTGACACTTTCTGAAGATCTCTGGCACTCTCTGAAAATCTCTGACACTCTCTGAAACTCTGTGACACTCTCTGAAATACTCGGACACTCTCTCACACTCTCAGACACTCTCTGACACTCTATGACACTCTGTGACACTCTCTGACACTCTCTGAATCTCTCTGAAAAGCTCTGAAACTCTGTGACACTCTCTGAAACTTTCTGGCACACTCTGACACTCTCTGAAGATCTTTGGCACTCTCTGAAAATCTCTGACACTCTCTGAAACTCTGTGACACTCCCTGAAAGACTCGGACACTCTCTCACACTCTCAGACACTCTCTGACACTCTCTGAAACTCTCTGACACTCTCTGACACTCTCTGACACTCTCTGAAACTCTCTGAAACTCTTTGACACTCTTTGACACTCTGTGACACTGTCTGACTCTCTCTGAAACTCTCTGACACTCTCTGACACTCCCTGACACTCTCTGAAACTCTCTGACACTCTCTGAAACTCTTTGACACTCTTTGACAATCTCAGACACTGTCTGACTCTATCTGAAACTCTCTGACACTCTCTGACACTCCGTGACACTGTCTGAAGCTCTCTGGCACTCTCTGACACTCTCTGAAACTCTCTGAAACTCTCTGACACTCTCTGACACTCCCTGACACTCTCTGAAGCTTTCTGAAACTCTCTGACACTCTGTGACACCCTCTGAAACTCTCTGAATCTCTCGGACAATCTCTGAAACTTTCTGACACTCTCTGAAACTCTCTGAAACTCTTTGTAACTCTGTGACACTCTCAGAAACTCTCAGAAGCTCACTGAAACTCTCTGACACTCTCTGAAACTCTCAGACACTCTCAGACACTCTCTGACACTATCTGAGACTCTCTGAAACTCTCAGACACTCTCTGAAATTCTCTGAAACTCTCTGACACTATCTGACACTTTCTGAATCTCTCGGACACTCTCTGAATCGCTGTGAAACTCTCCGACACTCTGTGACACTCTCTGAAACTTTCTGGCACTCTCTGACAATCTCTGAAGATCTCTGGCACTCTCTGAAAATCTCTGACACCCTCTGAAACTCTGTGACACTCTCTGAAAGACTCTGACACTCTCTTACACTCTCAGACACTCTCTGACACTCTCTGACACTTTCTGAAACTCTCTGACACTATCTGACTCTTTCTGAAACGCTCGGACACTCTCTGACACACTCTGTAACTCTATGACATTCTCTGGCACTCACTGAAACTTTCTGACACTCTCTGACACTCTCTGAACATCTCTGAAACTCTCTGAAAATCTCTGACACTCTCTGACACTCTGTGACACTCTCAGATACTCTCTGACTCCCGCAGACACACTTCGACACACTCAGAAACTCTCTGGCACTCTCTGACATTCTCAGAAACTCTCTGAAACTCTTTGACACTCTCTGAAACTCTCTGAAACTCTCTGACACTCTCCGACACTCTCTGAAACTCTTTGACACTCTTTGACACTCTGTGACACTGTCTGACTCTCTCTGAAACTCTCTGACACTCCCTGACACTCTCTGAAACTCTCTGACACTCTCTGAAACTCTTTGACACTCTTTGACAATCTCAGACACTGTCTGACTCTATCTGAAACTCTCTGACACTCTCTGACACTGTCTGAAGCTCTCTGTCACTCTCTGACACTCTCTGAAACTCTCTGAAACTCTCTGACACTCTCTGATACTCTCTGAAACTCTCTGACAATCTCTGACACTCTCAGACGCTCTCTGGCACTCTCTGACACTTTCTGAAACTCTCTGACTCTATCTGACACTTTCTGAATCTCTCGGACACTCTCTGAATCTCTCTGAAACTCTCCGACTCTGTGACACTCTCTGAAACTTTCTGGCACACTCTGACACTCTCTGAAGATCTCTGAAACTCTCTGAAAATCTCTGACACTCTCTGAAACTCTCTGACACTCACTGACACTCTGTGGCACTCACTGACACTCTCTGAAGATCTCTGAAACTCTCTGAAAATCTCTGACACTCTCTGAAACTCTGTGACAATCTCTGAAACACTCTGACACTCTCTGACACTCACCGGCACACTCAGAAACTGTCTGACACTATCTGACACTTTCTGAATCTCTCGGACACTCTCCGAATCTCTCTGAAACACTCCGACACTCTGTGACACTCTCTGAAACTTTCTCGCACTCTCTGACACTTTGTGAAGATCTCTGGCACTCTCTGAAAATCTCTGACACTCTCTGAAACTCTGTGACACTCTCTGAAATACTCGGACACTCTCTCACACTCTCAGACACTCTCTGACACTCTATGACACTCTGTGACACTCTGTGACACTCTCTGAATCTCTCTGAAAAGCTCTGAAACTCTGTGACACTCTCTGAAACTTTCTGGCACTCTCTGACACTCTCTGAAGATCTCTGGCACTCTCTGAAAATCTCTGACACTCTCTGAAACTCTGTGACACTCCCTGAAAGACTCGGACACTCTCTCACACTCTCAGACACTCTCTGACACTCTCTGAAACTCTCTGACACTCTCTGACACTCTCTGACACTCTCTGAAACTCTCTGAAACTCTTTGACACTCTTTGACACTCTGTGACACTGTCTGACTCTCTCTGAAACTCTCTGACACTCTCTGACACTCCCTGACACTCTCTGAAACTCTTTGACACTCTTTGACAATCTCAGACACTGTCTGACTCTATCTGAAACTCTCTGACACTCTCTGACACTCCCTGACACTGTCTGAAGCTCTCTGAAACTCTCTGACACTCTCTGAAACTCTCTGAAACTCTCTGACACTCTCTGACACTCCCTGACACTCTCTGAAGCTTTCTGAAACTCTCTGACACTCTGTGACACCCTCTGAAACTCTCAGAAACTCTCGGACAATCTCTGAAACTTTCTGACACTCTCTGAAACTCTCTGACACTCTCAGAAACTCTCAGAAGCTCACTGAAACTCTCTGACACTCTCTGAAACTCTCAGACACTCTCAGACACTCTCTGACACTATCTGAGACTCTCTGAAACTCTCAGACACTCTCTGAAATTCTCTGAAACTCTCTGACACTAGCTGACACTTTCTGAATCTCTCGGACACTCTCTGAATCTCTGTGAAACTCTCCGACACTCTGTGACACTCTCTGAAACTTTCTGGCACTCTCTGACACTCTCTGAAGATCTCTGGCACTCTCTGAAAATCTCTGACAGCCTCTGAAACTCTGTGACACTCTCTGAAAGACTCTGACACTCTCTTACACTCTCAGACACTCTCTGAAACTCTCTGACACTTTCTTAAACTCTCTGACACTATCTGACTCTTTCTGAAACTCTCGGACACTCTCTGACACACTCTGTAACTCTATGACACTCTCTGACACTCACTGAAACTTTCTGACACTCTCTGACACTCTCTGAACATCTCTGAAACTCTCCGAAAATCTCTGACACTCTCTGACACTCTGTGACACTCTCAGATACGCTCTGACTCCCGCAGACACACTTCGACACACTCAGAAACTCTCTGGCACTCTCTGACATTCTCAGAAACTCTCTGAAACTCTTTGACACTCTCTGAAACTCTCTGAAACTCTCTGACACTCTCTGACACTCTCTGAAACTCTTTGACACTCTTTGACACTCTGTGACGCTGTCTGACTCTCTCTGAAACTCTCTGACACTCTCTGACACTCCCTGACACTCTCTGAAACTCTCTGACACTCTTTGAAACTCTTTGACACTCTGACAATCTCAGACACTGTCTGTCTCTATCTGAAACTTTCTGACACTCTCTGACACTCCCTGACACTGTCTGAAGCTCTCTGACACTCTCTGACACTCTCTGAAACTCTCTGAAACTCTCTGACACTCTCTGACACTCTCTGAAACTCTCTTACAATCTCTGACACTCTCAGACACTTTCTGAAACTCTCTGACACTATCTGACACTTTCTGAATCTCTCGGACACTCTCTGAATCTCTCTGAAACTCTCCGACACTGTGACACTCTCTGAAACTTTCTGGCACTCTCTGACACTCTCTGAAACTCTCTGAAAATCTCTGACACTCTCTGAAACTCTCTGACACTCACTGACACTCTGTGGCACTCACTGACACTCTCTGAATCTCTCTGAAACTCTCCGACACTGTGACACTCTCTGAAACTTTCTGGCACTCTCTGACACTCTCTGAAACTCTCTGAAGATCTCTGGCACTCTCTGAAAATCTCTGACACTCTCTGAAACTCTGTGACACTCTCTGAAATACTCGGACACTCTCTCACACTCTCAGACACTCTCTGACACTCTATGACACTCTGTGACACTCTCTGACACTCTCTGAATCTCTCTGAAAAGCTCTGAAACTCTGTGACACTCTCTGAAACTTTCTGGCACTCTCTGACACTCTCTGAAGATCTTTGGCACTCTCTGAAAATCTCTGACACTCTCTGAAACTCTGTGACACTCCCTGAAAGACCCGGACACTCTCTCACACTCTCAGACACTCTCTGACACTCTCTGAAACTCTCTGACACTCTCTGACACTCTCTGACACTCTCTGAAACTCTCTGAAACTCTTTGACACTCTTTGACACTCTGTGACACTGTCTGACTCTCTCTGAAACTCTCTGACACTCTCTGACACTCCCTGACACTCTCTGAAACTCTCTGACACTCTCTGAAACTCTTTGACACTCTTTGACAATCTCAGACACTGTCTGACTCTATCTGAAACTCTCTGACACTCTCTGACACTCCGTGACACTGTCTGAAGCTCTCTGGCACTCTCTGACACTCTCTGAAACTCTCTGAAACTCTCTGACACTCTCTGACACACCCTGACACTCTCTGAAGCTTTCTGAAACTCTCTGACACTCTGTGACACCCTCTGAAACTCTCTGAATCTCTCGGACAATCTCTGAAACTTTCTGACACTCTCTGAAACTCTCTGAAACTCTTTGTAACTCTGTGACACTCTCAGAAACTCTCAGAAGCTCACTGAAACTCTCTGACACTCTCTGAAACTCTCAGACACTCTCAGACACTCTCTGACACTATCTGAGACTCTCTGAAACTCTCAGACACTCTCAGACACTCTCTGACACTATCTGAGACTCTCTGAAACTCTCAGACACTCTCTGAAATTCTCTGAAACTCTCTGACACTATCTGACACTTTCTGAATCTCTCGGACACTCTCTGAATCGCTGTGAAACTCTCCGACACTCTGTGACACTCTCTGAAACTTTCTGGCACTCTCTGACAATCTCTGAAGATCTCTGGCACTCTCTGAAAATCTCTGACACCCTCTGAAACTCTGTGACACTCTCTGAAAGACTCTGACACTCTCTTACACTCTCAGACACTCTCTGACACTCTCTGACACTTTCTGAAACTCTCTGACACTATCTGACTCTTTCTGAAACGCTCGGACACTCTCTGACACACTCTGTAACTCTATGACATTCTCTGGCACTCACTGAAACTTTCTGACACTCTCTGACACTCTCTGAACATCTCTGAAACTCTCTGAAAATCTCTGACACTCTCTGACACTCTGTGACACTCTCAGATACTCTCTGACTCCCGCAGACACACTTCGACACACTCAGAAACTCTCTGGCACTCTCTGACATTCTCAGAAACTCTCTGAAACTCTTTGACACTCTCTGAAACTCTCTGAAACTCTCTGACACTCTCCGACACTCTCTGAAACTCTTTGCCACTCTTTGACACTCTGTGACACTGTCTGACTCTCTCTGAAACTCTCTGACACTCCCTGACACTCTCTGAAACTCTCTGACACTCTCTGAAACTCTTTGACACTCTTTGACAATCTCAGACACTGTCTGACTCTATCTGAAACTCTCTGACACTCTCTGACACTCACTGACACTGTCTGAAGCTCTCTGTCACTCTCTGACACTCTCTGAAACTCTCTGAAACTCTCTGACACTCTCTGATACTCTCTGAAACTCTCTGACAATCTCTGACACTCTCAGACACTCTCTGGCACTCTCTGACACTTTCTGAAACTCTCTGACTCTATCTGACACTTTCTGAATCTCTCGGACACTCTCTGAATCTCTCTGAAACTCTCCGACTCTGTGACACTCTCTGAAACTTTCTGGCACACTCTGACACTCTCTGAAGATCTCTGAAACTCTCTGAAAATCTCTGACACTCTCTGAAACTCTCTGACACTCACTGACACTCTGTGGCACTCACTGACACTCTCTGAAGATCTCTGAAACTCTCTGAAAATCTCTGACACTCTCTGAAACTCTGTGACAATCTCTGAAACACTCTGACACTCTCTGACACTCACCGGCACACTCAGAAACTGTCTGACACTATCTGACACTTTCTGAATCTCTCGGACACTCTCCGAATCTCTCTGAAACACTCCGACACTCTGTGACACTCTCTGAAACTTTCTCGCACTCTCTGACACTTTGTGAAGATCTCTGGCACTCTCTGAAAATCTCTGACACTCTCTGAAACTCTGTGACACTCTCTGAAATACTCGGACACTCTCTCACACTCTCAGACACTCTCTGACACTCTATGACACTCTGTGACACTCTGTGACACTCTCTGAATCTCTCTGAAAAGCTCTGAAACTCTGTGACACTCTCTGAAACTTTCTGGCACTCTCTGACACTCTCTGAAGATCTCTGGCACTCTCTGAAAATCTCTGACACTCTCTGAAACTCTGTGACACTCCCTGAAAGACTCGGACACTCTCTCACACTCTCAGACACTCTCTGACACTCTCTGAAACTCTCTGACACTCTCTGACACTCTCTGACACTCTCTGAAACTCTCTGAAACTCTTTGACACTCTTTGACACTCTGTGACACTGTCTGACTCTCTCTGAAACTCTCTGACACTCTCTGACACGCCCTGACACTCTCTGAAACTCTTTGACACTCTTTGACAATCTCAGACACTGTCTGACTCTATCTGAAACTCTCTGACACTCTCTGACACTCCCTGACACTGTCTGAAGCTCTCTGAAACTCTCTGACACTCTCTGAAACTCTCTGAAACTCTCTGACACTCTCTGACACTCCCTGACACTCTCTGAAGCTTTCTGAAACTCTCTGACACTCTGTGACACCCTCTGAAACTCTCAGAAACTCTCGGACAATCTCTGAAACTTTCTGACACTCTCTGAAACTCTCTGACACTCTCAGAAACTCTCAGAAGCTCACTGAAACTCTCTGACACTCTCTGAAACTCTCAGACACTCTCAGACACTCTCTGACACTATCTGAGACTCTCTGAAACTCTCAGACACTCTCTGAAATTCTCTGAAACTCTCTGACACTAGCTGACACTTTCTGAATCTCTCGGACACTCTCTGAATCTCTGTGAAACTCTCCGACACTCTGTGACACTCTCTGAAACTTTCTGGCACTCTCTGACACTCTCTGAAGATCTCTGGCACTCTCTGAAAATCTCTGACAGCCTCTGAAACTCTGTGACACTCTCTGAAAGACTCTGACACTCTCTTACACTCTCAGACACTCTCTGAAACTCTCTGACACTTTCTTAAACTCTCTGACACTATCTGACTCTTTCTGAAACTCTCGGACACTCTCTGACACACTCTGTAACTCTATGACACTCTCTGACACTCACTGAAACTTTCTGACACTCTCTGACACTCTCTGAACATCTCTGAAACTCTCCGAAAATCTCTGACACTCTCTGACACTCTGTGACACTCTCAGATACGCTCTGACTCCCGCAGACACACTTCGACACACTCAGAAACTTTCTGGCACTCTCTGACATTCTCAGAAACTCTCTGAAACTCTTTGACACTCTCTGAAACTCTCTGAAACTCTCTGACACTCTCTGACACTCTCTGAAACTCTTTGACACTCTTTGACACTCTGTGACGCTGTCTGACTCTCTCTGAAACTCTCTGACACTCTCTGACACTCCCTGACACTCTCTGAAACTCTCTGACACTCTCTGAAACTCTTTGACACTCTGACAATCTCAGACACTGTCTGTCTCTATCTGAAACTTTCTGACACTCTCTGACACTCCCTGACACTGTCTGAAGCTCTCTGACACTCTCTGACACTCTCTGAAACTCTCTGAAACTCTCTGACACTCTCTGACACTCTCTGAAACTCTCTTACAATCTCTGACACTCTCAGACACTTTCTGAAACTCTCTGACACTATCTGACACTTTCTGAATCTCTCGGACACTCTCTGAATCTCTCTGAAACTCTCCGACACTGTGACACTCTCTGAAACTTTCTGGCACTCTCTGACACTCTCTGAAACTCTCTGAAAATCTCTGACACTCTCTGAAACTCTCTGACACTCACTGACACTCTGTGGCACTCACTGACACTCTCTGAATATCTCTGAAACTCTCTGAAAATCTCTGACACTCTCTGAAACTCTCTGACACTCTCTGAAACACTCTGACACTCTCTGACACTCTCCGGCACACTCAGAAACTGTCAGAAACTCTCAGGCACTCTCTGACACTTTCAGAAATTCTCTGAAACTCTCTGACACTCTCTGAAACCTTCTGACACTCTCCGACACTCTCTGACACTCTCTGAAACCCTTTGACACTCTTTGACACTCTCAGACACTGTCTGACTCTCTCTGAAACTCTCTGAAACTCTCTGACACTCTCTGACACTCCCTGACACTCTCTGAAGCTTTCTGAAACTCTCTGACACTCTGTGACACCCTCTGAAACTCTCTGAAACTCTCGGACAATCTCTGAAACTTTCTGACACTCTCTGAAACACTCTGAAACTCTTTGTAACTCTCTGACACTCTCTGAAACTCTCAGAAGCTCACTGAAACTCTCTGACACTCTCTGAAACTCTCAGACACTCTCAGACACTCTCTGACACTCTCCGACACTATCTGAGACTCTCTGAAACTCTCTGACACTCTCTGAAATTCTCTGAAACTCTCTGACACTATCTGACACTTTCTGAATCTCTCGGACACTCTCTGAATCTCTCTGAAACTCTCCGACACTCTGTGACACTCTCTGAAACTTTCTGGCACTCTCTGACACTCTCTGAAGACCTCTGGCACTCTCTGACAATCTCTGACACTCTCTGAAACTCTGTGACACTCTCTGAAAGACTCTGACACTCTCTTACACTCTCAGACACTCTCTGACACTCTCTGACACTTTCTGAAACTCTCTGACACTATCTGACTCTTTCTGAAACTCTCGGACACTCTCTGACACACTCTGCAACTCTATGACACTCTGTGACACTCTCTGACACTCTCTGAATCTCTCGGAAAAGCTCTGACACTCTGTGACACTCTCTGAAACTCTCTGAAACTCCCTGACACTCTCTGACTCTCTCTGAAACTTTCTGACACTCTCTGACACTCTCTGAACATCTCTGAAACTCTCTGAAAATCTCTGACACTCTCTGACATTCTCTGAACATCTCTGAAACTCTCTGAAAATCTCTGACACTCTCTGACACTCTGTGACACTGTCAGATACCCTCTGACTCTTTCAGACACACTCCGACACACTCAGAAACTCTCAGAAACCCTCTGGAACTCTGACACTCTCAGAAAGTCTCTGAAACACTCTGACACTCTCTGAAACTCTCTGACACTCTCTGACGCTCTCTGACGCGCTCTGAAACTCTGTGACACACTTTGACACTCTCTGACACTCACTGACTCTCTCTGAAACTCTCTGACACTCTCTGAAACTCTCTGAAACTGTCTGACAATCTCTGGCAATCTCTGACACTCTCTGAATCTCTCTGAATCACTCTGACACTCTGTGACACTCTCTGAAACTCTCTGACACTCTCTGAAACTTTCTGACACTCTCTGAAACTCTCTGAAGCTCTCTGAAACTCTCTGAAACTCTCTGACACTCTCTGACACTCTCTGAAACTCTCTGAAACTCTCTGACACTCTCTGAAACTCTCTGACAATCTCTGGCACTCTCAGACACTCTCAGACACTCTCTGAAGATCTCTGAAACTCTCTGACACTATCTGACACTTTCTGAATCTCTCGGACACTCTCTGAATCTCTCTGAAACTCTCCGACACTCTGTGACACTCTCTGAAACTTTCTGGCACTCTCTGACACTCTCTGAAGATCTCTGAAACTCTCTGAAAATCTCTGACACTCTCTGAAACTCTGTGAAACTCTCTGAAACACTCTGACACTATCTGACACTTTCTGAATCTCTCTGACACTATCTGACACCTTCTGAAACTCTCGGACACTCTCTGACACACTCTGAAACTCTGTGTCACTCTGTGACACTCTCTGAAACTCTCTGACACTCTCTGAATCTCTTTGAAACTCTCTGACACTGTGTGACACTCTGTAACTCTCTGAAACTCCCGGACACTCTCTGACACTCTCTGAAACTTTCTGACACTCTCTGACACTCTCTGAACATCTCTGAAACTCTCTGAAAATCTCTGACACTCTCTGACACTCTGTGACACTCTCAGATACTCTCTGCCTCCCGCAGACACACTTCGACACACTCAGAAACTCTCAGAAACTCTCTGGCACTCTCTGACACTCTCTGAAACTCTCTGACACTCTCTGACAATCTCTGACACTCTCTGAAACTCTTTGACACTCTTTGACACTCTCAGACACTGTCTGACTCTCTTTGAAACTCTCTGACACTCTCTGACACTCCCTGACACTCTCTGAAACTCTCTGACACTCTCTGACACTCTCTGAAACTCTTTGACACTCTTTGACAATCTCAGACACTGTCTGACTCTATCTGAAACTCTCTGACACTCTCTGACACTCCCTGACACTGTCTGAAGCTCTCTGACACTCTCTGACACTCTCTGAAACTCTCTGAAACTCTCTGACAATCACTGACACTCTCAGACACTCTCTGACACTCTCTGACACTTTCTGAAACTCTCTGACACTATCTGACACTTTCTGAATCTCTCGGACACTCTCTGAATCTCTCTGAAACTCTCCGACACTCTGTGACACTCTCTGAAACTTTCTGGCACTCTCTGACACTCTCTGAAGATCTCTGAAACTCTCTGAAAATCTCTGACACTCTCTGAAACACTCTGACACTCACTGACACTCTGTGGCACTCACTGACACTCTCTGAAGATCTCTGAAACTCTCTGAAAATCTCTGACACTCTCTGAAACTCTGTGACACTCTCTGAAACACTCTGACACTCTCTGACACTCTCCGGCACACTCAGAAACTGTCAGAAACTCTAAGGCACTCTCTGAAACTCTCAGAAATTCTCTGAAACTCTCTGACACTCTCTGAAACCCTCTGACACTCTCTGACACTCTCTGAAACTCTGAAAATCTCTGACACTCTCTGAAACTGTCTGACAATCACTGACACTCTGTGGCACTCACTGACACTCTCTGAAGATCTCTGAAACTCTCTGAAAATCTCTGACACTCTCTGAAACTCTGTGACACTCTCTGAAACACTCTGACACTCTCTGACACTCTCCGGCACACTCAGAAACTGTCAGAAACTCTCAGGCACTCTCTGACACTCTCCGAAATTCTCTGAAACTCTCTGACACTCTCTGAAACCCTCTGACACTCTCTGACACTCTCTGAAACTATTTGACACGCTCTTTGACACTCTCAGACTATGTCTAACTCTCTCTGAAATTCTCTGAAACTCTCTGACACTCCCTGACACTCTCTGAAGCTTTCTGAAACTCTCTGACACTCTGTGACACCCTCTGAAACTCTCTGAAACTCTCGGACACTCTCTGCAACTTTCTGACACTCTCTGAAACTCTCTGAAACTCTTTGTAACTCTCTGACACTCTCAGAAACTCTCAGAAGCTCTGTGAAACTCTCTGACACTCTCTGACACTATCTGACACTCTCTGACACTATCTGAGACTCTCTGAAACTCTCTGACACTCTCTGAAACTATCTGAAACTCTTTGACACTCTCTGACACTCTCTGAAACTCTCTGACACTCTCTGACAGTCTCAGACACTCTCTGACACTCTGTGACACTTTCTGAAACTCTCTGACACTATCTGACAATTTCTGAATCTCTCGGACAATCTCTGAATCTCTCTGAAACTCTCCGACACTGTGTGACACTCCCTGAAACTTTCTGGCACTCTCTGACACTCTCTGAAGATCTCTGGCACTCTCTGAAAATCTCTGACACTCTCTGAAACTCTGTGACACTCTCTGAAAGACTCTGACACTCTCTCACACTCTCAGACACTCTCTGACACTTTCTGAAACTCTCTGACACTATCTGACTTTTTCTGAAACTCTCGGACACTCTCTGACACACTCTGCAACTCCATGACATTCTGTGACACTCTCTGACACTCTCTGAATCTCTCTGAAAAGCTCTGACACTCTGTGACACTCTCTGAAACTCTCTGAAACTCCCTGACACTCTCTGACTCTCTCTGACACTCTCTGACACTCTCAGACACTCTCTGACACTCTCTGACACTTTCTGAAACTCTCTGACACTGTCTGACACTTTCTGAATCTCTCAGACACTCTCTGAATCTCTCTGAAACTCTCCGACACTCTGTGACACTCTCTGAAACTTTCTGGCACTCTCTGACACTCTCTGAAGATTTCTGGCACTCTCTGAAAATCTCTGACACTCTCTGAAACTCTGTGACACTCTCTGAAAGACTCTGACACTCTCTGACACTCTCAGACACTCTCTGACACTCTCTGACGCTTTCTGAAACTCTCTGACACTATCTGACTCTTTCTGAAACTCTCGGCCACTCTCTGACACACTCTGCAACTCTATGACAGTCTGTGACACTCTCTGACACTCTCTGAATCTCTCTGAAAAGCTCTGACACTCTGTGACAATCTCTGAAACTCTCTGAAACTCCCTGACACTCTCTGACTCTCTCTGAAACTTTCTGACACTCTCTGACACTCTGTGAGTCTCTCAGAAACTCTCTGACTCTCTCAGACACACTCTGACACACTGGGAAACTCTCAGAAACTCTCTGGAACTCTCTGACACTCTCAGAAAGTCTCTGAAACTCTCTGACACTCTCTGAAACTCTCTGACACTCTCTGACGCTCTCTGACACTCTCTGAAACTCTGTGACACTCTTTGACAAACTCTGACACTCACTGACACTCTCTGACACTTTTGACACTCTCTGAAACTCTCTGAAACTGTCTGAAACTCTCTGACAATCTCTGACACTCTCTGAATCTCTCTGAATCACTCTGACAATCTGTGACACTCTCTGAAACTCTCTGACACTCTCTGAAACTTTCTGACACTCTCTGAAACTCTCTGAAGCTCTCTGAAACTCTTTGACACTCTCCGGCACACTCAGAATCTGTCAGAAACTCTCAGGCACTCTCTGACACTCTCAGAAATTCTCTGAAACTCTCTGACACTCTCTGAAACCCTCTGACACTCTCTGACACTCTCTGACACTCTCTGAAACTCTTTGACACTCTTTGACACTCTCAGACTATGTCTGACTCTCTCTGAAACTCTCTGAAACTCCCTGACACTGCCTGACACTCTCTGAAGCTTTCTGAAACTCTCTGACACTCTGTCACACACTCTGAAACTCTCTGAAACTCTCGGACACTCTCTGAAACTTTCTGACACTCTCTGAAACTCTCTGAAACTCTTTGTAACTCTCTGACACTCTCAGAAACTCTCAGCAGCTCTGTGAAACTCTCTGACACTCTCTGACACTATCTGACACTCTCTGACACTATCTGAGACTCTCTGAAACTCTCTGACACTCTCTGAAACTCTCTGAAACTCTCTGACACTCTCTGACACTCTCTGACACTCTCTGAAACTCTCTGACACTCTCTGACACTCTCAGACACTCTCTGACACTCTGTGCCACTTTCTGAAACTCTCTGACACTATCTGACACTTTCTGAATCTCTCGGACTCTCTCTGACACTCTCTGACTCTCTCTGAATCTCTCTGAAACTCTCCGACACTGTGTGACACTCCCTGAAACTTTCTGGCACTCTCTGACACTCTCTGAAGATCTCTGGCACTCTCTGAAAATCTCTGACACTCTCTGAAACTCTGTGACACTCTCTGAAAGACTCTGACACTCTCTCACACTCTCAGACACTCTCTGACACTCTCTGACACTTTCTGAAACTCTCTGACACTATCTGACACTCTCTGAAACTCTTTGACACTCTTTGACACTCTCAGACTATGTCTGACACTCTCTGAAATTCTCTGAAACTCTCTGACACTCCCTGACACTCTCTGAAGCTTTCTGAAACTCTCTGACACTCTGGCACACCCTCTGAAACTCTCTGAAACTCTCGGACACTCTCTGAAACTTTCTGACACTCTCTGAAACTCTCTGAAACTCTTTGTAACTCTCTGACACTCTCAGAAACTCTCAGAAGCTCTGTGAAACTCTCTGACACTCTCTGACACTATCTGACACTCTCTGACACTATCTGAGACTCTCTGAAACTCTCTGACACTCTCTGAAACTCTCTGAAACTCTCTGACACTCTCTGATACTCTCTGAAACTCTCTGACACTCTCTGACACTCTCAGACACTCTCTGACACTCTGTGACACTTTCTGAAACTCTCTGACACTATCTGACACTTTCTGAATCTCTCGGACAATCTCTGAATCTCTCTGAAACTCTCCGACACTGTGTGACACTCCCTGAAACTTTCTGGCACTCTCTGACACTCTCTGAAGATCTCTGGCACTCTCTGAAAATCTCTGACACTCTCTGAAACTCTGTGACACTCTCTGAAAGACACTGACACTCTCTCACACTCTCAGACACTCTCTGACACTTTCTGAAACTCTCTGACACTATCTGACTCTTTCTGAAACTCTCGGACACTCTCTGACACACTCTGCAACTCCATGACATTCTGTGACACTCTCTGACACTCTCTGAATCTCTCTGAAAAGCTCTGACACTCTGTGACACTCTCTGAAACTCTCTGAAACTCCCTGACACTCTCTGACTCTCTCTGACACTCTCTGACACTCTCAGACACTCTCTGACACTCTCTGACACTTTCTGAAACTCTCTGACACGGTCTGACACTTTCTGAATCGCTCAGACACTCTCTGAATCTCTCTGAAACTCTCCGACACTCTGTGACACTCTCTGAAACTTTCTGGCACTCTCTGACACTCTCTGAAGATCTCTGGTACTCTCTGAAAATCTCTGACACTCTCTGAAACTCTGTGACACTCTCTGAAAGACTCTGACACTCTCTGACACTCTCTGACACTCTCAGACACTCTCTGACACTCTCTGACGCTTTCTGAAACTCTCTGACACTATCTGACTCTTTCTGAAACTCTCGGCCACTCTCTGACACACTCTGCAACTCTATGACAGTCTGTGACACTCTCTGACACTCTCTGAATCTCTCTGAAAAGCTCTGACACTCTGTGACAATCTCTGAAACTCTCTGAAACTCCCTGACACTCTCTGACTCTCTCTGAAACTTTCTGACACTCTCTGACACTCTGTGAGTCTCTCAGAAACTCTCTGACTCTCTCAGACACACTCTGACACACTGAGAAACTCTCAGAAACTCTCTGGAACTCTCTGACACTCTCAGAAAGTCTCTGAAACTCTCTGACACTCTCTGAAACTCTCTGACACTCTCTGACGCTCTCTGACACTCTCTGAAACTCTGTGACACTCTTTGACACACTCTGACACTCACTGACACTCTCTGACACTTTTGACACTCTCTGAAACTCTCTGAAACTCTCTGAAACTCTCTGACAATCTCTGACACTCTTTGAATCTCTCTGAATCACTCTGACAATCTGTGACACTCTCTGAAACTCTCTGACACTCTCTGAAACTTTCTGACACTGTCTGAAACTCTCTGAAGCTCTCTGAAACTCTTTGACACTCTCCGGCACACTCAGAAACTGTCAGAAACTCTCAGGCACTCTCTGACACTCTCAGAAATTCTCTGAAACTCTCTGACACTCTCTGAAACCCTCTGACACTCTCTGACACTCTCTGACACTCTCTGAAACTCTTTGACACTCTTTGACACTCTCAGTCTATGTCTGACTCTCTCTGAAACTCTCTGAAACTCTCTGACACTCCCTGACACTCTCTGAAGCTTTCTGAAACTCTCTGACACTCTGTCACACACTCTAAAACTCTCTGAAACTCTCGGACACTCTCTGAAACTTTCTGACACTCTCTGAAACTCTCTGAAACTCTTTGTAACTCTCTGACACTCTCAGAAACTCTCAGCAGCTCTGTGAAACTCTCTGACACTCTCTGACACTATCTGACACTCTCTGACACTATCTGAGTCTCTCTGAAACTCTCTGACACTCTCTGAAACTCTCTGAAACTCTCTGACACTCTCTGACACTCTCTGACACTCTCTGAAACTCTCTGACACTCTCTGACACTCTCAGACACTCTCTGACACTCTGTGGCACTTTCTGAAACTCTCTGACACTATCTGACACTTTCTGAATCTCTCGGACTCTCTCTGACACTCTCTGACTCTCTCTGAATCTCTCTGAAACTCTCCGACACTGTGTGACACTCCCTGAAACTTTCTGGCACTCTCTGACACTCTCTGAAGATCTCTGGCACTCTCTGAAAATCTCTGACACTCTCTGAAACTCTGTGACACTCTCTGAAAGACTCTGACACTCTCTCACACTCTCAGACACTCTCTGACACTCTCTGACACTTTCTGAAACTCTCTGACACTATCTGACACTCTCTGAAACTCTTTGACACTCTTTGACACTCTCAGACTATGTCTGACACTCTCTGAAATTCTTTGAAACTCTCTGACACTCCCTGACACTCTCTGAAGCTTTCTGAAACTCTCTGACATTCTGTCACACCCTCTGAAACTCTCTGAAACTCTCGGACACTCTCTGAAACTTTCTGACACTCTCTGAAACTCTCTGAAACTCTTTGTAACTCTCTGACACTCTCAGAAACTCTCAGAAGCTCTGTGAAACTCTCTGACACTCTCTGACACTATCTGACACTCTCTGACACTATCTGAGACTCTCTGAAACTCTCTGACACTCTCTGAAACTCTCTGAAACTCTCTGACACTCTCTGATACTCTCAGACACTCTCTGACACTCTGTGACACTTTCTGAAACTCTCTGACACTATCTGACACTTTCTGAATCTCTCGGACAATCTCTGAATCTCTCTGAAACTCTCCGACACTGTGTGACACTCCCTGAAACTTTCTGGCACTCTCTGACACTCTCTGAAGATCTCTGGCACTCTCTGAAAATCTCTGACACTCTCTGAAACTCTGTGACACTCTCTGAAAGACACTGACACTCTCTCACACTCTCAGACACTCTCTGACACTTTCTGAAACTCTCTGACACTATCTGACTCTTTCTGAAACTCTCGGACACTCTCTGACACACTCTGCAACTCCATGACATTCTGTGACACTCTCTGACACTCTCTGAATCTCTCTGAAAAGCTCTGACACTCTGTGACACTCTCTGAAACTCTCTGAAACTCCCTGACACTCTCTGACTCTCTCTGACACTCTCTGACACTCTCAGACACTCTCTGACACTCTCTGACACTTTCTGAAACTCTCTGACACTTTCTGAATCGCTCAGACACTCTCTGAATCTCTCTGAAACTCTCCGACACTCTGTGACACTCTCTGAAACTTTCTGGCACTCTCTGACACTCTCTGAAGATCTCTGGCACTCTCTGAAAATCTCTGACACTCTCTGAAACTCTGTGACACTCTCTGAAAGACTCTGACACTCTCTGACACTCTATGACACTCTCAGACACTCTCTGACACTCTCTGACACTCTCTGAAACTCTTTGATACTCTTTGACACTCTCAGACTATGTCTGACTCTCTCTGAAACTCTCTGAAACTCTCTGACACTCCCTGACACTCTCTGAAGCTTTCTGAAACTCTCTGACACTCTGTCACACCCTCTGAAACTCTCTGAAACTCTCGGACACTCTCTGAAACTTTCTGACACTCTCTGAAACTCTCTGAAACTCTTTGTAACTCTCTGACACTCTCAGAAACTCTCAGAAGCTCTGTGAAACTCTCTGACACTCTCTGACACTATCTGACACTCTCTGACACTGTCTGACACTATCTGAGACTCTCTGAAACTCTCTGACACTCTCTGAAACTCTCTGAAACTCTCTGACACTCTCTGAATCTCTCTGAATCACTCTGACAATCTGTGACACTCTCTGAAACTCTCTGACACTCTCTGAAACTTTCTGACACTCTCTGAAACTCTCTGAAACTCTCTGAAACTCTCTGACACTCTCTGATACTCTCTGAAACTCTCTGACACTCTCTGACACTCTCAGACACTCTCTGACACTCTGTGACACTTTCTGAAACTCTCTGACACTATCTGACACTTTCTGAATCTCTCGGACAATCTCTGAATCTCTCTGAAACTCTCCGACACTGTGTGACACTCCCTGAAACTTTCTGGCACTCTCTGACACTCTCTGAAGATCTCTGGCACTCTCTGAAAATCTCTGACACTCTCTGAAACTCTGTGACACTCTCTGAAAGACACTGACACTCTCTCACACTCTCAGACACTCTCTGACACTTTCTGAAACTCTCTGACACTATCTGACTCTTTCTGAAACTCTCGGACACTCTCTGACACACTCTGCAACTCCATGACATTCTGTGACACTCTCTGACACTCTCTGAATCTCTCTGAAAAGCTCTGACACTCTGTGACACTCTCTGAAACTCTCTGAAACTCCCTGACACTCTCTGACTCTCTCTGACACTCTCTGACACTCTCAGACACTCTCTGACACTCTCTGACACTTTCTGAAACTCTCTGACACGGTCTGACACTTTCTGAATCGCTCAGACACTCTCTGAATCTCTCTGAAACTCTCCGACACTCTGTGACACTCTCTGAAACTTTCTGGCACTCTCTGACACTCTCTGAAGATCTCTGGCACTCTCTGAAAATCTCTGACACTCTCTGAAACTCTGTGACACTCTCTGAAAGACTCTGACACTCTCTGACACTCTCTGACACTCTCAGACACTCTCTGACACTCTCTGACACTCTCTGAAACTCTTTGATACTCTTTGACACTCTCAGACTATGTCTGACTCTCTCTGAAACTCTCTGAAACTCTCTGACACTCCCTGACACTCTCTGAAGCTTTCTGAAACTCTCTGACACTCTGTCACACCCTCTGAAACTCTCTGAAACTCTCGGACACTCTCTGAAACTTTCTGACACTCTCTGAAACTCTCTGAAACTCTTTGTAACTCTCTGACACTCTCAGAAACTCTCAGAAGCTCTGTGAAACTCTCTGACACTCTCTGACACTATCTGACACTCTCTGACACTGTCTGACACTATCTGAGACTCTCTGAAACTCTCTGACACTCTCTGAAACTCTCTGAAACTCTCTGACACTCTCTGAATCTCTCTGAATCACTCTGACAATCTGTGACACTCTCTGAAACTCTCTGACGCTCTCTGAAACTTTCTGACACTCTCTGAAACTCTCTGAAGCTCTCTGAAACTCTTTGACACTCTCCGGCACACTCAGAAACTGTCAGAAACTCTCAGGCACTCTCTGACACTCTCAGAAATTCTCTGAAACTCTCTGACACTCTCTGAAACCCTCTGACACTCTCTGACAATCTCTGACACTCTCTGAAACTCTTTGACACTCTTTGGCACTCTCAGACTATGTCTGACTCTCTCTGAAACTCTCTGAAACTCTCTGACACTCCCTGACACTCTCTGAAGCTTTCTGAAACTCTCTGACACTCTGTCACACCCTCTGAAACTCTCTGAAACTCTCGGACACTCTCTGAAACTTTCTGACACTCTCTGAAACTCTCTGAAACTCTTTGTAACTCTCTGACACTCTAAGAAACTCTCAGAAGCTCTTTGAAACTCTCTGACACTCTCTGACACTATCTGACACTCTCTGACACTATCTGAGACTCTCTGAAACTCTCTGACACTTTCTGAAACTCTCTGACACTATCTGACACTTTCTGAATCTCTCGGACTCTCTCTGACACTCTCTGACTCTCTCTGAATCTCTCTGAAACTCTCCGACACTGTGTGACACTCCCTGAAACTTTCTGGCACTCTCTGACACTCTCTGAAGATCTCTGGCACTCTCTGAAAATCTCTGACACTCTCTGAAACTCTGTGGCACTCTCTGAAAGACTCTGACACTCTCTCACACTCTCAGACACTCTCTGACACTCTCTGACACTTTCTGAAACTCTCTGACACTATCTGACTCTTTCTGAAACTCTCGGACACTCTCTGACACACTCTGCAACTCTGTGACATTCTGTGACACTCTCTGACACTCTCTGAATCTCTCTGAAAAGCTCTGACACTCTGTGACACTCTCTGAAACTCTCTGAAACTCCCTGACACTCTCTGACTCTCTCTGACACTCTCTGACACTCTCAGACACTCTCTGACACTCTCTGACACTTTCTGAAACTCTCTGACACTATCTGACACTTTCTGAATCTCTCAGACACTCTCTGAATCTCTCTGAAACTCTCCGACACTCTGTGACACTCTCTGAAACTTTCTGGCACACTGACACTCTCTGAAGATCTCTGGCACTCTCTGAAAATCTCTGACACTCTCTGAAACTCTGTGACACTCTCTGAAAGACTCTGACACTCTCTGACACTCTCAGACACTCTCTGACACTCTCTGACGCTTTCTGAAACTCTCTGACACTATCTGACTCTTTCTGAAACTCTCGGCCACTCTCTGACACACTCTGCAACTCTATGACACTCTGTGACACTCTCTGACACTCTCTGACACTCTCTGAATCTCTCTGAAAAGCTCTGACACTCTGTGACACTCTCTGAAACTCTCTGAAACTCCCTGACACTCTCTGACTCTCTCTGAAACTTTCTGACACTCTCTGACACTCTGTGACACTCTCAGAAACTCTCTGACTCTCTCAGACACACTCTGACACACTCAGAAACTCTCAGAAACTCTCTGGAACTCTCTGACACTCTCAGAAAGTCTCTGAAACTCTCTGACACTCTCTGAAACTCTCTGACACTCTCTGACGCTCTCTGACACTCTCTGAAACTCTGTGACACTCTTTGACACTCTCTGACACTCACTGACACTCTCTGACACTTTCTGACACTCTCTGAAACTCTCTGAAACTGTCTGAAACTCTCTGACAATCTCTGACACTCTCTGAATCTCTCTGAATCACTCTGACAATCTGTGTCACTCTCTGAAACTCTCTGACACTCTCTGAAACTTTCTGACACTCTCTGAAACTCTCTGAAGCTCTCTGAAACTCTCTGACACACTCTGACACACTCTGACACTCTCTGAAACTCTCTGAAACTCTCTGAGACTCTGCGACACTCTGTAACTCTCTGAAACTCCCTGACACTCTCTGACACTCTCTGAACATCTCTGAAACTCTCTGAAAATCTCTGACACTCTCTGACACTCTGTGACACTCTTAGATACTCTCTGACTCCCGCAGACACACTTCGACACACTCAGAAACTCTCAGAAACTCTCTGGCACTCTCTGACACTATCAAAACCTCTCTGAAACTCTTTGACACTCTCTGAAACTCTCTGACACCCTCTGAAACACTTTGACACTCTTTGATACTCTCAGACACTGTCTGACTCTCTCTGAAACTCTCTGACACTCTCTGAAACTGTCTGACACTCTGTGACAATCTCTGACACTCTCTGAATCTCTCTGAAGCACTCTGACACTCTGTGACACACTCTGAAACTCTCTGACACTCTCTGAAACTATCTGACACTCTCTGAAACTCTCAGAAACACTCAGGAACTCTCTGAAACTCTCTGACACTCTCTGACACTCTGCGACACTCTCTGAAATTCTCTGACAATCTCTGACACTCTCTGACAAACTTAGAAAGTCTCAGAAACTCTCTGACAGAACCTGAAACTCTCAGACACTCTCTGAAACTCTCTGACACTCTCTGACACTCTGTGACACTCTCCGAAATTCGCTGACAATCTCTGACACTCACTGAGAAACTCACAAACTCTCAGAAACTCTCGGACACTCTCTGAAACTCTCTGACTCTCTCAGAAACACTCAGAAACTCTCTGAAACTCTCTGACACTCTCTGACACTCTCCGACAAACTCAGAAACTCTCAGAAACTCTCTGACACTCTCTGACACTCGCTGACTCTCTCTGACTCTCGCTGACACTCTCTGATACTCTCTGACAATCACTGACACTATCTGACAATCTCTGAATCTCTCTGAAAAGCTCTGACACTCTGTGACACTCTCTGAAACTCTCTGAAACTCCCTGACACTCTCTGACTCTCTCTGAAACTTTCTGACACTCTCTGACACTCTGTGACACTCTCAGAAACTCTCTGACTCTCTCAGACACACTCTGACACACTCAGAAACTCTCAGAAACTCTCTGGAACTCTCTGACACTCTCAGAAAGTCTCTGAAACTCTCTGACACTCTCTGAAACTCTCTGACACTCTCTGACGCTCTCTGACACTCTCTGAAACTCTGTGACACTCTTTGACACTCTCTGACACTCACTGACACTCTCTGACACTTTCTGACACTCTCTGAAACTCTCTGAAACTGTCTGAAACTCTCTGACAATCTCTGACACTCTCTGAATCTCTCTGAATCACTCTGACAATCTGTGTCACTCTCTGAAACTCTCTGACACTCTCTGAAACTTTCTGACACTCTCTGAAACTCTCTGAAGCTCTCTGAAACTCTCTGAAACTCTCTGACACACTCTGACACTCTCTGAAACTCTCTGAAACTCTCTGAGACTCTGCGACACTCTGTAACTCTCTGAAACTCCCTGACACTCTCTGACACTCTCTGAACATCTCTGAAACTCTCTGAAAATCTCTGACACTCTCTGACACTCTGTGACACTCTTAGATACTCTCTGACTCCCGCAGACACACTTCGACACACTCAGAAACTCTCAGAAACTCTCTGGCACTCTCTGACACTATCAAAACCTCTCTGAAACTCTTTGACACTCTCTGAAACTCTCTGACACCCTCTGAAACACTTTGACACTCTTTGATACTCTCAGACACTGTCTGACTCTCTCTGAAACTCTCTGACACTCTCTGAAACTGTCTGACACTCTGTGACAATCTCTGACACTCTCTGAATCTCTCTGAAGCACTCTGACACTATCTGACACTCTCTGAAACTCTCAGAAACACTCAGGAACTCTCTGAAACTCTCTGACACTCTCTGACACTCTGCGACACTCTCTGAAATTCTCTGACAATCTCTGACACTCTCTGACAAACTTAGAAAGTCTCAGAAACTCTCTGACAGAACCTGAAACTCTCAGACACTCTCTGAAACTCTCTGACACTCTCTGACACTCTGTGACACTCTCCGAAATTCGCTGACAATCTCTGACACTCACTGAGAAACTCACAAACTCTCAGAAACTCTCGGACACTCTCTGAAACTCTCTGACTCTCTCAGAAACACTCAGAAACTCTCTGAAACTCTCTGACACTCTCTGACACTCGCTGACTCTCTCTGACTCTCGCTGACACTCTCTGATACTCTCTGACAATCACTGACACTATCTGACAATCTCTGAAACTCTCTGACACACACTGACACCCTGTGACACTCTCTGAAACTCTCTGACACTCGCTGACACTCTCTGACTCTCGCTGCCAATCTCTGATACTCTCTGACACTCACTGTCACTATCTGACACTCTCTGAAACTCTCTGACACTCACTGACACTCTGTGACACTCTCTGAAACTCTCTGACACTCCCTGACTCTCTCTGACACTCTCTGAAACTCTCTGACACTCACTGACACTCTGTGACACTCTCTGAAACTCTCTGAAACTCTCTGATACTCTCTGACATTCTCTGAAACTCTTCGACACTCTCTGACACTCTCAGATACTGTCTGACACTCTCTGACACTCGCTGACTCTCTCTGACTCTCGCTGACACTCTCTGATACTCTCTGACAATCACTGACACTATCTGACAATCTCTGAATCTCTCTGAAAAGCTCTGACACTCTGTGACACTCTCTGAAACTCTCTGAAACTCCCTGACACTCTCTGACTCTCTCTGAAACTTTCTGACACTCTCTGACACTCTGTGACACTCTCAGAAACTCTCTGACTCTCTCAGACACACTCTGACACACTCAGAAACTCTCAGAAACTCTCTGGAACTCTTTGACACTCTCAGAAAGTCTCTGAAACTCTCTGACACTCTCTGAAACTCTCTGACACTCTCTGACGCTCTCTGACACTCTCTGAAACTCTGTGACACTCTTTGACACTCTCTGACACTCACTGACACTCTCTGACACTTTCTGACACTCTCTGAAACTCTCTGAAACTGTCTGAAACTCTCTGACAATCTCTGACACTCTCTGAATCTCTCTGAATCACTCTGACAATCTGTGTCACTCTCTGAAACTCTCTGACACTCTCTGAAACTTTCTGACACTCTCTGAAACTCTCTGAAGCTCTCTGAAACTCTCTGAAACTCTCTGACACACTCTGACACTCTCTGAAACTCTCTGAAACTCTCTGAGACTCTGCGACACTCTGTAACTCTCTGAAACTCCATGACACTCTCTGACACTCTCTGAACATCTCTGAAACTCTCTGAAAATCTCTGACACTCTCTGACACTCTGTGACACTCTTAGATACTCTCTGACTCCCGCAGACACACTTCGACACACTCAGAAACTCTCAGAAACTCTCTGGCACTCTCTGACACTATCAAAACCTCTCTGAAACTCTTTGACACTCTCTGAAACTCTCTGACACCCTCTGAAACACTTTGACACTCTTTGATACTCTCAGACACTGTCTGACTCTCTCTGAAACTCTCTGACACTCTCTGAAACTGTCTGACACTCTGTGACAATCTCTGACACTCTCTGAATCTCTCTGAAGCACTCTGACACTCTGTGACACACTCTGAAACTCTCTGACACTCTCTGAAACTATCTGACACTCTCTGAAACTCTCAGAAACACTCAGGAACTCTCTGAAACTCTCTGACACTCTCTGACACTCTGCGACACTCTCTGAAATTCTCTGACAATCTCTGACACTCTCTGACAAACTTAGAAAGTCTCAGAAACTCTCTGACAGAACCTGAAACTCTCAGACACTCTCTGAAACTCTCTGACACTCTCTGACACTCTGTGACACTCTCCGAAATTCGCTGACAATCTCTGACACTCACTGAGAAACTCACAAACTCTCAGAAACTCTCGGACACTCTCTGAAACTCTCTGACTCTCTCAGAAACACTCAGAAACTCTCTGAAACTCTCTGACACTCTCTGACACTCGCTGACTCTCTCTGACTCTCGCTGACACTCTCTGATACTCTCTGACAATCACTGACACTATCTGACAATCTCTGAAACTCTCTGACACACACTGACACTCTGTGACACTCTCTGAAACTCTCTGACACTCGCTGACACTCTCTGACTCTCGCTGCCAATCTCTGATACTCTCTGACACTCACTGTCACTATCTGACACTCTCTGAAACTCTCTGACACTCACTGACACTCTGTGACACTCTCTGAAACTCTCTGACACTCCCTGACTCTCTCTGACACTCTCTGAAACTCTCTGACACTCACTGACACTCTGTGACACTCTCTGAAACTCTCTGAAACTCTCTGATACTCTCTGACATTCTCTGAAACTCTTCGACACTCTCTGACACTCTCAGATACTGTCTGACACTCTCTGAAACTCTCTGACTCACTCTGACACTCCCTGACACGCTCTGACACTCCCTGACACTCTCTGAGATCTCTCTCTGAAGCTCTCTGACACTCTGTGACACTCTCTGAAACTTTCTGGCACTCTCTGACACTCTCTGAAGATCTCTGAAACTCTCTGAAAATCTCTGACACTCTGTGACACTCTCTGAAACTCTCTGACACTCTCTGACTCTCTCCGACACACTCAGAAACTGGCAGAAACTCTCAGGCACTCTCTGACACTCTCAGAAAGTCTCTGAAACTCTCTGACACTCTCTGATACTCTTTGACACTCTTTGACGCTCTCAGACACTGTCTGAATCTCTGTGAAACTCTCTACTCTCTCTGACATTCTCTGACACTCTCTGAAGCTCTCTGATACACTCTGACACTCTGTGACACTCTCTGAAATTCTCTAAAAGTCTATGACACTCTCTGAAACATTCTGACACTCTCTGAAACACTCTGAAGCTCTCTGAAACTCTCTGAAACTCTCTGACAATCTCAGAAACTCTCAAAAACTCTCTGACACTCTCTGACACTCTCCGACAAACTCAGAGACTCTCTGAAACTCTCTGACACTCTCTGACACTCGCTGACTCTCTCTGACTCTCGCTGACACTCTCTGATACTCTCTGACACTCTCTGACACTCACTGACATTCTCTGAAGCTTTCTGAAACTCTCTGACACTCTGTGACACCCTCTGAGACTCTCTGAAACTCTCTGACAATCTCTTAAACTTTCTGACACTCTCTGAAACTCTCTGAAACTCTCTGAAACTCTCTGCAACTCTCTGACACTCTCAGAAACTCTCAGAAGCTCTCTGAAACTCTCTGACACTCTCTGACACTCTCTGACACTCACTGACACTATCTGCGACTCTCTGAAAATCTCTGACACTCTCTGAAACTCTCTGATACTCTCTGACTCTCTGACACTCTCTGAAACTCTCTGACACTCTCTGACACTCTTAGACACTCTCTGACGCTCTGTGACACTTTCTGAAACTCTCTGACACTATCTGACACTTTCTGAATCTCTCGGACACTCTCTGAATCTCTCTGAAACTCTCCGACACTCTGTGACACTCTCTGAAACTTTCTGGCACTCTCTGACACTCTCTGAAGATCTCTGACACTCTCTGAAACTCTGTGACACTCTCTGAAACACTCCGACACTCTCTGACACTCTCAGAAACTCTCTGACACTCTCTGACACTTTCTGAAACTCTCTGACACTATCTGACTCTTTCTGAAACTCTCTGACACTCCCTGAATCTCTCTGACACTCTCTGAAACTCTCTGACACTCACTGACACTCTGTGACACTCTCTGAAACTCTCTGAAACTCTCTGACACTCTCTGACATTCTCTGAAACTCTTCGACACTCTCTGACACTCTCAGATACTGTCTGACACTCTCTGATACTCTCTGACTCACTCTCACACTCCCTGACACTCTGTGACAGTCTCTGAAACTCTCTGAAGCTCTCTGACACTCTGTGACACTCTCTGATACTCTCTGACAATCTCTGAAACTCTCTGACACTCTCTGACTCTCTCCGACACACTCAGAAACTGGCAGAAACTCTCAGGCACTCTCTGACACTCTCAGAAAGTCTCTGAAACTCTCTGACACTCTCTGAAACTCTTTGACACTCTTTGACGCTCTCAGACACTGTCTGAATCTCTGTGAAACTCTCTACTCTCTCTGACATTCTCTGACACTCTCTGAAGCTCTCTGATACTCTCTGACACTCTGTGACACTCTCTGAAACACTTTGACACTCTTTGATACTCTCAGACACTGTCTGACTCTCTCTGAAACTCTCTGACACTCTCTGAAACTGTCTGACACTCTGTGACAATCTCTGACACTCTCTGAATCTCTCTGAAGCACTCTGACACTCTGTGACACACTCTGAAACTCTCTGACACTCTCTGACACTCTGTGACACTCTCCGAAATTCGCTGACAATCTCTGACACTCACTGAGAAACTCACAAACTCTCAGAAACTCACGGACACTCTCTGAAACTCTCTGACTCTCTCAGAAACACTCAGAAACTCTCTGAAACTCTCTGACACTCTCTGACACTCTCCGACAAACTCAGAAACTCTCAGAAACTCTCTGACACTCTCTGACACTCGCTGACTCTCTCTGACTCTCGCTGACACTCTCTGATACTCTCTGACAATCACTGACACTATCTGACAATCTCTGAAACTCTCTGACACACACTGACACTCTGTGACACTCTCTGAAACTCTCTGACACTCGCTGACACTCTCTGACTCTCGCTGCCAATCTCTGATACTCTCTGACACTCACTGTCACTATCTGACACTCTCTGAAACTCTCTGACACTCACTGACACTCTGTGACACTCTCTGAAACTCTCTGACACTCCCTGACTCTCTCTGACACTCTCTGAAACTCTCTGACACTCACTGACACTCTGTGACACTCTCTGAAACTCTCTGAAACTCTCTGATACTCTCTGACATTCTCTGAAACTCTTCGACACTCTCTGACACTCTCAGATACTGTCTGACACTCTCTGAAACTCTCTGACTCACTCTGACACTCCCTGACACGCTCTGACACTCCCTGACACTCTCTGAGATCTCTCTCTGAAGCTCTCTGACACTCTGTGACACTCTCTGAAACTTTCTGGCACTCTCTGACACTCTCTGAAGATCTCTGAAACTCTGAAAATCTCTGACACTCTGTGACACTCTCTGAAACTCTCTGACACTCTCTGACTCTCTCCGACACACTCAGAAACTGGCAGAAACTCTCAGGCACTCTCTGACACTCTCAGAAAGTCTCTGAAACTCTCTGACACTCTCTGATACTCTTTGACACTCTTTGACGCTCTCAGACACTGTCTGAATCTCTGTGAAACTCTCTACTCTCTCTGACATTCTCTGACACTCTCTGAAGCTCTCTGATACACTCTGACACACTGTGACACTCTCTGAAATTCTCTAAAAGTCTATGACACTCTCTGAAACATTCTGACACTCTCTGAAACACTCTGAAGCTCTCTGAAACTCTCTGAAACTCTCTGACAATCTCAGAAACTCTCAAAAACTCTCTGACACTCTCTGACACTCTCCGACAAACTCAGAGACTCTCTGAAACTCTCTGACACTCTCTGACACTCGCTGACTCTCTCTGACTCTCGCTGACACTCTCTGATACTCTCTGACACTCTCTGACACTCACTGACATTCTCTGAAGCTTTCTGAAACTCTCTGACACTCTGTGACACCCTCTGAGACTCTCTGAAACTCTCTGACAATCTCTTAAACTTTCTGACACTCTCTGAAACTCTCTGAAACTCTCTGAAACTCTCTGCAACTCTCTGACACTCTCAGAAACTCTCAGAAGCTCTCTGAAACTCTCTGAAACTCTCTGACACTCTCTGACACTCACTGACACTATCTGCGACTCTCTGAAAATCTCTGACACTCTCTGAAACTCTCTGATACTCTCTGACTCTCTGACACTCTCTGAAACTCTCTGACACTCTCTGACACTCTCAGACACTCTCTGACGCTCTGTGACACTTTCTGAAACTCTCTGACACTATCTGACACTTTCTGAATCTCTCGGACACTCTCTGAATCTCTCTGAAACTCTCCGACACTCTGTGACACTCTCTGAAACTTTCTGGCACTCTCTGACACTCTCTGAAGATCTCTGACACTCTCTGAAACTCTGTGACACTCTCTGAAACACTCCGACACTCTCTGACACTCTCAGAAACTCTCTGACACTCTCTGACACTTTCTGAAACTCTCTGACACTATCTGACTCTTTCTGAAACTCTCTGACACTCCCTGAATCTCTCTGACACTCTCTGAAACTCTCTGACACTCACTGACACTCTGTGACACTCTCTGAAACTTTCTGGCACTCTCTGACACTCTCTGAAGATCTCTGACACTCTCTGAAACTCTGTGACACTCTCTGAAACACTCCGACACTCTCTGACACTCTCAGAAACTCTCTGACACTATCTGACACTTTCTGAATCTCTCGGACACTCTCTGAATCTCTCTGAAACTCTCCGACACTCTGTGACACTCTCTGAAACTTTCTGGCACTCTCTGACACTCTCTGAAGATCTCTGACACTCTCTGAAACATTCTGACACTCTCTGAAACACTCTGAAGCTCTCTGAAACTCTCTGAAACTCTCTGACAATCTCAGAAACTCTCAAAAACTCTCTGACACTCTCTGACACTCTCCGACAAACTCAGAGACTCTCTGAAACTCTCTGACACTCTCTGACACTCGCTGACTCTCTCTGACTCTCGCTGACACTCTCTGATACTCTCTGACACTCTCTGACACTCACTGACATTCTCTGAAGCTTTCTGAAACTCTCTGACACTCTGTGACAC
Source organism: Heterodontus francisci (assembly GCF_036365525.1). Taxonomy (NCBI): domain Eukaryota; kingdom Metazoa; phylum Chordata; class Chondrichthyes; order Heterodontiformes; family Heterodontidae; genus Heterodontus; species Heterodontus francisci. The sequence goes on along the minus strand of NW_027140543.1, from coordinate 4,945,898 downwards.
CCTCTGAGACTCTCTGAAACTCTCTGACAATCTCTTAAACTTTCTGACACTCTCTGAAACTCTCTGAAACTCTCTGAAACTCTCTGCAACTCTCTGACACTCTCAGAAACTCTCAGAAGCTCTCTGAAACTCTCTGAAACTCTCTGACACTCTCTGACACTCACTGACACTATCTGCGACTCTCTGAAAATCTCTGACACTCTCTGAAACTCTCTGATACTCTCTGACTCTCTGACACTCTCTGAAACTCTCTGACACTCTCTGACACTCTCAGACACTCTCTGACGCTCTGTGACACTTTCTGAAACTCTCTGACACTATCTGACACTTTCTGAATCTCTCGGACACTCTCTGAATCTCTCTGAAACTCTCCGACACTCTGTGACACTCTCTGAAACTTTCTGGCACTCTCTGACACTCTCTGAAGATCTCTGACACTCTCTGAAACTCTGTGACACTCTCTGAAACACTCCGACACTCTCTGACACTCTCAGAAACTCTCTGACACTCTCTGACACTTTCTGAAACTCTCTGACACTATCTGACTCTTTCTGAAACTCTCTGACACTCCCTGAATCTCTCTGACACTCTCTGAAACTCTCTGACACTCACTGACACTCTGTGACACTCTCTGAAACTCTCTGAAACTCTCTGACACTCTCTGACATTCTCTGAAACTCTTCGACACTCTCTGACACTCTCAGATACTGTCTGACACTCTCTGATACTCTCTGACTCACTCTCACACTCCCTGACACTCTGTGACACTCTCTGAAACTCTCTGAAGCTCTCTGACACTCTGTGACACTCTCTGATACTCTCTGACAATCTCTGAAACTTTCTGACACTCTCTGACTCTCTCCGACACACTCAGAAACTGGCAGAAACTCTCAGGCACTCTCTGACACTCTCAGAAAGTCTCTGAAACTCTCTGACACTCTCTGAAACTCTTTGACACTCTTTGACGCTCTCAGACACTGTCTGAATCTCTGTGAAACTCTCTACTCTCTCTGACATTCTCTGACACTCTCTGAAGCTCTCTGATACTCTCTGACACTCTGTGACACTCTCTGAAACACTTTGACACCCTTTGATACTCTCAGACACTGTCTGACTCTCTCTGAAACTCTCTGACACTCTCTGAAACTGTCTGACACTCTGTGACAATCTCTGACACTCTCTGAATCTCTCTGAAGCACTCTGACACTCTGTGACACACTCTGAAACTCTCTGACACTCTCTGAAACTATCTGACACTCTCTGAAACTCTCAGAAACACTCAGGAACTCTCTGAAACTCTCTGACACTCTCTGACACTCTGCGACACTCTCTGAAATTCTCTGACAATCTCTGACACTCTCTGACAAACTTAGAAAGTCTCAGAAACTCTCTGACAGAACCTGAAACTCTCAGACACTCTCTGAAACTCTCTGACACTCTCTGACACTCTGTGACACTCTCCGAAATTCGCTGACAATCTCTGACACTCACTGAGAAACTCACAAACTCTCAGAAACTCTCGGACACTCTCTGAAACTCTCTGACTCTCTCAGAAACACTCAGAAACTCTCTGAAACTCTCTGACACTCTCTGACACTCTCCGACAAACTCAGAAACTCTCAGAAACTCTCTGACACTCTCTGACACTCGCTGACTCTCTCTGACTCTCGCTGACACTCTCTGATACTCTCTGACAATCACTGACACTATCTGACAATCTCTGAAACTCTCTGACACACACTGACACTCTGTGACACTCTCTGAAACTCTCTGACACTCGCCGACACTCTCTGACTCTCGCTGCCAATCTCTGATACTCTCTGACACTCACTGTCACTATCTGACACTCTCTGAAACTCTCTGACACTCACTGACACTCTGTGACACTCTCTGAAACTCTCTGACACTCCCTGACTCTCTCTGACACTCTCTGAAACTCTCTGACACTCACTGACACTCTGTGACACTCTCTGAAACTTTCTGGCACTCTCTGACACTCTCTGAAGGTCTCTGACACTCTCTGAAACTCTGTGACACTCTCTGAAACACTCCGACACTCTCTGACACTCTCAGAAACTCTCTGACACTCTCTGACACTTTCTGAAACTCTCTGACACTATCTGACTCTTTCTGAAACTCTCTGACACGCCCTGAATCTCTCTGACACTCTCTGAAACTCTCTGACACTCACTGACACTCTGTGACACTCTCTGAAATTCTCTAAAAGTCTATGACACTCTCTGAAACATTCTGACACTCTCTGAAACACTCTGAAGCTCTCTGAAACTCTCTGAAACTCTCTGACAATCTCAGAAACTCTCAGAAACTCTCTGACACTCTCTGACACTCTCCGACAAACTCAGAGACTCTCTGAAACTCTCTGACACTCTCTGACACTCGCTGACTCTCTCTGACTCTAACTGACACTCTCTGATACTCTCTGACACTCTCTGACACTCACTGACATTCTCTGAAGCTTTCTGAAACTCTCTGACAGTCTGTGACACCCTCTGAGACTCTCTGAAACTCTCTGACAATCTCTTAAACTTTCTGACACTCTCTGAAACTCTCTGAAACTCTCTGAAACTCTCTGCAACTCTCTGACACTCTCAGAAACTCTCAGAAGCTCTCTGAAACTCTCTGACACTCTCTGACACTCTCTGACACTCACTGACACTATCTGCGACTCTCTGAAAATCTCTGACACTCTCTGAAACTCTCTGATACTCTCTGACTCTCTGACACTCTCTGAAACTCTCTGTCACTCTCTGACACTCTCAGACACTCTCTGACGCTCTGTGACACTTTCTGAAACTCTCTGACACTATCTGACACTTTCTGAAGCTCTCGGACACTCTCTGAATCTCTCTGAAACTCTCCGACACTCTGTGACACTCTCTGAAACTTTCTGGCACTCTCTGACACTCTCTGAAGATCTCTGACACTCTCTGAAACTCTGTGACACTCTCTGAAACACTCCGACACTCTCTGACACTCTCAGAAACTCTCTGACACTCTCTGACACTTTCTGAAACTCTCTGACACTATCTGACTCTTTCTGAAACTCTCTGACACTCCCTGAATCTCTCTGACACTCTCTGAAACTCTCTGACACTCACTGACACTCTGTGACACTCTCTGAAACTCTCTGAAACTCTCTGACACTCTCTGACATTCTCTGAAACTCTTCGACACTCTCTGACACTCTCAGATACTGTCTGACACTCTCTGAAACTCTCTGACTCACTCTCACACTCCCTGACACTCTGTGACACGCTCTGAAACTCTCTGAAGCTCTCTGACACTCTGTGACACTCTCTGAAACTCTCTGACAATCTCTGAAACTCTCTGACACTCTCTGACTCTCTCCGACACACTCAGAAACTGGCAGAAACTCTCAGGCACTCTCTGACACTCTCAGAAAGTCTCTGAAACTCTCTGACACTCTCTGATACTCTTTGACACTCTTTGACGCTCTCAGACACTGTCTGAATCTCTGTGAAACTCTCTACTCTCTCTGACATTCTCTGACACTCTCTGAAGCTCTCTGATACTCTCTGACACTCTGTGAAACTCTCTGAAATTCTCTAAAAGTCTATGAAACTCTCTGAAACATTCTGACACTCTCTGAAACACTCTGAAGCTCTCTGAAACTCTCTGAAACTCTCTGACAATCTCAGAAACTCTCAGAAACTCTCTGACACTCTCTGACACTCTCCGACAAACTCAGAGACTCTCTGAAACTCTATGAAACTCTCTGAAACTCGCTGACTCTCTCTGACTCTCACTGACACTCTCTGATACTCTCTGACACTCTCTGACACTCACTGACATTCTCTGAAGCTTTCTGAAACTCTCTGACACTCTGTGACACCCTCTGAGACTCTCTGAAACTCTCTGACAATCTCTTAAACTTTCTGACACTCTCTGAAACTCTCTGCAACTCTCTGACACTCTCAGAAACTCTCAGAAGAACTCTGAAACTCTCTGACACTCTCTGACACTCCCTGACACTCACTGACACTATCTGCAACTCTCTGCAAATCTCTGAAACTCTCTGAAACTCTCTGATACTCTCTGACACTCTCTGACACTCTCTGAAACTCTATGACACTCTCTGACACTCTCAGACACTCTCTGACGCTCTGTGACACTTTCTGAAACTCTCTGACACTATCTGACACTTTCTGAATCTCTCGGACACTCTCTGAATCTCTCTGAAACTCTCCGACACTCTGTGACACTCTCTGAAACTTTCTGGCACTCTCTGACACTCTCTGAAGATCTCTGACTCTCTCTGAAACACTCTGAAGCTCTCTGAAACTCTCTGAAACTCTCTGACAATCTCAGAAACTCGCAGAAACTCTCTGACACTCTCTGACACTCTCCGACAAACTCAGAGACTCTCTGAAACTCTCTGACACTCTCTGACACTCGCTGACTCTCTCTGACTCTCGCTGACACTCTCTGATACTCTCTGACACTCTCTGACACTCACTGACATTCTCTGAAGCTTTCTGAAACTCTCTGACACTCTGTGACACCCCCTGAGACTCTCTTAAACTCTCTGACAATCTCTTAAACATTCTGACACTCTCTGAAACTCTCTGAAACTCTCTGAAACTCTCTGCAACTCTCTGACACTCTCAGAAACTCTCAGAAGCTCTCTGAAACTCTCTGACACTCTCTGACACTCCCTGACACTCACTGACACTATCTGCGACTCTCTGAAAATCTCTGACACTCTCTGAAACTCTCTGATACTCTCTGACACTCTCTGAAACTCTCTGACACTCTCTGACACTCTCAGACACTCTATGACGCTCTGTGACACTTTCTGAAACTCTCTGACACTATCTGACACTTTCTGAATCTCTCGGACACTCTCTGAATCTCTCTGAAACTCTCCGACACTCTGTGACACTCTCTGAAACTTTTTGGCTCTCTCTGACACTCTCTGAAGATCTTTGACACTCTCTGAAACTCTGTGACACTCTCTGAAACACTCCGACACTCTCTGACACTCTCAGACACTCTCTGACACTCTCAGATACTGTCTGACACTCTCTGAAACTCTCTGACTCACTCTGACACTCCCTGACACGCTCTGACACTCCCTGACACTCTCTGAGATCTCTCTCTGAAGCTCTCTGACACTCTGTGACACTCTCTGAAACTTTCTGGCATTCTCTGACACTCTCTGAAGATCTCTGAAACTCTCTGAAAATCTCTGACACTCTGTGACACTCTCTGAAACTCTCTGACACTCTCTGACACTCTCCGACACACTCAGAAACTGGCAGAAACTCTCAGGCACTCTCTGACACTCTCAGAATGTCTCTGAAACTCTCTGACACTCTCTGAAACTCTTTGACACTCTTTGAAGCTCTCAGACACTGTCTGAATCTCTGTGAAACTCTCTACTCTCTCTGACATTCTCTGACACTCTCTGAAGCTCTCTGATACTCTCTGACACTCTGTGACACTCTCTGAAATTCTCTAAAAGTCTATGACACTCTCTGAAACTTTCTGACACTCTCTGAAACACTCTGAAGCTCTCTGAAACTCTCTGAAACTCTCTGACAATCTCAGAAACTCTCAGAAACTCTCTGACACTCTCTGACACTCTCCGACACTCCCTGACACTCACTGACATTATCTGCGACTCTCTGAAAATCTCTGACACTCTCTGAAACTCTCTGATACTCTCTGACACTCTCTGACACTCTCTGAAACTCTCTGACACTCTCTGAAAATCTCTGACACTCTCTGAAACTCTCTGATACTCTCTGACACTCTCTGACTCTCTCTGACACTCTCTGACACTCTCCGACACTCTCCGACACTCACTGACACTATCTGCGACTCTCTGAAAATCTCTGACACTCTCTGAAACTCTCTGATACTCTCTGACACTCTCTGACTCTCTCTGACACTCTCTGACACTCTCAGAAACTCTCTGACACTCTCTGACACTCTCTGACACTCCCTGACACTTACTGACACTATCTGCGACTCTCTGAAAATCTCTGACACTCTCTGAAACTCTCTGATACTCTCTGACACTCTCTGACACTCTCTGACTCTCTCAGACACACTCCGACACACTCAGAAACTCTCAGAAACTCCCTGGAACTCTCTGACACTCTCAGAAAGTCTCTGAAACTCTCTGACACACTCTGAAACTCTCTGACACTCTCTGACACTCTCTGACACTCTGTGACACCCTCTGAGACTCTCTGAAACTCTCTGTCAATCTCTTAAACTTTCTGACACTCTCTGAAACTCTCTGAAACTCTCTGCAACTCTCTGACACTCTCAGAAACTCTCAGAAGCTCTCTGAAACTCTCTGACACTCTCTGACACTCCCTGACACTCACTGACACTATCTGCGACTCTCTGAAAATCTCTGAAACTCTCTGAAACTCTCTGATACTCTCTGACACTCTCTGACACTCTCTGACACTCTCTGACACTCTCAGACACTCTCTGACGCTCTGTGACACTTTCTGAAACTCTCTGACACTATCTGACACTTTCTGAATCTCTCGGACACTCTCTGAATCTCTCTGAAACTCTCCGACACTCTGTGACACTCTCTGAAACTTTCTGGCACTCTCTGACACTCTCTGAAGATCTCTGACACTCTCTGAAACTCTGTGACACTCTCTGAAACACTCCGACACTCTCTGACACTCTCAGACACTCTCTGACACTCTCAGATACTGTCTGACACTCTCTGAAACTCTCTGACTCACTCTGACACTCCCTGACACGCTCTGACACTCCCTGACACTCTCTGAGATCTCTCTCTGAAGCTCTCTGACACTCGAGCCACTACACATGTAGTGTCTCCCACCCATCCTCCTCCTCTAACCTAATAATAAGACCCTTTTTACCCTCCTCCTCTAACCAAAAAGGACTGAGCAGGTAAGCTATTTACTGTTTTTGTTAATATCTATAGTTGTACTTAACTAAGGGGTAATTGAATAAAAGAAATGGCAGCCAGTGTAGTGTATTGCTCCTCCTGCAGAATGTTCGAGGTGAGGGAAACCTCCGGTGGCCCTGCCGACTTCACCTGCTGGAAGTGCATCCGTCTCCAGCTCCTATCAGACCGTGTTAGGGAATTGGAGCTGGAGCTGGATGAACTGAGGATCATTCGGGAAGCTGAGGGGTTGATAGATAGAAGCTACACGGAGGTCGTTACTCCACAAATCAAAGGCAGCTGGGTAACAGTTAGAGGTAGGAAGAGGTCAGTGCAGGGATCTCCTGTGGTCGTTCCCCTCAACAACAAGTATACAGTTTTAGATACTGTTGGGGGGGACGGCCTATCGGGGGCAGGCTGCAGTGACCGGGCCTCTGGCACGGGGTCCTGCACTGTGGCTCAGAAGGGAAGGAGGGAGAATGGGAGAGCACTAGTCATCGGGGACTCGATGGTGAGGAGTACGGACAGGCGGTTCTGTGGGCGCAGGCGAGACGCACGGATGGTTTGTTGCCTCCCTGGTGCCAGGGTCCGTGATGTTTGTGATCGCGTCTTCAGGATCCTTAAAGGGGAGGGGGAGCAGCCAGAGGTCGTGGTGCACATTGGCACCAACGACGTAGGAAGGAAGGGTGGCACAGATGTTAGAAGTGAGTTTAGGGAGTTAGGCTGGAAGCTGAAAGCTCGGACGGACAGAGTTGTTATCTCTGGTTTGTTGCCGGCGCCACGTGATAGTGAGGCTAGGAATAGGGAGAGAGCACAGCTGAACACGTGGCTGCAGGAATGGTGTAGGAGGGAGGGCTTCCAGTTCTTGGATAATTGGACTGCATTCTGGGGAAGATGGGACCTGTTCAAACAGGACGGGCTGCATCTGAACCAGAGGGGCACCAATATCCTGGGAGGGAGGTTTGCTAGTACTGTTCGGGAGGGTTTAAACTAGTTTGGGAGGGGGATGGGAACCGGACTTGTAATCCAGGGACCAGTGGGTCCACTCAGAAAGACAAAGAGTGTAGTGAGGTATTGGGGAAGGTAGCACTGTCACAGAGGACAGATGGGCACGGAGAAGGGTTAAAGTGCGTATACTTCAACGCAAGAAGCATCAGGAATAAGGTGAGTGAATTGAAGGCGTGGATGGGCACTTGGGACTACGATGTTGTGGCCATCACTGAAACGTGGATAGGTGAGGGGGAGGAATGGTTTTTGGAGGTACCTGGTTATAGATGTTTTCATAAGATTAGGAATGGTGGTAAAAGAGGTGGGGGGGTGGCATTGTTAGTTAGAAATAGTGTAACAACTGCTGAAAGAATTTTCGAGGAGGATCTGCCGACTGAGGCACTGTGGGTTGAGGTCAGGAACAGGAAAGGAGCAGTCACCTTGATGGGAGTTTTCTATAGGCCCCCCAATAGCAGCAGGGAGGTGGAAGAGCAGATTGGGAAACAGATTTTGGAAAGGAGCAGAAGTCACAGGGTAGTAATTATGGGGGATTTCAACTTCCCAAATATTGATTGGCAACTCTTTAGATCGAATAGTTTGGATGGGGTAGTGTTTGTGCAGTATGTCCAGGAAGCTTTTCTGACTCAGTATGTAGACTGCCCGACCAGAGGGGAGGCAATATTGGATTTGGTACTAGGTAATGAACCAGGGCAAGTGATAGAGCTGTTGGTGGGCGAGCACTTTGGAGATAGTGATCACAATTCTGTAGCATTCACTGTGGTAATGGAGAGGGATAGGTATGTGCAACAGGGCAAGGTTTACAATTGGGGGAAGGGTAGATATGATGCTGTCAGGCAGGAACTGAGGAGCATAAGTTGGGAGCATATGCTGGCAGGGAAGGGCACGGTCGAAATGTGGAACTTTTTCAAGGAGCAGATAGTAGGGGCCATTGATAAGCATGTCCCTGTCAGACAGGGAAGGGATGGTCATGTGAGGGAACCGTGGTTGACAAGAGAGGTTGAGAGTCTTGTTAGGAAGAAGAAGGATGCGTATATAAAGTTGAGGAAAAAGGGCACAGGCATAGCTCTGGAGGGATACAAGATGGCCAGGAAGGATCTGAAGAAAGGGATTAGGAGAGCTAAGAGAGGGCATGAAAAATGCTTGGCGGGTAGGATAAAAGAAAACCCCAAGGCCTTTTACGCGTATGTCAGAAATATGAGGATGACTAGGGGGACCATAGGTCCGGTCAAGGACAATAGCGGGAGACTGTGTGTTGAGCCGGAAGAGATAAGTGAGGTTTTGAATGAGTACTTCTCTTCGGTATTTACGAATGAGAAGGGGTGTATTACTGAAGAGGACGGTGTGAAACAGACTGGTAAGCTCGAGGAAGTGCTCGTTAGGAGGGAAGATGTGTTGGGGTTTTTGAATAACTTGAAGATAGACAAGTCTCCCGGGCCTGACGGGGTATATCCAAGGATGTTATGGGAAGCAAGGGATGAAATTGCAGAGCCGCTGGCAATGATCTTTTCATCTTCTCTGCTGACGGGGGTGGTACCAGGTGATTGGAGGGTGGCAAATGTTGTGCCCCTGTTCAAGAAAGGGAATAGGAACAACCCTGGGAATTACAGGCCAGTTAGTCTTACTTCGGTGGTAGGCAAGTTGATGGAAAAGGTGCTGAGGGATAGGATTTCTGAGCATCTGGAAAGACACTGCTTGATTCGGGACAGTCAGCACGGTTTTGTGAGGGGTAGGTCTTGCCTCACAAGCCTGATTGAATTCTTTGAGCAGGTGACCAAGCAAGTGGATGAGGGTAAACCAGTGGATGTGGTGTACATGGATTTTAGTAAGGCATTTGATAAGGTCCCCCATGGTAGACTTATGGAGAAAGTCAGGAGGCATGGGATAGTGGGGAATGTGGCCAGTTGGATTAAGAATTGGCTAACTGATAGAAGGCAGAGAGTGGTCTTAGATGGTAAATACTCAGCCTGGAGCCCAGTTACCAGTGGCGTGCCGCAGGGATCAGTTCTGGGTCCTCTCCTGTTTGTGATTTTTATTAACGACTTGGATGAGGAAGTCGAAGGGTGGGTCAGTAAATTTGCAGATGATACAAAGGTTGGTGGAGTTGTGGATACCGAGGAGGGCTATTGTCGTCTGCAAAGGGACTTGGATAGGTTGCAGTGCTGGGCTGAAAAGTGGCAGATGGAGTTTAACCCTGAAAAGTGTGAGGTCGTCCATTTTGGAAGGACAAACATGAATGCAAAATACTGGGTTAACGGTAGGGTTCTTGGGCATGTGGAGGAGCAGAGAGACCTTGGGGTCTATGTGCATAGATCATTGAAAGTTGCAACTCAAGTGGATAGGGCTGTGAAGAAGGCATATGGGGTGTTAGCGTTCATTAGCAGAGGGATTGAATTTAAGAGCCGTGAGGTGATGATGCAGCTGTACAGGACCTTGGTAAGGCCTCATTTGGAGTACTGTGCGCAGTTCTGGTCGCCTCATTTTAGGAAGGATGTGGAAGCCTTGGAGAGGGTGCAGAGGAGATTTACCAGGATGTTGCCTGGAATGGAGAATAAGTCTTACGAGGAAAGGCTGAACATTCTAGGCCTCTTCTCATTAGAAAGGAGAAGGATGAGGGGTGACATGATAGAGGTTTATAAGATGATCAGGGGAATAGATAGGGTAGACAGTCAGAAACTTTTTCCCCGGGTGGAGCAAAGCGTTACAAGGGGTCATAAATTTAAGGTGAAGGGTGGGAGATATAAGGGGGATGTCAGAGGAAGGTTCTTTACCCAGAGAGTGGTCGAGGCATGGAATGCCTTGCCCGGGGAAGTTGTTGAGTCAGAAACTTTAGGGACTTTCAAAAGGCTTTTGGATAGGTATATGGATAAAGGAGAATGATGGGGTATAGATTAAATTGTCCTTGACAGAGGACAAAGGATCGGCACAACATTGTGGGCCGAAGGGCCTGTTCTGTGCTGTATGTTCTATGTTCTATGTTCTATGTTCTGTGACACTCTCCGAAACGTTCTGGCACTTTCTGACACTCTCTGAAGATCTCTGAAACTCTCTGAAAATCTCTGACACTCTGTGACACTCTCTGAAACTCTCTGACACTCTCTGACACTCTCCGACACACTCAGAAACTGGCAGAAACTCTCAGGCACTCTCTGACACTCTCAGAATGTCTCTGAAACTCTCTGACACTCTCTGAAACTCTTTGACACTCTTTGAAGCTCTCAGACACTGTCTGCATCTCTGTGAAACTCTCTACTCTCTCTGACATTCTCTGACACTCTCTGACACTCTCCGACACTCCCTGACACTCACTGACATTATCTGCGACTCTCTGAAAATCTCTGACACTCTCTGAAACTCTCTGATACTCTCTGACACTCTCTGACACTCTCTGAAACTCTCTGACACTCTCTGACACTCTCAGAAACTCTCTGACACTCTCTGACACTCTCCAACACTCTCCGACACTCACTGACACTATCTGCGACTCTCTGAAAATCTCTGACACTCTCTGAAACTCTCTGATACTCTCTGACACTCTCTGACTCTCTCTGACACTCTCTGACACTCTCAGAAACTCTGTGACACTCTCTGACACTCTCCGACACTCCCTGACACTTACTGACACTATCTGCGACTCTCTGAAAATCTCTGACACTCTCTGAAACTCTCTGATACTCTCTGATACTCTCTGACACTCTCTGACTCTCTCAGACACACTCCGACACACTCAGAAACTCTCAGAAACTCCCTGGAACTCTATGACACTCTCAGAAAGTCTCTGAAACTCTCTGACACACTCTGAAACTCTCTGACACTCTCTGACACTCTCTGACACTCTGTGACACCCTCTGAGACTCTCTGAAACTCTCTGACAATCTCTTAAACTTTCTGACACTCTCTGAAACTCTCTGAAACTCTCTGCAACTCTCTGACACTCTCAGAAACTCTCAGAAGCTCTCTGAAACTCTCTGACACTCTCTGACACTCCCTGACACTCACTGACACTATCTGCGACTCTCTGAAAATCTCTGAAACTCTCTGAAACTCTCTGATACTCTCTGACACTCTCTGAAACTCTCTGACACTCTCTGACACTCTCAGACACTCTATGACGCTCTGTGACACTTTCTGAAACTCTCTGACACTATCTGACAGTTTCTGAATCTCTCGGACACTCTCTGAATCTCTCTGAAACTCTCAGACACTCTGTGACACTCTCTGAAACTTTCTGGCACTCTCTGACACTCTCTGAAGATCTCTGACACTCTCTGAAACTCTGTGACACTCTCTGAAACACTCCGACACTCTCTGACACTCTCAGACACTCTCTGACACTCTCAGATACTGTCTGACACTCTCTGAAACTCTCTGACTCACTCTGACACTCCCTGACACGCTCTGACATTCCCTGACACTCTCTGAGATCTCTCTCTGAAGCTCTCTGACACTCTGTGACACTCTTCGAAACTTTCTGGCACTTTCTGACACTCTCTGAAGATCTCTGAAACTCTCTGAAAATCTCTGACACTCTGTGACACTCTCTGAAACTCTCTGACACTCTCTGACACTCTCCGACACACTCAGAAACTGGCAGAAACTCTCAGGCACTCTCTGACACTCTCAGAATGTCTCTGAAACTCTCTGACACTCTCTGAAACTCTTTGACACTCTTTGAAGCTCTCAGACACTGTCTGAATCTCTGTGAAACTCTCTACTCTCTCTGACATTCTCTGACACTCTCTGAAGCTCTCTGATACTCTCTGACACTCTGTGACACTCTCTGAAATTCTCTAAAAGTCTATGACACTCTCTGAAACTTTCTGACACTCTCTGAAACACTCTGAAGCTCTCTGAAACTCTCTGAAACTCTCTGACAATCTCAGAAACTCTCAGAAACTCTCTGACACTCTCTGACACTCTCCAACACTCCCTGACACTCACTGACATTATCTGCGACTCTCTGAAAATCTCTGACACTCTCTGAAACTCTCTGATACTCTCTGACACTCTCTGACACTCTCTGAAACTCTCTGACACTCTCTGAAAATCTCTGACACTCTCTGAAACTCTCTGATACTCTCTGACACTCTCTGACTCTCTCTGACACTCTCTGACACTCTCCGACACTCTCCGACACTCACTGACACTATCTGCGACTCTCTGAAAATCTCTGACACTCTCTGAAACTCTCTGATACTCTCTGACACTCTCTGACTCTCTCTGACACTCTCTGACACTCTCAGAAACTCTCTGCCACTCTCTGACACTCTCTGACACTCCCTGACACTTACTGACACTATCTGCGACTCTCTGAAAATCTCTGACACTCTCTGAAACTCTCTGATACTCTCTGACACTCTCTGACACTCTCTGACTCTCTCAGACACACTCCGACACACTCAGAAACTCTCAGAAACTCCCTGGAACTCTCTGACACTCTCAGAAAGTCTCTGAAACTCTCTGACACACTCTGAAACTCTCTGACACTCTCTGACACTCTCTGACACTCTGTGACACCCTCTGAGACTCTCTGAAACTCTCTGTCAATCTCTTAAACTTTCTGACACTCTCTGAAACTCTCTGAAACTCTCTGCAACTCTCTGACACTCTCAGAAACTCTCAGAAGCTCTCTGAAACTCTCTGACACTCTCTGACACTCCCTGACACTCACTGACACTATCTGCGACTCTCTGAAAATCTCTGAAACTCTCTGAAACTCTCTGATACTCTCTGACACTCTCTGAAACTCTCTGACACTCTCTGACACTCTCAGACACTCTCTGACGCTCTGTGACACTTTCTGAAACTCTCTGACACTATCTGACACTTTCTGAATCTCTCGGACACTCTCTGAATCTCTCTGAAACTCTCCGACACTCTGTGACACTCTCTGAAACTTTCTGGCACTCTCTGACACTCTCTGAAGATCTCTGACACTCTCTGAAACTCTGTGACACTCTCTGAAACACTCCGACACTCTCTGACACTCTCAGACACTCTCTGACACTCTCAGATACTGTCTGACACTCTCTGAAACTCTCTGACTCACTCTGACACTCCCTGACACGCTCTGACACTCCCTGACACTCTCTGAGATCTCTCTCTGAAGCTCTCTGACACTCTGTGACACTCTCCGAAACGTTCTGGCACTTTCTGACACTCTCTGAAGATCTCTGAAACTCTCTGAAAATCTCTGACACTCTGTGACACTCTCTGAAACTCTCTGACACTCTCTGACACTCTCCGACACACTCAGAAACTGGCAGAAACTCTCAGGCACTCTCTGACACTCTCAGAATGTCTCTGAAACTCTCTGACACTCTCTGAAACTCTTTGACACTCTTTGAAGCTCTCAGACACTGTCTGCATCTCTGTGAAACTCTCTACTCTCTCTGACATTCTCTGACACTCTCTGACACTCTCCGACACTCCCTGACACTCACTGACATTATCTGCGACTCTCTGAAAATCTCTGACACTCTCTGAAACTCTCTGATACTCTCTGACACTCTCTGACACTCTCTGAAACTCTCTGACACTCTCTGACACTCTCAGAAACTCTCTGACACTCTCTGACACTCTCCGACACTCTCCGACACTCACTGACACTATCTGCGACTCTCTGAAAATCTCTGACACTCTCTGAAACTCTCTGATACTCTCTGACACTCTCTGACTCTCTCTGACACTCTCTGACACTCTCAGAAACTCTCTGACACTCTCTGACACTCTCCGACACTCCCTGACACTTACTGACACTATCTGCGACTCTCTGAAAATCTCTGACACTCTCTGAAACTCTCTGATACTCTCTGGCACTCTCTGACACTCTCTGACTCTCTCAGACACACTCCGACACACTCAGAAACTCTCAGAAACTCCCTGGAACTCTCTGACACTCTCAGAAACTCTCTGACACACTCTGAAACTCTCTGACACTCTCTGACACTCTCTGACACTCTGTGACACCCTCTGAGACTCTCTGAAACTCTCTGACAATCTCTTAAACTTTCTGACACTCTCTGAAACTCTCTGAAACTCTCTGCAACTCTCTGACACTCTCAGAAACTCTCAGAAGCTCTCTGAAACTCTCTGACACTCTCTGACACTCCCTGACACTCACTGACACTATCTGCGACTCTCTGAAAATCTCTGAAACTCTCTGAAACTCTCTGATACTCTCTGACACTCTCTGAAACTCTCTGACACTCTCTGACACTCTCAGACACTCTATGACGCTCTGTGACACTTTCCGAAACTCTCTGACACTATCTGACACTTTCTGAATCTCTCGGACACTCTCTGAATCTCTCTGAAACTCTCCGACACTCTGTGACACTCTCTGAAACTTTCTGGCACTCTCTGACACTCTCTGAAGATCTCTGACACTCTCTGAAACTCTGTGACACTCTCTGAAACACTCCGACACTCTCTGACACTCTCAGACACTCTCTGACACTCTCAGATACTGTCTGACACTCTCTGAAACTCTCTGACTCACTCTGACACTCCCTGACACGCTCTGACATTCCCTGACACTCTCTGAGATCTCTCTCTGAAGCTCTCTGACACTCTGTGACACTCTTCGAAACTTTCTGGCACTTTCTGACACTCTCTGAAGATCTCTGAAACTCTCTGAAAATCTCTGACACTCTGTGACACTCTCTGAAACTCTCTGACACTCTCTGACACTCTCCGACACACTCAGAAACTGGCAGAAACTCTCAGGCACTCTCTGACACTCTCAGAATGTCTCTGAAACTCTCTGACACTCTCTGAAACTCTTTGACACTCTTTGAAGCTCTCAGACACTGTCTGCATCTCTGTGAAACTCTCTACTCTCTCTGACATTCTCTGACACTCTCTGACACTCTCCGACACTCCCTGACACTCACTGACATTATCTGCGACTCTCTGAAAATCTCTGACACTCTCTGAAACTCTCTGATACTCTCTGACACTCTCTGACACTCTCTGAAACTCTCTGACACTCTCTGACACTCTCAGAAACTCTCTGACACTCTCTGACACTCTCCGACACTCTCCGACACTCACTGACACTATCTGCGACTCTCTGAAAATCTCTGACACTCTCTGAAACTCTCTGATACTCTCTGACACTCTCTGACTCTCTCTGACACTCTCTGACACTCTCTGACACTCTCGGAAACTCTCTGACACTCTCTGACACTCTCTGACACTCTCCGACACTCCCTGACACTTACTGACACTATCTGCGACTCTCTGAAAATCTCTGACACTCTCTGAAACTCTCTGATACTCTCTGACACTCTCTGACACTCTCTGACTCTCTCAGACACACTCCGACACACTCAGAAACTCTCAGAAACTCCCTGGAACTCTCTGACACTCTCAGAAACTCTCTGACACACTCTGAAACTCTCTGACACTCTCTGACACTCTCTGACACTCTGTGACACCCTCTGAGACTCTCTGAAACTCTCTGACAATCTCTTAAACTTTCTGACACTCTCTGAAACTCTCTGAAACTCTCTGCAACTCTCTGACACTCTCAGAAACTCTCAGAAGCTCTCTGAAACTCTCTGACACTCTCTGACACTCCCTGACACTCACTGACACTATCTGCGACTCTCTGAAAATCTCTGAAACTCTCTGAAACTCTCTGATACTCTCTGACACTCTCTGAAACTCTCTGACACTCTCTGACACTCTCAGACACTCTATGACGCTCTGTGACACTTTCCGAAACTCTCTGACACTATCTGACACTTTCTGAATCTCTCGGACACTCTCTGAATCTCTCTGAAACTCTCCGACACTCTGTGACACTCTCTGAAACTTTCTGGCACTCTCTGACACTCTCTGAAGATCTCTGACACTCTCTGAAACTCTGTGACACTCTCTGAAACACTCCGACACTCTCTGACACTCTCAGACACTCTCTGACACTCTCAGATACTGTCTGACACTCTCTGAAACTCTCTGACTCACTCTGACACTCCCTGACACGCTCTGACATTCCCTGACACTCTCTGAGATCTCTCTCTGAAGCTCTCTGACACTCTGTGACACTCTTCGAAACTTTCTGGCACTTTCTGACACTCTCTGAAGATCTCTGAAACTCTCTGAAAATCTCTGACACTCTGTGACACTCTCTGAAACTCTCTGACACTCTCTGACACTCTCCGACACACTCAGAAACTGGCAGAAACTCTCAGGCACTCTCTGACACTCTCAGAATGTCTCTGAAACTCTCTGACACTCTCTGAAACTCTTTGACACTCTTTGAAGCTCTCAGACACTGTCTGAATCTCTGTGAAACTCTCTACTCTCTCTGACATTCTCTGACACTCTCTGAATCTCTCTGAAACTCTCCGACACTCTGTGACACTCTTCGAAACTTTCTGGCACTTTCTGACACTCTCTGAAGATCTCTGAAACTCTCTGAAAATCTCTGACACTCTGTGACACTCTCTGAAACTCTCTGACACTCTCTGACTCTCTCCGACACACTCAGAAACTGGCAGAAACTCTCAGGCACTCTCTGACACTCTCAGAAAGTCTCTGAAACTCTCTGACACTCTCTGATACTCTTTGACACTCTTTGACGCTCTCAGACACTGTCTGAATCTCTGTGAAACTCTCTACTCTCTCTGACATTCTCTGACACTCTCTGAAGCTCTCTGATACTCTCTGACACTCTGTGACACTCTGTGAAACTCTCTGAAATTCTCTAAAAGTCTATGACACTCTCTGAAACTTTCTGACACTCTCTGAAACACTCTGAAGCTCTCTGAAACTCTCTGAAACTCTCTGACAATCTCAGAAACTCTCAGAAACTCTCTGACACTCTCTGACACTCTCCGACACTCCCTGACACTCACTGACATTATCTGCGACTCTCTGAAAATCTCTGACACTCTCTGAAACTCTCTGATACTCTCTGACACTCTCTGAAACTCTCTGACACTCTCTGACACTCTCAGAAACTCTCTGACACTCTCTGACACTCTCCGACACTCTCCGACACTCACTGACACTATCTGCGACTCTCTGAAAATCTCTGACACTCTCTGAAACTCTCTGATACTCTCTGAAACTCTCTGACTCTCTCTGACACTCTCTGACAAGCTCAGAAACTCTCTGACACTCTCTGACACTCTCCGACACTCCCTGACACTTACTGACACTATCTGCGACTCTCTGAAAATCTCTGACACTCTCTGAAACACTCTGATACTCTCTGACACTCTGTGACACTCTCTGACTCTCTCAGACACACTCCGACACACTCACAAACTCTCAGAAACTCCCTGGAACTCTCTGACACTCTCAGAATGTCTCTGAAACTCTCTGACACACTCTGAAACTCTCTGACACTCTGTGACACCCTCTGAGACTCTCTGAAACTCTCTGACAATCTCTTAAACTTTCTGACACTCTCTGAAACTCTCTGAAACTCTCTGAAACTCTCTGCAACTCTCTGACACTGTCAGAAACTCTCAGAAGCTCTCTGAAACTCTCTGACACTCTCTGACACTCCCTGACACTCACTGACACTATCTGCGACTCTCTGAAAATCTCTGAAACTCTCTGAAACTCTCTGATACTCTCTGACACTGTCTGAAACTCTCTGACACTCTCTGACACTCTCAGACACTCTCTGACGCTCTGTGACACTTTCTGAAACTCTCTGACACTATCTGACACTTTCTGAATCTCTCGGACACTCTCTGAATCTCTCTGAAACTCTCCGACCATCTGTGACACTCTCTGAAACTTTCTGGCACTCTCTGACACTCTCTGAAAATCTCTGAAACTCTGTGACACTCTCTGAAACTCTCTGACACTCTCTGACTCTCTCCGACACACTCAGAAACTGGCAGAAACTCTCAGGCACTCTCTGACACTCTCAGAAAGTCTCTGAAACTCTCTGACACTCTCTGATACTCTTTGACACTCTTTCACGCTCTCAGACACTGTCTGAATCTCTGTGAAACTCTCTACTCTCTCTGACATTCTCTGACACTCTCTGAAGCTCTCTGATGCTCTCTGAAACTCTGTGACACTCTCTGAAATTCTCTAAAAGTCTATGACACTCTCTGAAACTTTCTGACACTCTCTGAAACACTCTGAAGCTCTCTGAAACTCTCTGAAACTCTCTGACAATCTCAGAATCTCTCAGAAACTCTCTGACACTCTCTGACTCTCTCCGACAAACTCAGAGACTCTCTGAAACTCTCTGACACTCTCTGACACTCGCTGACTCTCTCTGACTCTCGCTGACACTCTCTGATACTCTCTGACACTCTCTGTCACTCACTGACATTCTCTGAAGCTTTCTGAAACTCTCTGGCACTCTGTGACACCCTCTGAGACTCTCTGAAACTCTCTGACAATCTCTTAAACTATCTGACACTCTCTGAAACTCTCTGAAACTCTCTGCAACTCTCTGACACTCTCAGAAACTCTCAGAAGCTCTCTGAAACTCTCTGACACTCTCTGACACTCTCTGACACTCACTGACACTATCTGCGACTCTCTGAAAATCTCTGACACTCTCTGAAACTCTCTGATACTCTCTGACACTCTCTGACACTCTCTGAAACTCTCTGACACTCGCTGACACTCTCAGACACTCTCTGACGCTCTGTGACACTTTCTGAAACTCTCTGACACTATCTGACACTTTCTGAATCTCTCGGACACTCTCTGAATCTCTCTGAAACTCTCCGACACTCTGTGACACTCTCTGAAACTTTCTGGCACTCTCTGACACTCTCTGAAGATCTCTGACACTCTCTGAAACTCTGTGACACTCTCTGAAACACTCCGACACTCTCAGACACTCTGTGACACTCTCAGATGCTGTCTCACACTCCCTGAAACTCTCTGACTCACTCTGACACTCCCTGACACGCTCTGACACTCCCTGACGCTCTCTGAGATCTCTCTCTGAAGCTCTCTGACACTCTGTGACACTCTCTGAAACTCTCTGACAATCTCTGAAACTCTCTGACACTCTCTGACTCTCTCCGACACACTCAGAAACTGGCAGAAAATCTCAGGCACTCTCTGACACTCTCAGAAAGTCTCTGAAACTCTCTGACACTCTCTGATACTCTTTGACACTCTTTGACGCTCTCAGACACTGTCTGAATCTCTGTGAAACTCTCTACTCTCTCTGACATTCTCTGACACTCTCTGAAACTCTCTGAAACTCTCTGCAACTCTCTGACACTCTCAGAAACTCTCAGAAGCTCTCTGAAACTCTCTGACACTCTCTGACACTCCCTGACACTCACTGACACTATCTGCGACTCTCTGAAAATCTCTGACACTCTCTGAAACTCTCTGATACTCTCTGACACTCCCTGAACACTCTCTGAAACTCTCTGACACTCTCTGACACTCTCAGACACTCTCTGACGCTCTGTGACACTTTCTGAAACTCTCTGACACTATCTGACACTTTCTGAATCTCTCGGACACTCTCTGAATCTCTCTGAAACTCTCCGACACTCTGTGACGCTCTCTGAAACTTTCTGGCACTCTCTGACACTCTCTGAAGATCTCTGACACTCTCTGAAACTCTGTGACACTCTCTGAAACACTCCGACACTCTCAGACACTCTCTGACACTCTCAGATACTGTCTGACACTCTCTGAAACTCTCTGACTCACTCTGACACTCCCTGACACGCTCTGACACTCCCTGACACTCTCTGAGATCTCTCTCTGAAGCTCTCTGACACTCTGTGACACTCTCTGAAACTCTCTGACAATCTCTGAAACTCTCTGACACTCTCTGACTCTCTCCGACACACTCAGAAACTGGCAGAAACTCTCAGGCACTCTCTGACACTCTCAGAAAGTCTCTGAAACTCTCTGATACTCTTTGACACTCTTTGACGCTCTCAGACACTGTCTGAATCTCTGTGCAACTCTCTACTCTCTCTGACATTCTCTGACACTCTCTGAAGCTCTCTGATACTCTCTGGCACTCTGTGACACTCTCTGAAATTCTCTAAAAGTCTATGACACTCTCTGAAACTTTCTGACACTCTCTGAAACACTCTGAAGCTCTCTGAAACTCTCTGAAACTCTCTGACAATCTCAGAAACTCTCAGAAACTCTCTGACACTCTCTGACAGTCTCCGACAAACTCAGAGACTCTCTGAAACTCTCTGACACTCTCTGACACTCTCTGACACTCGCTGACTCTCTCTGACTCTCGCTGACACTCTCTGATACTCTCTGACACTCTCTGACACTCACTGACATTCTCTGAAGCTTTCTGAAACTCTCTGACACTCTGTGACACCCTCTGAGACTCTCTGAAACTCTCTGACAATCTCTTAAACTTTCTGACACTCTCTGAAACTCTCTGAAACTCTCTGCAACTCTCTGACACTCTCAGAAACTCTCAGAAGCTCTCTGAAACTCTCTGACACTCTCTGACACTCCCTGACACTCACTGACACTATCTGCGACTCTCTGAAAATCTCTGAAACTCTCTGATACTCTCTGACACTCTCTGACACTCTCTGAAACTCTCTGACACTCTCTGACACTCTCAGACACTCTCTGACGCTCTGTGACACTTTCGGAAACTCTCTGACACTATCTGACACTTTCTAAATCTCTCGGACACTGTCTGAATCTCTCTGAAACTCTCCGACACTCTGTGACACTCTCTGAAACTTTCTGGCACTCTCTGACACTCTCTGAAGATCTCTGAAACTCTCTGAAAATCTCTGACACTCTGTGACACTCTCTGAAACTCTCTGACACTCTCTGACTCTCTCCGACACTCTCAGAAACTGGCAGAAACTCTCAGGCACTCTCTGACACTCTCAGAAAGCCTCTGAAACTCTCTGACACTCTCTGATACTCTTTGACACTCTTTGACGCTCTCAGACACTGTCTGAATCTCTGTGAAACTCTCTACTCTCTCTGATATTCTCTGACACTCTCTGAAGCTCTCTGATATCTCTGACACTCTGTGACACTCTCTGAAATTCTCTAAAAGTCTATGACACTCTCTGAAACTTTCTGACACTGTCTGAAACACTCTGAAGCTCTCTGAAACTCTCTGAAACTCTCTGACAATCTCAGAAACTCTCAGAAACTCTCTGACACTCTCTGACACTCTCCGACAAACTCAGAGACTCTCTGAAACTCTCTGACACTCTCTGACACTCGCTGACTCTCTCTGACTCTCGCTGACACTCTCTGATACTCTCTGACACTCTCTGACACTCACTGACATTCTCTGAAGCTTTCTGAAACTCTCTGACACTCTGTGACACCCTCTGAGACTCTCTTAAACTCTCTGACAATCTCTTAAACTTTCTGACACTCTCTGAAACTCTCTGAAACTCTCTGCAACTCTCTGACACTCTCAGAAACTCTCAGAAGCTCTCTGAAACTCTCTGACACTCTCTGACACTCCCTGACACTCACTGACACTATCTGCGACTCTCTGAAAATCTCTGACACTCTCTGAAACTCTCTGATACTCTCTGACACTCTCTGACACTCTCTGACACTCTCTGACACTCTCAGACACTCTCTGACGCTCTGTGACACTTTCTGAAACTCTCTGACACTATCTGACACTTTCTGAATCTCTCGGACACTCTCTGAATCTCTCTGAAACTCTCCGACACTCTGTGACACTCTCTGAAAATTTCTGGCACTCTCTGACACTCTCTGAAGATCTCTGACACTCTCTGAAACTCTGTGACACTCTCTGAAACACTCCGACACTCTCTGACACTCTCAGACACTCTCTGACACTCTCAGATACTGTCTGACACTCTCTGAAACTCTCTGACTCACTCTGACACTCCCTGACACGCTCTGACACTCCCTGACACTCTCTGAGATCTCTCTCTGAAGCTCTCTGACACTCTGTGACACTCTCTGAAACTTTCTGGCGCTCTCTGACACTCTCTGAAGATCTCTGAAACTCTCTGAAAATCTCTGACACTCTGTGACACTCTCTGAAACTCTCTGACACTCTCTGACTCTCTCCGACACACTCAGAAACTGGCAGAAACTCTCAGGCACTCTCTGACACTCTCAGAATGTGTCTGAATCTCTCTGACACTCTCTGAAACTCTTTGACACTCTTTTACGCTCTCAGACACTGTCTGAATCTCTGTGAAACTCTCTACTCTCTCTGACATTCTCTGACACTCTCTGAAGCTCTCTGATACTCTTTGACACTCTGTGACACTCTCTGAAATTCGCTAAAAGTCTATGACACTCTCTGAAACTTTCTGACACTGTCTGAAACACTCTGAAGCTCTCTGAAACTCTCTGAAACTCTCTGACAATCTCAGAAACTCTCAGAAACTCTCTGACACTCTCTGACACTCTCCGACACTCCCTGACACTCACTGACACTATCTGCGACTCTCTGAAAATCTCTGACACTCTCTGAAACTCTCTGATACTCTCTGACACTCTCTGACACTCTCTGAAACTCTCTGACACTCTCTGACACTCTCAGAAACTCTCTGACACTCTCTGACACTCTCCGACACTCCCTGACACTCACTGACACTATCTGCGACTCTCAGAAAATCTCTGAAACTCTCTGAAACTCTCTGATACTCTCTGACACTCTGTGACACTCTCTGAAACTTTCTGACACTCTCTGCAACACTCTGAAGCTCTATGAAACTCTCTGAAACTCTCTGACAATCTCAGAAACTCTCAGAAACTCTCTGACACTCTCTGACTCTCTCCGACAAACTCAGAGACTCTCTGAGACTCTCTGACAATCTCTGACAATCTCTTAAACTTTCTGACACTCTCTGAAACTCTCTGAAACTCTCTGAAACTCTCTGCAACTCTCTGACACTCTCAGAAACTCTCAGAAGCTCTCTGAAACTCTCTGACACTCTCTGACACTCTCTGACACTCACTGACACTATCTGCGACTCTCTGAAAATCTCTGACACTCTCTGAAACTCTCTGATACTCTCTGACACTCTCTGAAACTCTCTGACACTCTCTGACACTCTCAGACACTCTCTGACGCTCTGTGACACTTTCGGAAACTATCTGACACTATCTGACACTTTCTGAATCTCTCGGACACTCTCTGAATCTCTCTGAAACTCTCCGACACTCTGTGACACTCTCTGAAACTTTCTGGCACTCTCTGACACTCTCTGAAGATCTCTGACACTCTCTGAAATTCTGTGACACTCTCTGAAACACTCCAACACTCTCTGAATCTCTCTGAAACGCTCTGACGCTCTGTGACACTCACTGAATCTCTCTGAAACTCCCTGACACTCTCTGACTCTCTCCGAAACTTTCTGACAATCTCTGACACTCTCTGAACATCTCTGAAACTCTCTGAAAATCTCTGACACTCTCTGACACTCTGTGACACTCTCAGATACTCTCTGACTCTCTCAGACACACTCCGACACACTCAGAAACTCTCAGAAACTCCCTGGAACTCTCTGACACTCTCAGAAAGTCTCTGAAACTCTCTGACACACTCTGAAACTCTCTGACACTCTCTGACACTCTCTGAAACTCTGTGACACTCTTTGACACTCTCAGACACTGTCTGACTCTCTCTGAAACTCTCTGACACTCACTGCAACTCTCTGAAATTGTCTGACACTCTGTGGCAATCTCTGACACTCTCTGAATCTCTCTGAAGCACTCTGACACTCTGTGACACTCTCTGAAACTCTCTGACACTCTCTGAAACGTTCTGACACTCTCTGAAGATCTCTGACACTCTCTGAAACTCTGTGACACTCTCTGAAACACTCCGACACTCTCAGACACTCTCTGACACTCTCAGATACTGTCTGACACTCTCTGAAACTCTCTGACTCACTCTGACACTCCCTGACACGCTCTGACACTCCCTGACACTCTCTGAGATCTCTCTCTGAAGCTCTCTGACACTCTGTGACACTCTCTGAAACTCTCTGACAATCTCTGAAACTCTCTGACACTCTCTGACTCTCTCCGACACACTCAGAAACTGGCAGAAACTCTCAGGCACTCTCTGACACTCTCAGAAAGTCTCTGAAACTCTCTGATACTCTTTGACACTCTTTGACGCTCTCAGACACTGTCTGAATCTCTGTGCAACTCTCTACTCTCTCTGACATTCTCTGACACTCTCTGAAGCTCTCTGATACTCTCTGGCACTCTGTGACACTCTCTGAAATTCTCTAAAAGTCTATGACACTCTCTGAAACTTTCTGACACTCTCTGAAACACTCTGAAGCTCTCTGAAACTCTCTGAAACTCTCTGACAATCTCAGAAACTCTCAGAAACTCTCTGACACTCTCTGACAGTCTCCGACAAACTCAGAGACTCTCTGAAACTCTCTGACACTCTCTGACACTCTCTGACACTCGCTGACTCTCTCTGACTCTCGCTGACACTCTCTGATACTCTCTGACACTCTCTGACACTCACTGACATTCTCTGAAGCTTTCTGAAACTCTCTGACACTCTGTGACACCCTCTGAGACTCTCTGAAACTCTCTGACAATCTCTTAAACTTTCTGACACTCTCTGAAACTCTCTGAAACTCTCTGCAACTCTCTGACACTCTCAGAAACTCTCAGAAGCTCTCTGAAACTCTCTGACACTCTCTGACACTCCCTGACACTCACTGACACTATCTGCGACTCTCTGAAAATCTCTGAAACTCTCTGATACTCTCTGACACTCTCTGACACTCTCTGAAACTCTCTGACACTCTCTGACACTCTCAGACACTCTCTGACGCTCTGTGACACTTTCGGAAACTCTCTGACACTATCTGACACTTTCTAAATCTCTCGGACACTGTCTGAATCTCTCTGAAACTCTCCGACACTCTGTGACACTCTCTGAAACTTTCTGGCACTCTCTGACACTCTCTGAAGATCTCTGAAACTCTCTGAAAATCTCTGACACTCTGTGACACTCTCTGAAACTCTCTGACACTCTCTGACTCTCTCCGACACTCTCAGAAACTGGCAGAAACTCTCAGGCACTCTCTGACACTCTCAGAAAGCCTCTGAAACTCTCTGACACTCTCTGATACTCTTTGACACTCTTTGACGCTCTCAGACACTGTCTGAATCTCTGTGAAACTCTCTACTCTCTCTGATATTCTCTGACACTCTCTGAAGCTCTCTGATATCTCTGACACTCTGTGACACTCTCTGAAATTCTCTAAAAGTCTATGACACTCTCTGAAACTTTCTGACACTGTCTGAAACACTCTGAAGCTCTCTGAAACTCTCTGAAACTCTCTGACAATCTCAGAAACTCTCAGAAACTCTCTGACACTCTCTGACACTCTCCGACAAACTCAGAGACTCTCTGAAACTCTCTGACACTCTCTGACACTCGCTGACTCTCTCTGACTCTCGCTGACACTCTCTGATACTCTCTGACACTCTCTGACACTCACTGACATTCTCTGAAGCTTTCTGAAACTCTCTGACACTCTGTGACACCCTCTGAGACTCTCTTAAACTCTCTGACAATCTCTTAAACTTTCTGACACTCTCTGAAACTCTCTGAAACTCTCTGCAACTCTCTGACACTCTCAGAAACTCTCAGAAGCTCTCTGAAACTCTCTGACACTCTCTGACACTCCCTGACACTCACTGACACTATCTGCGACTCTCTGAAAATCTCTGACACTCTCTGAAACTCTCTGATACTCTCTGACACTCTCTGACACTCTCTGACACTCTCTGACACTCTCAGACACTCTCTGACGCTCTGTGACACTTTCTGAAACTCTCTGACACTATCTGACACTTTCTGAATCTCTCGGACACTCTCTGAATCTCTCTGAAACTCTCCGACACTCTGTGACACTCTCTGAAAATTTCTGGCACTCTCTGACACTCTCTGAAGATCTCTGACACTCTCTGAAACTCTGTGACACTCTCTGAAACACTCCGACACTCTCTGACACTCTCAGACACTCTCTGACACTCTCAGATACTGTCTGACACTCTCTGAAACTCTCTGACTCACTCTGACACTCCCTGACACGCTCTGACACTCCCTGACACTCTCTGAGATCTCTCTCTGAAGCTCTCTGACACTCTGTGACACTCTCTGAAACTTTCTGGCGCTCTCTGACACTCTCTGAAGATCTCTGAAACTCTCTGAAAATCTCTGACACTCTGTGACACTCTCTGAAACTCTCTGACACTCTCTGACTCTCTCCGACACACTCAGAAACTGGCAGAAACTCTCAGGCACTCTCTGACACTCTCAGAATGTGTCTGAATCTCTCTGACACTCTCTGAAACTCTTTGACACTCTTTTACGCTCTCAGACACTGTCTGAATCTCTGTGAAACTCTCTACTCTCTCTGACATTCTCTGACACTCTCTGAAGCTCTCTGATACTCTTTGACACTCTGTGACACTCTCTGAAATTCGCTAAAAGTCTATGACACTCTCTGAAACTTTCTGACACTGTCTGAAACACTCTGAAGCTCTCTGAAACTCTCTGAAACTCTCTGACAATCTCAGAAACTCTCAGAAACTCTCTGACACTCTCTGACACTCTCCGACACTCCCTGACACTCACTGACACTATCTGCGACTCTCTGAAAATCTCTGACACTCTCTGAAACTCTCTGATACTCTCTGACACTCTCTGACACTCTCTGAAACTCTCTGACACTCTCTGACACTCTCAGAAACTCTCTGACACTCTCTGACACTCTCCGACACTCCCTGACACTCACTGACACTATCTGCGACTCTCAGAAAATCTCTGAAACTCTCTGAAACTCTCTGATACTCTCTGACACTCTGTGACACTCTCTGAAACTTTCTGACACTCTCTGCAACACTCTGAAGCTCTATGAAACTCTCTGAAACTCTCTGACAATCTCAGAAACTCTCAGAAACTCTCTGACACTCTCTGACTCTCTCCGACAAACTCAGAGACTCTCTGAGACTCTCTGACAATCTCTGACAATCTCTTAAACTTTCTGACACTCTCTGAAACTCTCTGAAACTCTCTGAAACTCTCTGCAACTCTCTGACACTCTCAGAAACTCTCAGAAGCTCTCTGAAACTCTCTGACACTCTCTGACACTCTCTGACACTCACTGACACTATCTGCGACTCTCTGAAAATCTCTGACACTCTCTGAAACTCTCTGATACTCTCTGACACTCTCTGAAACTCTCTGACACTCTCTGACACTCTCAGACACTCTCTGACGCTCTGTGACACTTTCGGAAACTATCTGACACTATCTGACACTTTCTGAATCTCTCGGACACTCTCTGAATCTCTCTGAAACTCTCCGACACTCTGTGACACTCTCTGAAACTTTCTGGCACTCTCTGACACTCTCTGAAGATCTCTGACACTCTCTGAAATTCTGTGACACTCTCTGAAACACTCCAACACTCTCTGAATCTCTCTGAAACGCTCTGACGCTCTGTGACACTCACTGAATCTCTCTGAAACTCCCTGACACTCTCTGACTCTCTCCGAAACTTTCTGACAATCTCTGACACTCTCTGAACATCTCTGAAACTCTCTGAAAATCTCTGACACTCTCTGACACTCTGTGACACTCTCAGATACTCTCTGACTCTCTCAGACACACTCCGACACACTCAGAAACTCTCAGAAACTCCCTGGAACTCTCTGACACTCTCAGAAAGTCTCTGAAACTCTCTGACACACTCTGAAACTCTCTGACACTCTCTGACACTCTCTGAAACTCTGTGACACTCTTTGACACTCTCAGACACTGTCTGACTCTCTCTGAAACTCTCTGACACTCACTGCAACTCTCTGAAATTGTCTGACACTCTGTGGCAATCTCTGACACTCTCTGAATCTCTCTGAAGCACTCTGACACTCTGTGACACTCTCTGAAACTCTCTGACACTCTCTGAAACGTTCTGACACTCTCTGAAACTCTCTGACTCTCTCAGAAACACTCAGAAACTCTCTGAAACTCTCTGACATTCTCTGACACTCTCTGAGACTCTCTGAAACTCTCTGACACTCTCTGACACTCTCTGAAACTCTCTGAAACTCTCTGACATGCTCTGACACTTTCTGAAACTCACTGACTATCTCTGACACTCTCAGACACTCTCTGACACTCTCTGACACTTTCTGAAACTCTCTGACACTATCTGACACTTTCTGAATCTCTCGGACACTCTCTGAAACTCTCTGACACTCTCTGAAACTGTCTGACACTCTGTGACAATCTCTGACACTCTTTGAATCTCTCTGAAGCAGTCTGACACTCTGTGACACTCTGAAACTCTCTGACATTCTCTGAAACTATCTGACACTCTCTGACACTCTCTGAAACTCTCTGAAACTCTCTGACACTCTCTGACACTCTCTGACACTCTCTGACACTCTCTGAAACTCTGTGACACTCTTTGACACTCTCAGACACTGTCTGACTCTCTCTGAAACTCTCTGACACTCACTGAAACTCTCTGAAATTGTCTGACACTCTGTGGCAATCTCTGACACTCTCCGAATCTCTCTGAAGCACTCTGACACTCTGTGACACTCTCTGAAACTCTCTGACACTCTCTGAAACGTTCTGACACTCACTGAAACTCTCTGACTCTCTCAGAAACACTCAGAAACACTCAGAAACTCTCTGAAACTCTCTGAAACTCTCTGACACTCTCTGACACTCTCCGAGACTCTCTGAAACTCTCTGAAACTCTCTGACACTCTCTGACACTCTCTGAAACTCTCTGAAACTCTCTGACACGCTCTGACACTTTCTGAAACTCACTGACTATCTCTGACACTCTCAGACACTCTCTGACACTTTCTGAAACTCTCTGACACAATCTGACACTCTCTGAATCTCTCGGACACTCTCTGAAACTCTCTGACACTCTCTGAAACTGTCTGACACTCTGTGACGCTCTGTGACACTTTCTGAAACTCTCTGACACTATCTGACACTTTCTGAATCTCTCGGACACTCTCTGAATCTCTCTGAAACTCTCCGACACTCTGTGACACTCTCTGAAACTTTCTGGCACTCTCTGACACTCTCTGAAGATCTCTGACACTCTCTGAAACTCTGTGACACTCTCTGAAACACTCCGACACTCTCTGACACTCTCAGACACTCTCTGACACTCTCAGATACTGTCTGACACTCTCTGAAACTCTCTGACTCACTCTGACACTCCCTGACACGCTCTGACACTCCCTGACACTCTCTGAGATCTCTCTCTGAAGCTCTCTGACACTCTGTGACACTCTCCGAAACGTTCTGGCACTTTCTGACACTCTCTGAAGATCTCTGAAACTCTCTGAAAATCTCTGACACTCTGTGACACTCTCTGAAACTCTCTGACACTCTCTGACACTCTCCGACACACTCAGAAACTGGCAGAAACTCTCAGGCACTCTCTGACACTCTCAGAATGTCTCTGAAACTCTCTGACACTCTCTGAAACTCTTTGACACTCTTTGAAGCTCTCAGACACTGTCTGCATCTCTGTGAAACTCTCTACTCTCTCTGACATTCTCTGACACTCTCTGACACTCTCCGACACTCCCTGACACTCACTGACATTATCTGCGACACTCTGAAAATCTCTGACACTCTCTGAAACTCTCTGATACTCTCTGACACTCTCTGACACTCTCTGAAACTCTCTGACACTCTCTGACACTCTCAGAAACTCTCTGACACTCTCTGACACTCTCCGACACTCTCCGACACTCACTGACACTATCTGCGACTCTCTGAAAATCTCTGACACTCTCTGAAACTCTCTGATACTCTCTGACACTCTCTGACTCTCTCTGACACTCTCTGACACTCTCAGAAACTCTCTGACACTCTCTGACACTCTCCGACACTCCCTGACACTTACTGACACTATCTGCGACTCTCTGAAAATCTCTGACACTCTGTGAAACTCTCTGATACTCTCTGACACTCTCTGACACTCTCTGACTCTCTCAGACACACTCCGACACACTCAGAAACTCTCAGAAACTCCCTGGAACTCTCTGACACTCTCAGAAAGTCTCTGAAACTCTCTGACACACTCTGAAACTCTCTGACACTCTCTGACACTCTCTGACACTCTGTGACACCCTCTGAGACTCTCTGAAACTCTCTGACAATCTCTTAAACTTTCTGACACTCTCTGAAACTCTCTGAAACTCTCTGCAACTCTCTGACACTCTCAGAAACTCTCAGAAGCTCTCTGAAACTCTCTGACACTCTCTGACACTCCCTGACACTCACTGACACTATCTGCGACTCTCTGAAAATCTCTGAAACTCTCTGAAACTCTCTGATACTCTCTGACACTCTCTGAAACTCTCTGACACTCTCTGACACTCTCAGACACTCTATGACGCTCTGTGACACTTTCCGAAACTCTCTGACACTATCTGACACTTTCTGAATCTCTCGGACACTCTCTGAATCTCTCTGAAACTCTCCGACACTCTGTGACACTCTCTGAAACTTTCTGGCACTCTCTGACACTCTCTGAAGATCTCTGACACTCTCTGAAACTCTGTGACACTCTCTGAAACACTCCGACACTCTCTGACACTCTCAGACACTCTCTGACACTCTCAGATACTGTCTGACACTCTCTGAAACTCTCTGACTCACTCTGACACTCCCTGACACGCTCTGACATTCCCTGACACTCTCTGAGATCTCTCTCTGAAGCTCTCTGACACTCTGTGACACTCTTCGAAACTTTCTGGCACTTTCTGACACTCTCTGAAGATCTCTGAAACTCTCTGAAAATCTCTGACACTCTGTGACACTCTCTGAAACTCTCTGACACTCTCTGACACTCTCCGACACACTCAGAAACTGGCAGAAACTCTCAGGCACTCTCTGACACTCTCAGAATGTCTCTGAAACTCTCTGACACTCTCTGAAACTCTTTGACACTCTTTGAAGCTCTCAGACACTGTCTGAATCTCTGTGAAACTCTCTACTCACTCTGACATTCTCTGACACTCTCTGAATCTCTCTGAAACTCTCCGACACTCTGTGACACTCTTCGAAACTTTCTGGCACTTTCTGACACTCTCTGAAGATCTCTGAAACTCTCTGAAAATCTCTGACACTCTGTGACACTCTCTGACTCTCTCAGACACACTCCGACACACTCACAAACTCTCAGAAACTCCCTGGAACTCTCTGACACTCTCAGAAAGTCTCTGAAACTCTCTGACACACTCTGAAACTCTCTGACACTCTGTGACACCCTCTGAGACTCTCTGAAACTCTCTGACAATCTCTTAAACTTTCTGACACTCTCTGAAACTCTCTGAAACTCTCTGAAACTCTCTGCAACTCTCTGACACTGTCAGAAACTCTCAGAAGCTCTCTGAAACTCTCTGACACTCTCTGACACTCCCTGACACTCACTGACACTATCTGCGACTCTCTGAAAATCTCTGAAACTCTCTGAAACTCTCTGATACTCTCTGACACTGTCTGAAACTCTCTGACACTCTCTGACACTCTCAGACACTCTCTGACGCTCTGTGACACTTTCTGAAACTCTCTGACACTATCTGACACTTTCTGAATCTCTCGGACACTCTCTGAATCTCTCTGAAACTCTCCGACCATCTGTGACACTCTCTGAAACTTTCTGGCACTCTCTGACACTCTCTGAAAATCTCTGAAACTCTGTGACACTCTCTGAAACTCTCTGACACTCTCTGACTCTCTCCGACACACTCAGAAACTGGCAGAAACTCTCAGGCACTCTCTGACACTCTCAGAAAGTCTCTGAAACTCTCTGACACTCTCTGATACTCTTTGACACTCTTTCACGCTCTCAGACACTGTCTGAATCTCTGTGAAACTCTCTACTCTCTCTGACATTCTCTGACACTCTCTGAAGCTCTCTGATGCTCTCTGAAACTCTGTGACACTCTCTGAAATTCTCTAAAAGTCTATGACACTCTCTGAAACTTTCTGACACTCTCTGAAACACTCTGAAGCTCTCTGAAACTCTCTGAAACTCTCTGACAATCTCAGAATCTCTCAGAAACTCTCTGACACTCTCTGACACTCTCCGACAAACTCAGAGACTCTCTGAAACTCTCTGACACTCTCTGACACTCGCTGACTCTCTCTGACTCTCGCTGACACTCTCTGATACTCTCTGACACTCTCTGTCACTCACTGACATTCTCTGAAGCTTTCTGAAACTCTCTGGCACTCTGTGACACCCTCTGAGACTCTCTGAAACTCTCTGACAATCTCTTAAACTTTCTGACACTCTCTGAAACTCTCTGAAACTCTCTGCAACTCTCTGACACTCTCAGAAACTCTCAGAAGCTCTCTGAAACTCTCTGACACTCTCTGACACTCTCTGACACTCACTGACACTATCTGCGACTCTCTGAAAATCTCTGACACTCTCTGAAACTCTCTGATACTCTCTGACACTCTCTGACACTCTCTGAAACTCTCTGACACTCGCTGACACTCTCAGACACTCTCTGACGCTCTGTGACACTTTCTGAAACTCTCTGACACTATCTGACACTTTCTGAATCTCTCGGACACTCTCTGAATCTCTCTGAAACTCTCCGACACTCTGTGACACTCTCTGAAACTTTCTGGCACTCTCTGACACTCTCTGAAGATCTCTGACACTCTCTGAAACTCTGTGACACTCTCTGAAACACTCCGACACTCTCAGACACTCTGTGACACTCTCAGATGCTGTCTCACACTCCCTGAAACTCTCTGACTCACTCTGACACTCCCTGACACGCTCTGACACTCCCTGACGCTCTCTGAGATCTCTCTCTGAAGCTCTCTGACACTCTGTGACACTCTCTGAAACTCTCTGACAATCTCTGAAACTCTCTGACACTCTCTGACTCTCTCCGACACACTCAGAAACTGGCAGAAAATCTCAGGCACTCTCTGACACTCTCAGAAAGTCTCTGAAACTCTCTGACACTCTCTGATACTCTTTGACACTCTTTGACGCTCTCAGACACTGTCTGAATCTCTGTGAAACTCTCTACTCTCTCTGACATTCTCTGACACTCTCTGAAACTCTCTGAAACTCTCTGCAACTCTCTGACACTCTCAGAAACTCTCAGAAGCTCTCTGAAACTCTCTGACACTCTCTGACACTCTCTGACACTCCCTGACACTCACTGACACTATCTGCGACTCTCTGAAAATCTCTGACACTCTCTGAAACTCTCTGATACTCTCTGACACTCCCTGAACACTCTCTGAAACTCTCTGACACTCTCTGACACTCTCAGACACTCTCTGACGCTCTGTGACACTTTCTGAAACTCTCTGACACTATCTGACACTTTCTGAATCTCTCGGACACTCTCTGAATCTCTCTGAAACTCTCCGACACTCTGTGACGCTCTCTGAAACTTTCTGGCACTCTCTGACACTCTCTGAAGATCTCTGACACTCTCTGAAACTCTGTGACACTCTCTGAAACACTCCGACACTCTCAGACACTCTCTGACACTCTCAGATACTGTCTGACACTCTCTGAAACTCTCTGACTCACTCTGACACTCCCTGACACGCTCTGACACTCCCTGACACTCTCTGAGATCTCTCTCTGAAGCTCTCTGACACTCTGTGACACTCTCTGAAACTCTCTGACAATCTCTGAAACTCTCTGACACTCTCTGACTCTCTCCGACACACTCAGAAACTGGCAGAAACTCTCAGGCACTCTCTGACACTCTCAGAAAGTCTCTGAAACTCTCTGATACTCTTTGACACTCTTTGACGCTCTCAGACACTGTCTGAATCTCTGTGCAACTCTCTACTCTCTCTGACATTCTCTGACACTCTCTGAAGCTCTCTGATACTCTCTGGCACTCTGTGACACTCTCTGAAATTCTCTAAAAGTCTATGACACTCTCTGAAACTTTCTGACACTCTCTGAAACACTCTGAAGCTCTCTGAAACACTCTGAAACTCTCTGACAATCTCAGAAACTCTCAGAAACTCTCTGACACTCTCTGACAGTCTCCGACAAACTCAGAGACTCTCTGAAACTCTCTGACACTCTCTGACACTCTCTGACACTCGCTGACTCTCTCTGACTCTCGCTGACACTCTCTGATACTCTCTGACACTCTCTGACACTCACTGACATTCTCTGAAGCTTTCTGAAACTCTCTGACACTCTGTGACACCCTCTGAGACTCTCTGAAACTCTCTGACAATCTCTTAAACTTTCTGACACTCTCTGAAACTCTCTGAAACTCTCTGCAACTCTCTGACACTCTCAGAAACTCTCAGAAGCTCTCTGAAACTCTCTGACACTCTCTGACACTCCCTGACACTCACTGACACTATCTGCGACTCTCTGAAAATCTCTGAAACTCTCTGATACTCTCTGACACTCTCTGACACTCTCTGAAACTCTCTGACACTCTCTGACACTCTCAGACACTCTCTGACGCTCTGTGACACTTTCGGAAACTCTCTGACACTATCTGACACTTTCTAAATCTCTCGGACACTGTCTGAATCTCTCTGAAACTCTCCGACACTCTGTGACACTCTCTGAAACTTTCTGGCACTCTCTGACACTCTCTGAAGATCTCTGAAACTCTCTGAAAATCTCTGACACTCTGTGACACTCTCTGAAACTCTCTGACACTCTCTGACTCTCTCCGACACACTCAGAAACTGGCAGAAACTCTCAGGCACTCTCTGACACTCTCAGAAAGCCTCTGAAACTCTCTGACACTCTCTGATACTCTTTGACACTCTTTGACGCTCTCAGACACTGTCTGAATCTCTGTGAAACTCTCTACTCTCTCTGATATTCTCTGACACTCTCTGAAGCTCTCTGATATCTCTGACACTCTGTGACACTCTCTGAAATTCTCTAAAAGTCTATGACACTCTCTGAAACTTTCTGACACTGTCTGAAACACTCTGAAGCTCTCTGAAACTCTCTGAAACTCTCTGACAATCTCAGAAACTCTCAGAAACTCTCTGACACTCTCTGACACTCTCCGACAAACTCAGAGACTCTCTGAAACTCTCTGACACTCTCTGACACTCGCTGACTCTCTCTGACTCTCGCTGACACTCTCTGATACTCTCTGACACTCTCTGACACTCACTGACATTCTCTGAAGCTTTCTGAAACTCTCTGACACTCTGTGACACCCTCTGAGACTCTCTTAAACTCTCTGACAATCTCTTAAACTTTCTGACACTCTCTGAAACTCTCTGAAACTCTCTGCAACTCTCTGACACTCTCAGAAACTCTCAGAAGCTCTCTGAAACTCTCTGACACTCTCTGACACTCCCTGACACTCACTGACACTATCTGCGACTCTCTGAAAATCTCTGACACTCTCTGAAACTCTCTGATACTCTCTGACACTCTCTGAAACTCTCTGACACTCTCTGACACTCTCAGACACTCTCTGACGCTCTGTGACACTTTCTGAAACTCTCTGACACTATCTGACACTTTCTGAATCTCTCGGACACTCTCTGAATCTCTCTGAAACTCTCCGACACTCTGTGACACTCTCTGAAAATTTCTGGCACTCTCTGACACTCTCTGAAGATCTCTGACACTCTCTGAAACTCTGTGACACTCTCTGAA
This sequence comes from Heterodontus francisci, assembly GCF_036365525.1. Classification (NCBI taxonomy): domain Eukaryota; kingdom Metazoa; phylum Chordata; class Chondrichthyes; order Heterodontiformes; family Heterodontidae; genus Heterodontus; species Heterodontus francisci. The sequence continues at coordinate 4,909,328 of NW_027140543.1, read as the reverse complement.
ACACTCCGACACTCTCTGACACTCTCAGACACTCTCTGACACTCTCAGATACTGTCTGACACTCTCTGAAACTCTCTGACTCACTCTGACACTCCCTGACACGCTCTGACACTCCCTGACACTCTCTGAGATCTCTCTCTGAAGCTCTCTGACACTCTGTGACACTCTCTGAAACTTTCTGGCGCTCTCTGACACTCTCTGAAGATCTCTGAAACTCTCTGAAAATCTCTGACACTCTGTGACACTCTCTGAAACTCTCTGACACTCTCTGACTCTCTCCGACACACTCAGAAACTGGCAGAAACTCTCAGGCACTCTCTGACACTCTCAGAATGTGTCTGAATCTCTCTGACACTCTCTGAAACTCTTTGACACTCTTTTACGCTCTCAGACACTGTCTGAATCTCTGTGAAACTCTCTACTCTCTCTGACATTCTCTGACACTCTCTGAAGCTCTCTGATACTCTTTGACACTCTGTGACACTCTGTGAAATTCGCTAAAAGTCTATGACACTCTCTGAAACTTTCTGACACTGTCTGAAACACTCTGAAGCTCTCTGAAACTCTCTGAAACTCTCTGACAATCTCAGAAACTCTCAGAAACTCTCTGACACTCTCTGACACTCTCCGACACTCCCTGACACTCACTGACACTATCTGCGACTCTCTGAAAATCTCTGACACTCTCTGAAACTCTCTGATACTCTCTGACACTCTCTGACACTCTCTGAAACTCTCTGACACTCTCTGACACTCTCAGAAACTCTCTGACACTCTCTGACACTCTCCGACACTCCCTGACACTCACTGACACTATCTGCGACTCTCAGAAAATCTCTGAAACTCTCTGAAACTCTCTGATACTCTCTGACACTCTGTGACACTCTCTGAAACTTTCTGACACTCTCTGCAACACTCTGAAGCTCTATGAAACTCTCTGAAACTCTCTGACAATCTCAGAAACTCTCAGAAACTCTCTGACACTCTCTGACTCTCTCCGACAAACTCAGAGACTCTCTGAGACTCTCTGACAATCTCTGACAATCTCTTAAACTTTCTGACACTCTCTGAAACTCTCTGAAACTCTCTGAAACTCTCTGCAACTCTCTGACACTCTCAGAAACTCTCAGAAGCTCTCTGAAACTCTCTGACACTCTCTGACACTCTCTGACACTCACTGACACTATCTGCGACTCTCTGAAAATCTCTGACACTCTCTGAAACTCTCTGATACTCTCTGACACTCTCTGAAACTCTCTGACACTCTCTGACACTCTCAGACACTCTCTGACGCTCTGTGACACTTTCGGAAACTATCTGACACTATCTGACACTTTCTGAATCTCTCGGACACTCTCTGAATCTCTCTGAAACTCTCCGACACTCTGTGACACTCTCTGAAACTTTCTGGCACTCTCTGACACTCTCTGAAGATCTCTGACACTCTCTGAAATTCTGTGACACTCTCTGAAACACTCCAACACTCTCTGAATCTCTCTGAAACGCTCTGACGCTCTGTGACACTCACTGAATCTCTCTGAAACTCCCTGACACTCTCTGACTCTCTCCGAAACTTTCTGACAATCTCTGACACTCTCTGAACATCTCTGAAACTCTCTGAAAATCTCTGACACTCTCTGACACTCTGTGACACTCTCAGATACTCTCTGACTCTCTCAGACACACCCCGACACACTCAGAAACTCTCAGAAACTCCCTGGAACTCTCTGACACTCTCAGAAAGTCTCTGAAACTCTCTGACACACTCTGAAACTCTCTGACACTCTCTGACACTCTCTGAAACTCTGTGACACTCTTTGACACTCTCAGACACTGTCTGACTCTCTCTGAAACTCTCTGACACTCACTGCAACTCTCTGAAATTGTCTGACACTCTGTGGCAATCTCTGACACTCTCTGAATCTCTCTGAAGCACTCTGACACTCTGTGACACTCTCTGAAACTCTCTGACACTCTCTGAAACGTTCTGACACTCTCTGAAACTCTCTGACTCTCTCAGAAACACTCAGAAACTCTCTGAAACTCTCTGACATTCTCTGACACTCTCTGAGACTCTCTGAAACTCTCTGACACTCTCTGACACTCTCTGAAACTCTCTGAAACTCTCTGACATGCTCTGACACTTTCTGAAACTCACTGACTATCTCTGACACTCTCAGACACTCTCTGACACTCTCTGACACTTTCTGAAACTCTCTGACACTATCTGACACTTTCTGAATCTCTCGGACACTCTCTGAAACTCTCTGACACTCTCTGAAACTGTCTGACACTCTGTGACAATCTCTGACACTCTTTGAATCTCTCTGAAGCAGTCTGACACTCTGTGACACTCTGAAACTCTCTGACATTCTCTGAAACTATCTGACACTCTCTGACACTCTCTGAAACTCTCTGAAACTCTCTGACACTCTCTGACACTCTCTGACACTCTCTGACACTCTCTGAAACTCTGTGACACTCTTTGACACTCTCAGACACTGTCTGACTCTCTCTGAAACTCTCTGACACTCACTGAAACTCTCTGAAATTGTCTGACACTCTGTGGCAATCTCTGACACTCTCCGAATCTCTCTGAAGCACTCTGACACTCTGTGACACTCTCTGAAACTCTCTGACACTCTCTGAAACGTTCTGACACTCACTGAAACTCTCTGACTCTCTCAGAAACACTCAGAAACTTTCTGAAACTCTCTGAAACTCTCTGACACTCTCTGACACTCTCCGAGACTCTCTGAAACTCTCTGAAACTCTCTGACACTCTCTGACACTCTCTGAAACTCTCTGAAACTCTCTGACACGCTCTGACACTTTCTGAAACTCACTGACTATCTCTGACACTCTCAGACACTCTCTGACACTTTCTGAAACTCTCTGACACAATCTGACACTCTCTGAATCTCTCGGACACTCTCTGAAACTCTCTGACACTCTCTGAAACTGTCTGACACTCTGTGACAATCTCTGACACTCTTTGAATCTCTCTGAAGCACTCTGACACTCTGTGACACTCTGAAACTCTCTGACACTCTCTGAAACTATCTGACACTCTCTGAAACTCTCTGAAGCTTTCTGAAACTTTCTGAACCTCTCTGACACTCTCAGAAACACTCAGGAACTCTCTGAAACTCTCTGACACTCTCTGACACTCTGCGACACTCTCTGAAATTCTCTGACAATCTCTGACACTCTCTGACAAACTCAGAAAGTCTCAGAAACTCTCTGACAGACTCTGAAATACTCAGAAACTCTCTGAAACTCTCTGAAACTCTCTGACACTCTCTGAAACTCTCTGAAACTCTGTGAATCTCTCAGACATTCTCTGGCACTATCTGACACTCTCTGACACTCTCTGAAACTCTCTGAAAATCTCTGACACTCTCTGTCACTCTCAGACACTCTCTGACACTCTCTGACACTTTCTGAAACGCTCTGACACTCTCTGACACTCTCAGACACTCTCTGACACTTTCGGAAACTCTCTGACACTCTCTGAAACTCTCTGACACTCCCTGACACTCTCTGAATCTCTCTGAAACTCTCTGACCCTCTGTGACACTCTCTGAAACTTTCTGACACTCTCTGAAACTCTCTGAAGATCTCTGAAACTTTCTGAAAATCTCTGACACTCTCTGACACTCTGTGACAATCTCTGAAGCTCTCTGACACTCTCTGACTCGCTCCGACACACTCTGACACTTTCGGAAACTCTCTGACACTCTCTGACACTCTCTGACATTCTCTGAAAGTCTTTGACACTCTCTGACACTCTCAGATACTTTCTGACACTCTCTGAAACTCTCTGACACTCTCTGACACTCTCTGACATTCTCTGAAACTCTTCGACACTCTCTGACACTCTCAGATACTGTCTGACACTCTCTGAAACTCTCTGACTCACTCTGACACTCCCTGACACGCTCTGGCACTCCCTGACACTCTCTGAGATCTCTCTCTGAAGCTCTCTGACACTCTGTGACACTCTCTGAAACTTTCTGGCACTCTCTGACACTCTCTGAAGATCTCTGAAACTCTCTGAAAATCTCTGACACTCTCTGACACTCTGTGACAATCTCTGAAACTCTCTGACTCTCTCTGACTCTCTCCGACACATTTCAGAAACTGGCAGAAACTCTCAGGCACTCTCTGACACTCTCAGAAAGTCTCTGAAACTCTCTGACACTCTCTGAAACTCTTTGACACTCTTTGACGCTCTCAGACACTGTCTGAATCTCTGTGAAACTCTCTACTCTCTCTGACATTCTCTGACACTCTCTGAAGCTCTCTGATACTCTCTGACACTCTGTGACAATCTCTGAAATTCTCTAAAAGTCTATGACACTCTCTGAAACTTTCTGACACTCTCTGAAACACTCTGAAGCTCTCTGAAACTCTCTGAAACTCTCTGACAATCTCAGAAACTCTCAGAAACTTTCTGACACTCTCTGACACTCTCCGACAAACTCAGAGACTCTCTGAAACTCTCTGACACTCTCTGACACTCGCTGACACTCTCTGACTCTCGCTGACACTCTCTGATACTCTCTGACACTCTCTGACACGAACTGACATTCTCTGAAGCTTTCTGAAACTCTCTGACACTCTGTGACACCCTCTGAGACTCTCTGAAACTCTCTGACAATCTCTTAAACTTTCTGACACTCTCTGAAACTCTCTGAAACTCTCTGAAACTCTCTCCAACTCTCTGACACTCTCAGAAACTCTCAGAAGCACTCTGAAACTCTCTGAAACTCTCTGACACTCTCTGAAACTCTCAGACACTCTCTGACACTCACTGACACTATCTGCGACTCTCTGAAAATCTCCGACACTCTCTGAAACTCTCTGACACTCTCTGACACTCTCTGACACTCTCTGAAACTCTCTGACACTCTCTGACACTCTCAGACACTATCTGACGATCTGTGACACTTTCTGAAACTCTCTGACACGATCTGACACTTCCTGAATCTCTCGGACACTCTCTGAATCTCTCTGAAACTCTCCGACACTCTGTGACACTCTCTGAAACTCTCTGAAAATCTCTGACACTCTCTGTCACTCTCAGACACTCTCTGACACTCTCTGACACTTTCTGAAACGCTCTGACACTCTCTGACACTCTCAGACACTCTCTGACACTTTCGGAAACTCTCTGACACTCTCTGAAACTCTCTGACACTCCCTGACACTCTCTGAATCTCTCTGAAACTCTCTGACCCTCTGTGACACTCTCTGAAACTTTCTGACACTCTCTGAAACTCTCTGAAGATCTCTGAAACTTTCTGAAAATCTCTGACACTCTCTGACACTCTGTGACAATCTCTGAAGCTCTCTGACACTCTCTGACTCGCTCCGACACACTCTGACACTTTCGGAAACTCTCTGACACTCTCTGACACTCTCTGACATTCTCTGAAAGTCTTTGACACTCTCTGACACTCTCAGATACTTTCTGACACTCTCTGAAACTCTCTGACACTCTCTGACACTCTCTGACATTCTCTGAAACTCTTCGACACTCTCTGACACTCTCAGATACTGTCTGACACTCTCTGAAACTCTCTGACTCACTCTGACACTCCCTGACACGCTCTGGCACTCCCTGACACTCTCTGAGATCTCTCTCTGAAGCTCTCTGACACTCTGTGACACTCTCTGAAACTTTCTGGCACTCTCTGACACTCTCTGAAGATCTCTGAAACTCTCTGAAAATCTCTGACACTCTCTGACACTCTGTGACAATCTCTGAAACTCTCTGACTCTCTCTGACTCTCTCCGACACACTCAGAAACTGGCAGAAACTCTCAGGCACTCTCTGACACTCTCAGAAAGTCTCTGAAACTCTCTGACACTCTCTGAAACTCTTTGACACTCTTTGACGCTCTCAGACACTGTCTGAATCTCTGTGAAACTCTCTACTCTCTCTGACATTCTCTGACACTCTCTGAAGCTCTCTGATACTCTCTGACACTCTGTGACACTCTCTGAAATTCTCTAAAAGTCTATGACACTCTCTGAAACTCTCTGACAATCTCAGAAACTCTCAGAAACTCTCTGACACTCTCTGACACTCTCCGACAAACTCAGAGACTCTCTGAAACTCTCTGACACTCGCTGACTCTCTCTGACTCTCGCTGACACTCTCTGATACTCTCTGACACTCTCTGACACGAACTGACATTCTCTGAAGCTTTCTGAAACTCTCTGACACTCTGTGACACCCTCTGAGACTCTGTGAAACTCTCTGACAATCTCTTAAACTTTCTGACATTCTCTGAAACTCTCTGAAACTCTCTGAAACTCTCTGCAACTCTCTGACACTCTCAGAAACTCTCAGAAGCACTCTGAAACTGTCTGAAACTCTCTGACACTCTCTGAAACTCTCAGACACTCTCTGACACTCACTGACACTATCTGCGACTCTCTGAAAATCTCCGACACTCTCTGAAACTCTCTGATACTCTCTGACACTCTCTGACACTCTCTGAAACTCTCTGACACTCTCTGACACTCTCAGACACTCTCTGACGATCTGTGACACTTTCTGAAACTCTCTGACACTATCTGACACTTCCTGAATCTCTCGGACACTCTCTGAATCTCTCTGAAACTCTCCGACACTCTGTGACACTCTCTGAAACTTTCTGGCTCTCTCTGACACTCTCTGAAGATCTCTGACACTCTCTGAAACTCTGTGACACTCTCTGAAACACTCCGAAACTCTTTGACACTCTCAGACACTCTCTGACACTCTCTGACACTTTCTGAAACTCTCTGACACTATCTGACTCTTTCTGAAACGCTCGGACACTCTCTGACACACTCTGCAACTCTGTGATACTCTGTGACAAACTCTGACACTCTCTGAATCTCTCTGAAACGCTCTGACACTCTGTGACACTCTCTGAATCTCTCTGAAACTCCCTGACACTCTCTGACTCTCTCTGAAACTTTCTGACAATCTCTGACACTCTCTGAACATCTCTGAAACTCTCTGAAAATCTCTGACACTCTCTGACACTCTGTGACACTGTCAGATACTCTCTGACTCCCTCAGACACACCCCGACACACTCAGAAACTCTCAGAAACTCTCTGGCACTCTCTGACACTCTCTGACACTCTCTGAAATTCTTTAAAAGTCTATGACACTCTCTGAAACTTTCTGACACTGTCTGAAACACTCTGAAGCTCTCTGAAACTCTCTGAAACTCTCTGACAATCTCAGAAACTCTCTGAAACTCTCTGACACTCTCTGACACTCGCTGACTCTCTCTGACTCTCGCTGACACTCTCTGATACTCTCTGACACTCTCTGACACTCACTGACATTCTCTGAAGCTTTCTGAAACTCTCTGACACTCTGTGACACCCTCTGAGACTCTCTGAAACTCTCTGACAATCTCTTAAACTTTCTGACACTCTCTGAAACTCTCTGAAACTCTCTGAAACTCTCTGCAACTCTCTGACACTCTCAGAAACTCTCAGAAGCACTCTGAAACTCACTGAAACTCTCTGACACTCTCTGAAACTCTCAGACACTCTCTGACACTCACTGACACTATCTGCGACTCTCTGAAAATCTCCGACACTCTCTGAAACTCTCTGATACTCTGACACTCTCTGACACTCTCTGAAACTCTCTGACACTCTCTGACACTCTCAGACACTCTCTGACGCTCTGTGACACTTTCTGAAACTCTCTGACACTATCTGACACTTCCTGAATCTCTCGGACACTCTCTGAATCTCTCTGAAACTCTCCGACACTCTATGACACTCTCTGAAACTTTCTGGCACTCTCTGACACTCTCTGAAGGTCTCTGAAACTCTCTGAAACTCTGTGACACTCTCTGAAGCACTCCGACACTCTCTGACACTCTCAGACACTCTCTGACACTCTCTGACACTTTCTGAAACTCTCTGACACTATCTGACTCTTTCTGAAACTCTCGGACACTCTCTGACACACTCTGCAACTCTGTGACACTCTGTGACAAACTCTGACACTCTCTGAATCTCTCTGAAACGCTCTGACACTCTGTGACACTCTCTGAATCTCTCTGAAACTCCCTGACACTCTCTGACTCTCTCTGAAAGTTTCTGACAATCTCTGACACTCTCTGAACATCTCTGAAACTCTCTGAAAATCTCTGACGCTCTCTGACACTCTGTGACACTGTCAGATACTCTCTGACTCTCTCAGACACACTCCGACACACTCAAAAACTCTCAGAAACTCTCTGGAACTCTCTGACACACTCTGAAACTCTCTGACACTCTCTGACACTCTCTGACACTCTCTGAAATTCTCTAAACGTCTATGACACTCTCTGAAACTTTCTGACACTCTCTGAAACACTCTGAAGCTCTCTGAAACTCTCTGACAATCTCAGAAACTCTCAGAAACTCTCTGACACTCTCTGACACTCTCCGACAAACTCAGAGACTCTCTGAAACTCTCTGACACTCTCTGACACTCGCTGACTCTCTCTGACTCTCGCTGACACTCTCTGATACTCTCTGACACTCTCTTGCACTCACTGACATTCTCTGAAGCTTTCTGAAACTGCCTGACACTCTGTGACACCCTCTGAGACTCTCTGAAACTCTCTGACAATCTCTTAAACTTTCTGACACTCTCTGAAACTCTCTGAAACTCTCTGCAACTCTCTGACACTCTCAGAAATTCTCAGACACTCTCTGACACTCACTGACACTATCTGCAACTCTCTGAATATCTCCGACACTCTCTGAAACTCTCTGATACTCTCTGACACACTCAGACACTCTCTGAAACTCTCTGACACTCTCAGACACTCTCTGACGCTCTGTGACACTTTCTGAAACTCTCTGACACTATCTGACACTTCCTGAATCTCTCGGACACTCTCTGAATCTCTTTGAAACTCTCCGATACTCTGTGACACTCTCTGAAACTTTCTGGCACTCTCTGACACTCTCTGAAGATCTCTGACACTCTCTGAAACTCTGTGACACTCTCTGAAGCACTCCGACACTCTCTGACACTCTCTGACACTCTCTGACACTTTCTGAAACTCTCTGACACTATCTGACTCTTTCTGAAACTCTCGGACACTCTCTGACACACTCTGCAACTCTGTGACACTCTGTGACAAACTCTGACACTCTCTGAATCTCTCTGAAACGCTCTGACACTCTGTGACACTCTTTGAATCTCTCTGAAACTCCCTGACACTCTCTGACTCTCTCTGAAAGTTTCTGACAATCTCTGACACTCTCTGAACATCTCTGAAACGCTCTGAAAATCTCTGACACTCTCTGACACTCTGTGACACTGTCAGATACTCTCTGACTCTCTCAGACACACTCCGACACACTCAGAAACTCTCAGAAACTCTCTGGAACTCTCTGACACACTCTGAAACTCTCTGACACTCTCTGACACTCTCTGAAACTCTGTGACACTCTTTGACACTCTCAGACACTGTCTGACTCTCTCTGAAACTCTCTGACACTCACTGAAACTCTCTGAAATTGTCTGACACTCTGTGACAATCTCTGACACTCTCTGAATCTCTCTGAAGCACTCTGACACTCTGTGACACTCTCTGAAACTCTCCGACACTCTCTGAAACTCTCTGACACTCTCAGAAACACTCAGTAACTCTCTGAAACTCTATGAAACTCTCTGACACTCTCTGACACTCTCTGAGACTCTCTGAAACTCTCTGACACTCTCTGAAACTCTCTGAAACTCACTGACTATCTCTGACACTCTCAGACACTCTCTGACACTCTCTGACACTCTCTGACACTTTCTGAAACTCTCTGACACTATCTGACACTTTCTGAATCTCTCGGACACTCTCTGAAACTCTCTGACACTCTCTGAAACTGTCTGACACTCTGTGACAATCTCTGACACTCTTTGAATCTCTCTGAAGCACTCTGACACTCTGTGACTCTCTCTGAAACTCTCTGATACTCTCTGAAACAATCTGAAACTCTCTGAAACTCTCTGAAGCTTTCTGAAACTTTCTGAAACTCTCTGACACTCTCAGAAACACTCAGGAACTCTCTGAAACTCTCTGACACTCTCTGACACTCTGCGACACTCTCTGAAATTCTCTGACAATCTCTGACAATCTCTGACAAACTCAGAAAGTCTCAGAAGCTCTCTGACAGACTCTGAAACTCTCAGACACTCTCTGAAACTCTCTGACACTCTCTGAAACTCTCTGAAACTCTCTGACACTCTGTGACACTCTCTGAAATTCGCTGACAATCTCTGACACTCTCTGAGAAACTCACAAACTCTCAGAAACTCTCGGACACTCTCTGACACTCTCTGAAACTCTGTGACACTCTTTGACACTCTCAGACACTGTCTGACTCTCTCTGAAACTCTCTGACACTCACTGAAACTCTCTGAAATTGTCTGACACTCTGTGACAATCTCTGACACTCTCTGAATCTCTCTGAAGCACTCTGACACTCTGTGACACTCTCTGAAACTCTCTGACATTCTCTGAAACTTTCTGACACTCTCTGAAACTCTCTGACACTCTCAGAAACACTCAGAAACTCTCTGAAACTCTCTGACACTCTCTGACACTCTCTGAGACTCTCTGAAACTCTCTGACACTCTCTGACACTCTCTGAAACTCTCTGAAACTCTCTGACACTCACTGACACTATCTGCGACTCTCTGAAAATCTCCGACACTCTCTGAAACTCTCTGATACTCTGACACTCTCTGACACTCTCTGAAACTCTCTGACACTCTCTGACACTCTCAGACACTCTCTGACGCTCTGTGACACTTTCTGAAACTCTCTGACACTATCTGACACTTCCTGAATCTCTCGGACACTCTCTGAATCTCTCTGAAACTCTCCGACACTCTGTGACACTCTCTGAAACTTTCTGGCACTCTCTGACACTGTCTGAAGATCTCTGAAACTCTCTGAAACTCTGTGACACTCTCAGAAACACTCAGGAACTCTCTGAAACTCTCTGACACTCTCTGACACTCTGCGACACTCTCTGAAATTCTCTGACAATCTCTGACAATCTCTGACAAACTCAGAAAGTCTCAGAAGCTCTCTGACAGACTCTGAAACTCTCAGACACTCTCTGAAACTCTCTGACACTCTCTGAAACTCTCTGAAACTCTCTGACACTCTGTGACACTCTCTGAAATTCGCTGACAATCTCTGACACTCTCTGAGAAACTCACAAACTCTCAGAAACTCTCGGACACTCTCTGACACTCTCTGACACTCTCTGAAACTCTGTGACACTCTTTGACACTCTCAGACACTGTCTGACTCTCTCTGAAACTCTCTGACACTCACTGAAACTCTCTGAAATTGTCTGACACTCTGTGACAATCTCTGACACTCTCTGAATCTCTCTGAAGCACTCTGACACTCTGTGACACTCTCTGAAACTCTCTGACATTCTCTGAAACTTTCTGACACTCTCTGAAACTCTCTGACACTCTCAGAAACACTCAGAAACTCTCTGAAACTCTCTGACACTCTCTGACACTCTCTGAGACTCTCTGAAACTCTCTGACACTCTCTGACACTCTCTGAAACTCTCTGAAACTCTCTGACACTCACTGACACTATCTGCGACTCTCTGAAAATCTCCGACACTCTCTGAAACTCTCTGATACTCTGACACTCTCTGACACTCTCTGAAACTCTCTGACACTCTCTGACACTCTCAGACACTCTCCGACGCTCTGTGACACTTTCTGAAACTCTCTGACACTATCTGACACTTCCTGAATCTCTCGGACACTCTCTGAATCTCTCTGAAACTCTCCGACACTCTGTGACACTCTCTGAAACTTTCTGGCACTCTCTGACACTGTCTGAAGATCTCTGAAACTCTCTGAAACTCTGTGACACTCTCTGAAGCACTCCGACACTCTCTGACACTCTCAGACACTCTCTGACACTCTCTGACACTTTCTGAAACTCTCTGACACTATCTGACTCTTTCTGAAACTCTCGGACACTCTCTGACACACTCTGCAACTCTGTGACACTCTGTGACAAACTCTGACACTCTCTGAATCTCTCTGAAACGCTCTGACACTCTGTGACACTCTCTGAATCTCTCTGAAACTCCCTGACACTCTCTGACTCTCTCTGAAAGTTTCTGACAATCTCTGACACTCTCTGAACATCTCTGAAACTCTCTGAAAATCTCTGACGCTCTCTGACACTCTGTGACACTGTCAGATACTCTCTGACTCTCTCAGACACACTCCGACACACTCAGAAACTCTCAGAAACTCTCTGCAACTCTCTGACACACTCTGAAACTCTCTGACACTCTCTGAAATTCTCTAAACGTCTATGACACTCTCTGAAACTTTCTGACACTCTCTGAAACACTCTGAAGCTCTCTGAAACTCTCTGAAACTCTCTGACAATCTCAGAAACTCTCAGAAACTCTCTGACACTCTCTGACACTCTCCGACAAACTCAGAGACTCTCTGAAACTCTCTGACACTCTCTGACACTCGCTGACTCTCTCTGACTCTCGCTGACACTCTCTGATACTCTCTGACACTCTCTTGCACTCACTGACATTCTCTGAAGCTTTCTGAAACTGTCTGACACTCTGTGACACCCTCTGAGACTCTCTGAAACTCTCTGACAATCTCTTAAACTTTCTGACACTCTCTGAAACTCTCTGAAACTCTCTGCAACTCTCTGACACTCTCTGAAAATCTCCAACACTCTCTGAAACTCTCTGATACTCTCTGACACTCTCAGACACTCTCTGAAACTCTCTGACACTCTCAGACACTCTCTGACGCTCTGTGACACTTTCTGAAACTCTCCGATACTCTGTGACACTCTCTGAGACTCTCTGACACTTTCTGAAACTCTCTGACACTATCTGACTCTTTCTGAAACTCTCGGACACTCTCTGACACACTCTGCAACTCTGTGACACTCTGTGACAAACTCTGACACTCTCTGAATCTCTCTGAAACGCTCTGACACTCTGTGACACTCTTTGAATCTCTCTGAAACTCCCTGACACTCTCTGACTCTCTCTGAAAGTTTCTGACAATCTCTGACACTCTCTGAACATCTCTGAAACTCTCTGAAAATCTCTGACACTCTCTGACACTCTGTGACACTGTCAGATACTCTCTGACTCTCTCAGACACACTCCGACACACTCAGAAACTCTCAGAAACTCTCTGGAACTCTCTGACACACTCTGAAACTCTCTGACACTCTCTGACACTCTCTGACACTCTCTGAAACTCTGTGACACTCTTTGACACTCTCAGACACTGTCTGACTCTCTCTGAAACTCTCTGACACTCACTGAAACTCTCTGAAATTGTCTGACACTCTGTGACAATCTCTGACACACTCTGAATCTCTCTGAAGCACTCTGACACTCTGTGACACTCTCTGAAACTCTCTGACACTCTCTGAAACTTTCTGACACTCTCTGAAACTCTCTGACACTCTCAGAAACACTCAGTAACTCTCTGAAACTCTCTGACACTCTCTGACACTCTCTGAGACTCTCTGAAACTCTCTGACACTCTCTGACACTCTCTGAAACTCTCTGAAACTCACTGACTATCTCTGACACTCTCTGACACTTTCTGAAACTCTCTGACACTATCTGACACTTTCTGAATCTCTCGGACACTCTCTGAAACTCTCTGACACTCTCTGAAACTGTCTGACACTCTGTGACAATCTCTGACACTCTTTGAATCTCTCTGAAGCACTCTGACACTCTGTGACACTCTCTGAAACTCTCTGACACTCTCTGAAACAATCTGAAACTCTCTGAAACTCTCTGAAGCTTTCTGAAACTTTCTGAAACTCTCTGACACTCTCAGAAACACTCAGGAACTCTCTGAAACTCTCTGACACTCTCTGACACTCTCTGAAATTCTCTGACAATCTCTGACACTCTCTGACAAACTCAGAAAGTCTCAGAAACTCTCTGACAGACTCTGAAACTCTCAGACACTCTCTGAAACTCTCTGACACTCTCTGAAACTCTCTGAAACTCTCTGACACTCTGTGACACTCTCTGAAATTCGCTGACAATCTCTGACACTCTCTGAGAAACTCACAAACTCTCAGAAACTCTCGGACACTCTCTGACACTCTCTGACACTCTCTGAAACTCTGTGACACTCTTTGACACTCTCAGACACTGTCTGACTCTCTCTGAAACTCTCTGACACTCACTGAAACTCTCTGAAATTGTCTGACACTCTGACAATCTCTGACACTCTCTGAATCTCTCTGAAGCACTCTGACACTCTGTGACACTCTCTGAAACTCTCTGACACTCTCTGAAACTTTCTGACACTCTCTGAAACTCTCTGACACTCTCAGAAACACTCAGAAACTCTCTGAAACTCTCTGACACTCTCTGACACTCTCTGAGACTCTCTGAAACTCTCTGACACTCTCTGACACTCTCTGAAACTTTCTGGCACTCTCTGACACTCTCTGAAGATCTCTGAAGCTCTCTGAAAATCTCTGACACTCTCTGACACTCTGTGACACTCTCTGAAACACTCTGACACTCTCTGACTCTCTCCGACACACTCAGAAACTGGCAGAAACTCTCAGGCACTCTCTGACACTCTCAGAAAGTCTCTGAAACTCTCTGACACTCTCTGAAACACTTTGACACTCTTTGACACTCTCAGACACTGTCTGAATCTCTGTGAAACTCTCTGCTCTCTCTGTCATTCTCTGACACTCTCTGAAGCTCTCTGATACTCTCTGACACTCTGTGACACTCTCTGAAATTCTCTAAAAGTCTATGACACTCCCTGAAACTTTCTGACACTCTCTGAAACACTCTGAAGCTCTCTGAAACTCTCTGAAACTCTCTGACAATCTCAGAAACTCTCAGAAACTCTCTGACACTCTCTGACACTCTCCGACAAACTCAAAAACTCTCTGAAACTCTCTGACACTCTCTGACACTCTCTGACACTCGCTGACTCTCTCTGACTCTCGCTGACACTCTCTGATACTCTCCGACAATCACTGACACTATCTGACAATCTCTGAAACTCTCTGACACTCACTGACACTCTGTGACACTCTCTGAATGTCTCTGACACTCTCTGACACTCGCTGACACTCTCTGACTCTCGCTGCCAATCTCTGATACTCTCCGACACTCACTGTCACTATCTGACTCTCTCTGAAACTCTCTGACACTCACTGACACTCTGTGACACTCTCTGAAACTCTCTGACGCTCCCTGACACTCTCTGACACTCTCTGAAACTCTCTGACACTCACTGACACTCTGTGACACTCTCTGAAACTCTCTGACACTCGCTGACACTCTCTGACATTCTCTGAAACTCTTCGACAATCTCCGACACTCTCAGATACTGTCTGACACTCTCTGAAACACTCTGACTCACTCTGACACTCCGTGACACGCTCTGACACTCCCTGACACTCTCTGAGATCTCTCTCTGACACTCTCTGAAACTCTCTGACACTCACTGACACTCTGTGACACTCTCTGAAACTCTCTGACACTCGCTGACACTCTCTGACATTCTCTGAAACTCTTCGACAATCTCCGACACTCTCAGATACTGTCTGACACTCTCTGAAACACTCTGACTCACTCTGACACTCCGTGACACGCTCTGACACTCCCTGACACTCTCTGAGATCTCTCTCTGAAGCTCTCTGAAACTCAGTGACACTCTCTGAAACACTCGGACATTCTCTGACATTCTCCGAAACACTCAGAAACTGTCAGAAACTCTCAGGCACTCTCGGACACTCTCAGAAAGTCTCTGAAACTCCCAGACACTCTTTGAAACTCTCTGACACTCTCTGATACTCTCTGAAATTCTCTGACACTCTCTGAAAATCTCTGAAACTTTCTGACACTCTCTGAAACTCTCTGAAACTCTCTGACACTCTCTGACACTCTCTGAATCTCTCCAAAACTCTCTAACACTCTCTGACACTCTCAAAAACTCTCAGAAGCTCTCTGAAACTCTCTGACACTCTCTGACACTCTCTGAATCTCTCAGACACTCTCTGGCACTCTCTGACACTCTCTGAAACTCTCTGGCACTCTCTGAAACTTTCTGACACTCTCTGAAACTCTCTGAAACTCTCTGACACTCTCAAAAACTCTCAGAAGCTCTCTGACACTCTCTGACACTTTCTGAAACTCTCTGACACTCTCTGAGACTCTCAGACAATCTCTGACACTCTCTGACATTTTCGGAAACTCTCTGACACTATCTGGCACTTTCTGAAACTTTCTGACACTCTCTGAATATCTCTGATACTCTCTGACTCTCTCTGACGCTCTGTGATGCTCTCTGACACTCTCTGAAACTCTTCGACACTCTCTGACACTCTCTGAAACTCTCTGAAAATCTCTGACACTCTCTGACACTCTGTGACACTCACTGAAACTCTCTGACAATCTCTGAGTCTCTCCGACACACTCAGAAACTGACAGAAACTCTCTGACACTCTCAGACACTGGCTGAATCTCTGTGAAACTCTCTACTCTCTCTGTCATTCTCTGACACTCTCTGAAGCTCTCTGATACTCTCTGACACTCTGTGAAACTCTCTGAAATTCTCTAAAAGTCTATGACACTCTCTGAAACTTTCTGACACTCTCTGAAACACTCTGAAGCTCTCTGAAACTCTCTGAAACTCTCTGACAATCTCAGAAACTCTCAGAAACTCTCTGACACTCTCTGACACTCTCCGACAAACTCAAAAATTCTCTGAAACTCTCTGACACTCTCTGACACTCTCTGACACTCGCTGACTCTCTCTGACTCTCGCTGACACTCTCTGATACTCTCTGACAATCACTGACACTATCTGACAATCTCTGAATGTCTCTGACACTCTCTGACACTCGCTGACACTCTCTGACTCTCGCTGCCAATCTCTGATACTCTCCGACACTCACTGTCACTATCTGACACTCTCTGAAACTCTCTGACACTCACTGACACTCTGTGACACTCTCTGAAACTCTCTGACGCTCCCTGACACTCTCTGACACTCTCTGAAACTCTCTGACACTCACTGACACTCTGTGACACTCTCTGAAACTCGCTGACACTCGCTGACACTCTCTGACATTCTCTGAAAGTCTTCGACAATCTCCGACACTGTTTGACACTCTCTGAAACACTCTGAAACTCCCTGACACGCTCTGACACTCCCTGACACTCTCTGAGATCTCTCTCTGAAGCTCTCTGAAACTCAGTGACACTCTCTGAAACACTCGGACATTCTCTGACATTCTCCGAAACACTCAGAAACTGTCAGAAACTCTCAGGCACTCTCGGACACTCTCAGAAAGTCTCTGAAACTCTCGGACACTCTTTGAAACTCTCTGACACTCTCTGACACTCTCTGAAATTCTCTGACACTCTCTGAAAATCTCTGAAACTTTCTGACACTCTCTGACACTCTCTGAAACTCTCCAAAACTCTCTAACACTCTCTGACACTCTCTGAAACTCTCCAAAACTCTCTAACACTCTCTGACACTCTCAAAAACTCTCAGAAGCTCTATGAAACTCTCTGACACTCTCTGACACTCTCTGAATCTCTCAGACACTCTCTGGCACTCTCTGACACTCTCTGACACTCTCTGAAACTCTCTGGCCATCTCTGAAACTTTCTGACACTCTCTGAAACTCTCTGACACTCTCAAAAACTCTCAGAAGCTCTCTGAAACTCTCAGACACTCTCTGACACTCTCTGACACTTTCTGAAACTCTCTGACACTCTCTGAGACTCTCAGACAATCTCTGACACTCTGTGACATTTTCGGAAACTCTCTGACACTATCTGGCCTTTTCTGAAACTTTCTGACACTCTCTGAATATCTCTGACACTCTCTGACTATCTCTGACGCTCTGTGATGCTCTCTGACACTCTCTGAAACTCTTCGACACTCTCTGACACTCTCTGAAACTCTCTGAAAATCTCTGACAATCTCTGACACTCTGTGAAACTCTTTGGCACTATTCGACAATCTCAGACACTGTCTGACTCTATCTGAAACTCTCTGACACTCTCTGACACTCCCTGACACTCTCCAAAACTCTCTAGTCCGCTCTGAAACTATCTGAAAATTTCTGACACTCTCTGAAACTCTCTGAAACACTCTGACACTCTCAGAATCTCTCAGAAGCACTCTGAAGCTCTCTGACACTCTCTGACACTCTCTGAATCTCTCAAACACATTCTGGCACTCTCTGACACTCTCTGGCACTCTCTGACACTCTCTGAAACTCTCTGAAACTCTCTTTCACTCTCTGAAACTCTCTGAAACTCTGTGAATCTCTCTGACACTCTCTGACACTCTCTGACACTCTCTGACACTTTCGGAAACTCTCTGACACTATCTGGCACTTTCTGAAACTTTCTGACACTCTGTGACACTTTCTGAAACTCTCTGACACTATCTGACACTTTCTGAATCTCTCGGACACTCTCTGAATCTCTCTGAAACTCTCCGACACTCTGTGACACTCTCTGAAACTTTCTGGCACTCTCTGACACTCTCTGAAGATCTCTGGCACTCTCTGAAAATCTCTGACACTCTCTGAAACTCTCTGACACTCTCTGAAACTCTTCGAGACTCTCTGCACTCTCAGATACTGTCTGACTCCCTCCGAAACTCTCTGACACTCTCTGAAACTCTCTGCCACTCTCTGACACTCCCTGACACTCTCTGAATCTCTCTGAAACTCTCTGACCCTCTGTGACACTCTCTGAAACTTTCTGACTCTCTCTGACACACTCTGAAGATCTCTGAAACTCTCTGAAAATCTCTGACACTCTCTGACACTCTGTGACACTCTCTGAAAATCTCTGACATTCTCTGAGTCTCTCCGACACACTCAGAAACTGTCAGAAGCTCTCAGGCCTTCTCTGACACCATCAGAATGTCTCTGAAACTCTCTGACAATCTCAGACACTTTCTGACTCTCTCTGAAACTCTCTACTATCTCTGACACTCTCTGACACTCTCTGAAGCTCTCTGATACTCTCTGACATTCTGTGACACTCTCTGAAATTCTCTAAAAGTCTATGACACTCTCTGACACTCTCTTGAAACTTTCTGACACTCTCTGAAACACTCTGAAACACTCTGAAGCTCTCTGAAACTCTCTGAAACTCTCTGACACTCTCTGACACTCTCTGAAACTCTTCGACACTCTCTGACACTCTCAGATACTGTCTGACACTCTCTGAAACTCTCTGACTCACTCTGACACTCCCTGACACGCTCTGACACACCCTGACACTCTCTGAGATCTCTCTCTAAAGCTCTCTGAAACTCAGTGACACTCTCTGAAACACTCGGACATTCTCTGACACTCTCCGAAACACTCAGAAACTGTCCGAAACTCTCAGGCACTCTCTGACACTCTCTGAAAATCTCTGACACTCTCAAAAACTCTCAGAAGCTCTCTGAAACTCTCTGACACTCTCTGACACTCTCTGAATCTCTCAGACACTCTCTGGCACACTCTGACACTCTCTGACACTCTCTGAAACTCTCTGGCACTCTCTGAAACTTTCTGACACTCTCTGAAACTCTCTGAAACTCTCTGACACTCTCAAAAACTCTCAGAAGCTCTCTGAAACTCTCAGACACTCTCTGACACTCTCTGACACTTTCTGAAACTCTCTGACACTCTCTGACACTCTCAGACAATCTCTGACACTCTCTGACATTTTCGGAAACTCTCTGACACTATCTGGCACTTTCTGAAACTTTCTGACACTCTCTGAATATCTCTGACAATCTCTGACACTCTGTGACACTCACTGAAACTCTCTGACAATCTCTGAGTCTCTCCGACACACTCAGAAACTGACAGAAACTCTCCGACACTCTCTGACACTCTCTGAAACTCTTTGGCACTATTCGACAATCTCAGACACGGTCTGACTCTATCTGAAACTCTCTGACTCTCTGACACTCCCTGACACTCTCCAAAACTCTCGAGCCCGCTCTGAAACTATCTGAAAATTTCTGACACTCTCTGAAACTCACTGAAACACTCTGACACTCTCAGAAACTCTCAGAAGCTCTCTGAAACTCTCTGACACTCTCTGACATTCTCTGAATCTCTCAAACACTCTCTGGCACTCTCTGACACTCTCTGGCACTCTCTGACACTCTCTGAAACTCTCTGACACTCTCTGGCACTCTCTGAAACTCTCTGAAAGTCTGTGAAACTCTCTGACACTCTCTGACACTCTCAGACACTCTCTGACACTTTCGGAAACTCTCTGACACTATCTGGCACTTTCTGAAACTTTCTGACACTCTCTGAATATCTCTGACACTCTCTGACACTCTTCGACACTCTCTGCACTCTCAGATACTGTCTGACACCCTCCGAAACTCTCTGACACTCTCTGAAACTCTCTGCCACTCTCTGACACTCCCTGACACTCTCTGAATCTCTCTGAAACTCTCTGAACCTCTGTGACACTCTCTGAAACTTTCTGACTCTCTCTGACACTCTCTGAAGATCTCTGAAACTCTCTGAAAATCTCTGACACTCTCTGACATTCTGTGACACTCTCTGAACATTTCTGACATTCTCTGAGTCTCTCCGACACACTCAGAAACCGTCAGAAGCTCTCAGGCACTCTCTGACACTATCAGAATGTCTCTGAAACTCTCTGAAACTCTCTGAAACTCTCTGACAATCTCAGACACTTACTGACTCTCTCTGAAACTCTCTACTATCTCTGACACTCTCTGACACTCTCTGAAGCTCTCTGATACTCTCTGACATTCTGTGACACTCTCTGAAATTCTCTAAAAGTCTATGACACTCTCTGACACTCTCTTGAAACTTTCTGACACTCTCTGAAACACTCTGAAACACTCTGAAGCTCTCTGAAACTCTCTGAAACTCTCTGACACTCTCTGACACTCTCTAACATTCTCTGAAACTCTTCGACACTCTCTGACACTCTCAGATACTGTCTGACACTCTCTGAAACTCTCCGACTCACTCTGACACTCCCTGACACTCTCTGACACACCCTGACACTCTCTGAGATCTCTCTCTAAAGCTCTCTGAAACTCAGTGACACTCTCTGAAACACTCGGACACTCTCTGACACTCTCCGACAAACTCAAAAACTCTCTGAAACTCTCTGACACTCTCTGACACTCGCTGACTCTCTCTGACTCTCGCTGACACTCTCTGATACTCTCTGACAATCACTGACACTCTCTGAAAATCTCTGAATGTCTCTGACACTCTCTGACACTCGCTGACACTCTCTGACTCTCGCTGCCAATCTCTGATACTCTCCGACACTCACTGTCACTATCTGACACTCTCTGAAACTCTCTGACACTCACTGACACTCTGTGACACTCTCTGAAACTCTCTGACGCTCCCTGACACTCTCTGACACTCTCTGAAACTCTCTGACACTCACTGACACTCTGTGACACTCTCTGAAACTCTCTGACACTCGCTGACACTCTCTGACATTCTCTGAAACACTTCGACAATCTCCGACACTCTCAGATACTGTCTGACACTCTCTGAAACACTCTGACTCACTCTGACACTCCCTGACACGCTCTGACACTCCCTGACACTCTCTGAGATCTCTCTCTGAAGCTCTCTGAAACTCAGTGACACTCTCTGAAACACACGGACATTCTCTGACATTCTCCGAAACACTCAGAAACTGTCAGAAACTCTCAGGCACTCTCGGACACCCTCAGAAAGTCTCTGAAACTCTCGGACACTCTTTGAAACTCTCTGACACTCTCTGAAACTCTCTGAAATTCTCTGACACTCTCTGAAAATCTCTGAAACTTTCTGACACTCTCTGAAACTCTCTGAAACTCTCTGACACTCTCTGACACTCTCTGAAACTCTCCAAAACTCTCTAACACTCTCTGACACTCTCAACAACTCTCAGAAGCTCTCTGAAACTCTCTGACACTCTCTGACACTCTCTGAATCTCTCAGACACTCTCTGGCACTCTCTGACACTCTCTGACACTCTCTGAAACTCTCTGGCACTCTCTGAAACTTTTTGACACTCTCTGAAACTCTCTGACGCTCCCTGACACTCTCTGACACTCTCTGAAACTCTCTGACACTCACTGACACTCTGTGACACTCTCTGAAACTCTCTGACACTCGCTGGC
This sequence comes from Heterodontus francisci, assembly GCF_036365525.1. Classification (NCBI taxonomy): domain Eukaryota; kingdom Metazoa; phylum Chordata; class Chondrichthyes; order Heterodontiformes; family Heterodontidae; genus Heterodontus; species Heterodontus francisci. The sequence continues at coordinate 4,887,071 of NW_027140543.1, read as the reverse complement.
ACTCTCTGACATTCTCTGAAACTCTTCGACAATCTCCGACACTCTCAGATACTGTCTGACACTCTCTGAAACACTCTGACTCAATCTGACACTCCCTGACACTCTCTGAGATCTCTCTCTGAAGGTCTCTGAAACTCAGTGACACTCTCTGAAACACTCGGACATTCTCTGACATTCTCCGAAACACTCAGAAACTGTCAGAAACTCTCAGGCACTCTCGGACACTCTCAGAAAGTCTCTGAAACTCTCGGACACTCTTTGAAACTCTCTGACACTCTCTGAAACTCTCTGAAATTCTCTGACAATCTCTGAAAATCTCTGAAACTTTCTGACACTCTCTGAAACTCTCTGAAACTCTCTGACACTCTCTGACACTCTCTGAAACTCTCCAAAACTCTCTAACACTCTCTGACACTCTCAAAAACTCTCAGAAGCTCTCTGAAACTCTCTGACACTCTCTGACACTCTCTGAATCTCTCAGACACTCTCTGGCACTCTCTGACACTCTCTGACACTCTCTGAAACTCTCTGGCACTCTCTGAAACTTTCTGACGCTCTCTGAAACTCTCTGAAACTCTCTGACACTCTCAAAAACTCTCAGAAGCTCTCTGAAACTCTCAGACACTCTCTGACACTCTCTGACACTTTCTGAAACTCTCTGACACTCTCTGAGACTCTCAGACAATCTCTGACACTCTCTGACATTTTCGGAAACTCTCTGACACTATCTGGCCTTTTCTGAAACTTTCTGACACTCTGAATATCTCTGACACTCTCTGACTATCTCTGACGCTCTGTGATGCTCTCTGACACTCTCTGAAACTCTTCGACACTCTCTGACACTCTCTGAAACTCTTTGACACTGTTTGGCACTCTCTGACTCTTTCTGACACTCTCTGAAACTTTCTGAAACACTCTGACACTCTCAGAAACTCTCAGAAGCTCTCTGAAACTCTCTGACACTCTCTGACACTCTCTGAATCTCTCAAACACTCTCTGGCACTCTCTGACACTCTCTGGCACTCTCTGACACTCTCTGAAACTCTCTGACACTCTCTGGCACTCTCTGAAACTCTCTGAAACTCTGTGAAACTCGCTGACACTCTCTGACACTCTCAGACACTCTCTGACACTTTCGGAAACTCTCTGACACTATCTGGCACTTTCTGAAACTTTCTGACACTCTCTGAATATCTCTGACACTCTCTGACACTCTTCGACACTCTCTGCACTCTCAGATACTGTCTGACACCCTCCGAAACTCTCTGACACTCTCTGAAACTCTCTGCCACTCTCTGACACTCCCTGACACTCTCTGAATCTCTCTGAAACTCTCTGACCCTCTGTGACACTCTCTGAAACTTTCTGACTCTCTCTGACACTCTCTGAAGATCTCTGAAACTCTCTGAAAATCTCTGACACTCTCTGACATTCTGTAACACTCTCTGAACATTTCTGACATTCTCTGAGTCTCTCCGACACACTCAGAAACCGTCAGAAGCTCTCAGGCACTCTCTGACACTATCAGAATGTCTCTGAAACTCTCTGAAACTCTCTGAAACTCTCTGACAATCTCAGACACTTACTGACTCTCTCTGAAACTCTCTACTATCTCTGACACTCTCTGACACTCTCTGAAGCTCTCTGATACTCTCTGACATTCTGTGACACTCTCTGAAATTCTCTAAAAGTCTATGACACTCTCTGACACTCCCTTGAAACTTTCTGACACTCTCTGAAACACTCTGAAACACTCTGAAGCTCTCTGAAACTCTCTGAAACTCTCTGACACTCTCTGACACTCTCTGACATTCTCTGAAACTCTTCGACACTCTCTGACACTCTCAGATACTGTCTGACACTCTCTGAAACTCTCTGACTCACTCTGACACTCCCTGACACTCTCTGACACACCCTGACACTCTCTGAGATGTCTCTCTAAAGCTCTCTGAAACTCAGTGACACTCTCCGAAACACTCGGACACTCTCTGACACTCTCCGACAAACTCAAAAACTCTCTGAAACTCTCTGACACTCTCTGACACTCTCTGACACTCGCTGACTCTCTCTGACTCTCGCTGACACTCTCTGATACTCTGACAATCACTGACACTCTCTGAAAATCTCTGAATGTCTCTGACACTCTCTGACACTCGCTGACACTCTCTGACTCTCGCTGCCAATCTCTGATACTCTCCGACACTCACTGTCACTATCTGACACTCTCTGAAACTCTCTGACACTCACTGACACTCTGTGACACTCTCTGAAACTCTCTGACGCTCCCTGACACTCTCTGACACTCTCTGAAACTCTCTGACACTCACTGACACTCTGTGACACTCTCTGAAACTCTCTGACACTCGCTGACACTCTCTGACATTCTCTGAAACTCTTCGACAATCTCCGACACTCTCAGATACTGTCTGACACTCTCTGAAACACTCTGACTCACTCTGACACTCCCTGACACGCTCTGACACTCCCTGACACTCTCTGAGATCTCTCTCTGAAGCTCTCTGAAACTCAGTGACACTCTCTGAAACACTCGGACATTCTCTGACATTCTCCGAAACACTCAGAAACTGTCAGAAACTCTCAGGCACTCTCGGACACTCTCAGAAAGTCTCTGAAACTCTCGGACACTCTTTGAAACTCTCTGACACTCTCTGAAACTCTCTGAAATTCTCTGACACTCTCTGAAAATCTCTGAAACTTTCTGACACTCTCTGAAACTCTGTGAAACTCTCTGACACTCTCTGACACTCTCTGAAACTCTCCAAAACTCTCTAACACTCTCTGACACTCTCAAAAACTCTCAGAAGCTCTCTGAAACTCTCAGACACTCTCTGGCACTCTCTGACACTCTCTGACACTCTCTGAAACTCTCTGGCACTCTCTGAAACTTTTTGACACTCTCTGAAACTCTCTGACGCTCCCTGACACTCTCTGACACTCTCTGAAACTCTCTGACACTCACTGACACTCTGTGACACTCTCTGAAACTCTCTGACACTCGCTGACACTCTCTGACATTCTCTGAAACTCTTCGACAATCTCCGACACTCTCAGATACTGTCTGACACTCTCTGAAACACTCTGACTCACTCTGACACTCCCTGACACGCTCTGACACTCCCTGACACTCTCTGAGATCTCTCTCTGAAGCTCTCTGAAACTCAGTGACACTCTCTGAAACACTCGGACATTCTCTGACATTCTCCGAAACACTCAGAAACTGTCAGAAACTCTCAGGCACTCTCGGACACTCTCAGAAAGTCTCTGAAACTCTCGGACACTCTTTGAAACTCTCTGACACTCTCAGAAACTCTCTGACACTCTCTGACACTCTCTGAAACTCTCTGAAATTCTCTGACACTCTCTGAAAATCTCTGAAACTTTCTGACACTCTCTGAAACTCTCTGAAACTCTCTGACACTCTCTGACACTCTCTGAAACTCTCCAAAACTCTCTAACACTCTCTGACACTCTCAAAAACTCTCAGAAGCTCTCTGAAACTCTCTGACACTCTCTGACACTCTCTGAATCTCTCAGACACTCTCTGGCACTCTCTGACACTCTCTGACACTCTCTGAAACTCTCTGGCACACTCTGAAACTTTCTGACGCTCTCTGAAACTCTCTGAAACTCTCTGACACTCTCAAAAACTCTCAGAAGCTCTCTGAAACTCTCAGACACTCTCTGACACTCTCTGACACTTTCTGAAACTCTCTGACACTCTCTGAGACTCTCAGACAATCTCTGACACTCTCTGACATTTTCGGAAACTCTCTGACACTATCTGGCCTTTTCTGAAAATTTCTGACACTCTGAATATCTCTGACACTCTCTGACTATCTCTGACGCTCTGTGATGCTCTCTGATACTCTCTGAAACTCTTCAACACTCTCTGACACTCTCTGAAACTCTCTGAAAATCTCTGACACTCTCTGAGACTCTGTGAAACTCTTTGGCACTATTCGACAATCTCAGACACTGTCTGACTCTATCTGAAACTCTCTGACACTCTCTGACACTCCCTGACACTCTCCAAAACTCTCTAGTCCGCTCTGAAACTCTCTGAAAATTTCTGACACTCTCTGAAACTCTCTGAAACACTCTGACACTCTCAGAATCTCTCAGAAGCACTCTGAAACTCTCTGACACTCTCTGACACTCTCTGAATCTCTCAAACACTCTCTGGCACTCTCTGACACTCTCTGGCACTCTCTGACACTCTCTGAAACTCTCTGAAACTCTCTGGCACTCTCTGAAAATCTCTGAAACTCTGTGAAACTCTCTGACACTCTCAGACACTCTCTGACACTCTCGGACACTTTCTGAATCTCTCTGACACTCTCTGACACTCTCGGACACTCTCTGACACTTTCGGAAACTCTCTGACACTATCTGGCACTTTCTGAAACTTTCTGACACTCTGTGACACTTTCTGAAACTCTCTGACAATATCTGACACTTTCTGAATCTCTCGGACACTCTCTGAATCTCTCTGAAACTCTCCGACACTCTGTGACACTCTCTGAAACTTTCTGGCACTCTCTGACACTCTCTGAAGATCTCTGGCACTCTCTGAAAATCTCTGACACTCTCTGAAACTCTCTGACACTCTCTGAAACTCTTCGAGACTCTCTGCACTCTCAGATACTGTCTGACACCCTCCGAAACTCTCTGACACTCTCTGAAACTCTCTGCCACTCTCTGACACTCCCTGACACTCTCTGAATCTCTCTGAAACTCTCTGACCCTCTGTGACACTCTCTGAAACTTTCTGACTCTCTCTGACACACTCTGAAGATCTCTGAAACTCTCTGAAAATCTCTGACACTCTCTGACACTCTGTGACACTCTCTGAAAATCACTGACATTCTCTGAGTCTCTCCGACACACTCAGAAACTGTCAGAAGCTCTCAGGCCTTCTCTGACACTATCAGAATGTCTCTGAAACTCTCTGACAATCTCAGACACTTTCTGACTCTCTCTGAAACTCTCTACTATCTCTGACACTCTCTGACACTCTCTGAAGCTCTCTGATACTCTCTGACATTCTGTGACACTCTCTGAAATTCTCTAAAAGTCTATGACACTCTCTGACACTCTCTTGAAACTTTCTGACACTCTCTGAAACACTCTGAAACACTCTGAAGCTCTCTGAAACTCTCTGAAACTCTCTGACACTCTCTGACACTCTCTGACATTCTCTGAAACTCTTCGACACTCTCTGACACTCTCAGATACTGTCTGAAACTCTCTGAAACTCTCTGACTCACTCTGACACTCCCTGACACGCTATGACACACCCTGACACTCTCTGAGATCTCTCTCTAAAGCTCTCTGAAACTCAGTGACACTCTCTGAAACACTCGGACATTCTCTGACACTCTCCGAAACACTCAGAAACTGTCCGAAACTCTCAGGCACTCTCTGACACTCTCTGAAAATCTCTAACACTCTGAAACACTCTGAAGCTCTCTGAAACTCTCTGACACTCTCTGACACTCTCTGACATTCTCTGAAACTCTTCGACACTCTCTGACACTCTCAGATACTGTCTGAAACTCTCTGAAACTCTCTGACTCACTCTGACACTCCCTGACACGCTATGACACACCCTGACACTCTCTGAGATCTCTCTCTAAAGCTCTCTGAAACTCAGTGACACTCTCTGAAACACTCGGACATTCTCTGACACTCTCCGAAACACTCAGAAACTGTCCGAAACTCTCAGGCACTCTCTGACACTCTCTGAAAATCTCTAACACTCTGAAACACTCTGAAGCTCTCTGAAACTCTCTGAAACTCTCTGACACTCTCTGACACTCTCTGACATTCTCTGAAACTCTTCGACACTCTCTGACACTCTCAGATACTGTCTGAAACTCTCTGAAACTCTCTGACTCACTCTGACACTCCCTGACACGCTATGACACACCCTGACACTCTCTGAGATCTCTCTCTAAAGCTCTCTGAAACTCAGTGACACTCTCTGAAACACTCGGACATTCTCTGACACTCTCCGAAACACTCAGAAACTGTCCGAAACTCTCAGGCACTCTCTGACACTCTCTGAAAATCTCTGACACTCTCAAAAACTCTCAGAAGCTCTCTGAAACTCTCTGACACTCTCTGACACTCTCTGAATCTCTCAGACACTCTCTGGCACACTCTGACACTCTCTGACACTCTCTGAAACTCTCTGGCACTCTCTGAAACTTTCTGACACTCTCTGAAACTCTCTGAAACTCTCTGAAACTCTCTGACACTCTCAAAAACTCTCAGAAGCTCTCTGAAACTCTCAGACACTCTCTGACACTCTCTGACACTTTCTGAAACTCTCTGACACTCTCTGACACTCTCAGACAATCTCTGACACTCTGTGACACTTTCTGAAACTCTCTGACACTATCTGACACTATCTGAAACTCTCTGAAACTCTCTGACACTCTCAAAAACTCTCAGAAGCTCTCTGAAACTCTCAGACACTCTCTGACACTCTGACACTTTCTGAAACTCTCTGACACTCTCTGACACTCTCAGACAATCTCTGAAACTCTCTGACACTCTCTGAAACTCTTCGAGACTCTCTGCACTCTCAGATACTGTCTGACACCCTCCGAAACTCTCTGACACTCTCTGAAACTCTCTGCCACTCTCTGACACTCCCTGACACTCTCTGAATCTCTCTGAAACTCTCTGACCCTCTGTGACACTCTCTGAAACTTTCTGACTCTCTCTGACACACTCTGAAGATCTCTGAAACTCTCTGAAAATCTCTGACACTCTCTGACACTCTGTGACACTCTCTGAAAATCTCTGACATTCTCTGAGTCTCTCCGACACACTCAGAAACTGTCAGAAGCTCTCAGGCCTTCTCTGACACTATCAGAATGTCTCTGAAACTCTCTGACAATCTCAGACACTTACTGACTCTCTCTGAAACTCTCTACTATCTCTGACACTCTCTGACACTCTCTGAAGCTCTCTGATACTCTCTGACATTCTGTGACACTCTCTGAAATTCTCTAAAAGTCTATGACACTCTCTGACACTCTCTTGAAACTTTCTGACACTCTCTGAAACACTCTGAAACACTCTGAAGCTCTCTGAAACTCTCTGAAACTCTCTGACACTCTCTGACACTCTCTGAGATTCTCTGAAACTCTTCGACACTCTCTGACACTCTCAGATACTGTCTGAAACTCTCTGAAACTCTCTGACTCACTCTGACACTCCCTGACACGCTATGACACACCCTGACACTCTCTGAGATCTCTCTCTAAAGCTCTCTGAAACTCAGTGACACTCTCTGAAACACTCGGACATTCTCTGACACTCTCCGAAACACTCAGAAACTGTCAGAAACTCTCAGGCACTCTCTGACACTCTCTGAAAATCTCTGACACTCTCAAAAACTCTCAGAAGCTCTCTGAAACTCTCTGACACTCTCTGACACTCTCTGAATCTCTCTGACACTATCTGGCACTTTCTGAAACTTTCTGACACTCTCTGAATATCTCTGACACTCTCTGACTCTCTCTGACGCTCTGTGATGCTCTCTGACACTCTCTGAAACTCTTCGACACTCTCTGACACTCTCTGAAACTCTCTGAAAATCTCTGACACTCTCTGACACTCTGTGACACTCACTGAAACTCTCTGACAATCTCTGAGTCTCTCCGACACACTCAGAAACTGACAGAAACTCTCCGACACTCTCTGACACTCTCTGAAACTCTTTGGCACTATTCGACAATCTCAGACACTGTCTGACTCTATCTGAAACTCTCTGACACTCTCTGACACTCCCTGACACTCTCCAAAACTCTCGAGCCCGCTCTGAAACTATCTGAAAATTTCTGACACTCTCTGAAACTCTCTGAAACACTCTGACACTCTCAGAAACTCTCAGAAGCTCTCTGAAACTCTCTGACACTCTCTGACACTCTCTGAATCTCTCAAACACTCTCTGGCACTCTCTGACACTCTCTGGCACTCTCTGACACTCTCTGAAACTCTCTGAAACTCTCTGGCACTCTCTGAAACTCTCTGAAACTCTGTGAAACTCTCTGACACTCTCTGACACTCTCAGACACTCTCTGACACTTTCGGAAACTCTCTGACACTATCTGGCACTTTCTGAAACTTTCTGACACTCTCTGAATATCTCTGACACTCTCTGACACTCTTCGTCACTCTCTGCACTCTCAGATACTGTCTGACACCCTCCGAAACTCTCTGACACTCTCTGAAACTCTCTGCCACTCTCTGACACTCCCTGACACTCTCTGAATCTCTCTGAAACTCTCTGACCCTCTGTGACACTCTCTGAAACTTTCTGACTCTCTCTGACACTCTCGGAAGATCTCTGAAACTCTCTGAAAATCTCTGACACTCTCTGACATTCTGTGACACTCTCTGAACATTTCTGACATTCTCTGAGTCTCTCCGACACACTCAGAAACCGTCAGAAGCTCTCAGGCACTCTCTGACACTATCAGAATGTCTCTGAAACTCTCTGAAACTCTCTGACAATCTCAGACACTTACTGACTCTCTCTGAAACTCTCTACTATCTCTGACACTCTCTGACACTCTCTGAAGCTTTCTGATACTCTCTGACATTCTGTGACACTCTCTGAAATTCTCTAAAAGTCTATGACACTCTCTGACACTCTCTTGAAACTTTCTGACACTCTCTGAAACACTCTGAAACACTCTGAAGCTCTCTGAAACTCTCTGAAACTCTCTGACACTCTCTGACACTCTCTGACATTCTCTGAAACTCTTCGACACTCTCTGACACTCTCAGATACTGTCTGACACTCTCTGAAACTCTCTGACTCACTCTGACACTCCCTGACACGCTCTGACACACCCTGACACTCTCTGAGATCTCTCTCTAAAGCTCTCTGAAACTCAGTGACACTCTCTGAAACACTCGGACATTCTCTGACACTCTCCGAAACACTCAGAAACTGTCAGAAACTCTCAGGCACTCTCTGACACTCTCAGAAAGTCTCTGAAACTCTCGGACACTCTTTGAAACTCTCTGACACTCTCTGACACTCTCTGAAATTCTCTGACACTCTCTGAAAATCTCTGAAACTTTCTGTCACTCTCTGAAACTCTCTGAAACTCTCTGACACTCTCTGACACTCTCTGAAACTCTCCAAAACTCTCTAACACTCTCTGACACTCTCAAAATCTCTCAGAAGCTCTCTGAAACTCTCTGACACTCTCTGAATCTCTCAGGCACTCTGTGGCACTCTCTGACACTCTCTGACACTCTCTGAAACTCTCTGGCACTCTCTGAAACTTTCTGACACTCTCTGAAACTCTCTGAAACTCTCTGACACTCTCAAAAACTCTCAGAAGCTCTCTGAAACTCTCAGACACTCTCTGACACTCTCTGACACTTTCTGAAACTCGCTGACAATCTCTGAGTCTCTCCGACACACTCAGAAACTGACAGAAACTCTCAGGCACTCTCTGACACTATCAGAAAGTCTCTGAAACTCTCTGACACGCTCTGAAACTCTTTGACACTATTTGACAATCTCAGACACTGTCTGACTCTATCTGAAACTCTCTGACACTCTCTGACACTCCCTGACACTCTCCAAAACTCTCTAGCACGCTCTGAAACTATCTGAAACTTTCTGACACTCTCTGAAACTCTCTGAAACACTCTGACACTCTCAGAAACTCTCAGAAGCTCTCTGAATCTCTCAAACACTCTCTGGCACTCTCTGAAACTCTTCGAGACTCCCTGCACTCTCAGATACTGTCTGACACCCTCCGAAACGCTCTGACACTCTCTGAAACTCTCTGCCACTCTCTGACACTCCTTGACACTCTCTGAATCTCTCTGAAACTCTCTGACCCTCTGTGACACTCTCTGAAACTTTCTGACTCTCTCTGACACACTCTGAAGATCTCTGAAACTCTCTGAAAATCTCTGACACTCTCTGACACTCTGTGACACTCTCTGAAAATCTCTGACATTTTCTGAGTCTCTCCGACACACTCAGAAACTGTCAGAAGCTCTCAGGCCTTCTCTGACACTATCAGAATGTCTCTGAAACTCTCTGACAATCTCAGACAATTTCTGACTCTCTCTGAAACTCTCTACTATCTCTGACACTCTCTGACACTCTCTGAAGCTCTCTGATACTCTCTGACATTCTGTGACACTCTCTGAAATTCTCTAAAAGTCTATGACACTCTCTGACACTCTCTTGAAACTTTCTGACACTCTCTGAAACACTCTGAAACACTCTGAAGCCCTCTGAAACTCTCTGAAACTCTCTGACACTCTCTGACACTCTCTGACATTCTCTGAAACTCTTCGACACTCTCTGACACTCTCAGATACTGTCTGACACACTCTGAAACTCTCTGACTCACTCTGACACTCCCTGACACGCTATGACACACCCTGACACTCTCTGAGATCTCTCTCAAAAGCTCTCTGAAACTCAGTGACACTCTCTGAAACACTCGGACATTCTCTGACACTCTCCGAAACACTCAGAAACTGTCCGAAACTCTCAGGCACTCTCTGACACTCTCTGAAAATCTCTGACACTCTCAAAAACTCTCAGAAGCTCTCTGAAACTCTCTGACAGTCTCTGACACTCTCGGAATCTCTCAGACACTCTCTGGCACACTCTGACACTCTCTGACACTCTCTGAAACTCTCTGGCACTCTCTGAAACTTTCTGACACTCTCTGAAACTCTTTGAAACTCTCTGAAACTCTCTGACACTCTCAAAAACTCTCAGAAGCTCTCTGAAACTCTCTGACACTCTCTGACACTCTCAGACAATCTCTGACACTCTCTGAGATTTTCGGAAACTCTCTGACACTATCTGGCACTTTCTGAAACTTTCTGACACTCTCTGAATATCTCTGACACTCTCTGACTCTCTCTGACGCTCTGTGATGCTCTCTGACACTCTCTGAAACTCTTCGACACTCTCTGACACTCTCTGAAACTCTCTGAAAATCTCTGACACTCTCTGACACTCTGTGACACTCACTGAAACTCTCTGACAATCTCTGAGTCTCTCCGACACACTCAGAAACTGACAGAAACTCTCCGACACTCTCTGACACTCTCTGAAACTCTTTGGCACTATTCGACAATCTCAGACACTGTCTGACTCTATCTGAAACTCTCTGACATTGTCTGACACTCCCTGACACTCTCCAAAACTCTCGAGCCCGCTCTGAAACTATCTGAAAATTTCTGACACTCTCTGAAACTCTCTGAAACACTCTGACACTCTCAGAAACTCTCAGAAGCTCTCTGAAACTCTCTGACACTCTCTGACACTCTCTGAATCTCTCAAACACTCTCTGGCACTCTCTGACACTCTCTGGCACTCTCTGGCACTCTCTGACACTCTCTGAAACTCTCTGGCACTCTCTGAAACTCTCTGAAACTCAGTGAAACTCTCTGACACTCTCTGACACTCTCAGACACTCTCTGACACTTTCGGAAACTCTCTGACACTATCTGGCACTTTCTGAAACTTTCTGACACTCTCTGAATATCTCTGACACTCTCTGACACTCTTAGACACTCTCTGCACTCTCAGATACTGTCTGACACCCTCCGAAACTCTCTGACACTCTCTGAAACTCTCTGCCACTCTCTGACACTCCCTGACACTCTCTGAATCTCTCTGAAACTCTCTGACCCTCTGTGACACTCTCTGAAACTTTCTGACTCTCTCTGACACTCTCTGAAGATCTCTGAAACTCTCTGAAAATCTCTGACACTCTCTGACATTCTGTGACACTCTCTGAACATTTCTGACATTCTCTGAGTCTCTCCGACACACTCAGAAACCGTCAGAAGCTCTCAGGCACTCTCTGACACTCTCAGAAACTCTCTGAAACTCTCTGACAATCTCAGACACTTACTGACTCTCTCTGAAACTCTCTACTATCTCTGACACTCTCTGACACTCTCTGAAGCTCTCTGATACTCTCTGACATTCTGTGACACTCTCTGAAATTCTCTAAAAGTCTATGACACTCTCTGACACTCTCTTGAAACTTTCTGACACTCTCTGAAACACTCTGAAACACTCTGAAGCTCTCTGAAACTCTCTGAAACTCTCTGACACTCTCTGACACTCTCTGACATTCTCTGAAACTCTTCGACACTCTCTGACACTCTCAGATACTGTCTGACACTCTCTGAAACTCTCTGACTCACTCTGACACTCCCTGACACGCTCTGACACACCCTGACACTCTCTGAGATCTCTCTCTAAAGCTCTCTGAAACTCAGTGACACTCTCTGAAACACTCGGACATTCTCTGACACTCTCCGAAACACTCAGAAACTGTCAGAAACTCTCAGGCACTCTCTGACACTCTCAGAAAGTCTCTGAAACTCTCGGACACTCTTTGAAACTCTCTGACACTCTCTGACACTCTCTGAAATTCTCTGACACTCTCTGAAAATCTCTGAAACTTTCTGACACTCTCTGAAACTCTCTGAAACTCTCTGACACTCTCTGACACTCTCTGAAACTCTCCAAAACTCTCTAACACTCTCTGACACTCTCAAAAACTCTCAGAAGCTCTCTGAAACTCTCTGACACTCTCTGAATCTCTCAGACACTCTCTGGCACTCTCTGACACTCTCTGACACTCTCTGAAACTTTCTGACACTCTCTGAAACTCTCTGAAACTCTCTGACACTCTCAAAAACTCTCAGAAGCTCTCTGAAACTCTCAGACACTCTCTGACACTTTCTGAAACTCTCTGACAATCTCTGAGTCTCTCCGACACACTCAGAAACTGACAGAAACTCTCAGGCACTCTCTGACACTATCAGAAAGTCTCTGAAACTCTCTGACACGCTCTGAAACTCTTTGACACTATTTGACAATCTCAGACACTGTCTGACTCTATCTGAAACTCTCTGACACTCTCTGACACTCCCTGACACTGTCTGAAGCTCTCTGACACTCTCTGACACTCTCTGAAACTCTCTGAAACTCTCTAGCACGCTCTGAAACTATCTGAAACTTTCTGACACTCTCTGAAACTCTCTGAAGCTCTCTGAAACTCTCTGACACTCTCTGACACTCTCAGACAATCTCTGACACTCTCTGAGATTTTCGGAAACTCTCTGACACTATCTGGCACTTTCTGAAACTTTCTGACACTCTCTGAATATCTCTGACACTCTCTGACTCTCTCTGACGCTCTGTGATGCTCTCTGACACTCTCTGAAACTCTTCGACACTCTCTGACACTCTCTGAAACTCTCTGAAAATCTCTGACACTCTCTGACACTCTGTGACACTCACTGAAACTCTCTGACAATCTCTGAGTCTCTCCGACACACTCAGAAACTGACAGAAACTCTCCGACACTCTCTGACACTCTCTGAAACTCTTTGGCACTATTCGACAATCTCAGACACTGTCTGACTCTATCTGAAACTCTCTGACATTGTCTGACACTCCCTGACACTCTCCAAAACTCTCGAGCCCGCTCTGAAACTATCTGAAAATTTCTGACACTCTCTGAAACTCTCTGAAACACTCTGACACTCTCAGAAACTCTCAGAAGCTCTCTGAAACTCTCTGACACTCTCTGACACTCTCTGAATCTCTCAAACACTCTCTGGCACTCTCTGACACTCTCTGGCACTCTCTGGCACTCTCTGACACTCTCTGAAACTCTCTGGCACTCTCTGAAACTCTCTGAAACTCAGTGAAACTCTCTGACACTCTCTGACACTCTCAGACACTCTCTGACACTTTCGGAAACTCTCTGACACTATCTGGCACTTTCTGAAACTTTCTGACACTCTCTGAATATCTCTGACACTCTCTGACACTCTTAGACACTCTCTGCACTCTCAGATACTGTCTGACACCCTCCGAAACTCTCTGACACTCTCTGAAACTCTCTGCCACTCTCTGACACTCCCTGACACTCTCTGAATCTCTCTGAAACTCTCTGACCCTCTGTGACACTCTCTGAAACTTTCTGACTCTCTCTGACACTCTCTGAAGATCTCTGAAACTCTCTGAAAATCTCTGACACTCTCTGACATTCTGTGACACTCTCTGAACATTTCTGACATTCTCTGAGTCTCTCCGACACACTCAGAAACCGTCAGAAGCTCTCAGGCACTCTCTGACACTCTCAGAAACTCTCTGAAACTCTCTGACAATCTCAGACACTTACTGACTCTCTCTGAAACTCTCTACTATCTCTGACACTCTCTGACACTCTCTGAAGCTCTCTGATACTCTCTGACATTCTGTGACACTCTCTGAAATTCTCTAAAAGTCTATGACACTCTCTGACACTCTCTTGAAACTTTCTGACACTCTCTGAAACACTCTGAAACACTCTGAAGCTCTCTGAAACTCTCTGAAACTCTCTGACACTCTCTGACACTCTCTGACATTCTCTGAAACTCTTCGACACTCTCTGACACTCTCAGATACTGTCTGACACTCTCTGAAACTCTCTGACTCACTCTGACACTCCCTGACACGCTCTGACACACCCTGACACTCTCTGAGATCTCTCTCTAAAGCTCTCTGAAACTCAGTGACACTCTCTGAAACACTCGGACATTCTCTGACACTCTCCGAAACACTCAGAAACTGTCAGAAACTCTCAGGCACTCTCTGACACTCTCAGAAAGTCTCTGAAACTCTCGGACACTCTTTGAAACTCTCTGACACTCTCTGACACTCTCTGAAATTCTCTGACACTCTCTGAAAATCTCTGAAACTGTCTGACACTCTCTGAAACTCTCTGAAACTCTCTGACACTCTCTGACACTCTCTGAAACTCTCCAAAACTCTCTAACACTCTCTGACACTCTCAAAAACTCTCAGAAGCTCTCTGAAACTCTCTGACACTCTCTGAATCTCTCAGACACTCTCTGGCACTCTCTGACACTCTCTGACACTCTCTGAAACTTTCTGACACTCTCTGAAACTCTCTGAAACTCTCTGACACTCTCAAAAACTCTCAGAAGCTCTCTGAAACTCTCAGACACTCTCTGACACTTTCTGAAACTCTCTGACAATCTCTGAGTCTCTCCGACACACTCAGAAACTGACAGAAACTCTCAGGCACTCTCTGACACTATCAGAAAGTCTCTGAAACTCTCTGACACGCTCTGAAACTCTTTGACACTATTTGACAATCTCAGACACTGTCTGACTCTATCTGAAACTCTCTGACACTCTCTGACACTCCCTGACACTGTCTGAAGCTCTCTGACACTCTCTGACACTCTCTGAAACTCTCTGAAACTCTCTAGCACGCTCTGAAACTATCTGAAACTTTCTGACACTCTCTGAAACTCTCTGAAGCACTCTGACACTCTCAGAAACTCTCAGAAGCTCTCTGAATCTCTCAAACACTCTCTGGCACTCTCTGACACTCTCTGGCACTCTCTGACACTCTCTGAAACTCTCTGAAACTCTGTGAAACTCTCTGACACTCTCAGACACTCTCGGACACTTTCTGAATCTCTTTGACACTCTCTGAAACTCTCAGACACTCTCTGAAACTCTCTGACACACTCTGAAACTCTCTGAACCTCTCTGACACTCTGTGACACTCTGAAATTCGCTGACAATCTCTGACACTCTCTGAGAAACTGACAAACTCTCAGAAACTCTCGGACACTCTCTGAAACTCTCTGACACTCTCTGACACTCTCCGACAAACTCAGAAACTCTCTGAAACTCTCTGACACTCTCTGACACTTGCTGACTCTCTCTGACTCTCGCTGACACTCTCTGATACTCTCTGACAATCACTGACACTATCTGTCAATCTCTGAAACTCTCTGACACTCACTGACACTCTGTGACACTCTCTGAAACTCTCTGACACTCTCTGACACTCGCTGACACTCTCTGACTCTCGCTGCCAATCTCTGATACTCTCTGACACTCACTGTCACTATCTGACACTCTCTGAAACTCTCTGACACTCACTGACACCCTGTGTCACTCTCTGAAATTCTCTGACACTCCCTGACACTCTCTGACACTCTCTGAAACTCTCTCACACTCACCGACACTCTGTGACACTCTCTGAAACTCTCTGACACTCTCCGACAAACTCAGAAACTCTCTGAAACTCTCTGACACTCTCTGACACTCGCTGACTCTCTCTGACTCTCGCTGACACTCTCTGATACTCTCTGACAATCACTGACACTATCTGTCAATCTCTGAAACTCTCTGACACTCACTGACACTCTGTGACACTCTCTGAAACTCTCTGACACTCTCTGACACTCGCTGACACTCTCTGACTCTCGCTGCCAATCTCTGATACTCTGACACTCACTGACACTCTGTGACACTCTCTGAAACTCTCTGACACACTCTGACACTCTCAGACACTCTCTGACGCTCTGTGACACTTTCTGAAACTCTCTGACACTATCTGACACTTTCTGAATCTCTCGGACACTCTCTGAATCTCTCTGAAACTCTCCGACACTCTGTGACAAACTCTGACACTCTCTGAATCTCTCTGAAACTCCCTGACACTCTCTGACTCTGAAACTTTCTGACAATCTCTGACACTCTCTGAACATCTCTGACACTCTCTGAAACTCTGTGACACTCTCTGAAACACTCCGACACTCTCTGACACTCTCAGACACTCTCTGACACTCTCTGACACTTTCTGAAACTCTCTGACACTATCTGACTCTTTCTGAAAATCCCGGACACTCTCTGACACACTCTGCAACTCTGTGACACTCTGTGACAAACTCTGACACTCTCTGAATCTCTCCGAAACTCCCTGACACTCTCTGACTCTCTCTGAAACTTTCTGACAATCTCTGACACTCTCTGAACATCTCTGAAACTCTCTGAAAATCTCTGACACTCTCTGACACTCTGTGACACTCTCAGATACTCTCTGACTCTCTCAAACACACTCCGACACACTCAGAAACTCTCAGAAACTCTCTGGAACTCTCTGACACTCTCAGAAAGTCCCTGAAACTCTCTGACACTCTCCGACACTCTCTGACACTCTCTGAAACTCTTTGACGCTCTTTGACACTCTCAGACACTCTCTGACTCTCTCAGAAACTCTCTGACACTCACTGAAATTCTCTGAAATTGTCTGACACTCTGTGACAATCTCTGACACTCTCTGAATCTCTCTGAAGCACTCTGACACTCTGTGACACTCTCTGAAACTCTCTGACACTGTCTGAAACTTTCTGACACTCTCTGAAACTCTCTGACTCTCTCAGAAACACTCAAAAACTCTCTGAAACTCTCTGAAACTCTCTGACACTCTCTGACACTCTCTGAGACTCTCTGAAACTCTCTGACACTCTCTGACACTCTCTGAAACTCTCTGAAACTCTCTGACACTCTCTGACACTGTCTGAAACTCACTGACTATCTCTGACACTCTTTGAATCTCTCTGAAGCACTCTGACACTCTCTGACTCTGAAACTTTCTGACAATCTCTGACACTCTCTGAACATCTCTGACACTCTCTGAAACTCTGTGACACTCTCTGAAACACTCCAACACTCTCTGACACTCTCAGACACTCTCTGACACTCTCTGACACTTTCTGAAACTCTCTGACACTATCTGACTCTTTCTGAAAATCCCGGACACTCTCTGACACACTCTGCAACTCTGTGACACTCTGTGACAAACTCTGACACTCTCTGAATCTCTCCGAAACTCCCTGACACTCTCTGACTCTCTCTGAAACTTTCTGACAATCTCTGACACTCTCTGAACATCTCTGAAACTCTCTGAAAATCTCTGACACTCTCTGACACTCTGTGACACTCTCAGATACTCTCTGACTCTCTCAAACACACTCCGACACACTCAGAAACTCTCAGAAACTCTCTGGAACTCTCTGACACTCTCAGAAAGTCCCTGAAACTCTCTGACACTCTCCGACACTCTCTGACACTCTCTGAAACTCTTTGACGCTCTTTGACACTCTCAGACACTCTCTGACTCTCTCAGAAACTCTCTGACACTCACTGAAATTCTCTGAAATTGTCTGACACTCTGTGACAATCTCTGACACTCTCTGAATCTCTCTGAAGCACTCTGACACTCTGTGACACTCTCTGAAACTCTCTGACACTGTCTGAAACTTTCTGACACTCTCTGAAACTCTCTGACTCTCTCAGAAACACTCAAAAACTCTCTGAAACTCTCTGAAACTCTCTGACACTCTCTGACACTCTCTGAGACTCTCTGAAACTCTCTGACACTCTCTGACACTCTCTGAAACTCTCTGAAACTCTCTGACACTCTCTGACACTGTCTGAAACTCACTGACTATCTCTGACACTCTTTGAATCTCTCTGAAGCACTCTGACACTCTGTGGCACTCTGACACTCTGTGACACTCTCTGAAACTGTCTGGCACTTTCTGAAACTATCTGACACTCTCTGAAACTCTCTGAAGCTTTCTGAAACTTTCTGAAACTCTCTGACACTCTCAGAAACACTCAGGAACTCTCTGAAACTCTCTGACAATCTCTGACACTCTCTGACAAACTCAGAAAGTCTCAGAAACTCTCTGACAGGCTCTGAAACTCTCAGACACTCTCTGAAACTCTCTGACACTCTCTGAAAGTCTCTGAAACTCTCTGACACTCTGTGACACTCTCTGAAATTCGCTGACAATCTCTGACACTCTCTGAGAAACTCACAAACTCTCAGAAACTCTCGGACACTCTCATAAACTCTCTGACACTCTCTGACACTCTGTGAATCTCTCAGACACTCTCTGGCACTGTCTGACACTCTCTGACACTCTCTGACACTCTCTGAAACTCTCTGAAACTCTCTGAAACTCTCTGACACTCTCTGACACTCTCTGAGACTCTCTGAAACTCTCTGACACTCTCTGACACTCTCTGAAACTCTCTGAAACTCTCTGACACTCTCTGACACTGTCTGAAACTCACTGACTATCTCTGACACTCTTTGAATCTCTCTGAAGCACTCTGACACTCTGTGGCACTCTGACACTCTGTGACACTCTCTGAAACTGTCTGGCACTTTCTGAAACTATCTGACACTCTCTGAAACTCTCTGAAGCTTTCTGAAACTTTCTGAAACTCTCTGACACTCTCAGAAACACTCAGGAACTCTCTGAAACTCTCTGACAATCTCTGACACTCTCTGACAAACTCAGAAAGTCTCAGAAACTCTCTGACAGGCTCTGAAACTCTCAGACACTCTCTGAAACTCTCTGACACTCTCTGAAAGTCTCTGAAACTCTCTGACACTCTGTGACACTCTCTGAAATTCGCTGACAATCTCTGACACTCTCTGAGAAACTCACAAACTCTCAGAAACTCTCGGACACTCTCATAAACTCTCTGACACTCTCTGACACTCTGTGAATCTCTCAGACACTCTCTGGCACTGTCTGACACTCTCTGACACTCTCTGACACTCTCTGAAACTCTCTGAAACTCTCTGACACTCTCTGTCACTCTCAGACACTCTCTGACACTCTCTGACACTTTCTGACACTCTCTGACACTCTCAGACACTCTCTGACACTTTCGGAAACTCTCTGACACTTTCTGAAACTTTCTGACTCTCTCTGAATATCTCTGACACTCTCTGACTCTCTCTGACGCTATGTGATACTCTCTGACACTCTCTGACAATCTCTGAAACTCACTGACACTCTCAGATACTTTCTGACACTCTCTGAAACTCTCTGACACTCTCTGAAACTCTCTGACACTCCCTGACACTCTCTGAATCACTCTGAAACTCTCTGACCCTCTGTGACACTCTCTGAAACTTTCTGACACTCTCTGACACTCTCTGAAGATCTCTGAAATTTTCTGAAAATCCCTGACACTCTCTGACACTCTGTGACACTCTCTGAAACTCTCTGACACTCTCTGACTCTCTCCGACACACTCAGAAACTGGCAGAAACTCTCAGGCACTCTCTGACACTCTCAGAAAGTCTCTGAAACTCTCTGACACTCTGTGACACTCTCTGAAACTCTCTGACACTCTCTGACACTCTCTGACATTCTCTGAAACACTTCGACACTCTCTGACACTCTCAGATACTGTCTGACACTCTCTGAAACTCTCTGACTCACTCTGACACTCCCTGACACGCTCTGACACTTCCTGACACTCTGTGAGATCTCTCTCTGAAGCTCTCTGACACTCTGTGACACTCTCTGAAACTTTCTGGCACTCTCTGACACTCTCTGAAGATCTCTGAAAATCTCTGACACTCTCTGACACTCTGTGACACTCTCTGAAACTCTCTGACACTCTCTGACTCTCTCCGACACACTCAGAAACTGGCAGAAACTCTCTGACACTCTCTGACACTCTCAGAAAGTCTCTGAAACTCTCTGACACTCTCTGAAACACTTTGACACTCTTTGACACTCTCAGACACTGTCTGAATCACTGTGAAACTCTCTACTCTCTCTGAAATTCTCTGACACTCTCTGAAGCTCTCTGATACTCTCTGACAATCACTGACACTATCTGTCAATCTCTGAAACTCTCTGACACTCACTGACACTCTGTGACACTCTCTGAAACTCTCTGACACTCTCTGACTCTCGCTGCCAATCTCTGATACTCTCTGACACTCACTGTCACTATCTGACACTCTCTGAAACTCTCTGACACTCACTGACACTCTGTGACACTCTCTGAAACTCTCTGACACTCCCTGACACTCTCTGACACTCTCTGAAACTCTCTGACACTCACCGACACTCTGTGACACTCTCTGAAACTCTCTGACACTCTCTGACACTCTCCGACAAACTCAGAAACTCTCTGAAAATCTCTGACACTCTCTGACACTCGCTGACTCTCTCTGACTCTCGCTGACACTCTCTGATACTCTCTGACAATCACTGACACTATCTGTCAATCTCTGAAACTCTCTGACACTCACTGACACTCTGTGACACTCTCTGAAACTCTCTGACACTCTCTGACACTCGCTGACACTCTCTGACTCTCGCTGCCAATCTCTGATAATCTCTGACACTCACTGACACTCTGTGACACTCTCTGAAACTCTCTGACACTCTCTGACACTCTCAGACACTCTCTGACGCTCTGTGACACTTTCTGAAACTCTCTGACACTATCTGACACTTTCTGAATCTCTCGGACACTCTCTGAATCTCTCTGAAACTCTCCGACACTCTGTGACTCTCTCTGAAACTTTCTCGCAGTCTCTGACACTCTCTGAAGATCTCTGACACTCTCTGAAACTATGTGACACTCTCTGAAACACTCCGACACTCTCTGACACTCTCAGACACTCTCTGACAATCTCTGACACTTTCTGAAACTCTCTGACACTATCTGACTCTTTCTGAAAATCCCGGACACTCTCTGACACACTCTGCAACTCTGTGACACTCTGTGACACACTCTGACACTCTCTGAATCTCTCTGAAACTCCCTGACACTCTCTGACTCTCTCTGAAACTTTCTGACAAACTCTGACACTCTCTGAACATCTCTGAAACTCTCTGAAAATCTCTGACACTCTCTGACACTCTGTGACACTCTCAGATACTCTCAGACTCTCTCAGACACACTCCGACACACTCAGAAACTCTCATAAACTCTCTGGAACTCTCTGACACTGTCAGAAATTCTCTGAAACTCTCTGACACACTCTGAAACTCTCTGACACTCTCTGACACTCTCTGACACTCTCTGACACTCTCTGAAACTCTGTGACACTCTTTGACACTCTCAGACACTGTCTGACTCTCTCTGAAACTCTCTGACACTCACTGAAACTCTCTGAAATTGTCTGACACTCTGTGACAATCTCTGACACTCTCTGAATCTCTCTGAAGCACTCTGACACTCTGTGACACTCTCTGAAACTCTCTGAAACTTTTTGACACTCTCTGAAACTCTCTGACTCTCTCAGAAACACACAAAATCTCTCTGAAACTATCTGAAACTCTCTGACACTCTGTGACACTCTTTGAGACTCTCTGAAAATCTCTGACACTCTCTGACACTCTCTGAAACTCTCTGAAACTCTCTGACACTCACTGACACTGTCTGAAACTCACTGACTATCTCTGACACTCTCAGACACTCTCTGACACTCTCTGACACTTCCTGAAACTCTCTGACACTATCTGACACTTTCTGAATCTCTCGGACACTCTCTGAAACTCTCTGACACTCTCTGAAACTGTCTGACACTCTGTGACAATCTCTGACACTCTTTGAATCTCTCTGAAGCACTCTGACACTCTCTGACACTTTCTGAAACTATCCGACACTATGTGACACTTTCTGAATCTCTCGGACACTCTCTGATTCTCTCTGAAACTCTCCGACAGTCTGTGACACACTCTGAAACTTTCTCGCACTCTCTGACACTCTCTGAAGATCTCTGAAACTCTCTGAAAATCTCTGACACTCTCTGAAACTCTGTGAAACTCTCTGAAACACTCTGACACTCTCTGACATTCTCAGACACTCTCTGACACTTTCTGAAACTCTCTGACAGTATCTGACACTTTCTGAAACTCTCGGACACTCTCTGACACTCTCTGCAACTCTGTGTCACACTGTGACACTCTCTGACACTCTCTGACACTCTCTGAATCTCTCTGAAACTCTCTGAAAATCTCTGACACTCTCTGACACTCTCTGAAACATTCCGACACTCTCTGACACTCTCTGAACATCTCTGAAACTCTCTGAAAATCTCTGACACTCTCTGACACTCTGTGACACTCTCAGATACTCTCTGACTCCCGCAGACACACTTCGACACACTCAGAAACTCTCAGAAACTCTCTGGCACTCTCTGACATTCTCAGAAACTCTCTGAAACTCTTTGACAATCTCTGAAACTCTCTGAAACTCTCTGACACTCTCTGACACTCTCTGAAACTCTCTGACACTCTCTGACACTCTCAGACACTCTCTGACACTCTGTGACACTTTCTGAAACTCTCTGACACTATCTGACACTTTCTGAATCTCTCGGACACTCTCTGAATGTCTCTGAAAAGCTCTGAAACTCTGTGACACTCTCTGAAACTTTCTGGCACTCTCTGACACTCTCTGAAGATCTCTGGCACTCTCTGAAAATCTCTGACACTCTCTGAAATTCTGTGACACTCTCTGAAAGACTCGGACACTCTCTCACACTCTCAGACACTCTCTGACACTCTCTGAAACTCTCTGACACTCTCTGACACTCTCTGACACTCTCTGAAACTCTCTGAAACTCTTTGACACTCTCTGAAACTCTCTGAAACTCTCTGACACTCTCTGACACTCTCTGAAACTCTTTGACACTCTTTGACACTCTGTGACACTGTCTGACTCTCTCTGAAACTCTCTGACACTCTCTGACACTCCCTGACACTCTCTGAAACTCTCTGACACTCTCTGAAACTCTTTGACACTCTTTGACAATCTCAGACACTGTCTGACTCTATCTGAAACTCTCTGAAACTCTCTGACACTATCTGACACTTTCTGAATCTCTCGGACACTCTCTGAATCTCTCTGAAACACTCCGACACTCTGTGACACTCTCTGAAACTTTCTCGCACTCTCTGACACTATCTGAAGATCTCTGGCACTCTCTGAAACTCTGTGACACTCTCTGAAATACTCGGACACTCTCTCACACTCTCAGACACTCTCTGACACTCTATGACACTCTGTGACACTCTCTGACACTCTCTGAATCTCTCTGAAAAGCTCTGAAACTCTGTGACACTCTCTGAAACTTTCTGGCACTCTCTGACACTCTCTGAAGATCTCTGGCACTCTCTGAAAATCTCTGACACTCTCTGAAACTCTGTGACACTCTCTGAAAGACTCGGACACTCTCTCACACTCTCAGACACTCTCTGACACTCTCTGAAACTCTCTGACACTCTCTGACACTCTCTGACACTCTCTGAAACTCTCTGAAACTCTCTGAAACTCTTTGACACTCTTTGACAATCTCAGACACTGTCTGACTCTATCTGAAACTCTCTGACACTCTCTGACACTCCCTGACACTGTCTGAAGCTCTCAGACACTCTCAGACACTCTCTGACACTATCTGAGACTCTCTGAAACTCTCAGACACTCTCTGAAATTCTCTGAAACTCTCTGACACTATCTGACACTTTCTGAATCTCTCGGACACTCTCTGAATCTCTGCGAAACTCTCCGACACTCTGTGACACTCTCTGAAACTTTCTGGCACTCTCTGAAGATCTCTGGCACTCTCTGAAAATCTCTGACACCCTCTGAAACTCTGTGACACTCTCTGAAAGACTCTGACACTCTCTTACATTCTCTGACACTCTCTGACACTCTCTGACACTTTCTGAAACTCTCTGACACTATCTGACTCTTTCTGAAACTCTCGGACACTCTCTGACACACTCTGTAACTCTATGACACTCTCTGACACTCACTGAAACTTTCTGACACTCTCTGACACTCTGTGACACCCTCTGAAACTCTCTGAAAATCTCTGACACTCTCTGACACTCTGTGACACTCTCAGATACTCTCTGACTCCCGCAGACACACTTCGACACACTCAGAAACTTTCTGGCACTCTCTGACATTCTCAGAAACTCTCTGAAACTCTTTGACACTCTCTGAAACTCTCTGAAACTCTCTGACACTCTCTGACACTCTCTGAAACTCTTTGACACTCTTTGACACTCTGTGACACTGTCTGACTCTCTCTGAAACTCTCTGACACTCTCTGACACTCCCTGACACTCTCTGAAACTCTCTGACTATCTCTGACACTCTCTGAAACTCTTTGACACTCTTTGACAATCTCAGACACTGTCTGACTCTATCTGAAACTCTCTGACACTCTCTGACACTCCCTGACACTCTCTGAAGCTTTCTGAAACTCTCTGACACTCTGTGACACCCTCTGAAACTCTCTGAAACTCTCGGACAATCTCTGAAACTTTCTGACACTCTCTGAAACTCTCTGAAACTCTTTGTAACTCTCTGACACTCTCAGAAACTCTCAGAAGCTCACTGAAACTCTCTGACACTCTCTGATACTCTCAGACACTCTCAGACACTCTCTGACACTATCTGAGACTCTCTGAAATTCTCAGACACTCTCTGAAATTCTCTGAAACTCTCTGACACTATCTGACACTTTCTGAATCTCTCGGACACTCTCTGAATCTCTGTGAAACTCTCCGACACTCTGTGACACTCTCTGAAACTTTCTGGCACTCTCTGAAGATCTCTGGCACTCTCTGAAAATCTCTGACACCCTCTGAAACTCTGTGACACTCTCTGAAAGACTCTGACACTCTCTTACATTCTCAGACACTCTCTGACACTCTCTGACACTTTCTGAAACTCTCTGACACTATCTGACTCTTTCTGAAACTCTCGGACACTCTCTGACACACTCTGTAACTCTATGACACTCTCTGACACTCACTGAAACTTTCTGACACTCTCTGACACTCTGTGAACATCTCTGAAACTCTCTGAAAATCTCTGACACTCTCTGACACTCTGTGACACTCTCAGATACTCTCTGACTCCCGCAGACACACTTCGACACACTCAGAAACTCTCTGGCACTCTCTGACATTCTCAGAAACTCTCTGAAACTCTTTGACACTCTCTGAAACTCTCTGAAACTCTCTGACACTCTCTGACACTCTCTGAAACTCTTTGACACTCTTTGACACTCTGTGACACTGTCTGACTCTCTCTGAAACTCTCTGACACTCTCTGACACTCCCTGACACTCTCTGAAACTCTCTGACACTCTCTGACACTCTCTGAAACTCTTTGACACTCTTTGACAATCTCAGACACT
Source organism: Heterodontus francisci (assembly GCF_036365525.1). Lineage (NCBI taxonomy): Eukaryota > Metazoa > Chordata > Chondrichthyes > Heterodontiformes > Heterodontidae > Heterodontus > Heterodontus francisci. Next base: position 4,861,155 of record NW_027140543.1, on the reverse strand, counting down.
GTCTGACTCTATCTGAAACTCTCTGACACTCTCTGACACTCCCTGACACTGTCTGAAGCTCTCTGACACTCTCTGACACTCTCTGAAACTCTCTGAAACACTCTGACACTCTCTGACACTCCCTGACACTCTCTGAAGCTTTCTGAAACTCTCTGACACTCTGTGACACCCTCTGAAACTCTCGGACAATCTCTGAAACTTTCTGACACTCTCTGAAACTCTCTGAAACTCTTTGTAACTCTCTGACACTCTCAGAAACTCTCAGAAGCTCACTGAAACTCTCTGACACTCTCTGAAACGCTCAGACACTCTCAGACACTCTCTGACACTATCTGAGACTCTCTGAAACTCTCAGACACTCTCTGAAATTCTCTGAAACTCTCTGACACTATCTGACACTTTCTGAATCTCTCGGACACTCTCTGAATCTCTGTGAAACTCTCCGACACTCTGTGACACTCTCTGAAACTTTCTGGCACTCTCTGAAGATCTCTGGCACTCTCTGAAAATCTCTGACACCCTCTGAAACTCTGTGACACTCTCTGAAAGACTCTGAGACTCTCTTACATTCTCAGACACTCTCTGACACTCTCTGACACTTTCTGAAACTCTCTGACACTATCTGACTCTTTCTGAAACTCTCGGACACTCTCTGACACACTCTGTAACTCTATGACACTCTCTGACACTCACTGAAACTTTCTGACACTCTCTGACACTCTGTGAACATCTCTGAAACTCTCTGAAAATCTCTGACACTCTCTGACACTCTCTGACACTCTCAGATACTCTCTGACTCCCGCAGACACACTTCGACACACTCAGAAACTCTCTGGCACTCTCTGACATTCTTAGAAACTCTCTGAAACTCTTTGACACTCTCTGAAACTCTCTGAAACTCTCTGACACTCTCTGACAATCTCTGAAACTCTTTGACACTCTTTGACACTCTGTGACACTGTCTGACTCTCTCTGAAACTCTCTGACACTCTCTGACACCCCCTGACACTCTCTGAAACTCTCTGACACTCTCTGACACTCTCTGAAACTCTTTGACACTCTTTGACAATCTCAGACACTGTCTGACTCTATCTGAAACTCTCTGACACTCTCTGACACTCCCTGACACTGTTGAAGCTCTCTGACATTCTCTGACACTCTCTGAAACTCTCTGAATCTCTCTGACACACTCTGACACTCTCTGAAACTCTCTGACAATCTCTGACACTCTCAGACACTCTCTGGCACTCTCTGACACTTTCTGAAACTCTCTGACACTATCTGACATTTTCTGAATCTCTCGGACACTCTCTGAATCTCTCTGAAACACTCCGACACTCTGTGACACTCTCTGAAACTTTCTCGCACTCTCAGACACTTTCTGAAGATCTCTGGCACTCTCTGAAAATCTCTGACACTCTCTGAAACTCTGTGACACTCTCTGAAATACTCGGACACTCTCTCACACTCTCAGACACACTCTGACACTCTCTGACACTCTGTGACACTCTCTGACACTCTCTGAATCTCTCTAAAAAGCTCTGAAACTCTGTGACACTCTCTGAAACTTTCTGGCACTCTCTGACACTATCTGAAGATCTCTGGCACTCTCTGAAAATCTCTGACACTCTCTGAAACTCTGTGACACTCCCTGAAAGACTCGGACACTCTCTCACACTCTCAGACACTCTCTGACACTCTCTGAAACTCTTTGACACTCTTTGACACTCTGTGACACTGTCTGACTCTCTCTGAAACTCTCTGACACTCTCTGACACTCTCAGACATTCTCTGACACTCTGTGACACTTTCTGAAACTCTCTGACACTATCTGACACTTTCTGAATCTCTCGGAAACTCTCTGAATCTCTCTGAAACACTCCGACACTCTGTGCCACTCTCTGAAACTTTCTCGCACTCTCAGACACTTTCTGAAGATCTCTGGCACTCTCTGAAAATCTCTGACACTCTCTGAAACTCTGTGACACTCTCTGAAATACTCGGACACTCTCTCACACTCTCAGACACTCTCTGACACTCTCTGACACTCTGTGACACTCTCTGACACTCTCTGAATCTCTCTGAAAAGCTCTGAAACTCTGTGACACTCTCTGAAACATTCTGGCACTCTCTGACACTCTCTGAAGATCTCTGGCACTCTCTGAAAATCTCTGACACTCTCTGAAACTCTGTGACACTCCCTGAAAGACTCGGACACTCTCTCACACTCTCAGACAATCTCTGACAATCTCTGAAACTCTCTGACACTCTCTGACACTCTCTGAAACTCTCTGAAACTCTTTGACACTCTTTGACACTCTGTGACACTGTCTGACTCTCTCTGAAACTCTCTGACATTCTCTGACACTCCCTGACACTCTCTGAAACTCTCTGACACTCTCTGAAACTCTTTGACACTCTTTGACAATCTCAGACACTGTCTGACTCTATCTGAAACTCTCTGACACTCTCTGACACTCCCTGACACTGTCTGAAGCTCTCTGACACTCTCTGACACTCTCTGAAACTCTCTGAAACTCACTGACACTCCCTGACACTCTCTGAAGCTTTCTGAAAATCTCTGACACTCTGTGACACCCTCTGAAACTCTCTGAAACTCTCAGACACTCTCTGAAATTCTCTGAAACTCTCTGACACTATCTGACACTTTCTGAATCTCTCGGACACTCTCTGAATCTCTGCGAAACTCTCCGACACTCTGTGACACTCTCTGAAACTTTCTGGCACTCTCTGAAGATCTCTGGCACTCTCTGAAAATCTCTGACACCCTCTGAAACTCTGTGACACTCTCTGAAAGACTCTGACACTCTCTTACATTCTCTGACACTCTCTGACACTCTCTGACACTTTCTGAAACTCTCTGACACTATCTGACTCTTTCTGAAACTCTCGGACACTCTCTGACACACTCTGTAACTCTATGACACTCTCTGACACTCCCTGACACTCTCTGAAGCTTTCTGAAACTCTCTGACACTCTGTGACACCCTCTGAAACTCTCGGACAATCTCTGAAACTTTCTGACACTCTCTGAAACTCTCTGAAACTCTTTGTAACTCTCTGACACTCTCAGAAACTCTCAGAAGCTCACTGAAACTCTCTGACACTCTCTGAAACGCTCAGACACTCTCAGACACTCTCTGACACTATCTGAGACTCTCTGAAACTCTCAGACACTCTCTGAAATTCTCTGAAACTCTCTGACACTATCTGACACTTTCTGAATCTCTCGGACAGTCTCTGAATCTCTGTGAAACTCTCCGACACTCTGTGACACTCTCTGAAACTTTCTGGCACTCTCTGAAGATCTCTGGCACTCTCTGAAAATCTCTGACACCCTCTGAAACTCTGTGACACTCTCTGAAAGACTCTGACACTCTCTTACATTCTCAGACACTCTCTGACATTCTCTGACACTTTCTGAAACTCTCTGACACTATCTGACTCTTTCTGAAACTCTCGGACACTCTCTGACACACTCTGTAACTCTATGACACTCTCTGACACTCACTGAAACTTTCTGACACTCTCTGACACTCTGTGAACATCTCTGAAACTCTCTGAAAATCTCTGACACTCTCTGACACTCTCTGACACTCTCAGATACTCTCTGACTCCCGCAGACACACTTCGACACACTCAGAAACTCTCTGGCACTCTCTGACATTCTCAGAAACTCTCTGAAACTCTTTGACACTCTCTGAAACTCTCTGAAATTCTCTGACACTCTCTGACAATCTCTGAAACTCTTTGACACTCTTTGACACTCTGTGACACTGTCTGACTCTCTCTGAAACTCTCTGACACTCTCTGACACCCCCTGACACTCTCTGAAACTCTCTGACACTCTCTGACACTCTCTGAAACTCTTTGACACTCTTTGACAATCTCAGACACTGTCTGACTCTATCTGAAACTCTCTGACACTCTCTGACACTCCCTGACACTGTTGAATCTCTCTGACACTCTCTGACACTCTCTGAAACTCTCTGACAATCTCTGACACTCTCAGACACTCTCTGGCACTCTCTGACACTTTCTGAAACTCTCTGACACTATCTGACATTTTCTGAATCTCTCGGACACTCTCTGAATCTCTCTGAAACACTCCGACACTCTGTGACACTCTCTGAAACTTTCTCGCACTCTCAGACACTTTCTGAAGATCTCTGGCACTCTCTGAAAATCTCTGACACTCTCTGAAACTCTGTGACACTCTCTGAAATACTCGGACACTCTCTCACACTCTCAGACACACTCTGACACTCTCTGACACTCTGTGACACTCTCTGACACTCTCTGAATCTCTCTAAAAAGCTCTGAAACTCTGTGACACTCTCTGAAACTTTCTGGCACTCTCTGACACTCTCTGAAGATCTCTGGCACTCTCTGAAAATCTCTGACACTCTCTGAAACTCTGTGACACTCCCTGAAAGACTCGGACACTCTCTCACACTCTCAGACACTCTCTGACACTCTCTGAAACTCTCTGAAACTCTTTGACACTCTTTGACACTCTGTGACACTGTCTGACTCTCTCTGAAACTCTCTGACACTCTCTGACACTCTCAGACATTCTCTGACACTCTGTGACACTTTCTGAAACTCTCTGACACTATCTGACACTTTCTGAATCTCTCGGAAACTCTCTGAATCTCTCCGAAACACTCCGACACTCTGTGACACTCTCTGAAACTTTCTCGCACTCTCAGACACTTTCTGAAGATCTCTGGCACTCTCTGAAAATCTCTGACACTCTCTGAAACTCTGTGACACTCTCTGAAATACTCGGACACTCTCTCACACTCTCAGACACTCTCTGACACTCTCTGACACTCTGTGACACTCTCTGACACTCTCTGAATCTCTCTGAAAAGCTCTGAAACTCTGTGACACTCTCTGAAACATTCTGGCACTCTCTGACACTCTCTGAAGATCTCTGGCACTCTCTGAAAATCTCTGACACTCTCTGAAACTCTGTGACACTCCCTGAAAGACTCGGACACTCTCTCACACTCTCAGACAATCTCTGACAATCTCTGAAACTCTCTGACACTCTCTGACACTCTCTGAAACTCTCTGAAACTCTTTGACACTCTTTGACACTCTGTGACACTGTCTGACTCTCTCTGAAACTCTCTGACATTCTCTGACACTCCCTGACACTCTCTGAAACTCTCTGACACTCTCTGAAACTCTTTGACACTCTTTGACAATCTCAGACACTGTCTGACTCTATCTGAAACTCTCTGACACTCTCTGACACTCCCTGACACTGTCTGAAGCTCTCTGACACTCTCTGACACTCTCTGAAACTCTCTGAAACTCTCTGACACTCTCTGACACTCCCTGACACTCTCTGAAGCTTTCTGAAACTCTCTGACACTCTGTGACACCCTCTGAAACTCTCTGAAACTCTCAGACACTCTCTGAAATTCTCTGAAACTCTCTGACACTATCTGACACTTTCTGAATCTCTCGGACACTCTCTGAATCTCTGCGAAACTCTCCGACACTCTGTGACACTCTCTGAAACTTTCTGGCACTCTCTGAAGATCTCTGGCACTCTCTGAAAATCTCTGACACCCTCTGAAACTCTGTGACACTCTCTGAAAGACTCTGACACTCTCTTACATTCTCTGACACTCTCTGACACTCTCTGACACTTTCTGAAACTCTCTGACACTATCTGACTCTTTCTGAAACTCTCGGACACTCTCTGACACACTCTGTAACTCTATGACACTCTCTGACACTCACTGAAACTTTCTGACACTCTCTGACACTCTGTGAACATCTCTGAAACTCTCTGAAAATCTCTGACACTCTCTGACACTCAGTGACACTCTCAGATACTCTCTGACTCCCGCAGACACACTTCGACACACTCAGAAACTTTCTGGCACTCTCTGACATTCTCAGAAACTCTCTGAAACTCTTTGACACTCTCTGAAACTCTCTGAAACTCTCTGACACTCTCTGACACTCTCTGAAACTCTTTGACACTCTTTGACACTCTGTGACACTGTCTGACTCTCTCTGAAACTCTCTGACACTCTCTGACACTCCCTGACACTCTCTGAAACTCTCTGACTATCTCTGACACTCTCTGAAACTCTTTGACACTCTTTGACAATCTCAGACACTGTCTGACTCTATCTGAAACTCTCTGACACTCTCTGACACTCCCTGACACTGTCTGAAGCTCTCTGACACTCTCTGACACTCTCTGAAACTCTCTGAAACTCTCTGACACTCTCTGACACTCCCTGACACTCTCTGAAGCTTTCTGAAACACTCTGACACTCTGTGACACCCTCTGAAACTCTCTGAAACTCTCGGACAATCTTTGAAACTTTCTGACACTCTCTGAAACTCTCTGAAACTCTTTGTAACTCTCTGACACTCTCAGAAACTCTCAGAAGCTCACTGAAACTCTCTGACACTCTCTGAAACTCTCAGACACTCTCAGACACTCTCTGACACTATCTGAGACTCTCTGAAACTCTCAGACACTCTCTGAAATTCTCTGAAACTCTCTGACACTATCTGACACTTTCTGAATCTCTCGGACACTCTCTGAATCTCTGTGAAACTCTCCGACACTCTGTGACACTCTCTGAAACTTTCTGGCACTCTCTGAAGATCTCTGGCACTCTCTGAAAATCTCTGACACCCTCTGAAACTCTGTGACACTCTCTGAAAGACTCTGACACTCTCTTACATTCTCAGACACTCTCTGACACTCTCTGACACTTTCTGAAACTCTCTGTCACGATCTGACTCTTTCTGAAACTCTCGGACACTCTCTGACACACTCTGTAACTCTATGACACTCTCTGACACTCACTGAAACTTTCTGACACTCTCTGACACTCTGTGAACATCTCTGAAACTCTCTGAAAATCTCTGACACTCTCTGACACTCTGTGACACTCTCAGATACTCTCTGACTCCCGCAGACACACTTCGACACACTCAGAAACTCTCTGGCACTCTCTGACATTCTCAGAAACTCTCTGAAACTCTTTGATACTCTCTGAAACTCTCTGAAACTCTCTGACACTCTCTGACACTCTCTGAAACTCTTTGACACTCTTTGACACTCTGTGACACTGTCTGACTCTCTCTGAAACTCTCTGACACTCTCTGACACTCCCTGACACTCTCTGAAACTCTCTGACACTCTCTGACACTCTCTGAAACTCTTTGACACTCTTTGACAATCTCAGACACTGTCTGACTCTATCTGAAACTCTCTGACACTCTCTGACACTCCCTGACACTGTCTGAAGCTCTCTGACACTCTCTGACACTCTCTGAAACTCTCTGAAACTCTCTGACACTCTCTGACACTCCCTGACACTCTCTGAAGCTTTCTGAAACTCTCTGACACTCTGTGACACCCTCTGAAACTCTCGGACAATCTCTGAAACTTTCTGACACTCTCTGAAACTCTCTGAAACTCTTTGTAACTCTCTGACACTCTCAGAAACTCTCAGAAGCTCACTGAAACTCTCTGACACTCTCTGAAACGCTCAGACACTCTCAGACACTCTCTGACACTATCTGAGACTCTCTGAAACTCTCAGACACTCTCTGAAATTCTCTGAAACTCTCTGACACTATCTGACACTTTCTGAATCTCTCGGACACTCTCTGAATCTCTGTGAAACTCTCCGACACTCTGTGACACTCTCTGAAACTTTCTGGCACTCTCTGAAGATCTCTGGCACTCTCTGAAAATCTCTGACACCCTCTGAAACTCTGTGACACTCTCTGAAAGACTCTGAGACTCTCTTACATTCTCAGACACTCTCTGACACTCTCTGACACTTTCTGAAACTCTCTGACACTATCTGACTCTTTCTGAAACTCTCGGACACTCTCTGACACACTCTGTAACTCTATGACACTCTCTGACACTCACTGAAACTTTCTGACACTCTCTGACACTCTGTGAACATCTCTGAAACTCTCTGAAAATCTCTGACACTCTCTGACACTCTCTGACACTCTCAGATACTCTCTGACTCCCGCAGACACACTTCGACACACTCAGAAACTCTCTGGCACTCTCTGACATTCTCAGAAACTCTCTGAAACTCTTTGACACTCTCTGAAACTCTCTGAAACTCTCTGACACTCTCTGACAATCTCTGAAACTCTTTGACACTCTTTGACACTCTGTGACACTGTCTGACTCTCTCTGAAACTCTCTGACACTCTCTGACACCCCCTGACACTCTCTGAAACTCTCTGACACTCTCTGACACTCTCTGAAACTCTTTGACACTCTTTGACAATCTCAGACACTGTCTGACTCTATCTGAAACTCTCTGACACTCTCTGACACTCCCTGACACTGTTGAAGCTCTCTGACACTCTCTGACACTCTCTGAAACTCTCTGAATCTCTCTGACACTCTCTGACACTCTCTGAAACTCTCTGACAATCTCTGACACTCTCAGACACTCTCTGGCACTCTCTGACACTTTCTGAAACTCTCTGACACTATCTGACATTTTCTGAATCTCTCGGACACTCTCTGAATCTCTCTGAAACACTCCGACACTCTGTGACACTCTCTGAAACTTTCTCGCACTCTCAGACACTTTCTGAAGATCTCTGGCACTCTCTGAAAATCTCTGACACTCTCTGAAACTCTGTGACACTCTCTGAAATACTCGGACACTCTCTCACACTCTCAGACACACTCTGACACTCTCTGACACTCTGTGACACTCTCTGACACTCTCTGAATCTCTCTAAAAAGCTCTGAAACTCTGTGACACTCTCTGAAACTTTCTGGCACTCTCTGACACTCTCTGAAGATCTCTGGCACTCTCTGAAAATCTCTGACACTCTCTGAAACTCTGTGACACTCCCTGAAAGACTCGGACACTCTCTCACACTCTCAGACACTCTCTGACACTCTCTGAAACTCTCTGAAACTCTTTGACACTCTTTGACACTCTGTGACACTGTCTGACTCTCTCTGAAACTCTCTGACACTCTCTGACACTCTCAGACATTCTCTGACACTCTGTGACACTTTCTGAAACTCTCTGACACTATCTGACACTTTCTGAATCTCTTGGAAACTCTCTGAATCTCTCCGAAACACTCCGACACTCTGTGTCACTCTCTGAAACATTCTCGCACTCTCAGACACTTTCTGAAGATCTCTGGCACTCTCTGAAAATCTCTGACACTCTCTGAAACTCTGTGACACTCTCTGAAATACTCGGACACTCTCTCACACTCTCAGACACTCTCTGACATTCTCTGACACTCTGTGACACTCTCTAACACTCTCTGAATCTCTCTGAAAAGCTCTGAAACTCTGTGACACTCTCTGAAGATCTCTGGCACTCTCTGAAAATCTCTGACACTCTCTGAAACTCTGTGACACTCCCTGAAAGACTCGGACACTCTCTCACACTCTCAGACAATCTCTGACAATCTCTGAAACTCTCTGACACTCTCTGACACTCTCTGAAACTCTCTGAAACTCTTTGACACTCTTTGACACTCTGTGACACTGTCTGACTCTCTCTGAAACTCTCTGACATTCTCTGACACTCCCTGACACTCTCTGAAACTCTCTGACACTCTCTGAAACTCTTTGACACTCTTTGACAATCTCAGACACTGTCTGACTCTATCTGAAACTCTCTGACACTCTCTGACACTCCCTGACACTGTCTGAAGCTCTCTGACACTCTCTGACACTCTCTGAAACTCTCTGAAACTCACTGACACTCCCTGACACTCTCTGAAGCTTTCTGAAACTCTCTGACACTCTGTGAAACCCTCTGAAACTCTCTGAAACTCTCGGACAATCTCTGAAACTTTCTGACACTCTCTGAAACTCTCTGAAACTCTTTGTAACTCTCTGACACTCTCAGAAACTCTCAGAAGCTCACTGAAACTCTCTGACACTCTCTGAAACTCTCAGACACTCTCAGACACTCTCTGACACTATCTGAGAATCTCTGAAACTCTCAGACACTCTCTGAAATTCTCTGAAACTCTCTGACACTATCTGGCACTTTCTGAATCTCTCGGACACTCTCTGAATCTCTGTGAAACTCTCCGACACTCTGTGACACTCTCTGAAACTTTCTGGCACTCTCTGACAATCTCTGAAGATCTCTGGCACTCTCTGAAAATCTCTGACACCCTCTGAAACTCTGTGACACTCTCTGAACGACTCTGACATTCTCTTACACTCTCAGACACTCTCTGACACTTTCTGAAACTCTCTGACACTATCTGACTCTTTCTGAAACTCTCGGACACTCTCTGACACACTCTGTAACTCTATGACACTCTCTGACACTCACTGAAACTTTCTGACACTCTCTGACACTCTCTGAACATCTCTGAAACTCTCTGAAAATCTCTGACACTCTCTGACACTCTGTGACACTCTCAGATACTCTCTGACTCCCGCAGACACACTTCGACACACTCAGAAACTCTCTGGCACTCTCTGACATTCTCAGAAACTCTCTGAAACTCTTTGACACTCTCTGAAACTCTCTGAAACTCTCTGACACTCTCTGACACTCTCTGAAACTCCTTGACACTCTTTGACACTCTGTGACACTGTCTGACTCTCTCTGAAACTCTCTGACACTCTCTGACACTCCCTGACACTCTCTGAAACTCTCTGACACTCTCTGAAACTCTTTGACACTCTTTGACAATCTCAGACACTGTCTGACTCTATCTGAAACTCTCTGACACTCTCTGACACTCCCTGACACTGTCTGAAGCTCTCTGACACTCTCTGACACACTCTGAAACTCTCTGAAACTCTCTGACACTCTCTGAGACTCTCTGAAACTCTCTGACAATCTCTGACACTCTCAGACACTCTCTGGCACTCTCTGACACTTTCTGAAACTCTCTGACACTATCTGACACTTTCTGAATCTCTCGGACACTCTCTGAATCTCTCTGAAACTCTCCGACACTGTGACACTCTCTGAAACTTTCTGGCACTCTCTGACACTCTCTGAAGATCTCTGAAACTCTCTGAAAATCTCTGACACTCTCTGAAACTCTCTGACACTCACTGACACTCTGTGGCACTTACTGACACTCTCTGAAGATCTCTGAAACTCTCTGAAAATCTCTGACACTCTCTGAAACTCTGTGACACTCTCTGAAACACTCTGACACTCTCTGACACTCTCCGGCACACTCAGAAACTGTCTGACACTATCTGACACTTTCTGAATCTCTCGGACACTCTCTGAATCTCTCTGAAACACTCCGACACTCTGTGACACTCTCTGAAACTTTCTCGCACTCTCTGACACTTTCTGAAGATCTCTGGCACTCTCTGAAAATCTCTGACACTCTCTGAAACTCTGTGACACTCTCTGAAATACTCGGACACTCTCTCACACTCTCAGACACTCTCTGACACTCTATGACACTCTGTGACACTCTCTGACACTCTCTGAATCTCTCTGAAAAGCTCTGAAACTCTGTGACACTCTCTGAAACTTTCTGGCACTCTCTGACACTCTCTGAAGATCTCTGGCACTCTCTGAAAATCTCTGACACTCTCTGAAACTCTGTGACTCTCCCTGAAAGACTCGGACACTCTCTCACACTCTCAGACACTCTCTGACACTCTCTGAAACTCTCTGACACTCTCTGACATTCTCTGAAACTCTCTGAAACTCTTTGACACTCTTTGACACTCTGTGACACTGTCTGACTCTCTCTGAAACTCTCTGACACTCTCTGACACTCCCTGACACTCTCTGAAACTCTTTGACACTCTTGGACAATCTCAGACTCTGTCTGACTCTATCTGAAACTCTCTGACACTCTCTGACACTCCCTGACACTGTCTGAAGCTCTCTGACACTCTCTGAAACTCTCTGAAACTCTCTGACACTCTCTGACAATCCCTGACACTCTCTGAAGCTTTCTGAAACTCTCTGACACTCTGTGACACCCTCTGAAACTCTCTGAAACTCTCGGACAATCTCTGAAACTTTCTGACACTCTCTGAAACTCTCTGAAACTCTTTGTAACTCTCTGACACTCTCAGAAACTCTCAGAAGCTCACTGAAACTCTCTGAAACTCTCTGAAACTCTCAGGCACTCTCAGACACTCTCTGACACCATCTGAGACTCTCTGAAACTCTCAGACACTCTCTGAAATTCTCTGAAACTCTCTGACACTATCTGACACTTTCTGAATCTCTCGGACACTCTCTGAACCTCTGTGAAACTCTCCGACACTCTGTGACACTCTCTGAAACTTTCTGGCACTCTCTGACACTCTCTGAAGATCTCTGGCACTCTCTGAAAATCTCTGACAGCCTCTGAAACTCTGTGACACTCTCTGAAAGACTCTGACACTCTCTTACACTCTCAGACACTCTCTGACACTCTCTGACACTTTCTGAAACTCTCTGACACTATCTGACTCTTTCAGAAACTCTCGGACACTCTCTGACACACTCTGTAACTCTATGACACTCTCTGACACTCACTGAAACTTTCTGACACTCTCTGACACTCTCTGAACATCTCTGAAACTCTCTGACACTCTCAGATACTCTCTGACTCCCGCAGACACACTTCGACACACTCAGAAACTCTCTGGCACTCTCTGACATTCTCAGAAACTCTCTGAAACTCTTTGACACTCTCTGAAACTCTCTGAAACTCTCTGACACTCTCTGAAACTCTTTGACACTCTTTGACATTCTGTGACGCTGTCTGACTCTCTCTGAAACTCTCTGACACTCTCTGACACTCTCTGACACTCCCTGACACTCTCTGAAACTCTCTGACACTCTCTGAAACTCTTTGACACTCTTTGACAATCTCAGACACTGTCTGACTCTATCTGAAACTCTCTGACACTCTCTGACACTCCCTGACACTGTCTGAAGCTCTCTGACACTCTCTGACACTCTCTGAAACTCTCTGAAACTCTCTGACACTCTCTGACACTCTCTGAAACTCTCTGACAATCTCTGACACTCTCAGACACTTTCTGAAACTCTCTGACACTATCTGACACTTTCTGAATCTCTCGGACACTCTCTGAATCTCTCTGAAACTCTCCGACACTGTGACACTCTCTGAAACTTTCTGGCACACTCTGACACTCTCTGAAGATCTCTGAAACTCTCTGAAAATCTCTGACACTCTCTGAAACTCTCTGACACTCACTGACACTCTGTGGCACTCACTGACACACTCTGAAGATCTCTGAAACTCTCTTAAAATCTCTGACACTCTCTGAAACTCTGTGACACTCTCTGAAACACTCTGACACTCTCTGACACTCTCCGGCACACTCAGAAACTGTCAGAAACTCTCAGGCACTCTCTGACACTCTCAGTAATTCTCTGAAACTCTCTGACACTCTCTGAAACCCTCTGACACTCTCCGACACTCTCTGACACTCTCTGAAACTCTTTGACACTCTTTGACACTCTCAGACACTGTCTGACTCTCTCTGAAACTCTCTGAAACTCTCTGACACTCTCTGACACTCCCTGACACTCTCTGAAGCTTTCTGAAACTCTCTGACACTCTGTGACACCCTCTGAAACTCTCTGAAACTCTCGGACAATCTCTGAAACTTTCTGACACTCTCTGAAACACTCTGAAACTCTTTGTAACTCTCTGACACTCTCAGAAACTTTCAGAAGCTCACTGAAACTCTCTGACACTCTCTGAAACTCTCAGACACTCTCAGACACTCTCTGACACTCTTTGACACTATCTGAGACTCTCTGAAACTCTCTGACACTCTCTGAAATTCTCTGAAACTCTCTGACACTATCTGACACTTTCTGAATCTCTCGGACACTCTCTGAATCTCTCTGAAACTCTCCGACACTCTGTGACACTCTCTGAAACTTTCTGGCACTCTCTGACACTCTCTGAAGATCTCTGGCACTCTCTGACAATCGCTGACACTCTCTGAAACTCTGTGACACTCTCTGAAAGACTCTGACACTCTCTTACACTCTCAGACACTCTCTGACGCTCTCTGACACTTTCTGAAACTCTCTGACACTATCTGACTCTTTCTGAAACTCTCGGACACTCTCTGACACACTCTGCAACTCTATGACACTCTGTGACACTCTCTGACACTCTCTGAATCTCTCGGAAAAGCTCTGACACTCTGTGACACTCTCTGAAACTCTCTGAAACTCCCTGACACTCTCTGACTCTCTCTGAAACTTTCTGACACTCTCTGACACTCTCTGAACATCTCTGAAACTCTCTGAAAATCTCTGACACTCTCTGACACTCTGTGACACTGTCAGATACTCTCTGACTCTTTCAGACACACTCCGACACACTCAGAAACTCTAAGAAACCCTCTGGAACTCTGACACTCTCAGAAAGTCTCTGAAACACTCTGAAACTCTCTGAAACTCTCTGACACTCTCTGACGCTCTCTGACGCGCTCTGAAACTCTGTGACACACTTTGACACTCTCGGACACTCACTGACTCTCTCTGAAACTCTCTGACACTCTCTGAAACTCTCTGAAACTCTCTGACAATCTCTGGCAATCTCTGACACTCTCTGAAACTCTCTGACACTCTCTGACTCTCTCTGACACTATCTGACACTTTCTGAATCTCTCGGACACTCTCTGAATCTCTCTGAAACTCTCCGACACTCTGTGACACTCTCTGAAACTTTCTGGCACTCTCTGACACTCTCTGAAGATCTCTGAAACTCTCTGAAAATCTCTGACACTCTCTGAAACTCTGTGAAACTCTCTGAAACACTCTGACACTATCTGACACTTTCTGAATCTCTCTGATACTATCTGACACCTTCTGAAACTCTCGGACACTCTCTGACACACTCTGAAACTCTGTGTCACTCTGTGACACTCTCTGAAAATCTCTGACACTCTCTGACACTCTGTGACACTATCTGACACTTTCTGAATCTCTCGGACACTCTCTGAATCTCTCTGAAACTCTCCGACACTCTGTGACACTCTCTGAAACTTTCTGGCACTCTCTGACACTCTCTGAAGATCTCTGGCACTCTCTGACAATCTCTGACACTCTCTGAAACTCTGTGACACTCTCTGAAAGACTCTGACACTCTCTTACACTCTCAGACACTCTCTGACGCTCTCTGACACTTTCTGAAACTCTCTGACACTATCTGACTCTTTCTGAAACTCTCGGACACTCTCTGACACTCTCTGCAACTCTATGACACGCTGTGACACTCTCTGACACTCTCTGAATCTCTCGGAAAAGCTCTGACACTCTGTGACACTCTCTGAAACTCTCTGAAACTCTCTGAAACTCCCTGACACTCTCTGACTCTCTCTGAAACTTTCTGACACTCTCTGACACTCTCTGAACATCTCTGAAACTCTCTGAAAATCTCTGACACTCTCTGACACTCTGTGACACTGTCAGATACTCTCTGACTCTTTCAGACACACTCCGACACACTCAGAAACTCTAAGAAACCCTCTGGAACTCTGACACTCTCAGAAAGTCTCTGAAACACTCTGAAACTCTCTGAAACTCTCTGACACTCTCTGACGCTCTCTGACGCGCTCTGAAACTCTGTGACACACTTTGACACTCTCGGACACTCACTGACTCTCTCTGAAACTCTCTGACACTCTCTGAAACTCTCTGAAACTCTCTGACAATCTCTGGCAATCTCTGACACTCTCTGAAACTCTCTGACACTCTCTGACTCTCTCTGAAACTCTCTGACAATCTCTGGCACTCTCAGACACTCTCAGACACTCTCTGAAGATCTCTGAAACTCTCTGACACTATCTGACACTTTCTGAATCTCTCGGACACTCTCTGAATCTCTCTGAAACTCTCCGACACTCTGTGACACTCTCTGAAACTTTCTGGCACTCTCTGACACTCTCTGAAGATCTCTGAAACTCTCTGAAAATCTCTGACACTCTCTGAAACTCTGTGAAACTCTCTGAAACACTCTGACACTATCTGACACTTTCTGAATCTCTCTGATACTATCTGACACCTTCTGAAACTCTCGGACACTCTCTGACACACTCTGAAACTCTGTGTCACTCTGTGACACTCTCTGAAACTCTCTGACACTCTCTGAATCTCTTTGAAACTCTCTGACACTGTGTGACACTCTGTAACTCTCTGAAACTCTCTGACACTCTCGGACACTCTCTGAAACTCTCTGACAATCTCTGGCACTCTCAGACACTCTCAGACACTCTCTGAAGATCTCTGAAACTCTCTGACACTATCTGACACTTTCTGAATCTCTCGGACACTCTCTGAATCTCTCTGAAACTCTCCGACACTCTGTGACACTCTCTGAAACTTTCTGGCACTCTCTGACACTCTCTGAAGATCTCTGAAACTCTCTGAAAATCTCTGACACTCTCTGAAACTCTGTGAAACTCTCTGAAACACTCTGACACTATCTGACACTTTCTGAATCTCTCTGACACTATCTGACACCTTCTGAAACTCTCGGACACTCTCTGACACACTCTGAAACTCTGTGTCACTCTGTGACACTCTCTGAAACTCTCTGACACTCTCTGAATCTCTTTGAAACTCTCTGACACTGTGTGACACTCTGTAACTCTCTGAAACTCCCGGACACTCTCTGACACTCTCTGAAACTTTCTGACACTCTCTGAACATCTCTGAAACTCTCTGAAAATCTCTGACACTCTCTGACACTCTGTGACACTCTCAGATACTCTCTGCCTCCCGCAGACACACTTCGACACACTCAGAAACTCTCAGAAACTCTCTGGCACTCTCTGACACTCTCTAAAACTCTCAGGCACTCTCAGACACTCTCTGACACTATCTGAGACTCTCTGAAACTCCCAGACACTCTCTGAAATTCTCTGAAACTCTCTGACACTATCTGACACTTTCTGAATCTCTCGGACACTCTCTGAACCTCTGTGAAACTCTCCGACACTCTGTGACACTCTCTGAAACTTTCTGGCACTCTCTGACACTCTCTGAAGATCTCTGGCACTCTCTGAAAATCTCTGACAGCCTCTGAAACTCTGTGACACTCTCTGAAAGACTCTGACACTCTCTTACACTCTCAGACACTCTCTGACACTCTCTGACACTTTCTGAAACTCTCTGACACTATCTGACTCTTTCAGAAACTCTCGGACACTCTCTGACACACTCTGTAACTCTATGACACTCTCTGACACTCACTGAAACTTTCTGACACTCTCTGACACTCTCTGAACATCTCTGAAACTCTCTGACACTCTGTGACACTCTCAGATACTCTCTGACTCCCGCAGACACACTTCGACACACTCAGAAACTCTCTGGCACTCTCTGACATTCTCAGAAACTCTCTGAAACTCTTTGACACTCTCTGAAACTCTCTGAAACTTTCTGACACTCTCTGAAACTCTTTGACACTCTTTGACATTCTGTGACGCTGTCTGACTCTCTCTGAAACTCTCTGACACTCTCTGACACTCTCTGACACTCCCTGACACTCTCTGAAACTCTCTGACACTCTCTGAAACTCTTTGACACTCTTTGACAATCTCAGACACTGTCTGACTCTATCTGAAACTCTCTGACACTCTCTGACACTCCCTGACACTGTCTGAAGCTCTCTGACACTCTCTGACACTCTCTGAAACTCTCTGAAACTCTCTGACACTCTCTGACACTCTCTGAAACTCTCTGACAATCTCTGACACTCTCAGACACTTTCTGAAACTCTCTGACACTATCTGACACTTTCTGAATCTCTCGGACACTCTCTGAATCTCTCTGAAACTCTCCGACACTGTGACACTCTCTGAAACTTTCTGGCACACTCTGACACTCTCTGAAGATCTCTGAAACTCTCTGAAAATCTCTGACACTCTCTGAAACTCTCTGACACTCACTGACACTCTGTGGCACTCACTGACACACTCTGAAGATCTCTGAACCTCTCTTAAAATCTCTGACACTCTCTGAAACTCTGTGACACTCTCTGAAACACTCTGACACTCTCTGACACTCTCCGGCACACTCAGAAACTGTCAGAAACTCTCAGGCACTCTCTGACACTCTCAGAAATTCTCTGAAACTCTCTGACACTCTCTGAAACCCTCTGACACTCTCCGACACTCTCTGACACTCTCTGAAACTCTTTGACACTCTTTGACACTCTCAGACACTGTCTGACTCTCTCTGAAACTCTCTGAAACTCTCTGACACTCTCTGACACTCCCTGACACTCTCTGAAGCTTTCTGAAACTCTCTGACACTCTGTGACACCCTCTGAAACTCTCTGAAACTCTCGGACAATCTCTGAAACTTTCTGACACTCTCTGAAACACTCTGAAACTCTTTGTAACTCTCTGACACTCTCAGAAACTTTCAGAAGCTCACTGAAACTCTCAGACACTCTCTGACACTCTCTGACACTATCTGAGACTCTCTGAAACTCTCTGACACTCTCTGAAATTCTCTGAAACTCTCTGACACTATCTGACACTTTCTGAATCTCTCGGACACTCTCTGAATCTCTCTGAAACTCTCCGACACTCTGTGACACTCTCTGAAACTTTCTGGCACTCTCTGACACTCTCTGAAGATCTCTGGCACTCTCTGACAATCTCTGACACTCTCTGAAACTCTGTGACACTCTCTGAAAGACTCTGACACTCTCTTACACTCTCAGACACTCTCTGACGCTCTCTGACACTTTCTGAAACTCTCTGACACTATCTGACACTATCTGACTCTTTCTGAAACTCTCGGACACTCTCTGACACACTCTGCAAATCTATGACACTCTGTGACACTCTCTGACACTCTCTGAATCTCTCGGAAAAGCTCTGACACTCTGTGACACTCTCTGAAACTCTCTGAAACTCCCTGACACTCTCTGACTCTCTCTGAAACTTTCTGACACTCTCTGACACTCTCTGAACATCTCTGAAACTCTCTGAAAATCTCTGACACTCTCTGACACTCTGTGACACTGTCAGATACTCTCTGACTCTTTCAGACACACTCCGACACACTCAGAAACTCTAAGAAACCCTCTGGAACTCTGACACTCTCAGAAAGTCTCTGAAACACTCTGAAACTCTCTGAAACTCTCTGACACTCTCAGACGCTCTCTGACGCGCTCTGAAACTCTGTGACACACTTTGACACTCTCGGACACTCACTGACTCTCTCTGAAACTCTCTGACACTCTCTGAAACTCTCTGAAACTCTCTGACAATCTCTGGCAATCTCTGACACTCTCTGAAACTCTCTGACACTCTCTGACTCTCTCTGAAACTCTCTGACAATCTCTGGCACTCTCAGACACTCTCAGACACTCTCTGAAGATCTCTGAAACTCGCTGACACTATCTGACACTTTCTGAATCTCTCGGACACTCTCTGAATCTCTCTGAAACTCTCCGACACTCTGTGACACTCTCTGAAACTTTCTGGCACTCTCTGACACTCTCTGAAGATCTCTGAAACTCTCTGAAAATCTCTGACACTCTCTGAAACTCTGTGAAACTCTCTGAAACACTCTGACACTATCTGACACTTTCTGAATCTCTCTGATACTATCTGACACCTTCTGAAACTCTCGGACACTCTCTGACACGCTCTGAAACTCTGTGTCACTCTGTGACACTCTCTGAAACTCTCTGACACTCTCTGAATCTCTTTGAAACTCTCTGACACTGTGTGACACTCTGTAACTCTCTGAAACTCCCGGACACTCTCTGACACTCTCTGAAACTTTCTGACACTCTCTGAACATCTCTGAAACTCTCTGAAAATCTCTGACACTCTCTGACACTCTGTGACACTCTCAGATACTCTCTGCCTCCCGCAGACACACTTCGACACACTCAGAAACTCTCAGAAACTCTCTGGCACTCTCTGACACTCTCTAAAACTCTCTGACACTCTCTGACAATCTCTGACACTCTCTGAAACTCTTTGACACTCTTTGACACTCTCAGACACTGTCTGACTCTCTTTGAAACTCTCTGACACTCCCTGACACTCTCTGAAACTCTCTGACACTCTCTGACACTCTCTGAAACTCTTTGACACTCTTTGACAATCTCAGACACTGTCTGACTCTATCTGAAACTCTCTGACATTCTCTGACACTCCCTGACACTGTCTGAAGCTCTCTGACACTCTCTGACACTCTCTGAAACTCTCTGAAACTCTCTGACACTCTCAGACACTCTCCGACACTCTCCGACACTCTCTGACACTTTCTGAAACTCTCTGACACTATCTGACACTTTCTGAATCTCTCGGACACTCTCTGAATCTCTCTGAAACTCTCCGACACTCTGTGACACTCTCTGAAACTTTCTGGCACTCTCTGACACTCTCTGAAGATCTCTGAAACTCTCTGAAAATCTCTGACACTCTCTGAATCTCTCTGACACTCACTGACACTCTGTGGCACTCACTGACACGCTCTGAAGATCTCTGAAACTCTCTGAAAATCTCTGACACTCTCTGAAACTCTGTGACACTCTCTGAAACACTCTGACACTCTCTGACACTCTCCGGCACACTCAGAAAGTGTCAGAAACTCTAAGGCACTCTCTGACACTCTCAGAAATTCTCTGAAACTCTCTGACACTCTCTGAAACCCTCTGACACTCTCTGACACTGTCTGACACTCTCTGAAACTCTTTGACACTCTTTGACACTCTCAGACACTGTCTGACTCTCTCTGAAACTCTCTGAAACTCTCTGACACTCTCTGACACTCCCTGACACTCTCTGAAGCTTTCTGAAACTCTCTGACGCTCTGTGACACCCTCTGAAACTCTCTGAAACTCTCTGAAACTCACGGACACTCTCTGAAACTTTCTGACACTCTCTGAAACTCTCTGAAACCCTTTGTAACTCTCTGACACTCTCAGAAACTCTCAGAAGCTCTCTGAAACTTTCTGGCACTCTCTGACACTCTCTGAAGATCTCTGGCACTCTCTGACAATCTCTGACACTCTCTGAAACTCTGTGACACTCTCTGAAAGACTCTGACATTCTCTTACACTCTCAGACACTCTCTGACACTCTCTGACACTTTCTGAAACTCTCTGACACTATCTGACTCTTTCTGAAACTCTCGGACACTCTCTGACACACTCTGCAACTCTATGACACTCTGTGACACTCTCTGACACTCTCTGAATCTCTCGGAAAAGCTCTGACACTCTGTGACACTCTCTGAAACTCTCTGAAACTCCCTGACACTCTCTGACTCTCTCTGAAACTTTCTGACACTCTCTGACACTTTCTGAAACTCTCTGACACTATCTGACACTTTCTGAATCTCTCGGACACTCTCTGAAACTCTCTGACACTCTCTGAAACTGTCTGACACTCTGTGACAATCTCTGACACTCTTTGAATCTCTCTGAAGCACTCTGACACTCTGTGACACTCTCTGAAACCCTCTGACACTCTCTGAATCTATCTGACACTCTCTGAAACTCTCTGAAGCTTTCTGAAACTTTCTGAAATTCTCTGACTCTCTCAGAAACACTCAGGAACTCTCTGAAACTCTCTGACACTCTCTGACACTCTGCGACACTCTGAAATTCTCTGACAATCTCTGACACTCTCTGACAAAATCAGAAAGTCTCAGAAACTCTCTGACAGACTCTGAAACTCTCTGACACTCTCTGAAACTCTCTGACACTCTCTGAAACTCTCTGAAACTCTCTGACACTCTGTGACACTCTCTGAAACTCGCTGACAATCTCTGACACTCTCTGAGAAACTCACAAACTCTCAGAAACTCTCGGACACTCTCTGAAACTCTCTGACACTCTCTGACAATCTGTGAATCTCTCAGACACTCTCTGGCACTCTCTGACACTCTCTGACACTCTCTGAAACTCTCTGAAACTCTCTGACACTCTCTGTCACTCTCAGACACTCTCTGACACTCCCTGACACTTTCTGAAACTCTCTGACACTCTCTGACACTCTCAGACACTGTCTGACACTTTCGGAAACTCTCTGACACTTTCTGAAACTTTCTGACACTCTCTGAATATCTCTGACACTCTCTGACTCTCTCTGACGCTATGTGATATTCTCTGACAATCTCTGAAACTCTCTGACACTCTCTGAAACTCTCTGACACTCCCTGACACTCTCTGAATCTCTCTGAAACTCTCTGACCCTCTGTGACACTCTCTGAAACTTTCTGACACTCTCTGAAACTCTCTGAAGATCTCTGAAACTTTCTGAAAATCTCTGACACTCTCTGACACTCTGTGACACTCTCTGAAGCTCTCTGACACTCTCTGACTCGCTCCAACACACTCTGACACTTTCGGAAACTCTATGACACCATCTGACACTTTCTGAAACTTTCTGACACTCTCTGAATATCTCTGACACTCTCTGACTCTCTCTGACGCTATGTGATACTCTCTGACACTCTCCGACAATCTCTGAAACTCTCTGACACTCAGATACTTTCTGACACTCTCTGAAACTCTCTGACACTCTCTGAAACTCTCTGACACTCCCTGACACTCTCTGAATCTCTCTGAAACTCTCTGACCCTCTGTGACACTCTCTGAAACTCTCTGACACTCTCTGACTCTCTCCGACACACTCAGAAACTGGCAGAAACGCTCAGGCACTCTCTGACACTCTCAGAAAGTCTCTGAAACTCTCTGACACTCTGTGACACTCTCTGAAACTCTCTGACACTCTCTGACACTCTCTGACATTCTCTGAAACTCTTCGACACTCTCTGACACTCTCAGATACTGTCTGACACTCTCCCAAACTCTCTGACTCACTCTGACACTCCCTGACACGCTCTGACACTCCCTGACACTCTCTGAGATCTCTCTCTGAAGCTCTCTGACACTCTGTGACACTCTCTGAAACTTTCTGGCACTCTCTGGCACTCTCTGAAGATCTCTGAAACTCTCTGAAAATCTCTGACACTCTCTGACACTCTGTGACACTCTCTGAAACTCTCTGACACTCTCTGACTCTCTCCGACACACTCAGAAACTGGCAGAAACTCTCAGGCACTCTCTGACACTCTCAGAAAGTCTCTTAAACTCTCTGACACTCTCTGAAACACTTTGACACTCTTTGACACTCTCAGACACTGTCTGAATCTCTGTGAAACTCTCTACTCTCTCTGTCATTCTCTGACACTCTCTGAAGCTCTCTGATACTCTCTGACACTCTGTGACACTCTCTGAAATTCTCTAAAAGTCTATGACACTCTCTGAAACTTTCTGACAGTCTCTGAAACACTCTGAAGCTCTCTGAAACTCTCTGAAACTCTCTGACAATCTCAGAAACTCTCAGAAACTCTCTGACACTCTCTGACACTCTCCGACAAACTCAAAAACTCTCTGAAACTCTCTGACACTCTCTGACACTCTCTGACACTCGCTGACTCTCTCTGACTCTCGCTGACACTCTCTGATACTCTCTGACAATCACTGACACTATCTGACACTCTCTGAAACTCTCTGACACTCACTGACACTCTGTCACACTCTCTGAATGTCTCTGACACTCTCTGACACTCGCTGACACTCTCTGACTCTCGCTGCCAATCTCTGATACTCTCCGACGCTCACTGTCACTATCTGACATTCTCTGAATCTCTCTGACACTCACTGACACTCTGTGACACTCTCTGAAACTCTCTGACGCTCCCTGACACTCTCTGACACTCTCTGAAACTCTCTGACACTCTCTGAAACTCTCTGAAACTCTCTGACACTCTATGACAATCTCTGAAATTCGCTGACAATCTCTGACACTCTCTGAGAAACTCACAAACTCTCAGAAACTCTCGGACACTCTCTGAAACTCTCTGACACTCTCTGACACTCTGTGTATCTCTCAGACACTCTCTGTCACTCTCAGACACTCTCTGACACTCTCTGACACTTTCTGAAACTCTCTGACACTCTCTGACACTCTCAGACACTCTCTGACACTTTCGGAAACTCTCTGACACTTTCTGAAACTTTCTGACACTCTCTGAATATCTCTGACACTCTCTGACTCTCTCTGACGCTATGTGATACTCTCTGACAATCTCTGAAACTCTCTGACACTATCTGAAACTCTCTGACGCTCCCTGACACTCTCTGACACTCTCTGAAACTCTCTGACCCTCTGTGACACTCTCTGAAACTTTCTGACACTCTCTGAATCTCTCTGAAGATCTCGGAAACTTTCTGAAAATCTCTGACACTCTCTGACACTCTGTGACACTCTCTGACAATCTCTGGCAATCTCTGACACTCTCTGAAACTCTCTGACACTCTCTGACATTCTCTGAAACTCTCTGACAATCTCTGGCACTCTCAGACACTCTCAGACACTCTCTGAAGATCTCTGAAACTCTCTGACACTATCTGACACTTTCTGAATCTCTCGGACACTCTCTGAATCTCTCTGAAACTCTCCGACACTCTGTGACACTCTCTGAAACTTTCTGGCACTCTCTGACACTCTCTGAAGATCTCTGAAACTCTCTGAAAATCTCTGACACTCTCTGAAACTCTGTGAAACTCTCTGAAACACTCTGACACTATCTGACACTTTCTGAATCTCTCTGACACTATCTGACACCTTCTGAAACTCTCGGACACTCTCTGACACACTCTGAAACTCTGTGTCACTCTGTGACACTCTCTGAAACTCTCTGACACTCTCTGAATCTCTTTGAAACTCTCTGACACTGTGTGACACTCTGTAACTCTCTGAAACTCCCGGACACTCTCTGACACTCTCTGAAACTTTCTGACACTCTGTGAACATCTCTGAAACTCTCTGAAAATCTCTGACACTCTCTGACACTCTGTGACACTCTCAGATACTCTCTGCCTCCCGCAGACACACTTCGACACACTCAGAAACTCTCAGAAACTCTCTGGCACTCTCTGACACTCTCTAAAACTCTCTGACACTCTCTGACAATCTCTGACACTCTCTGAAACTCTTTGACACTCTTTGACACTCTCAGACACTGTCTGACTCTCTTTGAAACTCTCTGACACTCCCTGAAACTCTCTGAAACTCTCTGACACTCTCTGACACTCTCTGAAACTCTTTGACACTCTTTGACAATCTCAGACACTGTCTGACTCTATCTGAAACTCTCTGACACTCTCTGACACTCCCTGACACTGTCTGAAGCTCTCTGACACTCTCTGACACTCTCTGAAACTCTCTGAAACTCTCTGACACTCTCTGACACTCTCTGAAACTCTCTGACAATCTCTGACACTCTCAGACACTCTCCGACACTCTCTGACACTTTCTGAAACTCTCTGACACTATCTGACACTTTCTGAATCTCTCGGACACTCTCTGAAACTATCTGACACTCTCTGAAACTGTCTGACACTCTGTGACAATCTCTGACACTCTTTGAATCTCTCTGAAGCACTCTGACACTCTGTGGCACTCTCTGAAACTCTCTGACACTCTCTGAATCTATCTGACACTCTCTGAAACTCTCTGAAGCTTTCTGAAACTTTCTGAAACTCTCTGACACTCTCAGAAACACTCAGGAACTCTCTGAAACTGTCTGACACTCTGTGACAATCTCTGACACTCTTTGAATCTATCTGAAGCACTCTGACACTCTTTGGCACTCTCTGAAACTCTCTGACACTCTCTGAATCTATCTGACACTCTCTGAAACTCTCTGAAGCTTTCTGAAACTTTCTGAAACTCTCTGACACTCTCAGAAACACTCAGGAACTCTCTGAAACTCTCTGACACTCTCTGACACTCTGCGACACTCTCTGAAATTCTCTGACAATCTCTGACACTCTCTGACAAACTCAGAAAGTCTCAGAAACTCTCTGACAGACTCTGAAACTCTCAGACACTCTCTGAAACTCTCTGACAATCTCTGAAACTCTCTGAAACTCTCTGACGCTCTATGACACTCTCTGAAATTCGCTGACAATCTCTGACACTCTCTGAGAAACTCACAAACTCTCAGAAACTCTCGGACACTCTCTGACACTCTCTGACACTCTGTGAATCTCTCAGACACTCTCTGACACTCTCTGACACTCACTGAAACTCTCTGAAACTCTCTGACACTCTCTGTCACTCTCAGAAACTCTCTGACACTCTCTGACACTCTCAGACACTCTCTGACACTTTCGGAAACTCTCTGACACTTTCTGAAACTTTCTGACACTCTCTGAATATCTCTGACACTCTCTGACTCTCTCTGACGCTATGTGATACTCTCTGACAATCTCTGAAACTCTCTGACACTATCTGAAACTCTCTGACACTCCCTGACACTCTCTGAAACTTTCTGACACTCTCTGAAACACTCTGAAGCTCTCTGAAACTCTCTGAAACTCTCTGACAATCTCAGAAACTCTCAGAAACTCTCTGACACTCTCTGACACTCTCCGACAAACTCAAAAACTCTCTGAAACTCTCTGACACTCTCTGACACTCTCTGACACTCGCTGACTCTCTCTGACGCTATGTGATACTCTCTGACACTCTCCGACAATCTCTGAAACTCTCTGACACTCTCAGATACTTTCTGACACTCTTTGAAACTCTCTGACACTCTCTGAAACTCTCTGACACTCCCTGACACTCTCTGAATCTCTCTGAAACTCTCTGACCCTCTGTGACACTCTCTGAAACTCTCTGACACTCTCTGACTCTCTCCGACACACTCAGAAACTGGCAGAAACTCTCAGGCACTCTCTGACACTCTCAGAAAGTCTCTGAAACTCTCTGACACTCTGTGACACTCTCTGAAACTCTCTGACACTCTCTGACATTCTCTGAAACTCTTCGACACTCTCTGACACTCTCAGATACTGTCTGACACTCTCCCAAACTCTCTGACTCACTCTGACACTCCCTGACACGCTCTGACACTCCCTGATACTCTCTGAGATCTCTCTCTGAAGCTCTCTGACACTCTGTGACACTCTCTGAAACTTTCTGGCACTCTCTGACACTCTCTGAAGATCTCTGAAACTCTCTGAAAATCTCTGACACTCTCTGACACTCTGTGACACTCTCTGAAACTCTCTGACACTCTCTGACTCTCTCCGACACACTCAGAAACTGGCAGAAACTCTCAGGCACTCTCTGACACTCTCAGAAAGTCTCTGAAACTCTCTGACACTCTCTGAAACACTTTGACACTCTTTGACACTCTCAGACACTGTCTGAATCTCTGTGAAACTCTCTACTCTCTCTGTCATTCTCTGACACTCTCTGAAGCTCTCTGATACTCTCTGACACTCTGTGACACTCTCTGAAATTCTCTAAAAGTCTATGACACTCTCTGAAACTTTCTGACACTCTCTGAAACACTCTGAAGCTCTCTGAAACTCTCTGAAACTCTCTGACAATCTCAGAAACTCTCAGAAACTCTCTGACACTCTCTGACACTCTCCGACAAACTCAAAAACTCTCTGAAACTCTCTGACACTCTCTGACACTCTCTGACACTCGCTGACTCTCTCAGACTCTCGCTGACACTCTCTGATACTCTCTGACAATCACTGACACTATCTGACAATCTCTGAAACTCTCTGACACTCACTGACACTCTGTGACACTCTCTGAATGTCTCTGACACTCTCTGACACTCGCTGACACTCTCTGACTCTCGCTGCCAATCTCTGATACTCTCCGACACTCACTGTCACTATCTGACATTCTCTGAAACTCTCTGACACTCACTGACACTCTGTGACACTCTCTGAAACTCTCTGACGCTCCCTGACACTCTCTGACACTCTCTGAAACTCTCTGACACTCTCTGACTCTCTCCGACACACTCAGAAACTGGCAGAAACTCTCAGGCACTCTCTGACACTCTCAGAAAGTCTCTGAAACTCTCTGACACTCTCTGAAACACTTTGACACTCTTTGACACTCTCAGACACTGTCTGAATCTCTGTGAACCTCTCTACTCTCTCTGTCATTCTCTGACACTCTCTGAAGCTCTCTGATACTCTCTGACACTCTGTGACACTCTCTGAAATTCTCTAAAAGTCTATGACACTCTCTGAAACTTTCTGACACTCTCTGAAACACTCCGAAGCTCTCTGAAACTCTCTGAAACTCTCTGACAATCTCAGAAACTCTCAGAAACTCTCTGACACTCTCTGACACTCTCCGACAAACTCAAAAACTCTCTGAAACTCTCTGACACTCTCTGACACTCTCTGACACTCGCTGACTCTCTCTGACTCTCGCTGACACTCTCTGATACTCTCTGACAATCACTGACACTATCTGACAATCTCTGAAACTCTCTGACACTCACTGACACTCTGTGACACTCTCTGAATGTCTCTGACACTCTCTGACACTCGCTGACACTCTCTGACTCTCGCTGCCAATCTCTGATACTCTCCGACACTCACTGTCACTATCTGACATTCTCTGAAACTCTCTGACACTCACTGACACTCTGTGACACTCTCTGAAACTCTCTGACGCTCCCTGACACTCTCTGACACTCTCTGAAACTCTCTGACACTCACTGACACTCTGTGACACTCTCTGAAACTCTCTGACACTCGCTGACACTCTCTGACATTCTCTGAAACTCTTCGACTATCTCCGACACTCTCAGATACTGTCTGACACTCTCTGAAACACTCTGACTCACTCTGACACTCCCTGACACGCTCTGACACTCCCTGACACTCTCTGAGATCTCTCTCTGAATCTCTCTGAAACTCAGTGACACTCTCTGAAACACTCGGACATTCTCTGACATTCTCCGAAACACTCAGAAACTGTCAGAAACTCTCAGGCACTCTCGGACACTCTCAGAAAGTCTCTGAAACTCTCGGACACTCTTTGAAACTCTCTGACACTCTCTGACACTCTCTGAAAATCTCTGAAACTTTCTGACACTCTCTGAAACTCTCTGAAACTCTCTGAAACTCTCTGAAACTCTCTGAAACTCTCTGACACTCTCTGAAACTCTCCAAAACTCTCTAACGCACTCTGACACTCTCAAAAACTCTCAGAAGCTCTCTGAAACTCTCTGACACTCTCTGACACTCTCTGAATCTTTCAGACACTCTCTGGCACTCTCTGACACTCTCTGACACTCTCTGAAACTCTCTGGCACTCTCTGAAACTTTCTGACACTCTCTGAAACTCTCTGAAACTCTCTGAAACTCTCTGACACTCTCAAAAACTCTCAGAAGCTCTCTGACACTCTCTGACACTTTCTGAAACTCTCTGACACTCTCTGACACTCTCAGACAATCTCTGACACTCTCTGACATTTTCGGAAACTCTCTGACACTATCTGGCACTTTCTGACACTCTCTGAATATCTCTGACACTCTCTGACGCTCTGTGATGCTCTCTGACACTCTCTGAAACTCTTCGACACTCTCTGACACTCTCTGAAACTCTCTGAAAATCTCTGACACTCTCTGACACTCTGTGACACTCACTGAAACTCTCTGACAATCTCTGAGTCTCTCCGACACACTCAGAAACTGACAGAAAGTCTCTGACACTCTCAGACACTGTCTGAATCTCTTTGAAACTCTCTACTCTCTCTGTCATTCTCAGACACTCTCTGACACTCTCTGATACTCTCTGATACTCTGTGACACTCTCTGAAATTCTCTAAAAGTCTATGACACTCTCTGAAACTTTCTGACACTCTCTGAAACACTCTGAAGCTCTCTGAAACTCTCTGAAACTCTCTGACAATCTCAGAAACTCTCAGAAACTCTCTGACACTCTCTGACACTCTCTGACACTTTCTGAAACTCTCTGACACTATCTGACACTTTCTGAATCTCTCGGACACTCTCTGAAACTCTCTGACACTCTCTGAAACTGTCTGACACTCTGTGACAATCTCTGACACTCTTTGAATCTCTCTGAAGCACTCTGACACTCTGTGACACTCTCTGAAACTCTCTGACACTCTCTGAAACAATCTGAAACTCTCTGAAACTCTCTGAAGCTTTCTGAAACTTTCTGAATCTCTCTGACACTCTCTGACACTCTGCGACACTCTCTGAAATTCTCTGACAATCTCTGACACTCTCTGACAAACTCAGAAAGTCTCAGAAACTCTCTGACAGACTCTGAAACTCTCAGACACTCTCTGAAACTCTCTGACACTCTCTGAAACTCTCTGAAACTCTCTGACACTCTCTGACACTCTCTGAAATTCGCTGACAATCTCTGACACTCTCTGAGAAACTCACAAACTCTCAGAAACTCTCGGACACTCTCTGACACTCTCTGACACTCTCTGAAACTCTGTGACACTCTTTGACACTCTCAGACACTGTCTGACTCTCTCTGAAACTCTCTGACACTCACTGAAACTCTCTGAAATTGTCTGACACTCTGTGACAATCTCTGACACTCTCTGAATCTCTCTGAAGCACTCTGACACTCTGTGACACTCTCTGAAACTCTCTGACACTCTCTGAAACTTTCTGACACTCCATGAAACTCTCTGACACTCTCAGAAACACTCAGAAAGTCTCTGAAACTCTCTGACACTCTCTGACACTCTCTGAGACTCTCTGAAACTCTCTGACACTCTCTGACACTCTCTGAAACTCTCTGAAACTCTCTGACACTCTCTGACACTGTCTGAAACTCACTGACTATCTCTGACACTCTCTGACACTCTCTGACACTCTCTGACACTTTCTGAAACTCTCTGACACTCTCTGAAACTCTCTGACACTCTCTGAAACTCTCTGACACTCTCTGAATCTATCTGACACTCTCAGAAACTCTCTGAACCTTTCTGAAACTTTCTGAAACTCTCTGACACTCTCAGAAACACTCAGGAACTCTCTGAAACTCTCTGACACTCTCTGAAACTCTGCGACACTCTCTGAAATTCTCTGACAATCTCTGACACTCTCTGACAATCTCAGAAAGTCTCAGAAACTCTCTGACAGACTCTGAAACTCTCAGACACTCTCTGAAACTCTCTGACACTCTCTGAAACTCTCCAAAACTCTCTGACACTCTATGACACTCTTTGAAATTCGCTGACAATCTCTGACACTCTCTGAGAAACTCACAAACTCTCAGAAACTCTCGGACACTCTCTGAAACTCTCTGACACTCTCTGACACTCTGTGAATCTCTCAGACACTCTCTGGCACTCTCTGACACTCTCTGACACTCTCTGAAACTCTCTGAAACTCTCTGACACTCTCTGTCACTCTCAGACACACTCTGACACTCTCTGACACTTTCTGAAACTCTCTGACACTCTCTGACACTCTCAGACACTCTCTGACACTTTCGGAAACTCTCTGACACTTTCTGAAACTTTCTGACACTCTCTGAATATCTCTGACACTCTCTAACTCTCTCTGACGCTATGTGATACTCTCTGACAATCTCTGAAACTCTCTGACACTATCTGAAACTCTCTGACACTCCCTGACACTCTCTGAATCTCTCTGAAACTCTCTGACCCTCTGTGACACTCTCTGAAACTTTCTGACACTCTCTGAATCTCTCGGAAACTTTCTGAAAATCTCTGACACTCTCTGACACTCTGTGACACTCTCTGAAGCTCTCTGACACTCTCTGAAACTCTCTGACTCTCTCTGAAACTCTCTGACACTCCCTGACACTCTCTGAAACTCTCTGACCCTCTGTGACACTCTCTGAAACTTTCTGACACTCTCTGACACTCTCTGAAGATCTCTGAAATTTTCTGAAAATCCCTGACACTCTCTGACACTCTGTGACACTCTCTGAAACTCTCTGACACTCTCTGACTCTCTCCGACACACTCAGAAACTGGCAGAAACTCTCAGGCACTCTCTGACACTCTCAGAAAGTCTCTGAAACTCTCTGACACTCTGTGACACTCTCTGAAACTCTCTGACACTCTCTGACACTCTCTGACATTCTCTGAAACTCTTCGACACTCTCTGACACTCTCAGATACTGTCTGACACTCTCCCAAACTCTCTGACTCACTCTGACACTCCCTGACACGCTCTGACACTCCCTGACACTCGCTGACATCTCTCTCTGAAGCTCTCTGACACTCTGTGACACTCTGTGAAACTTTCTGGCACTCTCTGACACTCTCTGAAGATCTCTGAAACTCTCTGAAAATCTCTGACACCATCTGACACTCTGTGACACTCTCTGAAACTCTCTGACACTCTCTGACTCTCTCCAACACACTCAGAAACTGGCACAAACTCTCAGGCACTCTCTGACACTCTCAGAACGTCTCTGAAACTCTCTGACACTCTCTGAAACACTTTGACACTCTTTGACACTCTCAGACACTGTCTGAATCTCTGTGAAACTCTCTACTCTCTCTGTCATTCTCTGACACTCTCTGAAGCTCTCTGATACTCTCT
Organism: Heterodontus francisci; assembly: GCF_036365525.1. Taxonomy (NCBI): domain Eukaryota; kingdom Metazoa; phylum Chordata; class Chondrichthyes; order Heterodontiformes; family Heterodontidae; genus Heterodontus; species Heterodontus francisci. The sequence goes on along the minus strand of NW_027140543.1, from coordinate 4,828,701 downwards.
GACACTCTGTGACACTCTCTGAAATTCTCTAAAAGTCTATGACACTCTGAAACTTTCTGACACTCTCTGAAACACTCTGAAGCTCTCTGAAACTCTCTGACAATCTCAGAAACTCTCAGAAACTCTCTGACACTCTCTGACACTCTCCGACAAACTCAAAAACTCTCTGAAACTCTCTGACACTCTCTGACACTCTCTGACACTCGCTGACTCTCTCTGACTCTCGCTGACACTCTCTGATACTCTCTGACAATCACTGACACTATCTGACAATCTCTGAAACTCTCTGACACTCACTGACACTCTGTGACACTCTCTGAATGTCTCTGACACTCTCTGACACTCGCCGACTCTCTCTGACTCTCGCTGACACTCTCTGATACCCTCTGACAATCACTGACACTATCTGACATTCTCTGAAACTCTCTGACACTCACTGACACTCTGTGACACTCTCTGAAACTCTCTGACGCTCCCTGACACTCTCTGACACTCTCTGAAACTCTCTGACACTCACTGACACTCTGTGACACTCTCTGAAACTCTCTGACACTCGCTGACACTCTCTGACATTCTCTGAAACTCTTCGACAATCTCCGAGACTCTCAGATACTGTCTGACACTCTCTGAAACACTCTGACTCACTCTGACACTCTCTGACACTCTCTGACACTCCCTGACACTCTCTGAGATCTCTCTCTGAAGCTCTCTGAAACTCAGTGACACTCTCTGAAACACTCGGACATTCTCTGACATTCTCCGAAACACTCAGAAACTGTCAGAAACTCTCAGGCACTCTCGGACACTCTCAGAAAGTCTCTGAAACTCTCGGACACTCTTTGAAACTTTCTGACACTCTCTGACACTCTCGGACACTCTCTGACACTCTCTGACACTCTCTGAAACTCTTCGACACTCTCTGACACTCTCTGAAACTCTCTGAAAATCTCTGACACTCTCTGACACTCTGTGACACTCACTGAAACTCTCTGACAATCTCTGAGTCTCTCCGACACACTCAGAAACTGACAGAAACTCTCTGACACTCTCTGACACTCTCTGAAACTCTTTGGCACTATTCGACAATCTCAGACACTGTCTGACTCTATCTGAAACTCTCTGACACTCTCTGACACTCCCTGACACTCTCCAAAACTCTCTAGCCCGCTCTGAAACTATCTGAAAATTTCTGACACTCTCTGAAACTCTCTGAAACACTCTGACACTCTCAGAAACTCTCAGAAGCTCTCTGAAACTCTCTGACACTCTCTGACACTCTCTGAATCTCTCAAACACTCTCTGGCACTCTCTGACACTCTCTGGCACTCTCTGACACTCTCTGAAACTCTCTGAAACTCTCTGGCACTCTGTGAAACTCTCTGACACTCTCAGACACTCTCTGACACTCTCGGACACTTTCTGAATCTCTCTGACACTCTCTGACACTCTCAGACTCTCTCTGACACTCTCTGACACTTTCGGAAACTCTCTGTCACTATCTGGCACTTTCTGAAACTTTCTGACACTCTGTGACACTTTCTGAAACTCTCTGACACTATCTGACACTTTCTGAATCTCTCGGACATTCTCTGAATCTCTCTGAAACTCTCCGACACTCTGTGACACTCTCTGAAACTTTCTGGCACTCTCTGACACTCTCTGAAGATCTCTGGCACTCTCTGAAAATCTCTGACACTCTCTGAAACTCTCTGACACTCTCTGAAACTCTTCGAGACTCTCTGCACTCTCAGATACTGTCTGACACCCTCCGAAACTCTCTGACACTCTCTGAAACTCTCTGCCACTCTCTGACACTCCCTGACACTCTCTGAATCTCTCTGAAACTCTCTGACCCTCTGTGACACTCTCTGAAACTTTCTGACTCTCTCTGACACTCTCTGAAGATCTCTGAAACTCTCTGAAAATGTCTGACACTCTCTGACACTCTGTGACAATCTCTGAAAATCTCTGACATTCTCTGAGTCTCTCCGACACACTCAGAAACTGTCAGAAGCTCTCAGGCCTTCTCTGACACTATCAGAATGTCTCTGAAACTCTCTGACACTCTCTGAAAGTCTCTGAAACTCTCTGACACTCTCTGAAACACTTTGACACTCTGTGACACTCTCAGACACTGTCTGAATCTCTGTGAAACTCTCTACTCTCTCTGTCATTCTCTGACACTCTCTGAAGCTCTCTGATACTCTCTGACACTCTGTGACACTCTCTGAAATTCTCTAAAAGTCTATGACACTCTCTGAAACTTTCTGACACTCTCTGAAACACTCTGAAGCTCTCTGAAACTCTCTGACAATCTCAGAAACTCTCAGAAACTCACTGACACTCTCTGACACTCTCCGACAAACTCAAAAACTCTCTGAAACTCTCTGACACTCTCTGACACTCTCTGACACTCGCTGACTCTCTCTGACTCTCGCTGACACTCTCTGATACTCTCTGACAATCACTGACACTCTGTGACACTCTCTGAAACTCTCTGACGCTCCCTGACACTCTCTGACACTCTCTGAAACTCTCTGACACTCACTGACACTCTGTGACACTCTCTGAAACTCTCTGACACTCGCTGACACTCTCTGACATTCTCTGAAACTCTTCGACAATCTCCGACACTCTCAGATACTGTCTGACACTCTCTGAAACACTCTGACTCACTCTGACACTCTCTGACACTCTCTGACACTCCCTGACACTCTCTGAGATCTCTCTATGAAGCTCTCTGAAACTCAGTGACACTCTCTGAAACACTCGGACATTCTCTGACATTCTCCGAAACACTCAGAAACTGTCAGAAACTCTCAGGCACTCTCGGACACTCTCAGAAAGTCTCTGAAACTCTCGGACACTCTTTGAAACTTTCTGACACTCTCTGAAACTCTCTGACACTCTCTGACACTCTCTGAAACTCTCCAAAACTCTCTAACACTCTCTGACACTCTCAAAAACTCTCAGAAGCTCTCTGAAACTCTCTGACACTCTCTGACACTCTCTGAATCTCTCAGACACTCTCTGGCACTCTCTGACACTCTCTGACACTCTCTGAAACTCTCTGGCACTCTCTGAAACTTTCTGACACTCTCTGAAACTCTCTGAAACTCTCTGAAACTCTCTGACACTCTCAAAAACTCTCAGAAGCTCTCTGAAACTCTCATACACTCTCTGACACTCTCTGACACTTTCTGAAACTCTCTGACACTCTCTGACACTCTCAGACAATCTCTGACACTCTCTGACATTTTCGGAAACTCTCTGACACTATCTGGCACTTTCTGAAACTTTCTGACACTCTCTGAATATCTCTGACACTCTCTGACTCTCTCTGACGCTCTGTGATGCTCTCTGACACTCTCTGAAACTCTTCGACACTCTCTGACACTCTCTGAAACTCTCTGAAAATCTCTGACACTCTCTGACACTCTGTGACACTCACTGAAACTCTCTGACAATCTCTGAGTCTCTCTGACACACTCAGAAACTGACAGAAACTCTCTGACACTCTCTGACACTCTCTGAAACTCTTTGGCACTATTCGACAATCTCAGACACTGTCTGACTCTATCTGAAACTCTCTGACACTCTCTGACACTCCCTGACACTCTCCAAAACTCTCTAGTCCGCTCTGAAACTATCTGAAAATTTCTGACACTCTCTGAAACTCTCTGAAACACTCTGACACTCTCAGAAACTCTCAGAAGCTCTCTGAAACTCTCTGACACTCTCTGACACTCTCTGAATCTCTCAAACACTCTCTGGCACTCTCTGACACTCTCTGGCATTCTCTGACACTCTCTGAAACTCTCTGAAACTCTCTGGCACTCTGTGAAACTCTCTGACACTCTCAGACACTCTCTGACACTCTCGGACACTTTCTGAATCTCTCTGACACTCTCTGACACTCTCAGACACTCTCTGACACTCTCTGACACTTTCGGAAACTCTCTGACACTATCTGGCACTTTCTGAAACTTTCTGACACTCTGTGACACTTTCTGAAACTCTCTGACACTATCTGACACTTTCTGAATCTCTCGGACACTCTCTGAATCTCTCTGAAACTCTCCGACACTCTGTGACACTCTCTGAAACTTTCTGGCACTCTCTGACACTCTCTGAAGATCTCTGGCACTCTCTGAAAATCTCTGACACTCTCTGAAACTCTCTGACACTCTCTGAAACTCTTTGAGACTCTCTGCACTCTCAGATACTGTCTGACACCCTCCGAAACTCTCTGACACTCTCTGAAACTCTCTGCCACTCTCTGACACTCCCTGACACTCTCTGAATCTCTCTGAAACTCTCTGACCCTCTGTGACACTCTCTGAAACTTTCTGACTCTCTCTGACACTCTCTGAAGATCTCTGAAACTCTCTGAAAATGTCTGACACTCTCTGACACTCTGTGACACTCTCTGAAAATCTCTGACATTCTCTGAGTCTCTCCGACACACTCAGAAACTGTCAGAAGCTCTCAGGCCTTCTCTGACACTATCAGAATGTCTCTGAAACTCTCTGACACTCTCTGAAACTCTCTGACAATCTCAGACACTTTCGGACTCTCTCTGAAACTCTCTACTATCTCTGACACTCTCTGACACTCTCTGAAGCTCTCTGATACTCTCTGACATTCTGTGACACTCTCTGAAATTCTCCAAAAGTCTATGACACTCTCTGACACTCTCTTGATACTTTCTGACTCTCTCTGAAACACTCTGAAACAATCTGAAGCTCTCTGAAACTCTCTGAAACTCTCTGACACTCTCTGACACTCTCTGACATTCTCTGAAACTCTTCGACACTCTCTGACACTCTCAGATACTGTCTGACACTCTCTGAAACTCTCTGACTCACTCTGACACTCCCTGACACGCTATGACACACCCTGACACTCTCTGAGATCTCTCTCTAAAGCTCTCTGAAACTCAGTGACACTCTCTGAAACACTCGGACATTCTCTGACACTCTCCGAAACACTCAGAAACTATCAGAAACTCTCAGGCACTCTCTGACACTCTCTGAAAATCTCTGACACTCTCAAAAACTCTCAGAAGCTCTCTGAAACTCTCTGACACTCTCTGACACTCTCTGAATCTCTCAGACACTCTCTGGCACACTCTGACACTCTCTGACACTCTCTGAAACTCTCTGGCACTCTCTGAAACTTTCTGACACTCTCTGAAACTCTCTGAAACTCTCTGACACTCTCAAAAACTCTCAGAAGCTCTCTGAAACTCTCAGACACTCTCTGACACTCTCTGACACTTTCTGAAACTCTCTGACACTCTCTGACACTCTCAGACACTCTCTGACACTCTCTGACACTTTCGGAAACTCTCTGACACTATCTGGCACTTTCTGAAACTTTCTGACACTCTGTGACACTTTCTGAAACTCTCTGACACTATCTGACACTATCTGAATCTCTCGGACACTCTCTGAATCTCTCTGAAACTCTCCGACACTCTCTGACACTCTCTGAAACTCTGTGACACTCTCTGAAACTCTTCGAGACTCTCTGCACTCTCAGATACTGTCTGACACCCTCCGAAACTCTCTGAAACTCTCTGAAACTCTCTGCCACTCTCTGACACTCCCTGACACTCTCTGAATCTCTCTGAAACTCTCTGACCCTCTGTGACACTCTCTGAAACTTTCTGACTCTCTCTGACACTCTCTGAAGATCTCTGAAACGCTCTGAAAATGTCTGACACTCTCTGACACTCTGTGACACTCTCTGAAAATCTCTGACATTCTCTGAGTCTCTCCGACACACTCAGAAACTGTCAGAAGCTCTCAGGCCTTCTCTGACACTATCAGAATGTCTCTGAAACTCTCTGACACTCTCTGAAACTCTCTGACAATCTCAGACACTTTCTGACTCTCTCTGAAACTCTCTACTATCTCTGACACTCTCTGACACTCTCTGAAGCTCTCTGATACTCTCTGACATTCTGTGACACTCTCTGAAATTCTCTAAAATTCTATGACACTCTCTGACACTCTCTTGAAACTTTCTGACACTCTCTGAAACACTCTGAAACAATCTGAAGCTCTCTGAAACTCTCTGAAACTCTCTGACACTCTCTGACACTCTCTGACATTCTCTGAAACTCTTCGACACTCTCTGACACTCTCAGATACTGTCTGACACTCTCTGAAACTCTCTGACTCACTCTGACACTCCCTGACACGCTATGACACACCCTGACACTCTCTGAGATCTCTATCTAAAGCTCTCTGAAACTCAGTGACACTCTCTGAAACACTCGGACATTCTCTGACACTCTCCGAAACACTCAGAAACTGTCAGAAACTCTCAGGCACTCTCTGACACTCTCTGAAAATCTCTGACACTCTCAAAAACTCTCAGAAGCTCTCTGAAACTCTCTGACACTCTCTGACACTCTCTGAATCTCTCAGACACTCTCTGGCACACTCTGACACTCTCTGACACTCTCTGAAACGCTCTGGCACTCTCTGAAACTTTCTGACACTCTCAGAAGCTCTCTGAAACTCTCAGACACTCTCTGACACTCTCTGACACTCTCTGACACTTTCTGAAACTCTCTGACACTCTCTGACACTCTCAGACAATCTCTGACACTCTCTGACATTTTCGGAAACTTTCTGACACTATCTGGCACTTTCTGAAACTTTCTGACACTCTCTGAATATCTCTGACACTCTGACTCTCTCTGACGCTCTGTGATGCTCTCTGACACTCTCTGAAATTCTTCGACACTCTCTGACACTCTCTGAAACTCTCTGAAAATCTCTGACACTCTCTGACACTCTGTGACACTCTCTGAAATTCTCTAAAAGTCTATGACACTCTCTGAAACTTTCTGACACTCTCTGAAACACTCTGAAGCTCTCTGAAACTCTCTGAAACTCTCTGACAATCTCAGAAACTCTCAGAAACTCTCTGACACTCTCTGACACTCTCCGACAAACTCAAAAACTCTCTGAAACTCTCTGACACTCTCTGACACTCTCTGACACTCGCTGACTCTCTCTGACTCTCGCTGACACTCTCTGATACTCTCTGACAATCACTGACACTATCTGACAATCTCTGAAACTCTCTGACACTCACTGACACTCTGTGACACTCTCTGAATGTCTCTGACACTCCCTGACACTCTCTGACACTCTCTGAAACTCTCTGACACTCACTGACACTCTGTGACACTCTCTGAAACTCTCTGACACTCGCTGACACTCTCTGACATTCTCTGAAACTCTTCGACTATCTCCGACACTCTCAGATACTGTCTGACACTCTCTGAAACACTCTGACTCACTCTGACACTCCCTGACACTCTCTGACACTCTCTGAGATCTCTCTCTGAAGCTCTCTGAAACTCAGTGACACTCTCTGAAACACTCGGACATTCTCTGACATTCTCCGAAACACTCAGAGAGTGTCAGAAACTCTCAGGCACTCTCGGACACTCTCAGAAAGTCTCTGAAACTCTCGGACACTCTTTGAAGCTCTCTGACACTCTCTGACACTCTCTGAAATTCTCTGACACTCTCTGAAAATCTCTGAAACTTTCTGACACTCTCTGAAACTCTCTGAAACTCTCTGACACTCTCTGACACTCTCTGAAACTCTCCAAAACTCTCTAACACTCTCTGACACTCTCAAAAACTCTCAGAAGCTCTATGAAACTCTCTGACACTCTCTGACACTCTCTGAATCTCTCAGACACTCTCTGGCACTCTCTGACACTCTCTGACACTCTCTGAAACTCTCTGGCACTCTCTGAAACTTTCTGACACTCTCTGAAACTCTCTGAAACTCTCTGAAACTCTCTGACACTCTCAAAAACTCTCAGAAGCTCTCTGAAACTCTCAGACACTCTCTGACACTCTCTGACACTTTCTGAAACTCTCTGACACTCTCTGACACTCTATGACACTCTCTGACACTCTTTTGAAACTTTCTGACACTCTCTGAAACACTCTGAAACAATCTGAAGCTCTCTGAAACTCTCTGAAACTCTCTGACACTCTCTGACACTCTCTGACATTCTCTGAAACTCTTCGACACTCTCTGACACTCTCAGATACTGTCTGACACTCTCTGAAACTCTCTGACTCACTCTGACACTCCCTGACACGCTATGACACACCCTGACAATCTCTGAGATCTCTCTCTAAAGCTCTCTGAAACTCAGTGACACTCTCTGAAACACTCGGACATTCTCTGACACTCTCCGAAACACTCAGAAACTGTCAGAAACTCTCAGGCACTCTCTGACACTCTCTGACACTCTCTGAAATTCTCTGACACTCTCTGAAAATCTCTGAAACTTTCTGACACTCTCTGAAACTCTCTGAAACTCTCTGACACTCTCTGACACTCTCTGAAACTCTCCAAAACTCTCTAACACTCTCTGACACTCTCAAAAACTCTCAGAAGCTCTATGAAACTCTCTGACACTCTCTGAATCTCTCAGACACTCTCTGGCACTCTCTGACACTCTCTGACACTCTCTGAAACTCTCTGGCACTCTCTGAAACTTTCTGACACTCTCTGAAACTCTCTGAAACTCTCTGAAACTCTCTGACACTCTCAAAAACTCTCAGAAGCTCTCTGAAACTCTCAGACACTCTCTGACACTCTATGACACTCTCTGACACTCTCTTGAAACTTTCTGACACTCTCTGAAACACTCTGAAACAATCTGAAGCTCTCTGAAACTCTCTGAAACTCTCTGACACTCTCTGACACTCTCTGACATTCTCTGAAACTCTTCGACACTCTCTGACACTCTCAGATACTGTCTGACACTCTCTGAAACTCTCTGACTCACTCTGACACTCCCTGACACGCTATGACACACCCTGACAATCTCTGAGATCTCTCTCTAAAGCTCTCTGAAACTCAGTGACACTCTCTGAAACACTCGGACATTCTCTGACACTCTCCGAAACACTCAGAAACTGTCAGAAACTCTCAGGCACTCTCTGACACTCTCTGAAAATCTCTGACACTCTCAAAAACTCTCAGAAGCTCTCTGAAACTCTCTGACACTCTCTGACACTCTCTGAATCTCTCAGACACTCTCTGGCACACTCTGACACTCTCTGACACTCTCTGAAACTCTCTGGCACTCTCTGAAACTTTCTGACACTCTCTGAAACTCTCTGAAACTCTCTGAAACTCTCTGACACTCTCAAAAACTCTCAGAAGCTCTCTGAAACTCTCAGACACTCTCTGACACTCTCTGACACTTTCTGAAACTCTCTGACACTCTCTGACACTCTCAGACAATCTCTGACACTCTCTGACATTTTCGGAAACTCTCTGACACTATCTGGCACTTTCTGAAACTTTCTGACACTCTCTGACTCTCTCTGACGCTCTGTGATGCTCTCTGACACTCTCTGAAACTCTTCGACACTCTCTGACACTCTCTGAAACTCTCTGAAAATCTCTGACACTCTCTGACACTCTGTGACACTCACTGAAACTCTCTGACAATCTCTGAGTCTCTCCGACACACTCAGAAACTGACAGAAACTCTCCGACACTGTCTGACACTCTCTGAAACTCTTTGGCACTATTCGACAATCTCAGACACTGTCTGACTCTATCTGAAACTCTCTGACACTCTCTGACACTCCCTGACACTCTCCAAAACTCTCTAGCCCGCTCTGAAACTATCTGAAAATTTCTGACACTCTCTGAAACTCTCTGAAATACTCTGACACTCTCAGAAACTCTCAGAAGCTCTCTGAAAATCTCTGACACTCTCTGACACTCTCTGAATCTCTCAAACACTCTCTGGCACTCTCTGACACTCTCTGGCACTCTCTGACACTCTCTGAAACTCTCTGAAACTCTCTGGCACTCTCAGAAACTCTCTGAAACTCTGTGAAACTCTCTGACACTCTCTCACACTCTCAGACAATCTCTGACACTTTCGGAAACTCTCTGACACTATCTGGCACTTTCTGAAACTTTCTGACACTCTCTGAATATCTCTGACACTCTCTGACACTCTTCGACACTCTCTGCACTCTCAGATACTGTCTGACACCCTCCGAAACTCTCTGACACTCTCTGAAACTCTCTGCCACTCTCTGACACTCCCTGACACTCTCTGAATCTCTCTGAAACTCTCTGACCCTCTGTGACACTCTCTGAAACTTTCTGACTCTCTCTGACACTCTCTGAAGATCTCTGAAACTCTCTGAAAATCTCTGACACTCTCTGACACTCTCTGAACATCTCTGACATTCTCTGAGTCTCTCCGACACACTCAGAAACTGTCAGAAGCTCTCAGGCACTCTCTGACACTATCAGAATGTCTCTGAAACTCTCTGAAACTCTCTGAAACTCTCTGACAATCTCAGACACTTACTGACTCTCTCTGAAACTCTCTCCTATCTCTGACACTCTCTGACACTCTCTGAAGCTCTCTGATACTCTCTGACATTCTGTGACACTCTCTGAAATTCTCTAAAAGTCCATGACACTCTCTGACACTCTCTTGAAACTTTCTGACACATCTCTGAAACACTCTGAAACACTCTGAAGCTCTCTGAAACTCTCTGAAACTCTCTGACACTCTCTGACACTCTCTGACATTCTCTGAAACTCTTCGATACTCTCTGACACTCTCAGATACTGTCTGACACTCTCTGAAACTCTCTGACTCACTCTGACACTCCCTGACACGCTCTGACACACCCTGACACTCTCTGAGATCCATCTCTAAAGCTCTCTGAAACTCAGTGACACTCTCTGAAACACTCGGAAATTCTCTGACACTCTCCGAAACACTCAGAAACTGTCAGAAACTCTCAGGCACTCTCTGACACTCTCAGAAAGTCTCTGAAACTCTCGGACACTCTTTGAAACTCTCTGACACTCTCTGACACTCTCTGAAATTCTCTGACACTCTCTGAAAATCTCTGAAACTTTCTGGCACTCTCTGAAACTCTCTGAAACTCTCTGACACTCTCTGACACTCTCTGAAACTCTCCAAAACTCTCTAACACTCTCTGACACTCTCAAAAACTCTCAGAAGCTCTCTGAAACTCTCTGACACTCTTTGAATCTCTCAGGCACTCTCTGGCACTCTCTGACACTCTCTGAAACTCTCCGGCACTCTCTGAAACTTTCTGACACTCTCTGAAACTCTCTGACACTCTCAAAAACTCTCAGAAGCTCTCTGAAACTCTCAGACACTCTCTGACACTCTCTGACACTTTCTGAAACTCTCTGACAATCTCTGAGTCTCTCCGACACACTCAGAAACTGACAGAAACTCTCAGGCACTCTCTGACACTATCAGAAAGTCTCTGAAACTCTCTGACACGCTCTGCAACTCTTTGACACTATTTGACAATCTCAGACACTGTCTGACTCTATCTGAAACTCTCTGACACTCTCTGACACTCCCTGACACTCTCCAAAACTCTCTAGCACGCTCTGAAACTCTCTGAAACACTCTGACACTCTCAGAAACTCTCAGAAGCGCTCTGAATCTCTCAAACACTCTCTGGCACTCTCTGACACTCTCTGGCACTCTCTGACACTCTCTGAAACTCTCTGAAACTCTCTGACACTCTCTGAAACTCTGTGAAACTCTCTGACACTCTCAGACACTCTCGGACACTTTCTGAATCTCTCTGACACTCTGTGACACTCTCAGACACTCTCTGACACTTTCGGAAACTCTCTGACACTATCTGGCACTTTCTGAAACTTTCTGACACTCTCTGAATATCTCTGACACTCTCTGACTCTCTCTGACGGTCTGTGATACTCTCTGACACTCTCTGACACTCTCTGAAACTCTTCGACAATCTCTGCACTCTCAGATACTGTCTGACACTCTCTGAAACTCTCTGACCCTCTGTGACACTCTCTGAAACTTTCTGACTCTCTCTGACACTCTCTGAAGATCTCTGAAACTCTCTGAAAATCTCTGACACTCTCTGACACTCTCTGAACATCTCTGACATTCTCTGAGTCTCTCCGACACACTCAGAAACTGTCAGAAGCTCTCAGGCACTCTCTGACACTATCAGAATGTCTCTGAAACTCTCTGAAACTCTCTGAAACTCTCTGACAATCTCAGACACTTACTGACTCTCTCTGAAACTCTCTACTATCTCTGACACTCTCTGACACTCTCTGAAGCTCTCTGATACTCTCTGACATTCTGTGACACTCTCTGAAATTCTCTAAAAGTCTATGACACTCTCTGACACTCTCTTGAAACTTTCTGACACTCTCTGAAACACTCTGAAACACTCTGAAGCTCTCTGAAACTCTCTGAAACTCTCTGACACTCTCTGACACTCTCTGACATTCTCTGAAACTTTTCGACACTCTCTGACACTCTCAGATACTGTCTGACACTCTCTGAAACTCTCTGACTCACTCTGACACTCCCTGACACGCTCTGACACACCCTGACACTCTCTGAGATCCATCTCTAAAGCTCTCTGAAACTCAGTGACACTCTCTGAAACACTCGGAAATTCTCTGACACTCTCCGAAACACTCAGAAACTGTCAGAAACTCTCAGGCACTCTCTGACACTCTCAGAAAGTCTCTGAAACTCTCGGACACTCTTTGAAACTCTCTGACACTCTCTGACACTCTCTGAAATTCTCTGACACTCTCTGAAAATCTCTGAAACTTTCTGACACTCTCTGAAACTCTCTGAAACTCTCTGACACTCTCTGACACTCTCTGAAACTCTCCAAAACTCTCTAACACTCTCTGACACTCTCAAAAACTCTCAGAAGCTCTCTGAAACTCTCTGACACTCTCTGAATCTCTCAGACACTCTCTGGCACTCTCTGACACTCTCTGACACTCTCTGAAACTCTCCGGCACTCTCTGAAACTTTCTGACACTCTCTGAAACTCTCTGAAACTCTCTGACACTCTCAAAAACTCTCAGAAGCTCTCTGAAACTCTCAGACACTCTCTGACACTCCCTGACACTCTCCAAAACTCTCTAGCACGCTCTGAAACTTTCTGAAACACTCTGACACTCTCAGAAACTCTCAGAAGCGCTCTGAATCTCTCAAACACTCTCTGGCACTCTCTGACACTCTCTGGCACTCTCTGACACTCTCTGACACTCTCTGAAACTCTCTGAAACTCTCTGACACTCTCTGAAACTCTGTGAAACTCTCTGACACTCTCAGACACTCTCGGACACTTTCTGAATCTCTCTGACACTCTGTGACACTCTCAGACACTCTCTGACACTTTCGGAAACTCTCTGACACTATCTGGCACTTTCTGAAACTTTCTGACACTCTCTGAATATCTCTGACACTCTCTGACTCTCTCTGACGGTCTGTGATACTCTCTGACACTCTCTGACACTCTCTGAAACTCTTCGACAATCTCTGCACTCTCAGATACTGTCTGACACTCTCTGAAACTCTCTGACCCTCTGTGACACTCTCTGAAACTTTCTGACTCTCTCTGACACTCTCTGAAGATCTCTGAAACTCTCTGAAAATCTCTGACACTCTCTGACACTCTGTGACACTCTCTGAAAATCTCTGACATTCTCTGAGTCTCTCCGACACACTCAGAAACTGTCAGAAACTCTCAGGCACTCTCTGACACTATCAGAATGTCTCTGAAACTCTCTGACACTCTCTGAAACTCTCTGACACTCTCAGACACTTTCTGACTCTCTCTGAAACTCTCTACTATCTCTGACACTCTCTGACACTCTCTGAAGCTCTCTGATACTCTCTGACATTCTGTGACTCTCTCTGAAATTCTCTAAAAGTCTATGACACTCTCTGACACTCTCTTGAAACTTTCCGACACTCTCTGAAACACTCTGAAACACTCTGAAGCTCTCTGAAACTCTCTGAAACTCTTCGACACTCTCTGACACTTTCTGAAACTATCTGACACTCTCTGACACTCTCAGACAATCTCTGACACTCTCTGACACTTTCGGAAACTCTCTGACACTATCTGGCACTTTCTGAAACTTTCTGACACTCTCTGAATATCTCTGACACTCTCCGACTCTCTCTGACGCTCTGTGATGCTCTCTGACACTCTCTGAAACTCTTCGACACTCTCTGACACTCTCTGAAACTCTCTGAAAATCTCTGACACGCTCTGACACTCTGTGACACTCTCTGAAACTCTCTGACAATCTCTGAGTCTCTCCGACACACTCAGAAACTGACAGCAACTCTCAGGCACTCTCTGACACTATCAGAAAGTCTCTGAAACTCTCTGACACGCTCTGAAACTCTTTGACACCATTTGACAATCTCAGACACTGTCTGACTCTATCTGAAACTCTCTGACACTCTCTGACACTCCCTGACACTCTCCAAAACTCTCTAGCACGCTCTGAAACTATCTGAAACTTTCTGACACTTTCTGAAGCTCTCTGAAACACTCTGACACTCTCAGAAACTCTCAGAAGCTCTCTGAATCTCTCAAACACTCTCTGGCACTCTCTGACACTCTCTGACACTCTCTGAAACTCTCTGAAACTCTCTGGCACTCTCTGAAACTCTCTGAAACTCTGTGAAACTCTCTGACACTCTCAGACACTCTCGGACACTTTCTGAATCTCTTTGACATTCTCTGAGTCTCTCCGACACACTCAGAAACTGTCAGAAGCTCTCAGGCCTTCTCTGACACTATCAGAATGTCTCTGAAACTCTCTGACACTCTCTGAAACTCTCTGACACTCTCAGACACTTTCTGACTCTCTCTGAAACTCTCTACTATCTCTGACACTCTCTGACACTCTCTGAAGCTCTCTGATACTCTCTGACATTCTGTGACTCTCTCTGAAATTCTCTAAATGTCTATGACACTCTCTAACACTCTCTTGAAACATTCCGACACTCTCTGAAACACTCTGAAACACTCTGAAGCTCTCTGAAACTCTCTGACACTCTCTGACACTCTCAGACAATCTCTGACACTCTCTGACATTTTCGGAAACTCTCTAACACTATCTGGCACTTTCTGAAACTTTCTGACACTCTCTGAATATCTCTGACACTCTCTGACGCTCTGTGATGCTCTCTGACACTCTCTGAAACTCTTCGACACTCTCTGACACTCTCTGAAACTCTCTGAAAATCTCTGACACTCTCTGACACTCTGTGACACTCACTGAAACTCTCTGACAATCTCTGAGTCTCTCCGACACACTCAGAAACTGACAGAAACTCTCTGACACTCTCAGACACTGTCTGAATCTCTGTGAAACTCTTTACTCTCTCTGTCATTCTCTGACACTCTCTGAAGCTCTCTGATACTCTCTGACACTCTGTGACACTCTCTGAAATTCTCTAAAAGTCTATGACACTCTCTGAAACTTTCTGACACTCTCTGAAACACTCTGAAGCTCTCTGAAACTCTCTGAAACTCTCTGACAATCTCAGAAACTCTCAGAAACTCTCTGACACTCTCTGACACTCTCCGACAAACTCAAAAACTCTCTGAAACTCTCTGACACTCTCTGACACTCTCTGACACTCGCTGACTCTCTCTGACTCTCGCTGACACTCTCTGATACTCTCTGACAATCACTGACACTATCTGACAATCTCTGAAACTCTCTGACACTCACTGAATGTCTCTGACACTCTCTGACACTCGCTGACACACTCTGACTCTCGCTGCCAATCTCTGAAACTCTCTGACGCTCCCTGACACTCTCTGACACTCTCTGAAACTCTCTGACAGTCACTGACACTCTGTGACACTCTCAGAAACTCTCTGACACTCGCTGACACTCTCTGACATTCTCTGAAACTCTTCGACAATCTCTGACACTCTCAGATACTGTCTGACACTCTCTGAAACACTCTGACTCACTCTGACACTCCCTGACACTCTCTGACACTCCCTGACACTCTCTGAGATCTCTCTCTGAAGCTCTCTGAAACTCAGTGACACTCTCTGAAACACTCGGACATTCTCTGACATTCTCCGAAACACTCAGAAACTGTCAGAAACTCTCAGGCACTCTCGGACACTCTCAGAAAGTCTCTGAAACTCTCGGACACTCTTTGAAACTCTCTGACACTCTCTGACGCTCTCTGAAATTCTCTGACACTCTCTGAAAATCTCTGAAACTTTCTGACACTCTCTGAAACTCTCTGAAACTCTCTGACACTCTCTGACACTCTCTGAAACTCTCCAAAACTCTCTAACACTCTCTGACACTCTCAAAAACTCTCAGAAGCTCTCTGAAACTCTCTGACACTCTCTGACACTCTCTGAATCTCTCAGACACTCTCTGGCACTCTCCGACACTCTCTGACACTCTCTGAAACTCTCTGGCACTCTCTGAAACTTTCTGACACTCTCTGAAACTCTCTGAAACTCTCTGACACTCTCAAAAACTCTCAGAAGCTCTCTGAAACTCTCAGACACTCTCTGACACTCTCTGACACTTTCTGAAACTCTCTGACACTCTCTGACACTCTCAGACAATCTCTGACACTCTCTGACATTTTCGGAAACTCTCTGACACTATCTGGCACTTTCTGAAACTTTCTGACACTCTCTGAATATCTCTGACACTCTCTGACTCTCTCTGACGCTCTGTGATGCTCTCTGACACTCTCTGAAACTCTTCGACACTCTCTGACACTCTCTGAAACTCTCTGAAAATCTCTGACACTCTCTGACACTCTGTGACACTCACTGAAACTCTCTGACAATCTCTGAGTCTCTCCGACACACTCAGAAACTGACAGAAACTCTCTGACACTCTCTGACACTCTCTGAAACTCTTTGGCAATATTCGACAATCTCAGACACTGTCTGACTCTATCTGAAACTCTCTGACACTCTCTGACACTCCCTGACACTCTCCAAAAATCTCTAGTCCGCTCTGAAACTATCTGAAAATTTCTGACACTCTCTGAAACTCTCTGAAACACTCTGACACTCTCAGAAACTCTCAGAAGCTCTCTGAAACTCTCTGACACTCTCTGACACTCTCTGAATCTCTCAAACACTCTCTGGCACTCTCTGACACTCTCTGGCACTCTCTGACACTCTCTGACACTCTCTGAACATCTCTAAAACTCTCTGAAGATCTCTGACACTCTCGGACTCTCTGTGACACTCTCAGATACTCTCTGACTCCCGCAGACGCACTTCGACACACTCAGAAACTCTCAGAAGCTCTCTGGCACTCTCTGACACTCTCAGAAACTCTCTGAAACTCTTTGACACTCTCTGAAACTCTCTGACACTCTCTGACACTCTCTGAAACCCTTTGGCACTCTTTGACACTATCAGACACTGTCTGACTCTCTCTGAAACTCTCTGACACTCTCTGACACTCCCTGACACTGTCTGAAGCTCTCTGACACTCTCTGACACTCTCTGAAACTCTCTGAAACTCTTGGACAATCTCAGACTCTGTCTGACAATCTCTGGCACTCTCAGACACTCTCTGACACTCTCTGACACTTTCTGAAACTCTCTGACACTATCTGGCACTTTCTGAATCTCTCGGACACTCTCTGAATCTCTCTGAAACTCTCCGACACTCTGTGACACGCTCTGACACTTTCTCGCACTCTCTGACACTCTCTGAAGATCTCTGAAACTCTCTGAAAATCTCTGACACTCTCTGAAACTCTGTGAAACTCTCTGATACACTCTGACACTCTCTGACATTCTCAGACGCTCTTTGACACTCTCTGACACTTTCTGAAACTCTCTGACAGTATCTGACACTTTCTGAAACTCTCGGACACTCTCTGACACACTCTGCAACTCTGTGTCACTCTGTGACACTCTCTGACAGTCTCTCACACTCTCTGAATCTCTCTGAAACTCTCTGACACTCTGTGACAGTCTGTAACTCTCTGAAACTCCCTGACACTCTCTGAAACTCTCTGAAATTTTCTGACACTCTCTGACACTCTCTGAACATCTCTGAAACTCTCTGAAAATCTCTGACACTCTCTGACACTCTGTGACACTCTCAGATACTCTCTGACTCCCGCAGACACACTTCGACACACTCAGAAACTCTCAGAAACTCTCAGAAACTCTCTGGCACTCTCTGACACTCTCAGAAACTCTCTGAAACTCTTTGCCACTCTCTGAAACTCTCTGACACTCTCTGAAGATTTCTGAAAATCTCTGAAACGCTGTGACACTCTCTGAAACACTCTGAAACTCTCGGACACTCTCCGGCACACTCAGAAACTGTCAGAAACTCTCAGGCACTCTCTGACACTCTCAGAAATTCTCTGAAACTCTCTGACACTCTCTGAAACCCTCTGACACTCTCTGAAACTCTCTGACACTCTCTGAAACTCTTTGACACTCTTTGACACTCTCCGACACTGTCTGACTCTCCCTGAAACTCTCTGAAACTCTCTGACACTCTCTGACACTCCCTGACACTCTCTGAAGCTTTCTGAATCTCTCTGACACTCTGTGACACCCTCTGAATCTCTCTGAAACTCTCGGTCACTCTCTGAAACTTTCTGACACTCTCTGAAACTCTCTGAAACTCTTTGTAACTCTCTGACACTCTCAGAAACTCTCAGAAGCTCACTGAAACTCTCTGACACTCTCTGACACTCTCTGACACTCTCTGAAACTCTCAGACACTCTCAGACACTCTCTGACACTCTCTGACACTATCCGAGACTCTCTGAAACTCTCTGACACTCTCTGAAATTCTCTGAAACTCTCTGACACTCTCAGACACTCTCTGACACTCTCTGACACTTTCTGAAACTCTCTGACACTATCTGACACTTTCTGAATCTCTCGGACACTCTCTGAATCTCTCTGAAACTCTCCGACACTCTGTGACACTCTCTGAAACTTTCTGGCACTCTCTGACACTCTCTGAAGATCTCTGGCACTCTCTGAAAATCTCTGACACTCTCTGAAACTCTGTGACACTCTCTAAAAGACTCTGACACTCTCTGACACTCTCAGACACTCTCTGACACCCTCACACTCTCTCTGACACTTTCTGAAACTCTCTGACACTATCTGACTCTTTCTGAAACTCTTGGGCACTCTCTGACACACTCTGCAACTCTATGACACTCTGTGAAACTCTCTGACACTCTCTGAATCTCTCTGAAAAGCTCTGACACGCTGTGACACTCTCTGAAACTCTCTGAAACTCCCTGACACTCTCCGACTCTCTCTGAAACTCTCTGAAAATTTTTGACACTCTCTGGAACTCTCTGACACTCTCAGAATGTCTCTGAAACTCTCTGACTCTCTCTGAAACTCTCTGACACTGTCTGACGCTCTCTGACACTCTCTGAAACTCTGTGACACTCTTTGACACACTCTGACACACACGGACTCTCTCTGAAACTCTCTGACACTCTCTGAAACTCTCTGAAACTGTCTGACACTCTCTGACAATCTCTGACACTCTCTGAATCTCTCTGAATCACTCTGACACTATGTGAAACTCTCTGAAAATCTCTAACACTCTCTGAAACTCTCTGACAATCTCTGGCACTCTAAGACACTCTCAGACACTCTCTGAAGATCTCTGAAACTCTCTGACACTATCTGACTCTTTCTGAAACTCTCGGAAACTCTCTGACACTCTCTGCAACTCTATGACACTATGTGACACTCTCTGACACTCTCTGAATCTCTCTGAATAGCTCTGACACTCTGTGACACTCTCTGAAACTCTCTGAAAGTCCCTGACTCTCTCTGAATCTCTCTGAAACCTTCTGACACTCTCTGACACTCTCTGACACTTTCTGAACATCTCTGAACATCTCTGAAACTCTCTGAAAATCTCTGACACTCTCTGACACTCTCAGATACTCTCTGACTCTCTCAGACACACTCCGACACACTCAGAAACTCTCAGAAACTCTCTGGAACTCTCTGACACTCTCAGAAAGTCTCTGAAACACTCTGACACTCTCTGAAACTCTCTGACACTATCTGACGCTCTCTGACACTCTCTGAAACTCTGTGACTCACTTTGACACTCTCTGACACTCTCTGAAACTCTCTGAAACTCTCTGACACTCTCTGAAGCTTTCTGAAACTCTCTGACACTCTGTGACACCCTCTGAAACTCTCTGAAACTCTCGGACAATCTCTGAAACTCTCTGAATCTCTCTGAAACCCTCTGACACTCTCTGAAACTCTCTGACACTCTCTGAAACTCTTTGACACTCTTTGACACTCTCAGACACTGTCTGACTCTCCCTGAAACTCTCTGACACCCTCTGAAACTCTCTGAAACTCTCGGACACTCTCTGAAACTTTCTGACACTCTCTGAAACTCTTTGTAACTCTCTGACACTCTCAGAAACTCTCAGAAGCTCACTGAAACTCTCTGACACTCTCTGACACTCTCTGAAACTCTCAGACACTCTCAGACACTCTCTGACACTCTCTGACACTATCCAAGACTCTCTGAAACTCTCTGACACTCTCTGAAATTCTCTGAAACGCTCTGACACCCTCAGACACTCTCTGACACTCTCTGACACTTTCTGAAACTCTCTGACACTATCTGATACTTTCTGAATCTCTCGGACACTCTCTGAGTCTCTCTGAAACTCTCCGACACTCTGTGACACTCTCTGAAACTTTCTGGCACTCTCTGACACTCTCTGAAGATCTCTGGCACTCTCTGAAAATCTCTGACACTCTCTGAAACTCTGTGACACTCTCTGAAAGACTCTGACACTCTCTGACACTCTCAGACACTCTCTGACACTTTCAGACTCTCTCTGACACTCTCTGACACTTTCTGAAACTCTCTGACACTATCTGACTCTTTCTGAAACTCTTGGGCACTCTCTGACACACTCTGCAACTCTATGACACTCTGTGACACTCTCTGACACTCTCTGAATCTCTCTGAAAATCTCTGACACTCTCTGACACTCTGTGACACTCTCAGATACTCTCTGACTCTCTCAGACACACTCCAACACACTCAGAAACTCTCAGAAACTCTCTGGAACTCTCTGACACTCTCAGAAAGTCTCTGAAACTCTCTGACTCTCTCTGAAACTCTCTGACACTCTCTGATGCTCTCTGACACTCTCTGAAACTCTGTGACACTCTTTGACACTCTCTGACACACACGGACTCTCTCTGAAACTCTCTGACACTCTCTGAAACTCTCTGAAACTGTCTGACACTCTCTGACAATCTCTGACACTCTCTGAATCTCTCTGAATCACTCTGACACTCTGTGAAACTCTGTGAAAATCTCTGACACTCTCTGAAACTCTCTGACAATCTCTGGCACTCTAAGACACTCTCAGACACTCTCTGAAGATCTCTGAAACTCTCTGACACTATCTGACTCTTTCTGAAACTCTCGGACACTCTCTGACACACTCTGCAACTCTATGACACTATGTGACACTCTCTGACACTCTCTGAATCTCTCTGAAAATCTCTGACACTCTGTGACACTCTCTGAAACTCTCTGAAAGTCCCTGACTCTCTCTGACTCTCTCTGAAACTTTCTGACACTCTCTGACACTCTCTGACACTTTCTGAACATCTCTGAAACTCTCTGAAAATCTCTGACACTCTGACACTCTCTGACACTCTCTCAGACACACTCCGACACACTCAGAAACTCTCTGGAACTCTCTGACACTCTCAGAAAGTCTCTGAAACACTCTGACACTCTCTGAAACTCTCTGACACTATCTGACGCTCTCTGACACTCTCTGAAACTCTGTGACACACTTTGACACCCTCTGACACTCTCTGAAACTCTCTGAAACTCTCTGACACTCTCTGAAGCTTTCTGAAACTCTCTGACACTCTGTGACACCCTCTGAAACTCTCTAAAACTCTCGGACAATCTCTGAAACTTTCTGACACTTTCTGAAACTCTCTGAAACTCTTTGTAACTCTCTGACACTCTCAGAAACTCTCAGAAGCTCACTGAAACTCTCTGACACTCTATGACACTCTCAGACACTCTCAGACACTCTCTGACACTCTCTGACACTATCTGAGACTCTCTGAAACTCTCTGACACTTTCTGAAATTCTCTGAAAGTCTCTGACACTCTCCGAAACTCTCTGACACTCTCTGACACTCTCAGACACTCTCTGACACTCTGTGACACTTTCTGAAACTCTCTGACACTATCTGACACTTTCTGAATCTCTCGGACACTCTCTGAATCTCTCTGAAACTCTCCGACACTCTGTGACACTCTCTGAAACTTTCTGGCACTCTCTTACACTCTCTGAAGATCTCTGGCACTCTCTGAAAATCTCTGACACTCTCTGAAACTCTGTGACACTCTCTGAAAGACTCTGACACTCTCTTATACTCTCAGACACTCTCTGACACTCTCTGACACTTTCTGAAACTCTCTGACACTATCTGACTCTTTCTGAAACTCTCGGACACTCTCTGACACACTCTGCAACTCTATGACACTCTGTGAATGTCTCTGACACTCTCTGAATCTCTCTGAAAAGCTCTGACACTCTCTGACACTCTCTGAAACTCTCTGAAACTCCCTGACACTCTCTGACACTCTCTGAAACTTTCTGACACTCTCTGACACTCTCTGAACATCTCTGAAACTCTCTGAAAATCTCTGACACTCTCTGACACTCTGTGACACTCCCAGATACTCTCTGACTCTGTCAGACACACTCCGACACACTCAGAAACTCTCAGAAACCCTCTGGAACTCTCTGACACTCTCAGAAAGTCTCTGAAACACTCTGACACTCTCTGACACTCTCTGACGCTCTCTGACACTGTCTGAAACTCTGTGACACACTTTGACACTCTCTGACACTCACTGACTCTCTCTGAAACTCTCTGACATTCTCTGAAACTCTCTGAAACTGTCTGACTATCTCTGGCAATCTCTGACACTCTCTGAATCTCTCTGAATCACTCTGACACTCTGTGACACTCTCTGAAACTCTGTGACACTCTCTGAAACTTTCTGACACTCTCTGAAACTCTCTGAAGCGCTCTGAAACTCTCTGAAACTCTCTGACACTCTCTGACGCTCTCTGAAACTCTCTGAAACTCTGTGACACTCTCTGACACTCTCTGAAACTCTGACAATCTCTGGCACTCTCAGACACTCTCAGCCACTCTCTGAAGATCTCTGAAACTCTCTGACATTATCTGACACTTTCTGAAACTCTCTGACATTCTCTGAAACTCTCTGAAACTGTCTGACTATCTCTGGCAATCTCTGACACTCTCTGAATCTCTCTGAATCACTCTGACACTCTGTGACACTCTCTGAATCTCTCGGACACTCTCTGTATATCTCTGAAACTCTCCGACACTCTGTCACACTCTCTGAAACTTTCTCGCACTCTCTGACACTCTCTGAAGATCTCTGAAACTCTCTGACATTCTCAGACACTCTCTGACACTCTCTGACACTTTCTGAAACTCTCTGACAGTATCTGACACTTTCTGAAACTCTCGGACACTCTCTGACACACTCTGCAACTCTGCGTCAATCTGTGACACTCTCTGACACTTTCTGACACTCTCTGAATCTCTCTGAAACTCTCTGACACTCTGTGACACTCTGTAACTCTCTGAAACTCCCTGAAACTCTCTGACATTCTCTGAAACTTTCTGACACTCTCTGAACATCTCTGAAACTCTCTGAAAATCTCTGACACTCTCTGACACTCTGTGACACTCTCAGATGCTCTCTGACTCCCGCAGTCACACTTCGACACACTCAGAAACTCTCAGAAACTCTCTGGCACTCTCTGACACTCTCAGAAACTCTCTGAAACTCTTTGACACTCTCTGATACACTCAGACTCTGTCTGACTCTATATGAACACTCTGACACTCTCTGACACTCCCTGACACTGTCTGAAGCTCTCTGACACTCTCTGACACTCTCTGAAACTCTTTGAAACTCTCTGACACTATCTGCCACTTTCTGAATCTCTCGGACACTCTCTGAATCTCTCTGAAACTCTCCGACACTCTGTGACACTCTCTGAAACTTTCTGGCACTCTCTGACACTCTCTGAAGATCTCTGAAACTCTCTGAAAATCTCTGACACTCTCTGAAACTCTCGGACACTCACTGACACTCTATGGCACTCACTGACACTCTCTGAAGATCTCTGAAACTCTCTGAAAATCTCTGACACTCTCTGAAACTCTGTGACACTCTCTGAAACACTCTGACACTCTCTGACACACTCCAGCACACTCAGAAACTGTCAGAAACTCTCAGGCACTCTCTGACACTATCAGAAATTCTCTGAAACTCTCTGACACTCTCTGAAACCCTCTGACAATCTCTGACACTCTCTGAAACTCTTTGACACTCTTTGACACTCTCAGACATTGTCTGACTCTCTCTGAAACTCTCCGAAACTCTCTGACACTCTCTGACACTCCCTGCCACTCTCTGAAGCTTTCTGAAACTCTCTGACACTCTGTGACACCCTCTGAAACTCTCTGAAACTCTCGGACACTCTCTGAAAGTCTCTGAAACTCTTTGTAACTCTCGGACACTCTCAGAAACTCTCAAAAGCTCACTGAAACTCTCTGACAATCTCTGACACTTTCTGAAACTCTCAGACACTCTCAGACACTCTCTGACACTCTCTGACACTATCTGAGACTCTCTGAAACTCTCCGACACGCTCTGAAATTCTCTGAAACTCTCTGACACTCTCTGACACTCTCTGAGACTCTCAGACACTCTCTGACACTCTGTGACACTTTCGGAAACTCTCTGACACTATCTGACACTTTCTGAATCTCTCGGACACTCTCTGAATCTCTCTGAAACTCTCCGACACTCTGTGACACTCTCTGAAACTTTCTGGCACTCTCTGACACTCTCTGAATATCTCTGGCACTCTCTGAAAATCTCTGACACTCTCTGACACTCTCTGAAAGACTCTGACACTCTCTGACACTCTCAGACACTCTCTGACACTCTCTGACTCTTTCTGAAACTCTCTGACACTATCTGACTCTTTCTGAAACTCTCGGACACTCTCTGACACTATCAGAATGTCTCTGAAACTCTCTGACACTCTCTGAAACTCTCTGACACTCTCAGACACTTTTTGACTCTCTCTGAAACTCTATACTATCTCTGACACTCTCTGACACTCTCTGAAGCTCTCTGATACTCTCTGACATTCTGTGACACTCTCTTGAAACTTTCCGACATTCTCTGAAAGACTCTGAAACACTCTGAAGCTCTCTGAAACTCTCTGAAACTCTCTGACAATCTCTGACACTCTGTGACAATCTCTGAAACTCTCTGACACTCGATGACTCTCTCTGAATCTTGCAGACACTCTCTGATAATCTCTGACAATCACTGACACTATCTGACACTGTCTGACAATCTCTGAAACGCTCTGACTCTCACCGACACTCTGTGGCACTCACTGACACTCTCTGAAGATCTCTGAAACTCTCTGAAAATCTCTGACACTCTCTGAAACTCTGTGACATTCTCTGAAACACTCTGACACTCTCTGACACTCTCCGGCACACTCAGAAACTGTCAGAAACTCTCAGGCACTCTCTGAAACTCTCAGAAAGTCTCTGAAACTCTCTGACACTCTCTGAAAACCTCTGACACTCTCTGACACTCT
This sequence comes from Heterodontus francisci, assembly GCF_036365525.1. Classification (NCBI taxonomy): domain Eukaryota; kingdom Metazoa; phylum Chordata; class Chondrichthyes; order Heterodontiformes; family Heterodontidae; genus Heterodontus; species Heterodontus francisci. The sequence continues at coordinate 4,803,059 of NW_027140543.1, read as the reverse complement.
CTGACACTCTCTGAAACACTTTGACACTATTTGACACTCTCAGACACTGTCTGACTCTCTCTGAAACTCTCTGACACTCTCTGACACTCCCTGACACTCTCTGAAGCTTTCTGAAACTCTGTGACACCCTCTGAAACTCTCTGAAACTCTCGGACACTCTCTGAAACTTGCTGACACTCTCTGAAACTCTTTGTAACTCTCTGACACTCTCAGAAACTCTCAGAAGCTCTCTGAAACTCTCTGACACTCTCAGAAACTCTCTGCCACTCTCTGACACTATCTGAGATTCTCCATCACTCTCTATCACTCTCTGACATTCTCTGACACTCTCCATCACTCTCTGACACTCTCTATCACTCTCTGACACACTCTTACACTCTCAGACACTCACTATCACACTCTGAAACTCTCTGTCACTCTCTGACTCTCTCTATCACTCTCTGACACTCTCAATCATTCTCAATCACTCTCTGGCACTCTCTGACATTCTCCATCACTCTCTATCACTCTCTGACACTCTCAGACACTCACTATCACACTCTGACACTCTCTGACACTCACTATCACACTCTGACACTCTCTGACACTCTCTGACATTCACTATCACACTCTGACACTCTCTGACACTCACTATCACACTCTGACACTCTCTGACACTCTCTGACATTCTCTATCACTCTCTATCACTCTCTGACACTCTCAGACACTCACTATCACTCTCTGACGTTCTCTGACACTCTCTATCATTCTCCATCACTCTCGATCACTCTCTGACACTCTCTGACACTCTCTATCACTCTCTGACACTCTCTATCACTCTCAGACACTCACTATCACTCTCTGATACTCTCTGACACTCACTATCACAGTCTGATACTCTCAGACACTCACTATCACTCTCTGACACTTTCTATCACTCTCTGACACTCTCTATCACTCTCTGACACTCTCTGACACTCACTATCACTCTCTGACATTCCTGATCACTCTCTGACACTCTCTATCACTCTCTGACACTCTCAGACACTCAGTATCACTATCTGACACTCTCTCACACTCTCTGACACTCTCTGACACTCTCTGACTCTCTCTGAGAATCTCTGACACACTCTATCACTCTCTGACACTCTCAGACACTCACCATCACTCTCTGTCACACTCTGACACTCACTATCACTCTCTGACACTCTCTGAAACTCTCTGACACTCACTATCACTTTCTGACACTCGCTGACACTCGTTGACACTCTCTGACACTCTCTGACACTCTCAGACAATCACTATCACTCTCTGACACTCTCTGACACTCTCTGAAGCTCTCTGATACTCTCTGACATTCTGTGACACTCTCTTGAAACTTTCCGACATTCTCTGAAAGACTCTGAAACACTCTGAAGCTCTCTGAAACTCTCTGAAACTCTCTGACAATCTCTGACACTCTGTGACAATCTCTGAAACTCTCTGACACTCGATGACTCTCTCTGAATCTTGCAGACACTCTCTGATAATCTCTGACAATCACTGACACTATCTGACACTGTCTGACAATCTCTGAAACGCTCTGACTCTCACCGACACTCTGTGGCACTCACTGACACTCTCTGAAGATCTCTGAAACTCTCTGAAAATCTCTGACACTCTCTGAAACTCTGTGACATTCTCTGAAACACTCTGACACTCTCTGACACTCTCCGGCACACTCAGAAACTGTCAGAAACTCTCAGGCACTCTCTGAAACTCTCAGAAAGTCTCTGAAACTCTCTGACACTCTCTGAAAACCTCTGACACTCTCTGACACTCTCTGACACTCTCTGAAACACTTTGACACTATTTGACACTCTCAGACACTGTCTGACTCTCTCTGAAACTCTCTGACACTCTCTGACACTCCCTGACACTCTCTGAAGCTTTCTGAAACTCTGTGACACCCTCTGAAACTCTCTGAAACTCTCGGACACTCTCTGAAACTTGCTGACACTCTCTGAAACTCTTTGTAACTCTCTGACACTCTCAGAAACTCTCAGAAGCTCTCTGAAACTCTCTGACACTCTCAGAAACTCTCTGCCACTCTCTGACACTATCTGAGATTCTCCATCACTCTCTATCACTCTCTGACATTCTCTGACACTCTCCATCACTCTCTGACACTCTCTATCACTCTCTGACACACTCTTACACTCTCAGACACTCACTATCACACTCTGAAACTCTCTGTCACTCTCTGACTCTCTCTATCACTCTCTGACACTCTCAATCATTCTCAATCACTCTCTGGCACTCTCTGACATTCTCCATCACTCTCTATCACTCTCTGACACTCTCAGACACTCACTATCACACTCTGACACTCTCTGACACTCACTATCACACTCTGACACTCTCTGACACTCTCTGACATTCTCTATCACTCTCTATCACTCTCTGACACTCTCAGACACTCACTATCACTCTCTGACGTTCTCTGACACTCTCTATCATTCTCCATCACTCTCGATCACTCTCTGACACTCTCTGACACTCTCTATCACTCTCTGACACTCTCTATCACTCTCAGACACTCACTATCACTCTCTGATACTCTCTGACACTCACTATCACAGTCTGATACTCTCAGACACTCACTATCACTCTCTGACACTTTCTATCACTCTCTGACACTCTCTATCACTCTCTGACACTCTCTGACACTCACTATCACTCTCTGACATTCCTGATCACTCTCTGACACTCTCTATCACTCTCTGACACTCTCAGACACTCAGTATCACTATCTGACACTCTCTCACACTCTCTGACACTCTCTGACTCTCTCTGAGAATCTCTGACACACTCTATCACTCTCTGACACTCTCAGACACTCACCATCACTCTCTGTCACACTCTGACACTCACTATCACTCTCTGACACTCTCTGAAACTCTCTGACACTCACTATCACTTTCTGACACTCGCTGACACTCGTTGACACTCTCTGACACTCTCTGACACTCTCAGACAATCACTATCACTCTCTGACACTCTCTGACACTGTCTATCACTCTCTATCACTCTCTGACAAACTCTGATACTCTCTGACACTCTCTATCACTCTCTGACACTCTCCATCACTCTCTATCACTCTCTGACACTCTCTGACACTCACTATCAAACTCTGACACACTCTTACTCTCTCAGACACTCACTATCACTCTCTGACACACTCTGACACTCTCTGACACTCTCTGTCACTCTCAGACACTCACTACCACTCTCTGACACTCTCTGACACTCTCTATCACTCTCTGACACTCTCAGACACTCACTACCACTCTCTGACACTCTCTATCACTCTCTATCACTCTCTGACACTCTCTGACACTCTCTATCACTCTCTGACTCTCTCTGACACTCTCTATCACTCTTTGACACTCTCAGACACTCTCAGACACTCTCAGACACTCACTATCAATCTCTCTGACGCTCTCTGACACTCTCATTCTCCATCACTCTCTATCACTCTCTGACACTCTCAGGCACTCACTACCACTCTCTGACACTCCCTGACACTCTCTATCACTCTCTGACACTCTCAGACACTCACTACCACTCTCTGACACTCTCTGACACTCTCTATCACTCTCTGACACTCTCAGACACTCTCAGACACTCTCAGACACTCACTATCACTCTCTGACGCTCTCTGACACTCTCTATCATTCTCCATCACTCTCTATCACTCTCAGACATTCTCTGACACTCTCCATCACTCTCTGACACTCTCTATCACTCTCAGACACTCACTATCACACTCTGACACTCTCTGACGCTCTCTGACACTCTCTATCATTCTCCATCACTCGCTATCACTCTCTGACACTCTCTATCACTCTCTGACACACTCTATCACTCTCTATCACTCTCTGACACTCTCTGACACTCTCTGACACTCTCTGACACTCTCAGACATTCACAGACACTCACGATCACTCTCTGACACTCAGTATCACTCTCTGACACTCTCTGACACTCTCTGACATTCTCTGACACTCTCTATCACTCTCTGTCACGCTCTCACACTCTCTGACACTCTCTGACACACTCTGACACTCTCTGACATTCTCAGACACTCTCTATCACTCTCTATCACTCTCGGAAACACTCTGACAGTCTCTGACACTCTCAGACTCTCTCAGACACACTCAGACACTCACTATCACTCTCTGACACTCTCTGACACTCTCTATCACTCTCTATCACTCTCTGACACTCTCTATCACTCTCTGACACTCTCTGACACTCTCTATCACTCTCTGACACTCTCAGACACTCTCAGACACTCTCAGACTCTCACTATCACGCTCTGACGCTCTCTGACACTCTCTCTCATTCTCCATCACTCTCTATCACTCTCTGACACTCTCAGGCACTCACTACCACTCTCTGACACTCTCTGACACTCTCTATCACTCTCTGACACTCTCAGACACTCACTACCACTCTCTGACACTCTCTGACACTCTCTATCACTCTCTGTCACGCTCTCACACTCTCTGACACAATCTGACACTCTCTGACATTCTCAGACACTCTCTATCACTCTCTATCACTCTCTGACACACTCTATCACTCTCTATCACTCTCTGACACTCTCTGACACTCTCTGACACTCTCAGACATTCACAGACACTCACGATCACTCTCTGACACTCAGTATCACTCTCTGACACTCTCTGACACTCTCTGACATTCTCTGACACTCTCTGACACTCTCTATCACTCTCTGTCACGCTCTCACACTCTCTGACACTCTCTGACACACTCTGACACTCTCAGACTTTCTCAGACACTCTCTATCACTCTCTATCACTCTCGGAAACACTCTGACAGTCTCTGACACTCTCAGACTCTCTCAGACACTCTCTGACACTCTCTGACACTCTCTATCACTCTCTGTCACGCTCTGACACTCTCTGACACTCTCTGACACACTCTGACACTCTCTGACATTCTCAGACACACTCTATCACTCTATATCACTCTCTGACACACTCTGACAATCTCTGACACTCACTGACACACTCTGACACTCTCTGACATTCTCAGACTCACTCTATCACTCTATATCACTCTCTGACACACTCTGACAATCTCTGACACTCACTGACACTCTCTGACACTCTCTGACACTCTCTATCACTCTCTGTCACGCTCTGACACTCTCTGACACTCTCTGACACACTCTGACACTCTCTGACATTCTCAGACACACTCTATCACTCTATATCACTCTCTGACACACTCTGACAAACTCTGACACACTCTTACTCTCTCAGACACTCACTATCACTCTCTGACACTCTCTGACACTCTCTATCACTCTCTGACACTCTCTATCACTCTCAGACACTCACTATCACTCTCTGATACTCTCTGACACTCACTATCACAGTCGGATACTCTCACACACTCACTATCACTCTCTGACACTTTCTATCACTCTCTGACACTCTCTATCACTCTCTGACACTCTCTGACACTCACTATCACTCTCTGACATTCCTGATCACTCTCTGACACTCTCTATCACTCTCTGACACTCTCAGACACTCAGTATCACTATCTGACACTCTCTCACACTCTCTGACACTCTCTGACACTCTCTGACTCTCTCTGAGAATCTCTGACACACTCTATCACTCTCTGACACTCTCAGACACTCACCATCACTCTCTGTCACTCTCTGACACTCACTATCACTCTCTGACACTCTCTGAAACTCTCTGACACTCACTATCACTTTCTGACACTCGCTGACACTCGTTGACACTCTCTGACACTCTCTGACACTCTCAGACAATCACTATCACTCTCTGACACTCTCTGACACTGTCTATCACTCTCTGTCACTCTCTGACAAACTCTGATGCTCTCTGACACTCTCTATCACTCTCTGACACTCTCCATCACTCTCTATCACTCTCTGACACTCTCTGACACTCACTATCAAACTCTGACACACTCTTACTCTCTCAGACACTCACTATCACTCTCTGACACACTCTGACACTCTCTGACACTCTCTGTCACTCTCAGACACTCACTACCACTCTCTGACACTCTCTGACACTCTCTATCACTCTCTGACACTCTCAGACACTCACTACCACTCTCTGACACTCTCTGACACTCTCTATCACTCTCTGACACTCTCAGACACTCACTACCACTCTCTGACACTCTCTGACACTCTCTATCACTCTCTGACACTCTCTGACACTCTCTATCACTCTCTGACTCTCTCTGACACTCTCTATCACTCTTTGACACTCTCAGACACTCTCAGACACTCTCAGACACTCACTATCACTCTCTGACGCTCTCTGACACTCTCATTCTCCATCACTCTCTATCACTCTCTGACACTCTCAGGCACTCACTACCACTCTCTGACACTCCCTGACACTCTCTATCACTCTCTGACACTCTCAGACACTCACTACCACTCTCTGACACTCTCTGACACTCTCTATCACTCTCTGACACTCTCAGACACTCTCAGACACTCTCAGACACTCTCAGACACTCACTATCACTCTCTGACGCTCTCTGACACTCTCTATCATTCTCCATCACTCTCTATCACTCTCTGACATTCTCTGACACTCTCCATCACTCTCTGACACTCTCTATCACTCTCAGACACTCACTATCACTCTCTGACACACTCTTACACTCTCAGACACTCACTATCACACTCTGACACTCTCTGACGCTCTCTGACACTCTCTATCATTCTCCATCACTCGCCATCACTCTCTGACACTCTCTATCACTCTCTGACACACTCTATCACTCTCTATCACTCTCTGACACTCTCTGACACTCTCTGACACTCTCTGACACTCTCAGACATTCACAGACACTCACGATCACTCTCTGACACTCAGTATCACTCTCTGACACTCTCTGACACTCTCTGACATTCTCTGACACTCTCTATCACTCTCTGTCACGCTCTCACACTCTCTGACACTCTCTGACACACTCTGACACTCTCTGACATTCTCAGACGCTCTCTATCACTCTCTATCACTCTCGGAAACACTCTGACAGTCTCTGACACTCTCAGACTCTCTCAGACACTCTCAGACACTCACTATCACTCTCTGACACTCTCTATCACTCTCTATCACTCTCTGACACTCTCTATCACTCTCTGACACTCTCTGACACTCTCTATCGCTCTCTGACACTCTCAGACACTCTCAGACACTCTCAGACACTCACCATCACGCTCTGACGCTCTCTGACACTCTCTCTCATTCTCCATCACTCTCTATCACTCTCTGACACTCTCAGGCACTCACTACCACTCTCTGACACTCTCTGACACTCTCTATCACTCTCTGACACTCTCAGACACTCACTACCACTCTCTGACACTCTCTGACACTCTCTATCACTCTCTGTCACGCTCTCACACTCTCTGACACTCTCTGACACAATCTGACACTCTCTGACATTCTCAGACACTCTCTATCACTCTCTATCACTCTCTGACACACTCTATCACTCTCTATCACTCTCTGACACTCTCTGACACTCTCTGACACTCTCAGACATTCACAGACACTCACGATCACTCTCTGACACTCAGTATCACTCTCTGACACTCTCTGACACTCTCTGACATTCTCTGACACTCTCTGACACTCTCTATCACTCTCTGTCACGCTCTCACACTCTCTGACACACTCTGACACTCTCAGACTTTCTCAGACACTCTCTATCACTCTCTATCACTCTCGGAAACACTCTGACAGTCTCTGACACTCTCAGACTCTCTCAGACACTCTCTGACACTCTCTGACACTCTCTATCACTCTCTGTCACGCTCTGACACTCTCTGACACTCTCTGACACACTCTGACACTCTCTGACATTCTCAGACACACTCTATCACTCTATATCACTCTCTGACACACTCTGACAATCTCTGACACTCACTGACACACTCTGACACTCTCTGACATTCTCAGACACACTCTATCACTCTATATCACTCTCTGACACACTCTGACAATCTCTGACACTCACTGACACTCTCTGACACTCTCTGACACTCTCTATCACTCTCTGTCACGCTCTGACACTCTCTGACACTCTCTGACACACTCTGACACTCTCTGACATTCTCAGACACACTCTATCACTCTATATCACTCTCTGACACACTCTGACAAACTCTGACACACTCTTACTCTCTCAGACACTCACTATCACTCTCTGACACACTCTGACACTCTCTGACACTCTCTGTCACTCTCAGACACTCACTACCACTCTCTGACACTCTCTGACACTCTCTATCACTCTCTGACACTCTCAGACACTCACTACCACTCTCTGACACTCTCTGACACTCTCTATCACTCTCTGACACTCTCAGACACTCACTACCACTCTCTGACACTCTCTGACACTCTCTATCACTCTCTGACACTCTCTGACACTCTCTATCACTCTCTGACTCTCTCTGACACTCTCTATCACTCTTTGACACTCTCAGACACTCTCAGACACTCTCAGACACTCACTATCACTCTCTGACGCTCTCTGACACTCTCATTCTCCATCACTCTCTATCACTCTCTGACACTCTCAGGCACTCACTACCACTCTCTGACACTCCCTGACACTCTCTATCACTCTCTGACACTCTCAGACACTCACTACCACTCTCTGACACTCTCTGACACTCTCTATCACTCTCTGACACTCTCTGACACTCTCTATCACTCTCTGACACTCTCAGACACTCTCAGACACTCTCAGACACTCTCAGACACTCACTATCACTCTCTGACGCTCTCTGACACTCTCTATCATTCTCCATCACTCTCTATCACTCTCTGACATTCTCTGACACTCTCCATCACTCTCTGACACTCTCTATCACTCTCAGACACTCACTATCACTCTCTGACACACTCTTACACTCTCAGACACTCACTATCACACTCTGACACTCTCTGACGCTCTCTGACACTCTCTATCATTCTCCATCACTCGCTATCACTCTCTGACACTCTCTATCACTCTCTGACACACTCTATCACTCTCTATCACTCTCTGACACTCTCTGACACTCTCTGACACTCTCTGACACTCTCAGACATTCACAGACACTCACGATCAATCTCTGACACTCAGTATCACTCTCTGACACTCTCTGACACTCTCTGACATTCTCTGACACTCTCTATCACTCTCTGTCACGCTCTCACACTCTCTGACACTCTCTGACACACTCTGACACTCTCTGACATTCTCAGACACTCTCTATCACTCTCTATCACTCTCGGAAACACTCTGACAGTCTCTGACACTCTCAGACTCTCTCAGACACTCTCAGACACTCACTATCACTCTCTGACACTCTCTGACACTCTCTATCACTCTCTATCACTCTCTGACACTCTCTATCACTCTCTGACACTCTCTGACACTCTCTATCGCTCTCTGACACTCTCAGACACTCTCAGACACTCACTATCACGCTCTGACGCTCTCTGACACTCTCTCTCATTCTCCATCACTCTCTATCACTCTCTGACACTCTCAGGCACTCACTACCACTCTCTGACACTCTCTGACACTCTCTATCACTCTCTGACACTCTCAGACACTCACTACCACTCTCTGACACTCTCTGACACTCTCTATCACTCTCTGTCACGCTCTCACACTCTCTGACACTCTCTGACACAATCTGACACTCTCTGACATTCTCAGACACTCTCTATCACTCTCTATCACTCTCTGACACACTCTATCACTCTCTATCACTCTCTGACACTCTCTGACACTCTCAGACATTCACAGACACTCACGATCACTCTCTGACACTCAGTATCACTCTCTGACACTCTCTGACACTCTCTGACATTCTCTGACACTCTCTGACACTCTCTATCACTCTCTGTCACGCTCTCACACTCTCTGACACTCTCTGACACACTCTGACACTCTCAGACTTTCTCAGACACTCTCTATCACTCTCTATCACTCTCGGAAACACTCTGACAGTCTCTGACACTCTCAGACTCTCTCAGACACTCTCTGACACTCTCTGACACTCTCTATCACTCTCTGTCACGCTCTGACACTCTCTGACACTCTCTGACACACTCTGACACTCTCTGACATTCTCAGACACACTCTATCACTCTATATCACTCTCTGACACACTCTGACAATCTCTGACACTCACTGACACTCGCAGACACTCTCTGTCACTCTCAGAAACCGCAGACACTCTCGATCACTCTCTGACATTCTCTGACACTCTCTGACGCTCTCTGACGCACTCTGACACTCTCTATCACTCTCTATCACTCTCTGACACTCTCTGACACACTCAGACACTCTCTATCACTCTCTATCACTCTCTGACACACTCTGACAGTCTCTGACACTCTCAGACACTCACAGAGACTCTCTGACGCTCTCTGACACTCTCTATCACTCTCTATCACGCTCTGACACTCTCTGACACTCTCAGACACTCCCTATCAGTCTCTATCACTCTCTGAAATTCTCTATCACTCTCTATCAATCTCTGACACTCTCTATCACTCTCTATCAATCTCTGACACTCTCTATCACTCTCTGACACTCTCTGACACTCTCTGACACTCTCTGACACTCTCAGACACTCTCTATCACTCTCTTACACTCTCTATCACTCTCTATCACTTTCTGAGACTCTCTGACACTCTCTATCACTCTCTGAAACTCTCTGACACTCTCTATCACTCAATGAAACTCTCTGACACTCTCGATCACTCTCTATCAATCTCTGACACTCTCTGACACTCTCTGACACTCTCTGACACTCTCAGACACTCTCAGACACGCCCTATCACTCTATATCGCTCTCTGACACTCTTAATCTCTCTCTATCACTCTCTGATAATCTCTATCACTCTCTGAAACTCTCTGGCACTCTCTGACAATCAATGACACTCTCTGAATTTCCCTATCACTCTCTATCACTCTCTATCACTCTCTATCACTTTCTGACAGTCTCTGACACTCTCTATCACTCTCTGAAACTCTCTGATACTCTCTATCACTCAATGGAACTCTCTGACACTCTCTAGCACTCTCTATCACTCTCTGACACTCTCTGACACACTCTGACACTCTCAGACAATCACTATCACTCTCTGACACTCTTTGACGCACTCTATCACTCTCTGACACACTCTGACACTCTCAGACACTCACAGACACTCACTATAACTCTCTGACACTCTCTGACACACTCGATCACTCTCTATCCCTCTCTGACACTGTCTATCACTCTCTATCACTCTCTGACATTCTCTGATACTCTCTGACACTCTCTATCACTCTCTGACACTCTCCATCACTCTCTATCACTCTCTGACACTCTCTGACACTCACTATCACTCTCTGACACACTCTTACACTCTCAGACACTCACTATCACTCTCTGACACTCTCTGACACTCTCTGACACTCTCTGTCACTCTCTGACACTCTCAATCACTCTCTATCACTCTCTGGCACTCTTTGACATTCTGTATCACTCTCTATCACTCTCTGACACTCTCAGACACTCACTACGACTCTCTGACACTCTCTGACACTCTCTGACGCACTCTATCTCTCTCTGACACTCTCAGACACTCACCATCACTCTCTGTCACTCTCTGACACTCACTATCACTCTCTGACACTCTCTGAAACTCTCTGACACTCACTATCACTTTCTGACACTCGCTGGCACTCGCTGACACTCTCTGACACTCTCTGACACTCTCAGACAATCACTATCACTCTCTGACACTCTCTGACGCACTTTATCACTCTCTGACACACTCTGACACTCTCAGACACTCACAGACACTCTCTGATACTCTCTGACACTCACTACCACACTCTGATACTCTCAAACACTCACTATCACTCTCTGACTCTTTCTATCACTCTCTGACACTCTTTATCACTCTCTGACACTCTCTGACACTCTCTGACACTCACTATCACTCTCTGACATTCCCGATCACTCTCTGACACTCTCTATCACTCTCAGACACTCTCAGACACTCAGTATCACTATCTGACACTCTCTCACACTCTCTGACACTCTCTCACACTCTCTGACTCTCTCTGAGAATCTCTGACACTCTCTATCACTCTCTGACACTCTCAGACACTCACCATCACTCTCTGTCACTCTCTGACACTCACTATCACTCTCTGACGCTCTCTGACACTCTCTATCATTCTCCTTCACTCTCTATCACTCTCTGACACTCTCTGACACTCTCTATCACTCTCTGAAACTCTCTATCATTCTCAGACACTCACTATCACTCTCTGACACACTCTTACACTCTCAGACAATCACTATCACTCTCTGACACTCTCTGACACTCTCTGACACTCTCTGACACTCTCTATCACTCTCTATCACTCTCTGACACTGACTATCACTCTCTGACGCTCTCTGACACTCTCTATCATTCTCCATCACTCTCTATCACTCTCTGACACTCTCTGACACATCCAGACACTCTCAGACACTCTCAGACACTCACTATCACTCTCTGACGCTCTCTGACACTCTCTATCATTCTCCATCACTCTCTATCACTCTCTGACACTCTCTGACCATCTCTATCACTCTCTGAAACTCTCTATCACTCTCGGACACTCACTATCACTCTCTGACACACTCTTACACTCTCAGACACTCACTATCACTCTCTGACACTCTCTGACACTCTCTATCACTCTCTATCACTCTCTGACACTCACTATCACTCTCTGACGCTCTCTGACACTCTCTATCATTCTCCATCACTCTCTATCACTCTCTGACACTCTCTGACACTCTCTATCACTCTCTGAAACTCTCTATCACTCTCAGACACTCACTATCACTCTCTGATACTCTCTGACACTCACTATCACACTCTGATACTCTCAAACACTCACTATCACTCTCTGACACTTTCTATCACTCTCTGACACTCTCTATCACTCTCTGACACTCTCTGACACTCTCTGACACTCACTATCACTCTCTGACTTTCCCGATCACTCTCTGACACTCTCTATCAGTCTCAGACACTCTCAGACACTCAGTATCACTATCCGACACCTCTCACACTCTCTGACACTCTCTGACACTCTCTGACACTCTCTGACTCTCTCTGAGAATCTCTGACACTCTCTATCACTCTCTGACACTCTCTGACACTCACCATCACTCTCTGTCACTCTCTGACACTCACTATCACTCTCTGACACTCTCTGAAACTCTCTGACACTCACTATCACTTTCTGACACTCGCTGACAATCTCTGACACTCTCTATCACTCTCTGACACTCTCTATCATTCTCTAAAACTCTCTATCACTCTCTGACACTCTCTATCACTCTCTGACACTCTCAGACACTCTCAGACACTCTCAGACACTCACTATCACTCTCTGACGCTCTCTGACACTCTCTATCATTCTCTATCACTCTCTAACACTCTCTGACACTCTCTGACACTCTCTATCACTCTCTGAAACTCTCTATCACTCTCAGACACTCACTATCACTCTCTGACACACTCTTACACTCTCAGACACTCACTATCACTCTCTGACACTCTCTGAAGCTCTCTGACACTCTCTATCATTCTCCATCACTCGCTATCACTCTCTGACACTCCCTGACACTCTCTATCACTCTCTGACACTATCACTCTCTATCACTCTCTGACACTCTCTGACACTCTCAGACACTCACAGACGCTCACTATCAGTCTCTGCCACTCAGTATCACTCTCTGATGCTCTCTGACACTCTCTGACATTCTCTGACACTCTCTATCACTCTCTGACACTCTCTATCAATCTCTGACACTCTCTGACACTCTCTGACACTCTCATACACTCACTATCACTCTCTGACACTCTCTGGCACTCCCTGACACTCACTATCACTCTCTGACACTCACTATCACTCTCTGACACTCTCTGACACTCTCTGACATTCTCTGACACTCTCTATCACTCTATGACACTCTCTATCAATCTCTGACACTCTCTGACACTCTCAGACACTCACTATCACTCTCTGAAACTCTCTGTCACTCTCTGACACTCTCTATCGCTCTCTGACACTCTCAATCATTCTCAATCACTCTCTGGCACTCTCTGACATTCTCCAACACTCTCTATCACTCTCTGACACTCTCAGACACTCACTATCACACTCTGACACTCTCTGACACTCACTATCACACTCTGACACTCTCTGACACTCTCTGACATTCTCTATCACTCTCTATCACTCTCTGACACTCTCAGACACTCACTATCACTCTCTGATACTCTCTGACACTCACTATCACACTCTGATACTCTCAGACACTCACTATCACTCTCTGACACTTTCTATCACTCTCTGACACTCTCTATCACTCTCTGACACTCTCTGACACTCACTATCACTCTCTGACGCTCTCTGACACTCTCTATCATTCTCTATCACTCTCTATCACTCTCTGACACTCTCTGACACTCTCTATCACTCTCTGAAACTCTCTATCACTCTCAGACACTCACTATCACTCTCTGACACACTCTTACACTCTCAGACACTCACTATCACTCTCTGACACTCTCTGACGCTCTCTGACACTCTCTATCATTCTCCATCACTCGCTATCACTCTCTGACACTCTCTGACACTCTCTATCACTCTCTGACACACTCTATCACTCTCTATCACTCTCTGACACTCTCTGACACTCTCAGACACTCTCAGACACTCACAGACACTCACTATCAGTCTCTGACACTCAGTATCACTCTCTGACTCTCTCTGACACTCTCTGACATTCTCTGACACTCTCTATCACTCTCTGACACTCTCTATCAATCTCTGACACACTCTGACACTCTCTGTCACTCTCTGACACTCTCTGACACTCTCATACACTCACTATCACTCTCTGACACTCTCTGGCACTCCCTGACACTCACTATCACTCTCTGACACTCACTATCACTCTCTATCACTCTATGACACTCTCTATCAATCTCTGACACTCTCTGACACTCTCAGACACTCACTATCACTCTCTGAAACTCTCTGTCACTCTCTGGCTCTCTCTATCACTCTCTGACACTCTCAATCATTCTCAATCACTCTCTGGCACTCTCTGACATTCTCCATCACTCTCTATCACTCTCTGACACTCTCAGACACTCACTATCACACTCTGACACTCTCTGACACTCACTATCACACTCTGACACTCTCTGACACTCTCTGACATTCTCTATCACTCTCTATCACTCTCTGACACTCTCAGACACTCACTATCACTCTCTGACGTTCTCTGACACTCTCTATCATTCTCCATCACTCTCGATCTCTCTCTGACACTCTCTGACACTCTCTATCACTCTCTGACACTCTCTAACACTCTCAGACACTCACTATCACTCTCTGATACTCTCTGACACTCACTATCACACTCTGATACTCTCAGACACTCACTATCACTCTCTGACACTTTCTATCACTCTCTGACACTCTCTATCACTCTCTGACACTCTCTGACACTCACTATCACTCTCTGACATTCCTGATCACTCTCTGACACTCTCTATCACTCTCTGACACTCTCAGACACTCAGTATCACTATCTGACACTCTCTCACACTCTCTGACACTCTCTGACACTATCTGACTCTCTCTGAGAATCTCTGACACACTCTATCACTCTCTGACACTCTCAGACACTCACCATCACTCTCTGTCACTCTCTGACACTCACTATCACTCTCTGACACTCTCTGAAACTCTCTGACACTCACTATCACTTTCTGACACTCGCTGACACTCGTTGACACTCTCTGACACTCTCTGACACTCTCAGACAATCACTATCACTCTCTGACACTCTCTGACACTGTCTATCACTCTCTATCACTCTCTGACATACTCTGATACTCTCTGACACTCTCTATCACTCTCTGACACTCTCCATCACTCTCTATCGCTCTCTGACACTCTCTGACACTCACTATCAAACTCTGACACACTCTTACACTCTCAGACACTCACTATCACTCTCTGACACACTCTGACACTCTCTGACACTCTCTGTCACTCTCAGACACTCACTACCACTCTCTGACACTCTCTGACACTCTCTATCACTCTCTGACACTCTCAGACACTCACTACCACTCTCTGACACTCTCTGACACTCTATATCACTCTCTGACACTCTCTGACACTCTCAGACACTCACTACCACTCTCTGACACTCTCTGACACTCTCTATCACTCTCTGACACTCTCAGAAACTCACTACCACTCTCTGACACTCTCTGACACTCTCTATCACTCTCTGACACTCTCTGACACTCTCTATCACTCTCTGACTCTCTCTGACACTCTCTATCACTCTTTGACACTCTCAGACACTCTCAGAAACTCTCAGACACTCACTATCACTCTCTGACGCTCTCTGACACTCTCTCTCATTCTCCATCACTCTCTATCACTCTCTGACACTCTCAGGCACTCACTACCACTCTCTGACACTCTCTGACACTCTCTACACTCTCTGACACTCTCAGACACTCACTACCACTCTCTGACACTCTCTATCACTCTCTGACACTCTCTGACACTCTCTATCACTCTCTGACACTCTCTGACACTCCCTATCACTCTCTGACACTCTCTATCACTCTCTGACACTCTCTGACACTCTCTATCACTCTCTGACACTCTCTGACACTCCCTATCACTCTCTGACACTCTCTGACACTCCCTATCACTCTCTGACACTCTCAGACACTCTCAGACACTCTCAGACACTCACTATCACTCTCTGACGCTCTCTGACACTCTCTATCATTCTCCATCACTCTCTATCACTCTCTGACATTCTCTGACACTCTCCATCACTCTCTGACACTCTCTATCACTCTCTGACACACTCTTACACTCTCAGACACTCACTATCACACTCTGAAACTCTCTGTCACTCTCTGACTCTCTCTATCACTCTCTGACACTCTCAATCATTCTCAATCACTCTCTGGCACTCTCTGACATTCTCCATCACTCTCTATCACTCTCTGACACTCTCAGACACTCACTATCACACTCTGACACTCTCTGACACTCACTATCACACTCTGACACTCTCTGACACTCTCTGACATTCTCTATCACTCTCTATCACTCTCTGACACTCTCAGACACTCACTATCACTCTCTGACGTTCTCTGACACTCTCTATCATTCTCCATCACTCTCGATCACTCTCTGACACTCTCTGACACTCTCTATCACTCTCTGACACTCTCTATCACTCTCAGACACTCACTATCACTCTCTGATACTCTCTGACACTCACTATCACAGTCTGATACTCTCAGACACTCACTATCACTCTCTGACACTTTCTATCACTCTCTGACTCTCTCTATCACTCTCTGACACTCTCTGACACTCACTATCACTCTCTGACATTCCTGATCACTCTCTGACACTCTCTATCACTCTCTGACACTCTCAGACACTCAGTATCACTATCTGACACTCTCTCACACTCTCTGACACTCTCTGACACTCTCTGACTCTCTCTGAGAATCTCTGACACACTCTATCACTCTCTGACACTCTCAGACACTCACCATCACTCTCTGTCACTCTCTGACACTCACTATCACTCTCTGACACTCTCTGAAACTCTCTGACACTCACTATCACTTTCTGACACTCGCTGACACTCGTTGACACTCTCTGACACTCTCTGACACTCTCAGACAATCACTATCACTCTCTGACACTCTCTGACACTGTCTATCACTCTCTATCACTCTCTGACATACTCTGATACTCTCTGACACTCTCTATCACTCTCTGACACTCTCCATCACTCTCTATCACTCTCTGACACTCTCTGACACTCACTATCAAACTCTGACACACTCTTACTCTCTCAGACACTCACTATCACTCTCTGACACACTCTGACACTCTCTGACACTCTCTGTCACTCTCAGACACTCACTACCACTCTCTGACACTCTCTGACACTCTCTATCACTCTCTGACACTCTCAGACACTCACTACCACTCTCTGACACACTCTGACACTCTCTATCACTCTCTGACACTCTCTGACACTCTCTATCACTCTCTGACTCTCTCTGACACTCTCTATCACTCTTTGACACTCTCAGACACTCTCAGACACTCTCAGACACTCACTATCACTCTCTGACGCTCTCTGACACTCTCATTCTCCATCACTCTCTATCACTCTCTGACACTCTCAGGCACTCACTACCACTCTCTGACACTCTCTGACACTCTCTATCACTCTCTGACACTCTCAGACACTCACTACCACTCTCTGACACTCTCTGACACTCTCTATCACTCTCTGACACTCTCTGATACTCTCTATCACTATCTGACACTCTCAGACACTCTCAGACACTCTCAGACACTCTCAGACACTCACTATCACTCTCTGACGCTCTCTGACACTCTCTATCATTCTCCATCACTCTCTATCACTCTCTGACATTCTCTGACACTCTCCATCACTCTCTGACACTCTCTATCACTCTCAGACACTCACTATCACTCTCTGACACACTCTTACACTCTCAGACACTCACTATCACACTCTGACACTCTCTGACGCTCTCTGACACTCTCTATCATTCTCCATCACTCGCGATCACTCTCTGACACCCTCTGACACTCTCTATCACTCTCTGACACACTCTATCACTCTCTATCACTCTCTGACACTCTCTGACACTCTCTGACACTCTCTGACACTCTCAGACATTCACAGACACTCACGATCACTCTCTGACACTCAGTATCACTCTCTGACACTCTCTGACACTCTCTGACATTCTCTGACACTGTCTATCACTCTCTATCACTCTCTGACATTCTCTGATACTCTCTGACACTCTCTATCACTCTCTGACACTCTCCATCACTCTCTATCACTCTCTGACACTCTCTGACACTCACTATCACTCTCTGACACACTCTTACACTCTCAGACACTCACTATCACTCTCTGACACTCTCTGACACTCTCTGACACTCTCTGTCACTCTCTGACACTCTCAATCACTCTCTATCACTCTCTGGCACTCTTTGACATTCTGTATCACTCTCTATCACTCTCTGACACTCTCAGACACTCACTACCACTCTCTGACACTCTCTGACACTCTCTGACGCACTCTATCTCTCTCTGACACTCTCAGACACTCACCATCACTCTCTGTCACTCTCTGACACTCACTATCACTCTCTGACACTCTCTGAAACTCTCTGACACTCACTATCACTTTCTGACACTCGCTGGCACTCGCTGACACTCTCTGACACTCTCTGACACTCTCAGACAATCACTATCACTCTCTGACACTCTCTGACGCACTTTATCACTCTCTGACACTCTCAGACACTCACAGACACTCTCTGATACTCTCTGACACTCACTACCACACTCTGATACTCTCAAACACTCACTATCACTCTCTGACTCTTTCTATCACTCTCTGACACTCTCTATCACTCTCTATCACTCTCTGACACTGACTATCACTCTCTGACGCTCTCTGACACTCTCTATCATTCTCCATCACTCTCTATCACTCTCTGACACTCTCTGACACATCCAGACACTCTCAGACACTCTCAGACACTCACTATCACTCTCTGACGCTCTCTGACACTCTCTATCATTCTCCATCACTCTCTATCACTCTCTGACACTCTCTGACCATCTCTATCACTCTCTGAAACTCTCTATCACTCTCGGACACTCACTATCACTCTCTGACACACTCTTACACTCTCAGACACTCACTATCACTCTCTGACACTCTCTGACACTCTCTATCACTCTCTATCACTCTCTGACACTCACTATCACTCTCTGACGCTCTCTGACACTCTCTATCATTCTCCATCACTCTCTATCACTCTCTGACACTCTCTGACACTCTCTATCACTCTCTGAAACTCTCTATCACTCTCAGACACTCACTATCACTCTCTGATACTCTCTGACACTCACTATCACACTCTGATACTCTCAAACACTCACTATCACTCTCTGACACTTTCTATCACTCTCTGACACTCTCTATCACTCTCTGACACTCTCTGACACTCTCTGACACTCACTATCACTCTCTGACATTCCCGATCACTCTCTGACACTCTCTATCAGTCTCAGACACTCTCAGACACTCAGTATCACTATCCGACACCTCTCACACTCTCTGACACTCTCTGACACTCTCTGACACTCTCTGACTCTCTCTGAGAATCTCTGACACTCTCTATCACTCTCTGACACTCTCTGACACTCACCATCACTCTCTGTCACTCTCTGACACTCACTATCACTCTCTGACACTCTCTGAAACTCTCTGACACTCACTATCACTTTCTGACACTCGCTGACAATCTCTGACACTCTCTATCACTCTCTGACACTCTCTATCATTCTCTAAAACTCTCTATCACTCTCTGACACTCTCTATCACTCTCTGACACTCTCAGACACTCTCAGACACTCTCAGACACTCACTATCACTCTCTGACGCTCTCTGACACTCTCTATCATTCTCTATCACTCTCTAACACTCTCTGACACTCTCTGACACTCTCTATCACTCTCTGAAACTCTCTATCACTCTCAGACACTCACTATCACTCTCTGACACACTCTTACACTCTCAGACACTCACTATCACTCTCTGACACTCTCTGAAGCTCTCTGACACTCTCTATCATTCTCCATCACTCGCTATCACTCTCTGACACTCCCTGACACTCTCTATCACTCTCTGACACACTCTATCACTCTCTATCACTCTCTGACACTCTCTGACACTCTCAGACACTCACAGACGCTCACTATCAGTCTCTGCCACTCAGTATCACTCTCTGATGCTCTCTGACACTCTCTGACATTCTCTGACACTCTCTATCACTCTCTGACACTCTCTATCAATCTCTGACACTCTCTGACACTCTCTGACACTCTCATACACTCACTATCACTCTCTGACACTCTCTGGCACTCCCTGACACTCACTATCACTCTCTGACACTCACTATCACTCTCTGACACTCTCTGACACTCTCTGACATTCTCTGACACTCTCTATCACTCTATGACACTCTCTATCAATCTCTGACACTCTCTGACACTCTCAGACACTCACTATCAGTCTCTGAAACTCTCTGTCACTCTCTGACACTCTCTATCGCTCTCTGACACTCTCAATCATTCTCCATCACTCTCTGGCACTCTCTGACATTCTCCAACACTCTCTATCACTCTCTGACACTCTCAGACACTCACTATCACACTCTGACACTCTCTGACACTCACTATCACACTCTGACACTCTCTGACACTCTCTGACATTCTCTATCACTCTCTATCACTCTCTGACACTCTCAGACACTCACTATCACTCTCTGATACTCTCTGACACTCAATATCACACTCTGATACTCTCAGACACTCACTATCACTCTCTGACACTTTCTATCACTCTCTGACACTCTCTATCACTCTCTGACACTCTCTGACACTCTCTGACACTCACTATCACTCTCTGACGCTCTCTGACACTCTCTATCATTCTCTATCACTCTCTATCACTCTCTGACACTCTCTGACACTCTCTATCACTCTCTGAAACTCTCTATCACTCTCAGACACTCACTATCACTCTCTGACACACTCTTACACTCTCAGACACTCACTATCACTCTCTGACACTCTCTGACGCTCTCTGACACTCTCTATCATTCTCCATCACTCGCTATCACTCTCTGACACTCTCTGACACTCTCTATCACTCTCTGACACACTCTATCACTCTCTATCACTCTCTGACACTCTCTGACACTCTCAGACACTCTCAGACACTCACAGACACTCACTATCAGTCTCTGACACTCAGTATCACTCTCTGACTCTCTCTGACACTCTCTGACATTCTCTGACACTCTCTATCACTCTCTGACACTCTCTATCAATCTCTGACACACTCTGACACTCTCTGTCACTCTCTGACACTCTCTGACACTCTCATACACTCACTATCACTCTCTGACACTCTCTGGCACTCCCTGACACTCACTATCACTCTCTGACACTCACTATCACTCTCTATCACTCTATGACACTCTCTATCAATCTCTGACACTCTCTGACACTCTCAGACACTCACTATCACTCTCTGAAACTCTCTGTCACTCTCTGACTCTCTCTATCACTCTCTGACACTCTCAATCATTCTCAATCACTCTCTGGCACTCTCTGACATTCTCCATCACTCTCTATCACTCTCTGACACTCTCAGACACTCACTATCACACTCTGACACTCTCTGACACTCACTATCACACTCTGACACTCTCTGACACTCTCTGACATTCTCTATCACTCTCTATCACTCTCTGACACTCTCAGACACTCACTATCACTCTCTGACGTTCTCTGACACTCTCTATCATTCTCCATCACTCTCGATCTCTCTCTGACACTCTCTGACACTCTCTATCACTCTCTGACACTCTCTAACACTCTCAGACACTCACTATCACTCTCTGATACTCTCTGACACTCACTATCACACTCTGATACTCTCAGACACTCACTATCACTCTCTGACACTTTCTATCACTCTCTGACACTCTCTATCACTCTCTGACACTCTCTGACACTCACTATCACTCTCTGACATTCCTGATCACTCTCTGACACTCTCTATCACTCTCTGACACTCTCAGACACTCAGTATCACTATCTGACACTCTCTCACACTCTCTGACACTCTCTGACACTCTCTGACTCTCTCTGAGAATCTCTGACACACTCTATCACTCTCTGACACTCTCAGACACTCACCATCACTCTCTGTCACTCTCTGACACTCACTATCACTCTCTGACACTCTCTGAAACTCTCTGACACTCACTATCACTTTCTGACACTCGCTGACACTCGTTGACACTCTCTGACACTCTCTGACACTCTCAGACAATCACTATCACTCTCTGACACTCTCTGACACTGTCTATCACTCTCTATCACTCTCTGACATACTCTGATACTCTCTGACACTCTCTATCACTCTCTGACACTCTCCATCACTCTCTATCGCTCTCTGACACTCTCTGACACTCACTATCAAACTCTGACACACTCTTACTCTCTCAGACACTCACTATCACTCTCTGACACACTCTGACACTCTCTGACACTCTCTGTCACTCTCAGACACTCACTACCACTCTCTGACACTCTCTGACACTCTCTATCACTCTCTGACACTCTCAGACACTCACTACCACTCTCTGACACTCTCTGACACTCTATATCACTCTCTGACACTCTCTGACACTCTCAGACACTCACTACCACTCTCTGACACTCTCTGACACTCTCTATCACTCTCTGACACTCTCAGACACTCACTATCACTCTCTGATACTCTCTGACACTCACTATCACACTCTGATACTCTCAGACACTCACTATCACTCTCTGACACTTTCTATCACTCTCTGACACTCTCTATCACTCTCTGACACTCTCTGACACTCTCTGACACTCACTATCACTCTCTGACGCTCTCTGACACTCTCTATCATTCTCTATCACTCTCTATCACTCTCTGACACTCTCTGACACTCTCTATCACTCTCTGAAACTCTCTATCACTCTCAGACACTCACTATCACTCTCTGACACACTCTTACACTCTCAGACACTCACTATCACTCTCTGACACTCTCTGACGCTCTCTGACACTCTCTATCATTCTCCATCACTCGCTATCACTCTCTGACACTCTCTGACACTCTCTATCACTCTCTGACACACTCTATCACTCTCTATCACTCTCTGACACTCTCTGACACTCTCAGACACTCTCAGACACTCACAGACACTCACTATCAGTCTCTGACACTCAGTATCACTCTCTGACTCTCTCTGACACTCTCTGACATTCTCTGACACTCTCTATCACTCTCTGACACTCTCTATCAATCTCTGACACACTCTGACACTCTCTGTCACTCTCTGACACTTTCTGACACTCTCATACACTCACTATCACTCTCTGACACTCTCTGGCACTCCCTGACACTCACTATCACTCTCTGACACTCACTATCACTCTCTATCACTCTATGACACTCTCTATCAATCTCTGACACTCTCTGACACTCTCAGACACTCACTATCACTCTCTGAAACTCTCTGTCACTCTCTGACTCTCTCTATCACTCTCTGACACTCTCAATCATTCTCAATCACTCTCTGGCACTCTCTGACATTCTCCATCACTCTCTATCACTCTCTGACACTCTCAGACACTCACTATCACACTCTGACACTCTCTGACACTCACTATCACACTCTGACACTCTCTGACACTCTCTGACATTCTCTATCACTCTCTATCACTCTCTGACACTCTCAGACACTCACTATCACTCTCTGACGTTCTCTGACACTCTCTATCATTCTCCATCACTCTCGATCTCTCTCTGACACTCTCTGACACTCTCTATCACTCTCTGACACTCTCTAACACTCTCAGACACTCACTATCACTCTCTGATACTCTCTGACACTCACTATCACACTCTGATACTCTCAGACACTCACTATCACTCTCTGACACTTTCTATCACTCTCTGACACTCTCTATCACTCTCTGACACTCTCTGACACTCACTATCACTCTCTGACATTCCTGATCACTCTCTGACACTCTCTATCACTCTCTGACACTCTCAGACACTCAGTATCACTATCTGACACTCTCTCACACTCTCTGACACTCTCTGACACTCTCTGACTCTCTCTGAGAATCTCTGACACACTCTATCACTCTCTGACACTCTCAGACACTCACCATCACTCTCTGTCACTCTCTGACACTCACTATCACTCTCTGACACTCTCTGAAACTCTCTGACACTCACTATCACTTTCTGACACTCGCTGACACTCGTTGACACTCTCTGACACTCTCTGACACTCTCAGACAATCACTATCACTCTCTGACACTCTCTGACACTGTCTATCACTCTCTATCACTCTCTGACATACTCTGATACTCTCTGACACTCTCTATCACTCTCTGACACTCTCCATCACTCTCTATCACTCTCTGACACTCTCTGACACTCACTATCAAACTCTGACACACTCTTACTCTCTCAGACACTCACTATCACTCTCTGACACACTCTGACACTCTCTGACACTCTCTGTCACTCTCAGACACTCACTACCACATTCTGACACTCTCTGACACTCTCTATCACTCTCTGACACTCTCAGACACTCACTACCACTCTCTGACACTCTCTGACACTCTATATCACTCTCTGACACTCTCTGACACTCTCAGACACTCACTACCACTCTCTGACACTCTCTGACACTCTCTATCACTCTCTGACACTCTCAGAAACTCACTACCACTCTCTGACACTCTCTGACACTCTCTATCACTCTCTGACACTCTCTGACACTCTCTATCACTCTCTGACTCTCTCTGACACTCTCTATCACTCTTTGACACTCTCAGACACTCTCAGAAACTCTCAGACACTCACTATCACTCTCTGACGCTCTCTGACACTCTCTCTCATTCTCCATCACTCTCTATCACTCTCTGACACTCTCAGGCACTCACTACCACTCTCTGACACTCTCTGACACTCTCTCTCACTCTCTGACACTCTCAGACACTCACTACCACTCTCTGACACTCTCTATCACTCTCTGACACTCTCTGACACTCTCTATCACTCTCTGACACTCTCTGACACTCTCTATCACTCTCTGACACTCTCAGACACTCTCAGACACTCTCAGACACTCACTATCACTCTCTGACGCTCTCTGACACTCTCTATCATTCTCCATCACTCTCTATCACTCTCTGACATTCTCTGACACTCTCCATCACTCTCTGACACTCTCTATCACTCTCTGACACACTCTTACACTCTCAGACACTCACTATCACACTCTGAAACTCTCTGTCACTCTCTGACTCTCTCTATCACTCTCTGACACTCTCAATCATTCTCAATCACTCTCTGGCACTCTCTGACATTCTCCATCACGCTCTATCACTCTCTGACACTCTCAGACACTCACTATCACACTCTGACACTCTCTGACACTCACTATCACACTCTGACACTCTCTGACACTCTCTGACATTCTCTATCACTCTCTATCACTCTCTGACACTCTCAGACACTCACTATCACTCTCTGACGTTCTCTGACACTCTCTATCATTCTCCATCACTCTCGATCACTCTCTGACACTCTCTGACACTCTCTATCACTCTCTGACACTCTCTATCACTCTCAGACACTCACTATCACTCTCTGATACTCTCTGACACTCACTATCACAGTCTGATACTCTCAGACACTCACTATCACTCTCTGACACTTTCTATCACTCTCTGACTCTCTCTATCACTCTCTGACACTCTCTGACACTCACTATCACTCTCTGACATTCCTGATCACTCTCTGACACTCTCTATCACTCTCTGACACTCTCAGACACTCAGTATCACTATCTGACACTCTCTCACACTCTCTGACACTCTCTGACACTCTCTGACTCTCTCTGAGAATCTCTGACACACTCTATCACTCTCTGACACTCTCAGACACTCACCATCACTCTCTGTCACTCTCTGACACTCACTATCACTCTCTGACACTCTCTGAAACTCTCTGACACTCACTATCACTTTCTGACACTCGCTGACACTCGTTGACACTCTCTGACACTCTCTGACACTCTCAGACAATCACTATCACTCTCTGACACTCTCTGACACTGTCTATCACTCTCTATCACTCTCTGACATACTCTGATACTCTCTGACACTCTCTATCACTCTCTGACACTCTCCATCACTCTCTATCACTCTCTGACACTCTCTGACACTCACTATCAAACTCTGACACACTCTTACTCTCTCAGACACTCACTATCACTCTCTGACACACTCTGACACTCTCTGACACTCTCTGTCACTCTCAGACACTCACTACCACTCTCTGACACTCTCTGACACTCTCTATCACTCTCTGACACTCTCAGACACTCACTACCACTCTCTGACACTCTCTGACACTCTCTATCACTCTCTGACACTCTCAGACACTCACTACCACTCTCTGACACACTCTGACACTCTCTATCACTCTCTGACACTCTCTGACACTCTCTATCACTCTCTGACTCTCTCTGACACTCTCTATCACTCTTTGACACTCTCAGACACTCTCAGACACTCTCAGACACTCACTATCACTCTCTGACGCTCTCTGACACTCTCATTCTCCATCACTCTCTATCACTCTCTGACACTCTCAGGCACTCACTACCACTCTCTGACACTCTCTGACACTCTCTATCACTCTCTGACACTCTCAGACACTCACTACCACTCTCTGACACTCTCTGACACTCTCTATCACTCTCTGACACTCTCTGATACTCTCTATCACTATCTGACACTCTCAGACACTCTCAGACACTCTCAGACACTCACTATCACTCTCTGACGCTCTCTGACACTCTCTATCATTCTCCATCACTCTCTATCACTCTCTGACATTCTCTGACACTCTCCATCACTCTCTGACACTCTCTATCACTCTCAGACACTCACTATCACTCTCTGACACACTCTTACACTCTCAGACACTCACTATCACACTCTGACACTCTCTGACGCTCTCTGACACTCTCTATCATTCTCCATCACTCGCGATCACTCTCTGACACCCTCTGACACTCTCTATCACTCTCTGACACACTCTATCACTCTCTATCACTCTCTGACACTCTCTGACACTCTCTGACACTCTCAGACATTCACAGACACTCACGATCACTCTCTGACACTCAGTATCACTCTCTGACACTCTCTGACACTCTCTGACATTCTCTGACACTCTCTATCACTCTCTGTCACGCTCTCACACTCTCTGACACTCTCTGACACACTCTGACACTCTCTGACATTCTCAGACACTCTCTATCAATCTCTATCACTCTCGGAAACACTCTGACAGTCTCTGACACTCTCAGACTCTCTCAGACACTCTCAGACACTCACTATCACTCTCTGACACTCTCTGACACTCTCTATCACTCTCTATCACTCTCTGACACTCTCTATCACTCCCTGACACTCTCTGACACTCTCTATCGCTCTCTGACACTCTCAGACACTCTCAGACACTCTCAGACACTCACTATCACGCTC
Organism: Heterodontus francisci; assembly: GCF_036365525.1. Classification (NCBI taxonomy): domain Eukaryota; kingdom Metazoa; phylum Chordata; class Chondrichthyes; order Heterodontiformes; family Heterodontidae; genus Heterodontus; species Heterodontus francisci. The sequence continues at coordinate 4,774,613 of NW_027140543.1, read as the reverse complement.
TGACGCTCTCTGACACTCTCTCTCATTCTCCATCACTCTCTATCACTCTCTGACACTCTCAGGCACTCACTACCACTCTCTGACACTCTCTGACACTCTCTATCACTCTCTGACACTCTCAGACACTCACTACCACTCTCTGACACTCTCTGACACTCTCTATCACTCTCTGTCACGCTCTCACACTCTCTGACACTCTCTGACACACTCTGAAACTCTCTGACATTCTCAGACACTCTCTATCACTCTCTATCACTCTCTGACACACTCTATCACTCTCTATCACTCTCTGACACTCTCTGACACTCTCTGACACTCTCAGACATTCACAGACACTCACGATCACTCTCTGACACTCAGTATCACTCTCTGACACTCTCTGACACTCTCTGAAATTCTCTGACACTCTCTGACACTCTCTATCACTCTCTGTCACGCTCTCACACTCTCTGACACTCTCTGACACACTCTGACACTCTCTGACATTCTCAGACTCTCTCTATCACTCTCTATCACTCTCGGAAACACTCTGACAGTCTCTGACACTCTCAGACTCTCTCAGACACTCTCTGACACTCTCTGACACTCTCTATCACTCTCTGTCACGCTCTGACACTCTCTGACACTCTCTGACACACTCTGACACTCTCTGACATTCTCAGACACACTCTATCACTCTATATCACTCTCTGACACACTCTGACAATCTCTGACACTCACTGACAATCGCAGACACTCTCTGTCACTCTCAGAAACCGCAGACACTCTCGATCACTCTCTGACATTCTCTGACACTCTCTGACGCTCTCTGACGCACTCTGACACTCTCTATCACTCTCTATCACTCTCTGACACTCTCTGACACACTCAGACACTCTCTATCACTCTCTATCACTCTCTGACACACTCTGACAGTCTCTGACACTCTCAGACACTCACAGAGACTCTCTGACGCTCTCTGACACTCTCTGACACTCTCTATCACTCTCTATCACGCTCTGACACTCTCTGACACTCTCAGACACTCCCTATCAGTCTCTATCACTCTCTGAAATTCTCTATCACTCTCTATCAATCTCTGACACTCTCTATCACTCTCTATCAATCTCTGACACTCTCTATCACTCTCTGACACTCTCTGACACTCTCTGACACTCTCTATCACTCTCTGAAACTCTCTGACACTCTCTATCACTCAATGAAACTCTCTGACACTCTCGATCACTCTCTATCAATCTCTGACACTCTCTGACACTCTCTGACACTCTCTGACACTCTCAGACACTCTCAGACACGCCCTATCACTCTATATCGCTCTCTGACACTCTTAATCTCTCTCTATCACTCTCTGATAATCTCTATCACTCTCTGAAACTCTCTGACACTCTCTGACAATCAATGACACTCTCTGAATTTCCCTATCACTCTCTATCACTCTCTATCACTCTCTATCACTTTCTGACAGTCTCTGACACTCTCTATCACTCTCTGAAACTCTCTGATACTCTCTATCACTCAATGAAACTCTCTGACACTCTCTAGCACTCTCTATCACTCTCTGACACTCTCTGACACACTCTGACACTCTCAGACAATCACTATCACTCTCTGACACTCTTTGACGCACTCTATCACTCTCTGACACACTCTGACACTCTCAGACACTCACAGACACTCACTATAACTCTCTGACACTCTCTGACACACTCTATCACTCTCTATCACTCTCTGACACTGTCTATCACTCTCTATCACTCTCTGACATTCTCTGATACTCTCTGACACTCTCTATCACTCTCTGACACTCTCCATCACTCTCTATCACTCTCTGACACTCTCTGACACTCACTATCACTCTATGACACACTCTTACACTCTCAGACACTCACTATCACTCTCTGACACTCTCTGACACTCTCTGACACTCTCTGTCACTCTCTGACACTCTCAATCACTCTCTATCACTCTCTGGCACTCTTTGACATTCTGTATCACTCTCTATCACTCTCTGACACTCTCAGACACTCACTACCACTCTCTGACACTCTCTGACACTCTCTGACGCACTCTATCTCTCTCTGACACTCTCAGACACTCACCATCACTCTCTGTCACTCTCTGACACTCACTATCACTCTCTGACACTCTCTGAAACTCTCTGACACTCACTATCACTTTCTGACACTCGCTGGCACTCGCTGACACTCTCTGACACTCTCTGACACTCTCAGACAATCACTATCACTCTCTGACACTCTCTGACGCACTTTATCACTCTCTGACACACTCTGACACTCTCAGACACTCACAGACACTCTCTGATACTCTCTGACACTCACTACCACACTCTGATACTCTCAAACACTCACTATCACTCTCTGACTCTTTCTATCACTCTCTGACACTATCTATCACTCTCTGACACTCTCTGACACTCTCTGACACTCACTATCACTCTCTGACATTCCCGATCACTCTCTGACACTCTCTATCACTCTCAGACACTCTCAGACACTCAGTATCACTATCTGACACTCTCTCACACTCTCTGACACTCTCTGACACTCTCTGACTATCTCTGAGAATCTCTGACACTCTCTATCACTCTCTGACACTCTCAGACACTCACCATCACTCTCTGTCACTCTCTGACACTCACTATCACTCTCTGACGCTCTCTGACACTCTCTATCATTCTCCTTCACTCTCTATCACTCTCTGACACTCTCTGACACTCTCTATCACTCTCTGAAACTCTCTATCACTCTCAGACACTCACTATCACTCTCTGACACACTCTTACACTCTCAGACACTCACTATCACTCTCTGACACTCTCTGACACTCTCTGACACTCTCTGACACTCTCTATCACTCTCTATCACTCTCTGACACTGACTATCACTCTCTGACGCTCTCTGACACTCTCTATCATTCTCCATCACTCTCTATCACTCTCTGACACTCTCTGACACACTCAGACACTCTCAGACACTCTCAGACACTCACTATCACTCTCTGACGCTCTCTGACACTCTCTATCATTCTCCATCACTCTCTATCACTCTCTGACACTCTCTGACCATCTCTATCACTCTCTGAAACTCTCTATCACTCTCGGACACTCACTATCACTCTCTGACACACTCTTACACTCTCAGACACTCACTATCACTCTCTGACACTCTCTGACACTCTCTATCACTCTCTATCACTCTCTGACACTCTCTGACACTCACTATCACTCTCTGACGCTCTCTGACACTCTCTATCATTCTCCATCACTCTCTATCACTCTCTGACACTCTCTGACACTCTCTATCACTCTCTGAAACTCTCTATCACTCTCAGACACTCACTATCACTCTCTGATACTCTCTGACACTCACTATCACACTCTGATACTCTCAAACACTCACTATCACTCTCTGACACTTTCTATCACTCTCTGACACTCTCTATCACTCTCTGACACTCTCTGACACTCTCTGACACTCACTATCACTCTCTGACATTCCCGATCACTCTCTGACACTCTCTATCAGTCTCAGACACTCTCAGACACTCAGTATCACTATCCGACACCTCTCACACTCTCTGACACTCTCTGACACTCTCTGACTCTCTCTGAGAATCTCTGACACTCTCTATCACTCTCTGACACTCTCTGACACTCACCATCACTCTCTGTCACTCTCTGATACTCACTATCACTCTCTGACACTCTCTGAAACTCTCTGACACTCACTATCACTCTCTGACACTCTCTGAAACTCTCTGACACTCACTATCACTTTCTGACACTCGCTGACAATCTCTGACACTCTCTATCACTCTCTGACACTCTCTGACACTCACCATCACTCTCTGTCACTCTCTGACACTCACTATCACTCTCTGACACTCTCTGAAACTCTCTGACACTCACTATCACTTTCTGAGACTCGCTGACACTCGTTGACACTCTCTGACACTCTCTGACACTGTCTATCACTCTCTGACACACTCTGACACTCACTATCAAACTCTGACACACTCTTACTCTCTCAGACACTCACTATCACTCTCTGACACACTCTGACACTCTCTGACACTCTCTGTCACTCTCAGACACTCACTACCACTCTCTGACACTCTCTGACATTCTCTATCACTCTCAGACACTCTCAGACACTCACTACCACTCTCTGACACTCTCTGACACTCTCTATCACTCTCTGACACTCTCAGACACTCACTACCACTCTCTGACACTCTCTGACACTCTCTATCACTCTCTGACACTCTCTATCACTCTCTGACTCTCTCTGACTCTCTCTGACACTCTCTATCACTCTTTGACACTCTCTGACACTCTCTATCACTCTCTGACACTCTCAGACACTCACTATCACTCTCTGACGCTCTCTGACACTCTCTCTCATTCTCCATCACTCTCTATCACTCTCTGACACTCTCAGGCACTCACTACCACTCTCTGACACTCTCTGACACTCTCCATCACTCTCTGACACTCTCTGACACTCTCTATCACTCTCTGACACTCTCTGACACTCTCTATCACTCTCTGACACTCTCAGACACTCTCCATCACTCTCTGACACTCTCTGACACTCTCTATCACTCTCTGACACTCTCTATCACTCTCTGACGCTCTCTGACACTCTCTATCATTCTCCATCACTCTCTATCACTCTCTGACATTCTCTGACACTCTCCATCACTCTCTGACACTCTCTATCACTCTCAGACACTCACTATCACTCTCTGACACACTCTTACACTCTCAGACACTCACTATCACACTCTGACACTCTCTGACGCTCTCTGACACTCTCTATCATTCTCCATCACTCGCTATCACTCTCTGACACCCTCTGACACTCTCTATCACTCTCTGACACACTCTATCACTCTCTATCACTCTCTATCACTCTCTGACACTCTCTGACACTCTCTGACACTCTCAGACATTCACAGACACTCACGATCACTCTCTGACACTCAGTATCACTCTCTGACACTCTCTGACACTCTCTGACATTCTCTGACACTCTCTATCACTCTCTGTCACGCTCTCACACTCTCTGACACTCTCTGACACACTCTGACACTCTCTGACATTCTCAGACACTCTCTATCACTCTCTATCACTCTCGGAAACACTCTGACAGTCTCTGACACTCTCAGACTCTCTCAGACACTCTCAGACACTCACTATCACTCTCTGACACTCTCTGACACTCTCTATCACTCTCTATCACTCTCTGACACTCTCTATCACTCTCTGACACTCTCTGACACTCTCTATCGCTCTCTGACACTCTCAGACACTCTCAGACACTCACTATCACTCTCTGACGCTCTCTGACACTCTCTCTCATTCTCCATCACTCTCTATCACTCTCTGACACTCTCAGACACTCACTACCACTCTCTGACACTCTCTGACACTCTCTATCACTCTCTGTCACGCTCTCACACTCTCTGACACTCTCTGACACACTCTGACACTCTCTGACATTCTCAGACACTCTCTATCACTCTCTATCACTCTCTGACACACTCTATCACTCTCTATCACTCTCTGACACTCTCTGACACTCTCTGACACTCTCAGACATTCACAGACACTCACGATCACTCTCTGACACTCAGTATCACTCTCTGACACTCTCTGACACTCTCTGACATTCTCTGACACTCTCTGACACTCTCTATCACTCTCTGTCACGCTCTCACACTCTCTGACACTCTCTGACACACTCTGACACTCTCTGACATTCTCAGACACTCTCTATCACTCTCTATCACTCTCGGAAACACTCTGACAGTCTCTGACACTCTCAGACTCTCTCAGACACTCTCTGACACTCTCTGACACTCTCTGACACTCTCTATCACTCTCTGTCACGCTCTGACACTCTCTGACACTCTCTGACACACTCTGACACTCTCTGACATTCTCAGACACACTCTATCTCTCTCTATCACTCTCTGACACACTCTGACAATCTCTGACACTCACTGACACTCGCAGACACTCTCTGTCACTCTCAGAAACCGCAGACACTCTCGATCACTCTCTGACATTCTCTGACACTCTCTGACACTCTCTGACGCTCTCTGACGCACTCTGACACTCTCTATCACTCTCTATCACTCTCTGACACTCTCTGACACACTCAGACACTCTCTATCACTCTCTATCACTCTCTGACACACTCTGACAGTCTCTGACACTCTCAGACACTCACAGAGACTCTCTGACACTCTCTGACACTCTCTGACACTCTCTATCACTCTCTATCACGCTCTGACACTCTCTGACACTCTCAGACACTCCCTATCAGTCTCTAACACTCTCTGAAATTCTCTATCACTCTCTATCAATCTCTGACACTCTCTATCACTCTCTATCAATCTCTGACACTCTCTATCACTCTCTGACACTCTCTGACACTCTCTGACACTCTCAGACACTCTCTATCACTCTCTTACACTCTCTATCACTCTCTATCACTTTCTGAGACTCTCTGACACTCTCTATCACTCTCTGAAACTCTCTGACACTCTCTATCACTCAATGAAACTCTCTGACACTCTCGATCACTCTCTATCAATCTCTGACACTCTCTGACACTCTCTGACACTCTCTGACACTCTCTGACACTCTCAGACACTCTCAGACACGCCCTATCACTCTATATCGCTCTCTGACACTCTTAATCTCTCTCTATCACTCTCTGATAATCTCTATCACTCTCTGAAACTCTCTGACACTCTCTGACAATCAATGACACTCTCTGAATTTCCCTATCACTCTCTATCACTCTCTATCACTCTCTATCACTTTCTGACAGTCTCTGACACTCTCTATCACTCTCTGAAACTCTCTGATACTCTCTATCACTCAATGAAACTCTCTGACACTCTCTAGCACTCTCTGTCACTCTCTGACACTCTCTGACACACTCTGACACTCTCAGACAATCACTATCACTCTCTGACACTCTTTGACGCACTCTATCACTCTCTGACACACTCTGACACTCTCAGACACTCACAGACACTCACTATAACTCTCTGACACTCTCTGACACACTCTATCACTCTCTATCACTCTCTGACACTGTCTATCACTCTCTATCACTCTCTGACATTCTCTGATACTCTCTGACACTCTCTATCACTCTCTGACACTCTCCATCACTCTCTATCACTCTCTGACACTCTCTGACACTCACTATCACTCTCTGACACACTCTTACACTCTCAGACACTCACGATCACTCTCTGACACTCTCTGACATTCTCTGACACTCTCTGACACTCTCTGTCACTCTCAATCACTCTCTATCACTCTCTGGCACTCTTTGACATTCTGTATCACTCTCTATCACTCTCTGACACTCTCAGACACTCACTACCACTCTCTGACACTCTCTGACACTCTCTGACGCACTCTATCTCTCTCTGACACTCTCTGAAACTCTCAGACACTCACCATCACTCTCTGTCACTCTCTGACACTCACTATCACTCTCTGACACTCTCTGAAACTCTCTGACACTCACTATCACTTTCTGACACTCGCTGGCACTCGCTGACACTCTCTGACACTCTCAGACAATCACTATCACTCTCTGACACTCTCTGACGCACTTTATCACTCTCTGACACACACTGACACTCTCAGACACTCACAGACACTCTCTGATACTCTCTGACACTCACTACCACACTCTGATACTCTCAAACACTCACTATCACTCTCTGACACTTTCTATCACTCTCTGACACTCTCTATCACTCTCTGACACTCTCTGACACTCACTATCAATCTCTGACATTCCCGATCACTCTCTGACACTCTCTATCACTCTCAGACACTCTCAGACACTCAGTATCACTATCTGACACTCTCTCACACTCTCTGACACTCTCTGACACTCTCTGACTCTCTCTGAGAATCTCTGACACTCTCTATCACTCTCTGACACTCTCAGACACTCACCATCACTCTCTGTCACTCTCTGACACTCACTATCACTCTCTGACGCTCTCTGACACTCTCTATCATTCTCCTTCACTCTCTATCACTCTCTGACACTCTCTGACACTCTCTATCACTCTCTGAAACTCTCTATCACTCTCAGACACTCACTATCACTCTCTGACACACTCTTACACTCTCAGACACTCACTATCACTCTCTGACACTCTCTGACACTCTCTGACACTCTCTGACACTCTCTATCACTCTCTATCACTCTCTGACACTGACTATCACTCTCTGACGCTCTCTGACACTCTCTATCATTCTAAATCACTCTCTATCACTCTCTGACACTCTCTGACACTCTCAGACACTCTCAGACACTCTCAGACACTCACTATCACTCTCTGACGCTCTCTGACACTCTCTATCATTCTCCATCACTCTCTATCACTCTCTGACACTCTCTGACCATCTCTATCACTCTCTGAAACTCTCTATCACTCTCGGACACTCACTATCACTCTCTGACACACTCTTACACTCTCAGACACTCACTATCACTCTCTGACACTCTCTGACACTCTCTATCACTCTCTATCACTCTCTGACACTCTCTGACACTCACTATCACTCTCTGACGCTCTCTGACACTCTCTATCATTCTCCATCACTCTCTATCACTCTCTGACACTCTCTGACACTCTCTATCACTCTCTGAAACTCTCTATCACTCTCAGACACTCACTATCACTCTCTGATACTCTCTGACACTCACTATCACACTCTGATACTCTCAAACACTCACTATCACTCTCTGACACTTTCTATCACTCTCTGACACTCACTATCACTCTCTGACATTCCCGATCACTCTCTGACACTCTCTATCACTCTCAGACACTCTCAGACACTCAGTATCACTATCTGACACCTCTCACACTCTCTGACACTCTCTGACACTCTCTGACTCTCTCTGAGAATCTCTGACACTCTCTATCACTCTCTGACACTCTCTGACACTCACCATCACTCTCTGTCACTCTCTGACACTCACTATCACTCTCTGACACTCTCTGAAACTCTCTGACACTCACTATCACTTTCTGAAACTCGCTGACAATCTCTGACACTCTCTGACACTCTCAGACAATCACTATCACTCTCTGACACTCTCTGACGCACTCTATCACTCTCTATACACTCTCTGACACACTCTGACACTCTCAGACACTCACAGACACTCACTATAACTCTCTGACACTCTCTGACACTCTCTGACACACTCTATCACTCTCTATCACTCTCTGACACACTCTGAAACTCTCTATCACTCTCTGACACTCTCCATCACTCTCCATCACTCTCTATCACTCTCTGACACTCTCTGACACTCACTATCACTCTCTGACACACTCTTACACTCTCAGACACTCACTATCACTCTCTGACACTCTCTGAATCTCTCTGTCACTCTCTGACACTCTCAATCACTCTCTTTCACTCTCTGGCACTCTTTGACATTCTCTATCACTCTCTATCACTCTCTGACACTCTCAGACACACACTACTACTCTCTGACTCTCTCTGACACTCTCTATCACTCTCTGACACACTCAGACACTCTCAGACACTCACTATCACTCTCTGACGCTCTCTGACACTCTCTATCACTCTCTATCACTCTCTGACACTCTCTATCACTCTCTATCACTCTCTAACACTCTCTGACACTCTCTGACACTCTCTATCACTCTCTGACACACTCTATCACTCTCTATCACTCTCTGACACTCTCTGACACTCTCTGACACTCTCAGACATTCACAGACACTCACGATCACTCTCTGACACTCAGTATCACTCTCTGACACTCTCTGACACTCTCTGACATTCTCTGACACTCTCTGACACTCTCTATCACTCTCTGTCACGCTCTCACACTCTCTGACACTCTCTGACACACTCTGACACTCTCTGACATTCTCAGACACTCTCTATCACTCTCTATCACTCTCGGAAACACTCTGACAGTCTCTGATACTCTCAGACTCTCTCAGACACTCTCTGACACTCTCTGACACTCTCTATCACTCTCTGTCACGCTCTGACACTCTCTGACACTCTCTGACACACTCTGACACTCTCTGACATTCTCAGACACACTCTATCACTCTCTATCACTCTCTGACACACTCTGACAATCTCTGACACTCACTGACACTCGCAGACACTCTCTGTCACTCTCAGAAACCGCAGACACTCTCGATCACTCTCTGACATTCTCTGACACTCTCTGACGCTCTCTGACACTCTCTACCACTCTCTGACACTCTCTGACACACTCAGACACTCTCTATCACTCTCTATCACTCTGACACACTCTGACAGTCTCTGACACTCTCAGACACTCACAGAGACTCTCTGACGCTCTCTGACACTCTCTGACACTCTCTATCACTCTCTATCACGCTCTGACACTCTCTGACACTCTCAGACACTCCCGATCAGTCTCTATCACTCTCTGAAATTCTCTATCACTCTCTATCAATCTCTGACACTCTCTATCACTCTCTATCAATCTCTGACACTCTCTATCACTCTCTGACACTCTCTGACACTCTCTGACACTCTCAGACACTCTCTATCACTCTCTTACACTCTCTATCACTCTCTATCACTTTCTGAGACTCTCTGACACTCTCTATCACTCTCTGAAACTCTCTGACACTCTCTATCACTCAATGAAACTCTCTGACACTCTCGATCACTCTCTATCAATCTCTGACACTCTCTGACACTCTCTGACACTCTCTGACACTCTCAGACACGCCCTATCACTCTATATCGCTCTCTGACACTCTTAATCTCTCTCTATCACTCTCTGATAATCTCTATCACTCTCTGAAACTCTCTGACACTCTCTGACAATCAATAACACTCACTATCACTCTCTGACGCTCTCTGACACTCTCTATCATTCTCCATCACTCTCTATCACTCTCTGACATTCCCTGACACTCTCCATCACTCTCTGACACTCTCTATCACTCTCAGACACTCACTATCACTCTCTGACACACTCTTACACTCTCAGACTCTCACTATCACACTCTGACACTCTCTGACGCTCTCTGACACTCTCTATCATTCTCCATCACTCGCTATCACTCTCTGACACTCTCTGACACTCTCTATCACTCTCTGACACACTCTATCACTCTCTATCACTCTCTGACACTCTCTGACACTCTCTGACACTCTCTGACACTCTCAGACATTCACAGACACTCACGATCACTCTATGACACTCAGTATCACTCTCTGACACTCTCTGACACTCTCTGACATTCTCTGACACTCTCTATCACTCTCTGTCACGCTCTCACACTCTCTGACACTCTCTGACACTCTCTGACATTCTCAGACACTCTCTATCACTCTCTATCACTCTCGGAAACACTCTGACAGTCTCTGACACTCTCAGACTCTCTCAGACACTCTCAGACACTCACTATCACTCTCTGACACTCTCTGACACTCTCTATCACTCTCTATCACTCTCTGACACTCTCTATCACTCTCTGACACTCTCTGACACTCTCTATCGCTCTCTGACACTCTCAGACACTCTCAGACACTCACTATCACTCTCTGACGCTCTCTGACACTCTCTCTCATTCTCCATCACTCTCTATCACTCTCTGACACTCTCAGGCACTCACTACCACTCTCTGACACTCTCTGACACTCTCTATCACTCTCTGACACTCTCAGACACTCACTACCACTCTCTGACACTCTCTGACACTCTCTATCACTCTCTGTCACGCTCTCACACTCTCTGACACTCTCTGACACACTCTGACACTCTCTGACATTCTCAGACACTCTCTATCACTCTCTATCACTCTCTGACACACTCTATCACTCTCTATCACTCTCTGAATCTCTCTGACACTCTCTGACACTCTCAGACATTCACAGACACTCACGATCACTCTCTGACACTCAGTATCACTCTCTGACACTCTCTGACACTCTCTGACATTCTCTGACACTCTCTGACACTCTCTATCACTCTCTGTCACGCTCTCACACTCTCTGACACTCTCTGACACACTCTGACACTCTCTGACATTCTCAGACACTCTCTATCACTCTCTATCACTCTCGGAAACACTCTGACAGTCTCTGACACTCTCAGACTCTCTCAGACACTCTCTGACACTCTCTGACACTCTCTATCACTCTCTGTCACCCTCTGACACTCTCTGACACTCTCTGACACACTCTGACACTCTCTGACATTCTCAGACACACTCTATCACTCTCTATCACTCTCTGACACACTCTGACAATCTCTGACACTCACTGACACTCGCAGACACTCTCTGTCACTCTCAGAAACCGCAGACACTCTCGATCTCTCTCTGACATTCTCTGACACTCTCTGACGCTCTCTGACGCACTCTGACACTCTCTATCACTCTCTATCACTCTCTGACACTCTCTGACACACTCAGACACTCTCTATCACTCTCTATCACTCTCTGACACACTCTGACAGTCTCTGACACTCTCAGACACTCACAGAGACTCTCTGACGCTCTCTGACACTCTCTGACACTCTCTATCACTCTCTATCACGCTCTGACACTCTCTGACACTCTCAGACACTCCCTATCAGTCTCTATCACTCTCTGAAATTCTCTATCACTCTCTATCAATCTCTGACACTCTCTATCACTCTCTATCAATCTCTGACACTCTCTATCACTCTCTGACACTCTCTGACACTCTCTGACACTCTCAGACACTCTCTCTCACTCTCTTACACTCTCTATCACTCTCTATCACTTTCTGAGACTCTCTGACACTCTCTATCACTCTCTGAAACTCTCTGACACTCTCTATCACTCAATGAAACTCTCTGACACTCTCGATCACTCTGTATCAATCTCTGACACTCTCTGACACTCTCTGACACTCTCTGACACTCTCTGACACTCTCAGACACGCCCTATCACTCTATATCGCTCTCTGACACTCTTAATCTCTCTCTATCACTCTCTGATAATCTCTATCACTCTCTGAAACTCTCTGACACTCTCTGACATTCAATGACACTCTCTGAATTTCCCTATCACTCTCTATCACTCTCTATCACTCTCTATCACTTTCTGACAGTCTCTGACACTCTCTATCACTCTCTGAAACTCTCTGATACTCTCTATCACTCAATGAAACTCTCTGACACTCTCTAGCACTCTCTATCACTCTCTGACACTCTCTGACACACTCTGACACTCTCAGACAATCACTATCACTCTCTGACACTCTTTGACGCACTCTATCACTCTCTGACAGACTCTGACACTCTCAGACACTCACAGACACTCACTATAACTCTCTGACACTCTCTGACACACTCTATCACTCTCTATCACTCTCTGACACTGTCTATCACTCTCTATCACTCTCTGATACTCTCTGACACTCTCTATCACTCTCTGACACTCTCCATCACTCTCTATCACTCTCTGACACTCTCTGACACTCACTATCACTCTCTGACACACTCTTACACTCTCAGACACTCACTATCACTCTCTGACACTCTCTGACACTCTCTGACACTCTCTGTCACTCTCTGACACTCTCAATCACTCTCTATCACTCTCTGGCACTCTTTGACATTCTGTATCACTCTCTATCACTCTCTGACACTCTCAGACACTCGCTACCACTCTCTGACACTCTCTGACACTCTCTGACGCACTCTATCTCTCTCTGACACTCTCAGACACTCACCATCACTCTCTGTCACTCTCTGACACTCACTATCACTCTCTGACACTCTCTGAAACTCTCTGACACTCACTATCACTTTCTGACACTCGCTGGCACTCGCTGACACTCTCTGACACTCTCTGACACTCTCAGACAATCACTATCACTCTCTGACACTCTCTGACGCACTTTATCACTCTCTGACACACTCTGACACTCTCAGACACTCACAGACACTCTCTGATACTCTCTGATACTCACTACCACACTCTGATACTCTCAAACACTCACTATCACTCTCTGACACTTTCTATCACTCTCTGACACTCTCTATCACTCTCTGACACTCTCTGACACTCTCTGACACTCACTATCACTCTCTGACATTCCCGATCACTCTCTGACACTCTCTATCACTCTCAGACACTCTCAGACACTCAGTATCACTATCTGACACTCTCTCACACTCTCTGACACTCCCTGCCACTCTCTGACTCTCTCTGAGAATCTCTGACACTCTCTATCACTCTCTGACACTCTCAGACACTCACCGTCACTCTCTGTCACTCTCTGACACTCACTATCACTCTCTGACGCTCTCTGACACTCTCTGACAATCTCTATCATTCTCTGAAACTCTCTATCACTCTCAGACACTCACTATCACTCTCTGACACACTCTTACACTCTCAGACACTCACTATCACTCTCTGACACTCTCTGACACTCTCTGACACTCTCTGACACTCTCTATCACTCTCTATCACTCTCTGACACTGACTATCACTCTCTGACGCTCTCTGACACTCTCTATCATTCTCCATCACTCTCTATCACTCTCTGACTCTCTCTGACACACTCAGACACTCTCTATCACTCTCTATCACTCTCTGACACACTCTGACAGTCTCTGACACTCTCAGACACTCACAGAGACTGTCTGTCGCTCTCTGACACTCTCTGACACTCTCTATCACTCTCTATCACGCTCTGACACTCTCTGACACTCTCAGACACTCCCTATCAGTCTCTATCACTCTCTGAAATTCTCTATCACTCTCTATCAATCTCTGACACTCTCTATCACTCTCTATCAATCTCTGACACTCTCTATCACTCTCTGACACTCTCTGACACTCTCTGACACTCTCAGACACTCTCTCTCACTCTCTTACACTCTCTATCACTCTCTATCACTTTCTGAGACTCTCTGACACTCTCTATCACTCTCTGAAACTCTCTGACACTCTCTATCACTCAATGAAACTCTCTGACACTCTCGATCACTCTCTATCAATCTCTGACACTCTCTGACACTCTCTGACACTCTCTGACACGCCCTATCACTCTATATCGCTCTCTGACACTCTTAATCTCTCTCTATCACTCTCTGATAATCTCTATCACTCTCTGAAACTCTCTGACACTCTCTGACATTCAATGACACTCTCTGAATTTCCCTATCACTCTCTATCACTCTCTATCACTCTCTATCACTTTCTGACAGTCTCTGACACTCTCTATCACTCTCTGAAACTCTCTGATACTCTCTATCACTCAATGAAACTCTCTGACACTCTCTAGCACTCTCTATCACTCTCTGACACTCTCTGACACACTCTGACACTCTCAGACAATCACTATCACTCTCTGACACTCTTTGACGCACTCTATCACTCTCTGACACACTCTGACACTCTCAGACACTCACAGACACTCACTATAACTCTCTGACACTCTCTGACACACTCTATCACTCTCTATCACTCTCTGACACTGTCTATCACTCTCTATCACTCTCTGACATTCTCTGATACTCTCTGACACTCTCTATCACTCTCTGACACTCTCCATCACTCTCTATCACTCTCTGACACTCTCTGACACTCACTATCACTCTCTGACACACTCTTACACTCTCAGACACTCACTATCACTCTCTGACACTCTCTGACACTCTCTGACACTCTCTGTCACTCTCTGACACTCTCAATCACTCTCTATCACTCTCTGGCACTCTTTGACATTCTGTATCACTCTCTATCACTCTCTGACACTCTCAGACACTCGCCACCACTCTCTGACACTCTCTGACACTCTCTGACGCACTCTATCTCTCTCTGACACTCTCAGACACTCACCATCACTCTCTGTCACTCTCTGACACTCACTATCACTCTCTGACACTCTCTGCCACTCTCTGACTCTCTCTGAGAATCTCTGACACTCTCTATCACTCTCTGACACTCTCAGACACTCACCGTCACTCTCTGTCACTCTCTGACAATCACTATCACTCTCTGACGCTCTCTGACACTCTCTGACAATCTCTATCATTCTCTGAAACTCTCTATCACTCTCAGACACTCACTATCACTCTCTGACACACTCTTACACTCTCAGACACTCACTATCACTCTCTGACACTCTCTGACACTCTCTGACACTCTCTGACACTCTCTATCACTCTCTATCACTCTCTGACACTGACTATCACTCTCTGACGCTCTCTGACACTCTCTATCATTCTCCATCACTCTCTATCACTCTCTGACACTCTCTGACACACTCAGACACTCACAGAGACTGTCTGTCGCTCTCTGACACTCTCTGACACTCTCTATCACTCTCTATCACGCTCTGACACTCTCTGACACTCTCAGACACTCCCTATCAGTCTCTATCACTCTCTGAAATTCTCTATCACTCTCTATCAATCTCTGACACTCTCTATCACTCTCTATCAATCTCTGACACTCTCTATCACTCTCTGACACTCTCTGACACTCTCTGACACTCTCAGACACTCTCTCTCACTCTCTTACACTCTCTATCACTCTCTATCACTTTCTGAGACTCTCTGACACTCTCTATCACTCTCTGAAACTCTCTGACACTCTCTATCACTCAATGAAACTCTCTGACACTCTCGATCACTCTCTATCAATCTCTGACACTCTCTGACACTCTCTGACACTCTCTGACACGCCCTATCACTCTATATCGCTCTCTGACACTCTTAATCTCTCTCTATCACTCTCTGATAATCTCTATCACTCTCTGAAACTCTCTGACACTCTCTGACATTCAATGACACTCTCTGAATTTCCCTATCACTCTCTATCACTCTCTATCACTCTCTATCACTTTCTGACAGTCTCTGACACTCTCTATCACTCTCTGAAACTCTCTGATACTCTCTATCACTCAATGAAACTCTCTGACACTCTCTAGCACTCTCTATCACTCTCTGACACTCTCTGACACACTCTGACACTCTCAGACAATCACTATCACTCTCTGACACTCTTTGACGCACTCTATCACTCTCTGACAGACTCTGACACTCTCAAACACTCACAGACACTCACTATAACTCTCTGACACTCTCTGACACACTCTATCACTCTCTATCACTCTCTGACACTGTCTATCACTCTCTATCACTCTCTGACATTCTCTGATACTCTCTGACACTCTCTATCACTCTCTGACACTCTCCATCACTCTCTATCACTCTCTGACACTCTCTGACACTCACTATCACTCTCTGACACACTCTTACACTCTCAGACACTCACTATCACTCTCTGACACTCTCTGACACTCTCTGACACTCTCTGTCACTCTCTGACACTCTCAATCACTCTCTATCACTCTCTGGCACTCTTTGACATTCTGTATCACTCTCTATCACTCTCTGACACTCTCAGACACTCGCTACCACTCTCTGACACTCTCTGACACTCTCTGACGCACTCTATCTCTCTCTGACACTCTCAGACACTCACCATCACTCTCTGTCACTCTCTGACACTCACTATCACTCTCTGACACTCTCTGAAACTCTCTGACACTCACTATCACTTTCTGACACTCGCTGGCACTCGCTGACACTCTCTGACACTCTCTGACACTCTCAGACAATCACTATCACTCTCTGACACTCTCTGACGCACTTTATCACTCTCTGACACACTCTGACACTCTCAGACACTCACAGACACTCTCTGATACTCTCTGATACTCACTACCACACTCTGATACTCTCAAACACTCACTATCACTCTCTGACACTTTCTATCACTCTCTGACACTCTCTATCACTCTCTGACACGCTCTGACACTCTCTGACACTCACTATCACTCTCTGACATTCCCGATCACTCTCTGACACTCTCTATCACTCTCAGACACTCTCAGACACTCAGTATCACTATCTGACACTCTCTCACACTCTCTGACACTCTCTGCCACTCTCTGACTCTCTCTGAGAATCTCTGACACTCTCTATCACTCTCTGACACTCTCAGACACTCACCATCACTCTCTGTCACTCTCTGACACTCACTATCACTCTCTGACGCTCTCTGACACTCTCTGACAATCTCTATCATTCTCTGAAACTCTCTATCACTCTCAGACACTCACTATCACTCTCTAACACACTCTTACACTCTCAGACACTCACTATCACTCTCTGACACTCTCTGACACGCTCTGACACTCTCTGACACTCTCTATCACTCTCTATCACTCTCTGACACTGACTATCACTCTCTGACGCTCTCTGACACTCTCTATCATTCTCCATCACTCTCTATCACTCTCTGACACTCTCTGACACTCTCAGACACTCTCAGACACTCTCAGACACTCACTATCACTCTCTGACGCTCTCTGACACTCTCTATCATTCTCCATCACTCTCTATCACTCTCTGACACTCTCTGACCATCTCTATCACTCTCTGAATCTTTCTATCACTCTCGGACACTCACTATCACTCTCTGACACACTCTTACACTCTCAGACACTCACTATCACTCTCTGACACTCTCTGACGCTCTCTATCACTCTCTATCACTCTCTGACGCTCTCTGACACTCACTATCACTCTCTGACGCTCTCTGACACTCTCTATCATTCTCCATCACTCTCTATCACTCTCTGACACTCTCTGACACTCTCTATCACTCTCTGAAACTCTCTATCACTCTCAGACACTCACTATCACTCTCTGATACTCTCTGACACTCACTATCACACTCTGATACTCTCAAACACTCACTATCACTCTCTGACACTCTCTATCACTCTCTGACACTCTCTGACACTCTCTGACACTCACTATCACTCTCTGACATTCCCGATCACTCTCTGACACTCTCCATCACTCTCAGACACTCTCAGACACTCAGTATCACTATCTGACACCTCTCACACTCTCTGACACTCTCTGACACTCTCTGACTCTCTCTGAGAATCTCTGACACTCTCTATCACTCTCTGACACTCTCTGACACTCACCATCACTCTCTGTCACTCTCTGACACTCACTATCACTCTCTGACACTCTCTGAAACTCTCTGACACTCACTATCACTTTCTGACACTCGCTGACACTCTCTGACACTCTCTGACACTCTCAGACAATCACTATCACTCTCTGACACTCTCTGACGCACTCTATCACTCTCTATCACTCTCTGACACACTCTGACACTCTCAGACACTCACAGACACTCACTATAACTCTCTGTCACTCTCTGACACTCACTATCACTCTCTGACACTCTCTGAAACTCTCTGACACTCACTATCACTTTCTGACACTCGCTGACACTCTCTGACACTCTCTATCACTCTCTATCACTCTCTGACACTCTCTGACACTCTCTGACACACTCTATCACTCTCTATCACTCTCTGACACACTCTGAAACTCTCTATCACTCTCTGACACTCTCCATCACTCTCCATCACTCTCTATCACTCTCTGACACTCTCTGACACTCACTATCACTCTCTGACACACTCTTACACTCTCAGACACTCACTATCACTCTCTGACACTCTCTGACACTCTCTGTCACTCTCTGACACTCTCAATCACTCTCTTTCACTCTCTGGCACTCTTTGACATTCTCTATCACTCTCTATCACTCTCTGACACTCTCAGACACACACTACCACTCTCTGACACTCTCTGACACTCTCTATCACTCTCTGACACTCTCAGACACTCTCAGACACTCACTATCACTCTCTGACGCTCTCTGACACTCTCTATCACTCTCTATCACTCTCTGACACTCTCTATCACTCTCTATCACTCTCTAACACTCTCTGACACTCTCTGACACTCTCTATCACTCTCTGACACACTCTATCACTCTCTATCACTCTCTGACACTCTCTGACACTCTCTGACACTCTCAGACATTCACAGACACTCACTATCACTCTCTGACACACTCTTACACTCTCAGACACTCACTATCACTCTCTGACACTCTCTGACACTCTCTGACACTCTCTGACACTCTCTATCACTCTCTATCACTCTCTGACACTGACTATCACTCTCTGACGCTCTCTGACACTCTCTATCATTCTCCATCACTCTCTATCACTCTCTGACACTCTCTGACACTCTCAGACACTCTCAGACACTCACTATCACTCTCTGACGCTCTCTGACACTCTCTATCATTCTCCATCACTCTCTATCACTCTCTGACACTCTCTGACCATCTCTATCACTCTCTGAAACTCTCTATCACTCTCGGACACTCACTATCACTCTCTGACACACTCTTACACTCTCAGACATTCACTATCACTCTCTGACACTCTCTGACACTCTCTATCACTCTCTATCACTCTCTGACACTCTCTGACACTCACTATCACTCTCTGACGCTCTCTGACACTCTCTATCATTCTCCATCACTCTCTATCACTCTCTGACACTCTCTGACACTCTCTATCACTCTCTGAAACTCTCTATCACTCTCAGACACTCACTATCACTCTCTGATACTCTCTGACACTCACTATCACACTCTGATACTCTCAAACACTCACTATCACTCTCTGACACTCTCTATCACTCTCTGACACTCTCTGACACTCTCTGACACTCACTATCACTCTCTGACATTCCCGATCACTCTCTGACACTCTCCATCACTCTCAGACACTCTCAGACACTCAGTATCACTATCTGACACCTCTCACACTCTCTGACACTCTCTGACACTCTCTGACTCTCTCTGAGAATCTCTGACACTCTCTATCACTCTCTGACACTCTCTGACACTCACCATCACTCTCTGTCACTCTCTGACACTCACTATCACTCTCTGACACTCTCTGAAACTCTCTGACACTCACTATCACTTTCTGACACTCGCTGACACTCTCTGACACTCTCTGACACTCTCAGACAATCACTATCACTCTCTGACACTCTCTGACGCACTCTATCACTCTCTATCACTCTCTGACACACTCTGACACTCTCAGACACTCTCAGACACTCACTATAACTCTCTGACACTCTCTGACACTCTCTGACACACTCTATCACTCTCTATCACTCTCTGACACACTCTGAAACTCTCTATCACTCTCTGACACTCTCCATCACTCTCCATCACTCTCTATCACTCTCTGACACTCTCTGACACTCACTATCACTCTCTGACACACTCTTACACTCTCAGACACTCACTATCACTCTCTGACACTCTCTGACACTCTCTGTCACTCTCTGACACTCTCAATCACTCTCTTTCACTCTCTGGCACTCTTTGACATTCTCTATCACTCTCTATCACTCTCTGACACTCTCAGACACACACTACCACTCTCTGACACTCTCTGACACTCTCTATCACTCTCTGACACTCTCAGACACTCTCAGACACTCACTATCACTCTCTGACGCTCTCTGACACTCTCTATCACTCTCTATCACTCTCTGACACTCTCTATCACTCTCTATCACTCTCTAACACTCTCTGACACTCTCTGACACTCTCTATCACTCTCTGACACACTCTATCACTCTCTATCACTCTCTGACACTCTCTGACACTCTCTGACACTCTCTGACATTCACAGACACTCACGATCACTCTCTGACACTCAGTATCACTCTCTGACACTCTCTGACACTCTCTGACATTCTCTGACACTCTCTGACACTCTCTATCACTCTCTGTCACGCTCTCACACTCTCTGACACTCTCTGACATTCTCAGACACTCTCTATCACTCTCTATCACTCTCGGAAACACTCTGACAGTCTCTGACACTCTCAGACTCTCTCAGACACTCTCTGACACTCTCTGACACTCTCTATCACTCTCTGTCACGCTCTGACACTCTCTGACACTCTCTGAGACACTCTGACACTCTCTGACATTCTCAGACACACTCTATCACTCTCTATCACTCTCTGACACACTCTGACAATCTCTGACACTCACTGACACTCGCAGACACTCTCTGTCACTCTCAGAAACCGCAGACACTCTCGATCACTCTCTGACATTCTCTGACACTCTCTGACGCTCTCTGACGCACTCTGACACTCTCTATCACTCTCTATCACTCTCTGACACTCTCTGACACACTCAGACACTCTCTATCACTCTCTATCACTCTCTGACACACTCTGACAGTCTCTGACACTCTCAGACACTCACAGAGACTCTCTGACGCTCTCTGACACTCTCTGACACTCTCTATCACTCTCTATCACGCTCTGACACTCTCTATCACTCTCAGACACTCACTATCACTCTCTGACACACTCTTACACTCTCAGACACTCACTATCACACTCTGACACTCTCTGACGCTCTCTGACACTCTCTATCATTCTCCATCACTCGCTATCACTCTCTGACACTCTCTGACACTCTCTATCACTCTCTGACACACTCTATCACTCTCTATCACTCTCTGACACTCTCTGACACTCTCTGACACTCTCTGACACTCTCAGACATTCACAGACACTCACGATCACTCTATGACACTCAGTATCACTCTCTGACACTCTCTGACACTCTCTGACATTCTCTGACACTCTCTATCACTCTCTGTCACGCTCTCACACTCTCTGACACTCTCTGACAAACTCTGACACTCTCTGACATTCTCAGACACTCTCTATCACTCTCTATCACTCTCGGAAACACTCTGACAGTCTCTGACACTCTCAGACTCTCTCAGACACTCTCAGACACTCACTATCACTCTCTGACACTCTCTGACACTCTCTTTCACTCTCTGACACTCTCTATCACTCTCTGACACTCTCTGACACTCTCTATCGCTCTCTGACACTCTCAGACACTCTCAGACACCCTCAGACACTCACTATCACTCTCTGACGCTCTCTGACACTCTCTCTCATTCTCCATCACTCTCTATCACTCTCTGACACTCTCATGCACTCACTACCACTCTCTGACACTCTCTGACACTCTCTATCACTCTCTGACACTCTCAGACACTCACTACCACTCTCTGACACTCTCTGACACTCTCTATCACTCTCTGTCACGCTCTCACACTCTCTGACACTCTCTGACACACTCTGACACTCTCTGACATTCTCAGACACTCTCTATCACTCTCTATCACTCTCTGACACACTCTATCACTCTCTATCACTCTCTGACACTCTCTGACACTCTCAGACATTCACAGACACTCACGATCACTCTCTGACACTCAGTATCACTCTCTGACACTCTCTGACACTCTCTGACATTCTCTGACACTCTCTGACACTCTCTATCACACTCTGTCACGCTCTCACACTCTCTGACAATCTCTGACACACTCTGACACTCTCTGACATTCTCAGACACTCTCTATCACTCTCGGAAACACTCTGACAGTCTCTGACACTCTCAGACTCTCTCAGACACTCTCTGACACTCTCTGACACTCTCTATCACTCTCTGTCATCCTCTGACACTCTCTGACACACTCTGACACTCTCTGACATTCTCAGACACACTCTATCACTCTCTATCACTCTCTGACACACTCTGACAATCTCTGACACTCACTGACACTCGCAGACACTCTCTGTCACTCTCAGAAACCGCAGACACTCTCGATCACTCTCTGACATTCTCTGACACTCTCTGACGCTCTCTGACGCACTCTGACACTCTCTATCACTCTCTATCACTCTCTGACACTCTCTGACACACTCAGACACTCTCTATCACTCTCTATCACTCTCTGACACACTCTGACAGTCTCTGACACTCTCAGACACTCACAGAGACTCTCTGACGCTCTCTGACACTCTCTGACACTCTCTATCACTCTCTATCACGCTCTGACACTCTCTGACACTCTCAGACACTCCCTATCAGTCTCTATCACTCTCTGAAATTCTCTATCACTCTCTATCAATCTCTGACACTCTCTATCACTCTCTATCAATCTCTGACACTCTCTATCACTCTCTGACACTCTCTGACACTCTCTGACACTCTCAGACACTCTCTATCACTCTCTTACACTCTCTATCACTCTCTATCACTCTCTGACACTCTCAGACACTCTCTATCACTCTCTTACACTCTCTATCACTCTCTATCACTTTCTGAGACTCTCTGACACTCTCTATCACTCTCTGAAACTCTCTGACACTCTCTATCACTCAATGAAACTCTCTGACACTCTCGATCACTCTCTATCAATCTCTGACACTCTCTGACACTCTCTGACACTCTCAGACACTCTCAGACTCTCCCTATCACTCTATATCGCTCTCTGACACTCTTAATCTCTCTCTATCACTCTCTGATAATCTCTATCACTCTCTGAAACTCTCTGACACTCTCTGACAATCAATGACACTCTCTGAATTTCCCTATCACTCTCTATCACTCTCTATCACTCTCTATCACTTTCTGACAGTCTCTGACACTCTCTATCACTCTCTGAAACTCTCTGATACTCTCTATCACTCAATGAAACTCTCTGACACTCTCTAGCACTCTCTATCACTCTCTGACACTCTCTGACACACTCTGACACTCTCAGACAATCACTATCACTCTCTGACACTCTTTGACGCACTCTATCACTCTCTGACACACTCTGACACTCTCAGACACTCACAGACACTCACTATAACTCTCTGACACTCTCTGACACACTCTATCACTCTCTATCACTCTCTGACACTGTCTATCACTCTCTATCACTCTCTGACATTCTCTGATACTCTCTGACACTCTCTATTACTCTCTGACACTCTCCATCACTCTCTATCACTCTCTGACACTCTCTGACACTCACTATCACTCTCTGACACACTCTTACACTCTCAGACACTCACTATCACTCTCTGACACTCTCTGACACTCTCTGTCACTCTCTAACACTCTCAATCACTCTCTATCACTCTCTGGCACTCTTTGACATTCTGTATCAGTCTCTATCACTCTCTGACACTCTCAGACACTCACTACCACTCTCTGACACTCTCTGACACTCTCTGACGCACTCTATCTCTCTCTGACACTCTCAGACACTCACCATCACTCTCTGTCACTCTCTGACACTCACTATCACTCTCTGACACTCTCTGAAACTCTCTGACACTCACTATCACTTTCTGACACTCGCTGGCACTCGCTGACACTCTCTGACACTCTCTGACACTCTCAGACAATCACTATCACTCTCTGACACTCTCTGACGCACTTTATCACTCTCTGACACACTCTGACACTCTCTATCACTCTCTGACACTCTCTGACACTCTCTGACACTCACTATCACTCTCTGACATTCCCGATCACTCTCTGACACTCTCTATCACTCTCAGACACTCTCTGACACTCAGTATCACTATCTGACACTCTCTCACACTCTCTGACACTCTCGGACACTCTCTGACTCTCTCTGAGAATCTCTGACACTCTCTATCACTCTCTGACACTCTCTGACACTCACCATCACTCTCTGTCACTCTCTGACACTCACTATCACTCTCTGACACTCTCTGAAACTCTCTGACACTCACTATCACTTTCTGACACTCGCTGACACTCTCTGACACTCTCTGACACTCTCAGACAATCACTATCACTCTCTGACACTCTCTGACGCACTCTATCACTCTCTATCACTCTCTGACACACTCTGACACTCTCAGACACTCACAGACACTCACTATAACTCTCTGACACTCTCTGACACTCTCTGACACACTCTATCACTCTCTATCACTCTCTGACACACTCTGAAACTCTCTATCACTCTCTGACACTCTCCATCACTCTCCATCACTCTCTATCACTCTCTGACACTCTCTGACACTCACTATCACTCTCTGACACACTCTAACACTCTCAGACACTCACTGTCACTCTCTTTCACTCTCTGGCACTCTTTGACATTCTCTATCACTCTCTATCACTCTCTGACACTCTCAGACACACACTACCACTCTCTGACACTCTCTGACACTCTCTATCACTCTCTGACACTCTCAGACACTCTCAGACACTCACTATCACTCTCTGACGCTCTCTGACACTCTCTATCACTCTCTGTCACTCTCTGACACTCTCTATCACTCTCTATCACTCTCTAACACTCTCTGACACTCTCTGACACTCTCTATCACTCTCTGACACACTCTATCACTCTCTATCACTCTCTGACACTCTCTGACACTCTCAGACATTCACAGACACTCACGATCACTCTCTGACACTCAGTATCACTCTCTGACACTCTCTGACACTCTCTGAAATTCTCTGACACTCTCTGACACTCTCTATAACTCTCTGTCACGCTCTCACACTCTCTGACACTCTCTGACACACTCTGACACTCTCTGACATTCTCAGACACTCTCTATCACTCTCGGAAACACTCTGACAGTCTCTGACACTCTCAGACTCTCTCAGACACTCTCTGACACTCTCTGACACTCTCTATCACTCTCTGTCACGCTCTGACACTCTCTGACACTCTCTGACACACTCTGACACTCTCTGACATTCTCAGACACACTCTATCACTCTCTATCACTCTCTGACACACTCTGACAATCTCTGACACTCACTGACACTCGCAGACACTCTCTGTCACTCTCAGAAACCGCAGACACTCTCGATCACTCTCTGACATTCTCTGACACTCTCTGACGCTCTCTGACGCACTCTGACACTCTCTATCACTCTCTATCACTCTCTGACACTCTCTGACACACTCAGACACTCTCTATCACTCTCTATCACTCTCTGACACACTCTGACAGTCTCTGACACTCTCAGACACTCACAGAGACTCTCTGACGCTCTCTGACACTCTCTCACACTCTCTATCACTCTCTATCACGCTCTGACACTCTCTGACACTCTCAGACACTCCCTATCAGTCTCTATCACTCTCTGAAATTCTCTATCACTCTCTATCAATCTCTGACACTCTCTATCACTCTCTATCAATCTCTGACACTCTATCACTCTCTGACACTCTCTGACACTCTCTGACACTCTCAGACACTCTCTATCACTCTCTTACACTCTCTATCACTCTCTATCACTTTCTGAGACTCTCTGACACTCTCTATCACTCTCTGAAACTCTCTGACACTCTCTATCACTCAATGAAACTCTCTGACACTCTCGATCACTCTCTATCAATCTCTGACACTCTCTGACACTCTCTGACACTCTCTGACACGCCCTATCACTCTATATCGCTCTCTGACACTCTTAATCTCTCTCTATCACTCTCTGATAATCTCTATCACTCTCTGAAACTCTCTGACACTCTCTGACAATCAATGACACTCTCTGAATTTCCCTATCACTCTCTATCACTCTCTATCACTCTCTATCACTTTCTGACAGTCTCTGACACTCTCTATCACTCTCTGAAACTCTCTGATACTCTCTATCACTCAATGAAACTCTCTGACACTCTCTAGCACTCTCTATCACTCTCTGACACTCTCTGACACACTCTGACACTCTCAGACAATCACTATCACTCTCTGACACTCTTTGACGCACTCTATCACTCTCTGACACACTCTGACACTCTCAGACACTCACAGACACTCACTATAACTCTCTGACACTCTCTGACACACTCTATCACTCTCTATCACTCTCTGACACTGTCTATCACTCTCTATCACTCTCTGACATTCTCTGATACTCTCTGACACTCTCTATCACTCTCTGACACTCTCCATCACTCTCTATCACTCTCTGACACTCTCTGACACTCACTATCACTCTCTGACACACTCTTACACTCTCAGACACTCACTATCACTCTCTGACACTCTCTGACACTCTCAATCACTCTCTATCACTCTCTGGCACTCTTTGACATTCTGTATCACTCTCTATCAATCTCTGACACTCTCAGACACTCACTACCACTCTCTGACACTCTCTGACACTCTCTGACGCACTCTATCTCTCTCTGACACTCTCAGACACTCACCATCACTCTCTGTCACTCTCTGACACTCACTATCACTCTCTGACACTCTCTGAAACTCTCTGACACTCACTATCACTTTCTGACACTCGCTGGCACTCGCTGACACTCTCTGACACTCTCTGACACTGTCAGACAATCTCTATCACTCTCTGACACTCTCTGACACACTTTATCACTCTCTGACACACTCTGACACTCTCAGACACTCACAGACACTCTCTGATACTCTCTGACACTCACTACCACACTCTGATACTCTCAAACACTCACTATCACTCTCTGACACTTTCTATCACTCTCTGACACTCTCTATCACTCTCTGACACTCTCTGACACTCTCTGACACTCACTATCACTCTCTGACATTCCCGATCACTCTCTGACACTCTCTATCACTCTCAGACACTCTCAGACACTCAGTATCACTATCTGACACTCTCTCACACTCTCTGACACTCTCTGACACTCTCTGACTCTCTCTGAGAATCTCTGACACTCTCTATCACTCTCTGACACTCTCAGACACTCACCATCACTCTCTGTCACTCTCTGACACTCACTATCACTCTCTGACACTCTCTGAAACTCTCTGACACTCACTATCACTTTCTGACACTCGCTGACACTCTCTGACACTCTCTGACACTCTCAGACAATCACTATCACTCTCTGACACTCTCTGACGCACTCTATCACTCTCTATCACCCTCTGACACACTCTGACACTCTCAGACACTCACAGACACTCACTATAACTCTCTGACACTCTCTGACACTCTCTGACACACTCTATCACTCTCTATCACTCTCTGACACACTCTGA
The DNA here is from genome assembly GCF_036365525.1 of Heterodontus francisci. NCBI lineage: Eukaryota > Metazoa > Chordata > Chondrichthyes > Heterodontiformes > Heterodontidae > Heterodontus > Heterodontus francisci. Next base: position 4,745,694 of record NW_027140543.1, on the reverse strand, counting down.
AACTCTCTATCACTCTCTGACACTCTCCATCACTCTCCATCACTCTCTATCACTCTCTGACACTCTCTGACACTCACTATCACTCTCTGACACACTCTTACACTCTCAGACACTCACTATCACTCTCTGACACTCTCTGACACTCTCTGTCACTCTCTGACACTCTCAATCACTCTCTTTCACTCTCTGGCACTCTTTGACATTCTCTATCACTCTCTATCACTCTCTGACACTCTCAGACACACACTACCACTCTCTGACACTCTCTGACACTCTCTATCACTCTCTGACACTCTCAGACACTCTCAGACACTCACTATCACTCTCTGACGCTCTCTGACACTCTCTATCACTCTCTATCACTCTCTGACACTCTCTATCACTCTCTATCACTCTCTAACACTCTCTGACACTCTCTGACACTCTCTATCACTCTCTGACACACTCTATCACTCTCTATCACTCTCTGACACTCTCTGACACTCTCAGACATTCACAGACACTCACGATCACTCTCTGACACTCAGTATCACTCTCTGACACTCTCTGACACTCTCTGACATTCTCTGACACTCTCTGACACTCTCTATCACTCTCTGTCACGCTCTCACACTCTCTGACACTCTCTGACTCACTCTGACACTCTCTGACATTCTCAGACAATCTCTAGCACTCTCTATCACTCTCGGAAACACTCTGACAGTCTCTGACACTCTCAGACTCTCTCAGACACTCTCTGACACTCTTTGACGCACTCTATCACTCTCTGACACACTCTGACACTCTCAGACACTCACAGACACTCACTATAACTCTCTGACACTCTCTGACACACTCTATCACTCTCTATCACTCTCTGACACTGTCTATCACTCTCTATCACTCTCTGACATTCTCTGATACTCTCTGACACTCTCTATCACTCTCTGACACTCTCCATCACTCTCTATCACTCTCTGACACTCTCTGACACTCACTATCACTCTCTGACACACTCTTACACTCTCAGACACTCACTATCACTCTCTGACACTCTCTGACACTCTCTGACACTCTCTGTCACTCTCTAACACTCTCAATCACTCTCTATCACTCTCTGGCACTCTTTGACATTCTGTATCACTCTCTATCACTCTCTGACACTCTCAGACACTCACTACCACTCTCTGACACTCTCTGACACTCTCTGACGCACTCTATCTCTCTCTGACACTCTCAGACACTCACCATCACTCTCTGTCACTCTCTGACACTCACTATCACTCTCTGACACTCTCTGAAACTCTCTGACACTCACTATCACTTTCTGACACTCGCTGGCACTCGCTGACACTCTCTGACACTCTCTGACACTCTCAGACAATCACATTCTCTCTCTGACACTCTCTGACGCACTTTATCACTCTCTGACACACTCTGACACTCTCAGACACTCACAGACACTCTCTGATACTCTCTGATACTCACTACCACACTCTGATACTCTCAAACACTCACTATCACTCTCTGACACTTTCTATCACTCTCTGACACTCTCTATCACTCTCTGACACTCTCTGACACTCTCTGACACTCACTATCACTCTCTGACATTCCCGATCACTCTCTGACACTCTCTATCACTCTCAGACACTCTCAGACACTCAGTATCACTATCTGACACTCTCTCACACTCTCTGACACTCTCTGACACTCACCATCACTCTCTGTCACTCTCTGACACTCACTATCACTCTCTGACGCTCTCTGACACTCTCTATCATTCTCCTTCACTCTCTATCACTCTCTATCACTCTCTGACACTCTCTGACACTCTCTATAACTCTCTGAAACTCTCTATCACTCTCAGACACTCACTATCACTCTCTGACACACTCTTACACTCTCAGACACTCACTATCACTCTCTGACACTCTCTGACACTCTCTGACACTCTCTGACACACTCTGACACTCTCTGACATTCTCAGACACTCTCTATCACTCTCTATCACTCTCGGAAACACTCTGACAGTCTCTGACACTCTCAGACTCTCTCAGACACTCTCTGACGCTCTCTGACACTCTCTATCACTCTCTGTCACGCTCTGACACTCTCTGACACTCTCTGACACACTCTGACACTCTCTGACATTCTCAGACACACTCTATCACTCTCTATCACTCTCTGACACACTCTGACAATCTCTGACACTCACTGACACTCGCAGACACTCTCTGTCACTCTCAGAAACCGCAGACACTCTCGATCACTCTCTGACATTCTCTGACACTCTCTGACGCTCTCTGACGCACTCTTACACTCTCTATCACTCTCTATCACTCTCTGACACTCTCTGACACACTCAGACACTCTCTATCACTCTCTATCACTCTCTGACACACTCTGACAGTCTCTGACACTCTCAGACACTCACAGAGACTCTCTGACGCTCTCTGACACTCTCTGACACTCTCTATCACTCTCTATCACGCTCTGACACTCTCTGACACTCTCAGACACTCCCTATCAGTCTATATCACTCTCTGAAATTCTCTATCACTCTCTATCAATCTCTGACACTCTCTATCACTCTCTATCAATCTCTGACACTCTCTATCACTCTCTGACACTCTCTGACACTCTCTGACACTCTCAGACACTCTCTATCACTCTCTTACACTCTCTATCACTCTCTATCACTTTCTGAGACTCTCTGACACTCTCTATCACTCTCTGAAACTCTCTGACACTCTCTATCACTCAATGAAACTCTCTGACACTCTCGATCACTCTCTATCAATCTCTGACACTCTCTGACACTCTCTGACACTCTCAGACACTCTCAGACACGCCCTATCACTCTATATCGCTCTCTGACACTCTTAATCTCTCTCTATCACTCTCTGATAATCTCTATCACTCTCTGAAACTCTCTGACACTCTCTGACAATCAATGACACTCTCTGAATTTCCCTATCACTCTCTATCACTCTCTATCACTCTCTATCACTTTCTGACAGTCTCTGACACTCTCTATCACTCTCTGAAACTCTCTGATACTCTCTATCACTCAATGAAACTCTCTGACACTCTCTAGCACTCTCTATCACTCTCTGACACTCTCTGACACACTCTGACACTCTCAGACAATCACTATCACTCTCTGACACTCTTTGACGCACTCTATCACTCTCTGACACACTCTGACACTCTCAGACACTCACAGACACTCACTATAACTCTCTGACACTCTCTGACACACTCTATCACTCTCTATCACTCTCTGACACTGTCTATCACTCTCTATCACTCTCTGACATTCTCTGATACTCTCTGACACTCTCTATTACTCTCTGACACTCTCCATCACTCTCTATCACTCTCTGACACTCTCTGACACTCACTATCACTCTCTGACACACTCTTACACTCTCAGACACTCACTATCACTCTCAATCACTCTCTATCACTCTCTGGCACTCTTTGACATTCTGTATCAGTCTCTATCACTCTCTGACACTCTCAGACACTCACTACCACTCTCTGACACTCTCTGACACTCTCTGACGCACTCTATCTCTCTCTGACACTCTCAGACACTCACCATCACTCTCTGTCACTCTCTGACACTCACTATCACTCTCTGACACTCTCTGAAACTCTCTGACACTCACTATCACTTTCTGACACTCGCTGGCACTCGCTGACACTCTCTGACACACTCTGACACTCTCAGACAATCACTATCACTCTCTGACACTCTCTGACGCACTTTATCACTCTCTGACACACTCTGACACTCTCTATCACTCTCTGACACTCTCTGACACTCTCTGACACTCACTATCACTCTCTGACATTCCCGATCACTCTCTGACACTCTCTATCACTCTCAGACACTCTCTGACACTCAGTATCACTATCTGACACTCTCTCACACTCTCTGACACGCTCTGACACTCTCTGACTCTCTCTGAGAATCTCTGACACTCTCTATCACTCTCTGACACTCTCTGACACTCACCATCACTCTCTGTCACTCTCTGACACTCACTATCACTCTCTGACACTCTCTGAAACTCTCTGACACTCACTATCACTTTCTGACACTCGCTGACACTCTCTGACACTCTCAGACAATCACTATCACTCTCTGACACTCTCTGACGCACTCTATCACTCTCTATCACTCTCTGACACACTCTGACACTCTCAGACACTCACAGACACTCACTATAACTCTCTGACACTCTCTGACACTCTCTGACACACTCTATCACTCTCTATCACTCTCTGACACACTCTGAAACTCTCTATCACTCTCTGACACTCTCCATCACTCTCCATCACTCTCTATCACTCTCTGACACTCTCTGACACTCACTATCACTCTCTGACACACTCTTACACTCTCAGACACTCACTGTCACTCTCTGACACTCTCTGACACTCTCTGTCACTCTCTGACACTCTCAATCACTCTCTTTCACTCTCTGGCACTCTTTGACATTCTCTATCACTCTCTATCACTCTCTGACACTCTCAGACACACACTACCACTCTCTGACACTCTCTGACACTCTCTGACACTCTCTATCACTCTCTGACACTCTCAGACACTCTCAGACACTCAGTATCACTCTCTGACGCTCTCTGACACTCTCTATCACTCTCTATCACTCTCTGACACTCTCTATCACTCTCTATCACTCTCTAACACTCTCTGACACTCTCTGACACTCTCTATCACTCTCTGACACACTCTATCACTCTCTATCACTCTCTGACACTCTCTGACACTCTCTGACACTCTCAGACATTCACAGACACTCACGATCACTCTCTGACACTCAGTATCACTCTCTGACACTCTCTGACACTCTCTGAAATTCTCTGACACTCTCTGACACTCTCTATAACTCTCTGTCACGCTCTCACACTCTCTGACACTCTCTGACACACTCTGACACTCTCTGACATTCTCAGACACTCTCTATCACTCTCGGAAACACTCTGACAGTCTCTGACACTCTCAGACTCTCTCAGACACTCTCTGACACTCTCTGACACTCTCTATCACTCTCTGTCACGCTCTGACACTCTCTGACACTCTCTGACACACTCTGACACTCTCTGACATTCTCAGACACACTCTATCACTCTCTATCACTCTCTGACACACTCTGACAATCTCTGACACTCACTGACACTCGCAGACACTCTCTGTCACTCTCAGAAACCGCAGACACTCTCGATCACTCTCTGACATTCTCTGACACTCTCTGACGCTCTCTGACGCACTCTGACACTCTCTATCACTCTCTATCACTCTCTGACACTCTCTATCACTCAATGAAACTCTCTGACACTCTCGATCACTCTCTATCAATCTCTGACACTCTCTGACACTCTCTGACACTCTCAGACACTCTCAGACACGCCCTATCACTCTATATCGCTCTCTGACACTCTTAATCTCTCTCTATCACTCTCTGATAATCTCTATCACTCTCTGAAACTCTCTGACACTCTCTGACAATCAATGACACTCTCTGAATTTCCCTATCACTCTCTATCACTCTCTATCACTCTCTATCACTTTCTGACAGTCTCTGACACTCTCTATCACTCTCTGAAACTCTCTGATACTCTCTATCACTCAATGAAACTCTCTGACACTCTCTAGCACTCTCTATCACTCTCTGACACTCTCTGACACACTCTGACACTCTCAGACAATCACTATCACTCTCTGACACTCTTTGACGCACTCTATCACTCTCTGACACACTCTGACACTCTCAGACACTCACAGACACTCACTATAACTCTCTGACACTCTCTGACACACTCTATCACTCTCTATCACTCTCTGACACTGTCTATCACTCTCTATCACTCTCTGACATTCTCTGATACTCTCTGACACTCTCTATTACTCTCTGACACTCTCCATCACTCTCTATCACTCTCTGACACTCTCTGACACTCACTATCACTCTCTGACACACTCTTACACTCTCAGACACTCACTATCACTCTCAATCACTCTCTATCACTCTCTGGCACTCTTTGACATTCTGTATCAGTCTCTATCACTCTCTGACACTCTCAGACACTCACTACCACTCTCTGACACTCTCTGACACTCTCTGACGCACTCTATCTCTCTCTGACACTCTCAGACACTCACCATCACTCTCTGTCACTCTCTGACACTCACTATCACTCTCTGACACTCTCTGAAACTCTCTGACACTCACTATCACTTTCTGACACTCGCTGGCACTCGCTGACACTCTCTGACACACTCTGACACTCTCAGACAATCTCTATCACTCTCTGACACTCTCTGACGCACTTTATCACTCTCTGACACACTCTGACACTCTCTATCACTCTCTGACACTCTCTGACACTCTCTGACACTCACTATCACTCTCTGACATTCCCGATCACTCTCTGACACTCTCTATCACTCTCAGACACTCTCTGACACTCAGTATCACTATCTGACACTCTCTCACACTCTCTGACACTCTCTGACACTCTCTGACTCTCTCTGAGAATCTCTGACACTCTCTATCACTCTCTGACACTCTCTGACACTCACCATCACTCTCTGTCACTCTCTGACACTCACTATCACTCTCTGACACTCTCTGAAACTCTCTGACACTCACTATCACTTTCTGACACTCGCTGACACTCTCTGACACTCTCAGACAATCACTATCACTCTCTGACACTCTCTGACGCACTCTATCACTCTCTATCACTCTCTGACACACTCTGACACTCTCAGACACTCACAGACACTCACTATAACTCTCTGACACTCTCTGACACTCTCTGACACACTCTATCACTCTCTATCACTCTCTGACACACTCTGAAACTCTCTATCACTCTCTGACACTCTCCATCACTCTCCATCACTCTCTATCACTCTCTGACACTCTCTGACACTCACTATCACTCTCTGACACACTCTTACGCTCTCAGACACTCACTGTCACTCTCTGACACTCTCTGACACTCTCTGTCACTCTCTGACACTCTCAATCACTCTCTTTCACTCTCTGGCACTCTTTGACATTCTCTATCACTCTCTATCACTCTCTGACACTCTCAGACACACACTACCACTCTCTGACACTCTCTGACACTCTCTGACACTCTCTATCACTCTCTGACACTCTCAGACACTCTCAGACACTCAGTATCACTCTCTGACGCTCTCTGACACTCTCTATCACTCTCTATCACTCTCTGACACTCTCTATCACTCTCTATCACTCTCTAACACTCTCTGACACTCTCTGACACTCTCTATCACTCTCTGACACACTCTATCACTCTCTATCACTCTCTGACACTCTCTGACACTCTCTGACACTCTCAGACATTCACAGACACTCACGATCACTCTCTGACACTCAGTATCACTCTCTGACACTCTCTGACACTCTCTGAAATTCTCTGACACTCTCTGACACTCTCTATAACTCTCTGTCACGCTCTCACACTCTCTGACACTCTCTGACACACTCTGACACTCTCTGACATTCTCAGACACTCTCTATCACTCTCGGAAACACTCTGACAGTCTCTGACACTCTCAGACTCTCTCAGACACTCTCTGACACTCTCTGACACTCTCTATCACTCTCTGTCACGCTCTGACACTCTCTGACACTCTCTGACACACTCTGACACTCTCTGACATTCTCAGACACACTCTATCACTCTCTATCACTCTCTGACACACTCTGACAATCTCTGACACTCACTGACACTCGCAGACACTCTCTGTCACTCTCAGAAACCGCAGACACTCTCGATCACTCTCTGACATTCTCTGACACTCTCTGACGCTCTCTGACGCACTCTGACACTCTCTATCACTCTCTATCACTCTCTGACACTCTCTGACACACTCAGACACTCTCTATCACTCTCTATCACTCTCTGACACACTCTGACAGTCTCTGACACTCTCAGACACTCACAGAGACTCTCTGACGCTCTCTGACACTCTCTCACACTCTCTATCACTCTCTATCACGCTCTGACACTCTCTGACACTCTCAGACACTCCCTATCAGTCTCTATCACTCTCTGAAATTCTCTATCACTCTCTATCAATCTCTGACACTCTCTATCACTCTCTATCAATCTCTGACACTCTATCACTCTCTGACACTCTCTGACACTCTCTGACACTCTCAGACACTCTCTATCACTCTCTTACACTCTCTATCACTCTCTATCACTTTCTGAGACTCTCTGACACTCTCTATCACTCTCTGAAACTCTCTGACACTCTCTATCACTCAATGAAACTCTCTGACACTCTCGATCACTCTCTATCAATCTCTGACACTCTCTGACACTCTCTGACACTCTCTGACACTCTCAGACACTCTCAGACACGCCCTATCACTCTATATCGCTCTCTGACACTCTTAATCTCTCTCTATCACTCTCTGATAATCTCTATCACTCTCTGAAACTCTCTGACACTCTCTGACAATCAATGACACTCTCTGAATTTCCCTATCACTCTCTATCACTCTCTATCACTCTCTATCACTTTCTGACAGTCTCTGACACTCTCTATCACTCTCTGAAACTCTCTGATACTCTCTATCACTCAATGAAACTCTCTGACACTCTCTAGCACTCTCTATCACTCTCTGACACTCTCTGACACACTCTGACACTCTCAGACAATCACTATCACTCTCTGACACTCTTTGACGCACTCTATCACTCTCTGACACACTCTGACACTCTCAGACACTCACAGACACTCACTATAACTCTCTGACACTCTCTGACACACTCTATCACTCTCTATCACTCTCTGACACTGTCTATCACTCTCTATCACTCTCTGACATTCTCTGATACTCTCTGACACTCTCTATCACTCTCTGACACTCTTCATCACTCTCTATCACTCTCTGACACTCTCTGACACTCACTATCACTCTCTGACACACTCTTACACTCTCAGACACTCACTATCACTCTCTGACACTCTCTGACACTCTCTGACACTCTCAGACACTCTCTATCACTCTCTTACACTCTCTATCACTCTCTATCACTCTCTGAAACTCTCTGACACTCTCTATCACTCAATGAAACTCTCTGACACTCTCGATCACTCTCTATCAATCTCTGACACTCTCTGACACTCTCTGACACTCTCTGACACTCTCAGACACTCTCAGACACGCCCTATCACTCTATATCGCTCTCTGACACTCTTAATCTCTCTCTATCACTCTCTGATAATCTCTATCACTCTCTGAAACTCTCTGACACTCTCTGACAATCAATGACACTCTCTGAATTTCCCTATCACTCTCTATCACTCTCTATCACTCTCTATCACTTTCTGACAGTCTCTGACACTCTCTATCACTCTCTGAAACTCTCTGATACTCTCTATCACTCAATGAAACTCTCTGACACTCTCTAGCACTCTCTATCACTCTCTGACACTCTTTGACACACTCTGACACTCTCAGACAATCACTATCACTCTCTGACACTCTTTGACGCACTCTATCACTCTCTGACACACTCTGACACTCTCAGACACTCACAGACACTCACTATAACTCTCTGACACTCTCTGACACACTCTATCACTCTCTATCACTCTCTGACACTGTCTATCACTCTCTATCACTCTCTGACATTCTCTGATACTCTCTGACACTCTCTATCACTCTCTGACACTCTCCATCACTCTCTATCACTCTCTGACACTCTCTGACACTCACTATCACTCTCTGACACACTCTTACACTCTCAGACACTCACTATCACTCTCTGACACTCTCTGACACTCTCAATCACTCTCTATCACTCTCTGGCACTCTTTGACATTCTGTATCACTCTCTATCAATCTCTGACACTCTCAGACACTCACTACCAGTCTCTGACACTCTCTGACACTCTCTGACGCACTCTATCTCTCTCTGACACTCTCAGACACTCACCATCACTCTCTGTCACTCTCTGACACTCACTATCACTCTCTGACACTCTCTGAAACTCTCTGACACTCACTATCACTTTCTGACACTCGCTGGCACTCGCTGACACTCTCTGACACTCTCTGACACTCTCAGACAATCACTATCACTCTCTGACACTCTCTGACGCACTTTATCACTCTCTGACACACTCTGACACTCTCAGACACTCACAGACACTCTCTGATACTCTCTGACACTCACTACCACACTCTGATACTCTCAAACACTCACTATCACTCTCTGACACTTTCTATCACTCTCTGACACTCTCTATCACTCTCTGACACTCTCTGACACTCTCTGACACTCACTATCACTCTCTGACATTCCCGATCACTCTCTGACACTCTCTATCACTCTCAGACACTCTCAGACACTCAGTATCACTATCTGACACTCTCTGACACTCTCTGACACTCTCTGACACTCTCTGACTCTCTCTGAGAATCTCTGACACTCTCTATCACTCTCTGACACTCTCAGACACTCACCATCACTCTCTGTCACTCTCTGACACTCACTATCACTCTCTGACACTCTCTGAAACTCTCTGACACTCACTATCACTTTCTGACACTCGCTGACACTCTCTGACACTCTCTGACACTCTCAGACAATCACTATCACTCTCTGACACTCTCTGACGCACTCTATCACTCTCTATCACCCTCTGACACACTCTGACACTCTCAGACACTCACAGACACTCACTATAACTCTCTGACACTCTCTGACACTCTCTGACACACTCTATCACTCTCTATCACTCTCTGACACACTCTGAAACTCTCTATCACTCTCTGACACTCTCCATCACTCTCCATCACTCTCTATCACTCTCTGACACTCTCTGACACTCACTATCACTCTCTGACACACTCTTACACTCTCAGACACTCACTATCACTCTCTGACACTCTCTGACACTCTCTGTCACTCTCTGACACTCTCAATCACTCTCTTTCACTCTCTGGCACTCTTTGACATTCTCTATCACTCTCTATCACTCTCTGACACTCTCAGACACACACTACCACTCTCTGACACTCTCTGACACTCTCTATCACTCTCTGACACTCTCAGACACTCTCAGACACTCACTATCACTCTCTGACGCTCTCTGACACTCTCTATCACTCTCTATCACTCTCTGACACTCTCTATCACTCTCTATCACTCTCTAACACTCTCTGACACTCTCTGACACTCTCTATCACTCTCTGACACACTCTATCACTCTCTATCACTCTCTGACACTCTCTGACACTCTCTGACACTCTCAGACATTCACAGACACTCACGATCACTCTCTGACACTCAGTATCACTCTCTGACACTCTCTGACACTCTCTGACATTCTCTGACACTCTCTGACACTCTCTATCACTCTCTGTCACGCTCTCACACTCTCTGACACTCTCTGACTCACTCTGACACTCTCTGACATTCTCAGACACTCTCTATCACTCTCTATCACTCTCGGAAACACTCTGACAGTCTCTGACACTCTCAGACTCTCTCAGACACTCTCTGACACTCTCTGACACTCTCTATCACTCTCTGTCACGCTCTGACACTCTCTGACACTCTCTGACACACTCTGACACTCTCTGACATTCTCAGACACACTCTATCACTCTCTATCACTCTCTGACACACTCTGACAATCTCTGACACTCACTGACACTCGCAGACACTCTCTGTCACTCTCAGAAACCGCAGACACTCTCGATCACTCTCTGACATTCTCTGGCACTCTCTGACGCTCTCTGACGCACTCTGACACTCTCTATCACTCTCTATCACTCTCTGACACTCTCTGACACACTCAGACACACTCTATCACTCTCTATCACTCTCTGACACACTCTGACAGTCTCTGACACTCTCAGACACTCACAGAGACTCTCTGACGCTCTCTGACACTCTCTGACACTCTCTATCACTCTCTATCACGCTCTGACACTCTCTGACACTCTCAGACACTCCCTATCAGTCTCTATCACTCTCTGAAATTCTCTATCACACTCTATCAATCTCTGACACTCTCTATCACTCTCTATCAATCTCTGACACTCTCTATCACTCTCTGACACTCTCTGACACTCTCTGACACTCTCAGACACTCTCTATCACTCTCTTACACTCTCTATCACTCTCTATCACTTTCTGAGACTCTCTGACACTCTCTATCACTCTCTGAAACTCTCTGACACTCTCTATCACTCAATGAAACTCTCTGACACTCTCGATCACTCTCTATCAATCTCTGACACTCTCTGACACTCTCTGACACTCTCTGACACTCTCAGACACTCTCAGACACGCCCTATCACTCTATATCGCTCTCTGACACTCTTAATCTCTCTCTATCACTCTCTGATAATCTCTATCACTCTCTGAAACTCTCTGACACTCTCTGACAATCAATGACACTCTCTGAATTTCCCTATCACTCTCTATCACTCTCTATCACTCTCTATCACTTTCTGACAGTCTCTGACACTCTCTATCACTCTCTGAAACTCTCTGATACTCTCTATCACTCAATGAAACTCTCTGACACTCTCTAGCACTCTCTATCACTCTCTGACACTCTCTGACACACTCTGACACTCTCAGACAATCACTATCACTCTCTGACACTCTTTGACGCACTCTATCACTCTCTGACACACTCTGACACTCTCAGACACTCACAGACACTCACTATAACTCTCTGACACTCTCTGACACACTCTATCACTCTCTATCACTCTCTGACACTGTCTATCACTCTCTATCACTCTCTGACATTCTCTGATACTCTCTGACACTCTCTATCACTCTCTGACACTCTCCATCACTCTCTATCACTCTCTGACACTCTCTGACACTCACTATCACTCTCTGACACACTCTTACACTCTCAGACACTCACTATCACTCTCTGACACTCTCTGACACTCTCTGACACTCTCTGTCACTCTCTAACACTCTCAATCACTCTCTATCACTCTCTGGCACTCTTTGACATTCTGTATCACTCTCTATCACTCTCTGACACTCTCAGACACTCACTACCACTCTCTGACACTCTCTGACGCACTCTATCTCTCTCTGACACTCTCAGACACTCACCATCACTCTCTGTCACTCTCTGACACTCACTATCACTCTCTGACACTCTCTGAAACTCTCTGACACTCACTATCACTTTCTGACACTCGCTGGCACTCGCTGACACTCTCTGACACTCTCTGACACTCTCAGACAATCACTATCACTCTCTGACACTCTCTGACGCACTTTATCACTCTCTGACACACTCTGACACTCTCAGACACTCACAGACACTCTCTGATACTCTCTGATACTCACTACCACACTCTGATACTCTCAAACACTCACTATCACTCTCTGACACTTTCTATCACTCTCTGACACTCTCTATCACTCTCTGACACTCTCTGACACTCTCTGACACTCACTATCACTCTCTGACATTCCCGATCACTCTCTGACACTCTCTATCACTCTCAGACACTCTCAGACACTCAGTATCACTATCTGACACTCTCTGACACTCTCTGACACTCTCTGACACTCTCTGACTCTCTCTGAGAATCTCTGACACTCTCTATCACTCTCTGACACTCTCAGACACTCACCATCACTCTCTGTCACTCTCTGACACTCACTATCACTCTCTGACACTCTCTGAAACTCTCTGACACTCACTATCACTTTCTGACACTCGCTGACACTCTCTGACACTCTCTGACACTCTCAGACAATCACTATCACTCTCTGACACTCTCTGACGCACTCTATCACTCTCTATCACCCTCTGACACACTCTGACACTCTCAGACACTCACAGACACTCACTATAACTCTCTGACACTCTCTGACACTCTCTGACACACTCTATCACTCTCTATCACTCTCTGACACACTCTGAAACTCTCTATCACTCTCTGACACTCTCCATCACTCTCCATCACTCTCTATCACTCTCTGACACTCTCTGACACTCACTATCACTCTCTGACACACTCTTACACTCTCAGACACTCACTATCACTCTCTGACACTCTCTGACACTCTCTGTCACTCTCTGACACTCTCAATCACTCTCTTTCACTCTCTGGCACTCTTTGACATTCTCTATCACTCTCTATCACTCTCTGACACTCTCAGACACACACTACCACTCTCTGACACTCTCTGACACTCTCTATCACTCTCTGACACTCTCAGACACTCTCAGACACTCACTATCACTCTCTGACGCTCTCTGACACTCTCTATCACTCTCTATCACTCTCTGACACTCTCTATCACTCTCTATCACTCTCTAACACTCTCTGACACTCTCTGACACTCTCTATCACTCTCTGACACACTCTATCACTCTCTATCACTCTCTGACACTCTCTGACACTCTCTGACACTCTCAGACATTCACAGACACTCACGATCACTCTCTGACACTCAGTATCACTCTCTGACACTCTCTGACACTCTCTGACATTCTCTGACACTCTCTGACACTCTCTATCACTCTCTGTCACGCTCTCACACTCTCTGACACTCTCTGACTCACTCTGACACTCTCTGACATTCTCAGACACTCTCTATCACTCTCTATCACTCTCGGAAACACTCTGACAGTCTCTGACACTCTCAGACTCTCTCAGACACTCTCTGACACTCTCTGACACTCTCTATCACTCTCTGTCACGCTCTGACACTCTCTGACACTCTCTGACACACTCTGACACTCTCTGACATTCTCAGACACACTCTATCACTCTCTATCACTCTCTGACACACTCTGACAATCTCTGACACTCACTGACACTCGCAGACACTCTCTGTCACTCTCAGAAACCGCAGACACTCTCGATCACTCTCTGACATTCTCTGGCACTCTCTGACGCTCTCTGACGCACTCTGACACTCTCTATCACTCTCTATCACTCTCTGACACTCTCTGACACACTCAGACACACTCTATCACTCTCTATCACTCTCTGACACACTCTGACAGTCTCTGACACTCTCAGACACTCACAGAGACTCTCTGACGCTCTCTGACACTCTCTGACACTCTCTATCACTCTCTATCACGCTCTGACACTCTCTGACACTCTCAGACACTCCCTATCAGTCTCTATCACTCTCTGAAATTCTCTATCACACTCTATCAATCTCTGACACTCTCTATCACTCTCTATCAATCTCTGACACTCTCTATCACTCTCTGACACTCTCTGACACTCTCTGACACTCTCAGACACTCTCTATCACTCTCTTACACTCTCTATCACTCTCTATCACTTTCTGAGACTCTCTGACACTCTCTATCACTCTCTGAAACTCTCTGACACTCTCTATCACTCAATGAAACTCTCTGACACTCTCGATCACTCTCTATCAATCTCTGACACTCTCTGACACTCTCTGACACTCTCTGACACTCTCAGACACTCTCAGACACGCCCTATCACTCTATATCGCTCTCTGACACTCTTAATCTCTCTCTATCACTCTCTGATAATCTCTATCACTCTCTGAAACTCTCTGACACTCTCTGACAATCAATGACACTCTCTGAATTTCCCTATCACTCTCTATCACTCTCTATCACTCTCTATCACTTTCTGACAGTCTCTGACACTCTCTATCACTCTCTGAAACTCTCTGATACTCTCTATCACTCAATGAAACTCTCTGACACTCTCTAGCACTCTCTATCACTCTCTGACACTCTCTGACACACTCTGACACTCTCAGACAATCACTATCACTCTCTGACACTCTTTGACGCACTCTATCACTCTCTGACACACTCTGACACTCTCAGACACTCACAGACACTCACTATAACTCTCTGACACTCTCTGACACACTCTATCACTCTCTATCACTCTCTGACACTGTCTATCACTCTCTATCACTCTCTGACATTCTCTGATACTCTCTGACACTCTCTATCACTCTCTGACACTCTCCATCACTCTCTATCACTCTCTGACACTCTCTGACACTCACTATCACTCTCTGACACACTCTTACACTCTCAGACACTCACTATCACTCTCTGACACTCTCTGACACTCTCTGACACTCTCTGTCACTCTCTAACACTCTCAATCACTCTCTATCACTCTCTGGCACTCTTTGACATTCTGTATCACTCTCTATCACTCTCTGACACTCTCAGACACTCACTACCACTCTCTGACACTCTCTGACGCACTCTATCTCTCTCTGACACTCTCAGACACTCACCATCACTCTCTGTCACTCTCTGACACTCACTATCACTCTCTGACACTCTCTGAAACTCTCTGACACTCACTATCACTTTCTGACACTCGCTGGCACTCGCTGACACTCTCTGACACTCTCTGACACTCTCAGACAATCACTATCACTCTCTGACACTCTCTGACGCACTTTATCACTCTCTGACACACTCTGACACTCTCAGACACTCACAGACACTCTCTGATACTCTCTGATACTCACTACCACACTCTGATACTCTCAAACACTCACTATCACTCTCTGACACTTTCTATCACTCTCTGACACTCTCTATCACTCTCTGACACTCTCTGACACTCTCTGACACTCACTATCACTCTCTGACATTCCCGATCACTCTCTGACACTCTCTATCACTCTCAGACACTCTCAGACACTCAGTATCACTATCTGACACTCTCTCACACTCTCTGACACTCTCTGACACTCTCTGACACTCTCTGACTCTCTCTGAGAATCTCTGACACTCTCTATCACTCTCTGACACTCTCAGACACTCACCATCACTCTCTGTCACTCTCTGACACTCACTATCACTCTCTGACGCTCTCTGACACTCTCTATCATTCTCCTTCACTCTCTATCACTCTCTATCACTCTCTGACACTCTCTATAACTCTCTGAAACTCTCTATCACTCTCAGACACTCACTATCACTCTCTGACACACTCTTACACTCTCAGACACTCACTATCACTCTCTGACACTCTCTGACACTCTCAGACACTCACTATCACTCTCTGACACACTCTTACACTCTCAGACACTCACTATCACTCTCTGACACTCTCTGACACTCTCTGACACTCTCTGACACACTCTGACACTCTCTGACATTCTCAGACACTCTCTATCACTCTCTATCACTCTCGGAAACACTCTGACAGTCTCTGACACTCTCAGACTCTCTCAGACACTCTCTGACACTCTCTATCACTCTCTGTCACGCTCTGACACTCTCTGACACTCTCTGACACACTCTGACACTCTCTGACATTCTCAGACACACTCTATCACTCTCTATCACTCTCTGACACACTCTGACAATCTCTGACACTCACTGACACTCGCAGACACTCTCTGTCACTCTCAGAAACCGCAGACACTCTCGATCACTCTCTGACATTCTCTGACACTCTCTGACGCTCTCTGACGCACTCTTACACTCTCTATCACTCTCTATCACTCTCTGACACTCTCTGACACACTCAGACACTCTCTATCACTCTCTATCACTCTCTGACACACTCTGACAGTCTCTGACACTCTCAGACACTCACAGAGACTCTCTGACGCTCTCTGACACTCTCTGACACTCTCTATCACTCTCTATCACGCTCTGACACTCTCTGACACTCTCAGACACTCCCTATCAGTCTATATCACTCTCTGAAATTCTCTATCACTCTCTATCAATCTCTGACACTCTCTATCACTCTCTATCAATCTCTGACACTCTCTATCACTCTCTGACACTCTCTGACACTCTCTGACACTCTCAGACACTCTCTATCACTCTCTTACACTCTCTATCACTCTCTATCACTTTCTGAGACTCTCTGACACTCTCTATCACTCTCTGAAACTCTCTGACACTCTCTATCACTCAATGAAACTCTCTGACACTCTCGATCACTCTCTATCAATCTCTGACACTCTCTGACACTCTCTGACACTCTCAGACACTCTCAGACACGCCCTATCACTCTATATCGCTCTCTGACACTCTTAATCTCTCTCTATCACTCTCTGATAATCTCTATCACTCTCTGAAACTCTCTGACACTCTCTGACAATCAATGACACTCTCTGAATTTCCCTATCACTCTCTATCACTCTCTATCACTCTCTATCACTTTCTGACAGTCTCTGACACTCTCTATCACTCTCTGAAACTCTCTGATACTCTCTATCACTCAATGAAACTCTCTGACACTCTCTAGCACTCTCTATCACTCTCTGACACTCTCTGACACACTCTGACACTCTCAGACAATCACTATCACTCTCTGACACTCTTTGACGCACTCTATCACTCTCTGACACACTCTGACACTCTCAGACACTCACAGACACTCACTATAACTCTCTGACACTCTCTGACACACTCTATCACTCTCTATCACTCTCTGACACTGTCTATCACTCTCTATCACTCTCTGACATTCTCTGATACTCTCTGACACTCTCTATTACTCTCTGACACTCTCCATCACTCTCTATCACTCTCTGACACTCTCTGACACTCACTATCACTCTCTGACACACTCTTACACTCTCAGACACTCACTATCACTCTCTGACACTCTCTGACACTCTCTGTCACTCTCTAACACTCTCAATCACTCTCTATCACTCTCTGGCACTCTTTGACATTCTGTATCAGTCTCTATCACTCTCTGACACTCTCAGACACTCACTACCACTCTCTGACACTCTCTGACACTCTCTGACACACTCTATCTCTCTCTGACACTCTCAGACACTCACCATCACTCTCTGTCACTCTCTGACACTCACTATCACTCTCTGACACTCTCTGAAACTCTCTGACACTCACTATCACTTTCTGACACTCGCTGGCACTCGCTGACACTCTCTGACACTCTCAGACAATCACTATCACTCTCTGACACTCTCTGACGCACTTTATCACTCTCTGACACACTCTGACACTCTCAGACACTCACAGACACTCTCTGATACTCTCTGACACTCACTACCACACTCTGATACTCTCAAACACTCACTATCACTCTCTGACACTTTCTATCACTCTCTGACACTCTCTATCACTCTCTGACACTCTCTGACACTCTCTGACACTCACTATCACTCTCTGACATTCCCGATCACTCTCTGACACTCTCTATCACTCTCAGACACTCTCAGACACTCAGTATCACTATCTGACACTCTCTCACACTCTCTGACACTCTCTGACACTCTCTGACACTCTCTGACTCTCTCTGAGAATCTCTGACACTCTCTATCACTCTCTGACACTCTCAGACACTCACCATCACTCTCTGTCACTCTCTGACACTCACTATCACTCTCTGACGCTCTCTGACACTCTCTATCATTCTCCTTCACTCTCTATCACTCTCTATCACTCTCTGACACTCTCTGACACTCTCTATAACTCTCTGAAACTCTCTATCACTCTCAGACACTCACTATCACTCTCTGACACACTCTTACACTCTCAGACACTCACTATCACTCTCTGACACTCTCTGACACTCTCTGACACTCTCTGACACACTCTGACACTCTCTGACATTCTCAGACACTCTCTATCACTCTCTATCACTCTCGGAAACACTCTGACAGTCTCTGACACTCTCAGACTCTCTCAGACACTCTCTGACACTCTCTGACACTCTCTATCACTCTCTGTCACGCTCTGACACTCTCTGACACTCTCTGACACACTCTGACACTCTCTGACATTCTCAGACACACTCTATCACTCTCTATCACTCTCTGACACACTCTGACAATCTCTGACACTCACTGACACTCGCAGACACTCTCTGTCACTCTCAGAAACCGCAGACACTCTCGATCACTCTCTGACATTCTCTGACACTCTCTGACGCTCTCTGACGCACTCTTACACTCTCTATCACTCTCTATCACTCTCTGACACTCTCTGACACACTCAGACACTCTCTATCACTCTCTATCACTCTCTGACACACTCTGACAGTCTCTGACACTCTCAGACACTCACAGAGACTCTCTGACGCTCTCTGACACTCTCTGACACTCTCTATCACTCTCTATCACGCTCTGACACTCTCTGACACTCTCAGACACTCCCTATCAGTCTCTATCACTCTCTGAAATTCTCTATCACTCTCTATCAATCTCTGACACTCTCTATCACTCTCTATCAATCTCTGACACTCTCTATCACTCTCTGACACTCTCTGACACTCTCAGACACTCTCTATCACTCTCTGACACTCTCTGACACTCTCTATAACTCTCTGAAACTCTCTATCACTCTCAGACACTCACTATCACTCTCTGACACACTCTTACACTCTCAGACACTCACTATCACTCTCTGACACTCTCTGACACTCTCTGACACTCTCTGACACACTCTGACACTCTCTGACATTCTCAGACACTCTCTATCACTCTCTATCACTCTCGGAAACACTCTGACAGTCTCTGACACTCTCAGACTCTCTCAGACACTCTCTGACACTCTCTGACACTCTCTATCACTCTCTGTCACGCTCTGACACTCTCTGACACTCTCTGACACACTCTGACACTCTCTGACATTCTCAGACACACTCTATCACTCTCTATCACTCTCTGACACACTCTGACAATCTCTGACACTCACTGACACTCGCAGACACTCTCTGTCACTCTCAGAAACCGCAGACACTCTCGATCACTCTCTGACATTCTCTGACACTCTCTGACGCTCTCTGACGCACTCTTACACTCTCTATCACTCTCTATCACTCTCTGACACTCTCTGACACACTCAGACACTCTCTATCACTCTCTATCACTCTCTGACACACTCTGACAGTCTCTGACACTCTCAGACACTCACAGAGACTCTCTGACGCTCTCTGACACTCTCTGACACTCTCTATCACTCTCTATCACGCTCTGACACTCTCTGACACTCTCAGACACTCCCTATCAGTCTCTATCACTCTCTGAAATTCTCTATCACTCTCTATCAATCTCTGACACTCTCTATCACTCTCTGACACTCTCTGACACTCTCTGACACTCTCAGACACTCTCTATCACTCTCTTACACTCTCTATCACTCTCTATCACTTTCTGAGACTCTCTGACACTCTCTATCACTCTCTGAAACTCTCTGACACTCTCTATCACTCAATGAAACTCTCTGACACTCTCGATCACTCTCTATCAATCTCTGACACTCTCTGACACTCTCTGACACTCTCTGACACTCTCAGACACTCTCAGACACGCCCTATCACTCTATATCGCTCTCTGACACTCTTAATCTCTCTCTATCACTCTCTGATAATCTCTATCACTCTCTGAAACTCTCTGACACTCTCTGACAATCAATGACACTCTCTGAATTTCCCTATCACTCTCTATCACTCTCTATCACTCTCTATCACTTTCTGACAGTCTCTGACACTCTCTATCACTCTCTGAAACTCTCTGATACTCTCTATCACTCAATGAAACTCTCTGACACTCTCTAGCACTCTCTATCACTCTCTGACACTCTCTGACACACTCTGACACTCTCAGACAATCACTATCACTCTCTGACACTCTTTGACGCACTCTATCACTCTCTGACACACTCTGACACTCTCAGACACTCACAGACACTCACTATAACTCTCTGACACTCTCTGACACACTCTATCACTCTCTATCACTCTCTGACACTGTCTATCACTCTCTATCACTCTCTGACATTCTCTGATACTCTCTGACACTCTCTATTACTCTCTGACACTCTCCATCACTCTCTATCACTCTCTGACACTCTCTGACACTCACTATCACTCTCTGACACACTCTTACACTCTCAGACACTCACTATCACTCTCTGACACTCTCTGACACTCTCTGTCACTCTCTAACACTCTCAATCACTCTCTATCACTCTCTGGCACTCTTTGACATTCTGTATCAGTCTCTATCACTCTCTGACACTCTCAGACACTCACTACCACTCTCTGACACTCTCTGACACTCTCTGACACACTCTATCTCTCTCTGACACTCTCAGACACTCACCATCACTCTCTGTCACTCTCTGACACTCACTATCACTCTCTGACACTCTCTGAAACTCTCTGACACTCACTATCACTTTCTGACACTCGCTGGCACTCGCTGACACTCTCTGACACTCTCTGACACTCTCAGACAATCACTATCACTCTCTGACACTCTCTGACGCACTTTATCACTCTCTGACACACTCTGACACTCTCAGACACTCACAGACACTCTCTGATACTCTCTGACACTCACTACCACACTCTGATACTCTCAAACACTCACTATCACTCTCTGACACTTTCTATCACTCTCTGACACTCTCTATCACTCTCTGACACTCTCTGACACTCTCTGACACTCACTATCACTCTCTGACATTCCCGATCACTCTCTGACACTCTCTATCACTCTCAGACACTCTCAGACACTCAGTATCACTATCTGACACTCTCTCACACTCTCTGACACTCTCTGACACTCTCTGACACTCTCTGACTCTCTCTGAGAATCTCTGACACTCTCTATCACTCTCTGACACTCTCAGACACTCACCATCACTCTCTGTCACTCTCTGACACTCACTATCACTCTCTGACGCTCTCTGACACTCTCTATCATTCTCCTTCACTCTCTATCACTCTCTATCACTCTCTGACACTCTCTGACACTCTCTATAACTCTCTGAAACTCTCTATCACTCTCAGACACTCACTATCACTCTCTGACACACTCTTACACTCTCAGACACTCACTATCACTCTCTGACACTCTCTGACACTCTCTGACACTCTCTGACACACTCTGACACTCTCTGACATTCTCAGACACTCTCTATCACTCTCTATCACTCTCGGAAACACTCTGACAGTCTCTGACACTCTCAGACTCTCTCAGACACTCTCTGACACTCTCTGACACTCTCTATCACTCTCTGTCACGCTCTGACACTCTCTGACACTCTCTGACACACTCTGACACTCTCTGACATTCTCAGACACACTCTATCACTCTCTATCACTCTCTGACACACTCTGACAATCTCTGACACTCACTGACACTCGCAGACACTCTCTGTCACTCTCAGAAACCGCAGACACTCTCGATCACTCTCTGACATTCTCTGACACTCTCTGACGCTCTCTGACGCACTCTTACACTCTCTATCACTCTCTATCACTCTCTGACACTCTCTGACACACTCAGACACTCTCTATCACTCTCTATCACTCTCTGACACACTCTGACAGTCTCTGACACTCTCAGACACTCACAGAGACTCTCTGACGCTCTCTGACACTCTCTGACACTCTCTATCACTCTCTATCACGCTCTGACACTCTCTGACACTCTCAGACACTCCCTATCAGTCTCTATCACTCTCTGAAATTCTCTATCACTCTCTATCAATCTCTGACACTCTCTATCACTCTCTATCAATCTCTGACACTCTCTATCACTCTCTGACACTCTCTGACACTCTCTGACACTCTCAGACACTCTCTATCACTCTCTTACACTCTCTATCACTCTCTATCACTCTCTGACACTCTCAGACACTCTCTATCACTCTCTTACACTCTCTATCACTCTCTATCACTTTCTGAGACTCTCTGACACTCTCTATCACTCTCTGAAACTCTCTGACACTCTCTATCACTCAATGAAACTCTCTGACACTCTCTATCACTCAATGAAACTCTCTGACACTCTCGATCACTCTCTATCAATCTCTGACACTCTCTGACACTCTCTGACACTCTCTGACACTCTCAGACACTCTCAGACACGCCCTATCACTCTATATCGCTCTCTGACACTCTTAATCTCTCTCTATCACTCTCTGATAATCTCTATCACTCTCTGAAACTCTCTGACACTCTCTGACAATCAATGACACTCTCTGAATTTCCCTATCACTCTCTATCACTCTCTATCACTTTCTGACAGTCTCTGACACTCTCTATCACTCTCTGAAACTCTCTGATACTCTCTATCACTCAATGAAACTCTCTGACACTCTCTAGCACTCTCTATCACTCTCTGACACTCTCTGACACACTCTGACACTCTCAGACAATCACTATCACTCTCTGACACTCTTTGACGCACTCTATCACTCTCTGACACACTCTGACACTCTCAGACACTCACAGACACTCACTATAACTCTCTGACACTCTCTGACACACTCTATCACTCTCTATCACTCTCTGACACTGTCTATCACTCTCTATCACTCTCTGACATTCTCTGATACTCTCTGACACTCTCTATTACTCTCTGACACTCTCCATCACTCTCTATCACTCTCTGACACTCTCTGACACTCACTATCACTCTCTGACACACTCTTACACTCTCAGACACTCACTATCACTCTCTGACACTCTCTGACACTCTCTGTCACTCTCTAACACTCTCAATCACTCTCTATCACTCTCTGGCACTCTTTGACATTCTGTATCAGTCTCTATCACTCTCTGACACTCTCAGACACTCACTACCACTCTCTGACACTCTCTGACACTCTCTGACACACTCTATCTCTCTCTGACACTCTCAGACACTCACCATCACTCTCTGTCACTCTCTGACACTCACTATCACTCTCTGACACTCTCTGAAACTCTCTGACACTCACTATCACTTTCTGACACTCGCTGGCACTCGCTGACACTCTCTGACACTCTCTGACACTCTCAGACAATCACTATCACTCTCTGACACTCTCTGACGCACTTTATCACTCTCTGACACACTCTGACACTCTCAGACACTCACAGACACTCTCTGATACTCTCTGACACTCACTACCACACTCTGATACTCTCAAACACTCACTATCACTCTCTGACACTTTCTATCACTCTCTGACACTCTCTATCACTCTCTGACACTCTCTGACACTCTCTGACACTCACTATCACTCTCTGACATTCCCGATCACTCTCTGACACTCTATATCACTCTCAGACACTCTCAGACACTCAGTATCACTATCTGACACTCTCTCACACTCTCTGACACTCTCTGACACTCTCTGACACTCTCTGACTCTCTCTGAGAATCTCTGACACTCTCTATCACTCTCTGACACTCTCAGACACTCACCATCACTCTCTGTCACTCTCTGACACTCACTATCACTCTCTGACGCTCTCTGACACTCTCTATCATTCTCCTTCACTCTCTATCACTCTCTATCACTCTCTGACACTCTCTGACACTCTCTATAACTCTCTGAAACTCTCTATCACTCTCAGACACTCACTATCACTCTCTGACACACTCTTACACTCTCAGACACTCACTATCACTCTCTGACACTCTCTGACACTCTCTGACACTCTCTGACACACTCTGACACTCTCTGACATTCTCAGACACTCTCTATCACTCTCTATCACTCTCGGAAACACTCTGACAGTCTCTGACACTCTCAGACTCTCTCAGACACTCTCTGACACTCTCTGACACTCTCTATCACTCTCTGTCACGCTCTGACACTCTCTGACACTCTCTGACACACTCTGACACTCTCTGACATTCTCAGACACACTCTATCACTCTCTATCACTCTCTGACACACTCTGACAATCTCTGACACTCACTGACACTCGCAGACACTCTCTGTCACTCTCAGAAACCGCAGACACTCTCGATCACTCTCTGACATTCTCTGACACTCTCTGACGCTCTCTGACGCACTCTTACACTCTCTATCACTCTCTATCACTCTCTGACACTCTCTGACACACTCAGACACTCTCTATCACTCTCTATCACTCTCTGACACACTCTGACAGTCTCTGACACTCTCAGACACTCACAGAGACTCTCTGACGCTCTCTGACACTCTCTGACACTCTCTATCACTCTCTATCACGCTCTGACACTCTCTGACACTCTCAGACACTCCCTATCAGTCTCTATCACTCTCTGAAATTCTCTATCACTCTCTATCAATCTCTGACACTCTCTATCACTCTCTATCAATCTCTGACACTCTCTATCACTCTCTGACACTCTCTGACACTCTCTGACACTCTCAGACACTCTCTATCACTCTCTTACACTCTCTATCACTCTCTATCACTTTCTGAGACTCTCTGACACTCTCTATCACTCTCTGAAGCTCTCTGACACTCTCTATCACTCAATGAAACTCTCTGACACTCTTGATCACTCTCTATCAATCTCTGACACTCTCTGACACTCTCTGACACTCTCTGACACTCTCAGATACGCCCTATCACTCTATATCGCTCTCTGACACTCTTAATCTCTCTCTATCACTCTCTGATAATCTCTATCACTCTCTGAAACTCTCTGACACTCTCTGACAATCAATGACACTCTCTGAATTTCCCTATCACTCTCTATCACTCTCTATCACTCTCTATCACTTTCTGACAGTCTCTGACACTCTCTATCACTCTCTGAAACTCTCTGATACTCTCTATCACTCAATGAAACTCTCTGACACTCTCTAGCACTCTCTATCACTCTCTGACACTCTCTGACACACTCTGACACTCTCAGACAATCACTATCACTCTCTGACACTCTTTGACGCACTCTATCACTCTCTGACACTCTCTGACACTCTCAGACACTCACAGACACTCACTATAACTCTCTGGCACTCTCTATCATTCTCCTTCACTCTCTATCACTCTATCACTCTCTGACACTCTCTGACACTCTCTATAACTCTCTGAAACTCTCTATCACTCTCAGACACTCACTATCACTCTCTGACACACTCTTACACTCTCAGACACTCACCATCACTCTCTGACACTCTCTGACACTCTCTGACACTCTCTGACACACTCTGACACTCTCTGACATTCTCAGACACTCTCTATCACTCTCTATCACTCTCGGAAACACTCTGACAGTCTCTGACACTCTCAGACTCTCTCAGACACTCTCTGACACTCTCTGACACTCTCTATCACTCTCTGTCACGCTCTGACACTCTCTGACACTCTCTGACACACTCTGACACTCTCTGACATTCTCAGACACACTCTATCACTCTCTATCACTCTCTGACACACTCTGACAATCTCTGACACTCACTGACACTCGCAGACACTCTCTGTCACTCTCAGAAACCGCAGACACTCTCGATCACTCTCTGACATTCTCTGACACTCTCTGACGCTCTCTGACGCTCTCTGACGCACTCTGACACTCTCTATCACTCTCTATCACTCTCTGACACTCTCTGACACACTCAGACACTCTGTATCACTCTCTATCACTCTCTGACACACTCTGACAGTCTCTGACACACTCAGACACTCACAGAGACTCTCTGACGCTCTCTGACACTCTCTGACACTCTCTATCACTCTCTATCACGCTCTGACACTCTCTGACACTCTCAGACACTCCCTATCAGTCTCTATCACTCTCTGAAATTCTCTATCACTCTCTATCAATCTCTGACACTCTCTATCACTCTCTATCAATCTCTGACACTCTCTATCACTCTCTGACACTCTCTGACACTCTCTGACACTCTCAGACACTCTCTATCACTCTCTTACACTCTCTATCACTCTCTATCACTTTCTGAGACTCTCTGACACTCTCTATCACTCTCTGAAACTCTCTGACACTCTCTATCACTCAATGAAACTCTCTGACACTCTCGATCACTCTCTATCAATCTCTGACACTCTCTGACACTCTCTGACACTCTCTGACACTCTCAGACACTCTCAGACACGCCCTATCACTCTATATCGCTCTCTGACACTCTTAATCTCTCTCTATCACTCTCTGATAATCTCTATCACTCTCTGAAACTCTCTGACACTCTCTGACAATCAATGACACTCTCTGAATTTCCCTATCACTCTCTATCACTCTCTATCACTCTCTATCACTTTCTGACAGTCTCTGACACTCTCTATCACTCTCTGAAACTCTCTGATACTCTCTAACACTCAATGAAACTCTCTGACACTCTCTAGCACTCTCTATCACTCTCTGACACTCTCTGACACACTCTGACACTCTCAGACAATCACAATCACTCTCTGACACTCTTTGACGCACTCTATCACTCTCTGACACACTCTGACACTCTCAGACACTCACAGACACTCACTATAACTCTCTGACACTCTCTATCATTCTCCTTCACTCTCTATCACTCTCTATCACTCTCTGACACTCTCTGACACTCTCTATAACTCTCTGAAACTCTCTATCACTCTCAGACACTCACTATCACTCTCTGACACACTCTTACACTCTCAGACACTCACTATCACTCTCTGACACTCTCTGACACTCTCTGACACTCTCTGACACACTCTGACACTCTCTGACATTCTCAGACACTCTCTATCACTCTCTGACACACTCTTACACTCTCAGACACTCACTATCACTCTCTGACACTCTCTGACACTCTCTGACATTCTCAGACACTCTCTATCACTCTCTATCACTCTCGGAAACACTCTGACAGTCTCTTACACTCTCAGACTCTCTCAGACACTCTCTGACACTCTCTGACACTCTCTATCACTCTCTGTCACGCTCTGACACTCTCTGACACTCTCTGACACACTCTGACACTCTCTGACATTCTCAGACACACTCTATCACTCTCTATCACTCTCTGACACACTCTGACAATCTCTGACACTCACTGACACTCGCAGACACTCTCTGTCACTCTCAGAAACCGCAGACACTCTCGATCACTCTCTGACATTCTCTGACACTCTCTGACGCTCTCTGACGCACTCTGACACTCTCTATCACTCTCTATCACTCTCTGACACTCTCTGACACACTCAGACACTCTCTATCACTCTCTATCACTCTCTGACACACTCTGACAGTCACTGACACTCTCAGACACTCACAGAGACTCTCTGACGCTCTCTGACACTCTCTGACACTCTCTATCACTCTCTATCACGCTCTGACACTCTCTGACACTCTCAGACACTCCCTATCAGTCTCTATCACTCTCTGAAATTCTCTATCACTCTCTATCAATCTCTGACACTCTCTATCACTCTCTATCAATCTCTGACACTCTCTATCACCCTCTGACACTCTCTGACACTCTCTGACACTCTCAGACACTCTCTATCACTCTCTTACACTCTCTATCACTCTCTATCACTTTCTGAGACTCTCTGACACTCTCTATCACTCTCTGAAACTCTCTGACACTCTCTATCACTCAATGAAACTCTCTGACACTCTCGATCACTCTCTATCAATCTCTGACACTCTCTGACACTCTCTGACACTCTCTGACACTCTCAGACACTCTCAGACACGCCCTATCACTCTATATCGCTCTCTGACACTCTTAATCTCTCTCTATCACTCTCTGATAATCTCTATCACTCTCTGAAACTCTCTGACACTCTCTGACAATCAATGACACTCTCTGAATTTCCCTATCACTCTCTATCACTCTCTATCACTTTCTGACAGTCTCTGACACTCTCTATCACTCTCTGAAACTCTCTGATACTCTCTATCACTCAATGAAACTCTCTGACACTCTCTAGCACTCTCTATCACTCTCTGACACTCTCTGACACTCTCTGACACACTCTGACACTCTCAGACAATCACTATCACTCTCTGACACTCTTTGACGCACTCTATCACTCTCTGACACACTCTGACACTCTCAGACACTCACAGACACTCACTATAACTCTCTGACACTCTCTGACACACTCTATCACTCTCTATCACTCTCTGACACTGTCTATCACTCTCTATCACTCTCTGACATTCTCTGATACTCTCTGACACTCTCTATCACTCTCTGACACTCTCCATCACTCTCTATCACTCTCTGACACTCTCTGACACTCACTATCACTCTCTGACACACTCTTACACTCTCAGACACTCACTATCACTCTCTGACACTCTCTGACACTCTCTGTCACTCTCTGACACTCTCAATCACTCTCTATCACTCTCTGGCACTCTCTGACACTCTCTGTCACTCTCTAACACTCTCAATCACTCTCTATCACTCTCTGGCACTCTTTGACATTCTGTATCACTCTCTATCACTCTCTGACACTCTCAGACACTCACTACCACTCTCTGACACTCTCTGACACTCTCTGACGCACTCTATCTCTCTCTGACACTCTCAGACACTCACCATCACTCTCTGTCACTCTCTGACACTCACTATCACTCTCTGACACTCTCTGAAACTCTCTGACACTCACTATCACTTTCTGACACTCGCTGGCACTCGCTGACACTCTCTGACACTCTCTGACACTCTCAGACAATCACTATCACTCTCTGACACTCTCTGACGCACTTTATCACTCTCTGACACACTCTGACACTCTCAGACACTCACAGACACTCTCTGATACTCTCTGATACTCACTACCACTCTCTGACACTCTCTATCACTCTCTGTCACTCTCAGACACTCTCAGACACTCTCAGACACTCACTATCACTCTCTGACACTCTCTATCATTCTCCATCACTCTCTATCACTCTCTGACACTCTCAGACACTCACTACCACTCTCTGACACTCTCTATCACTCTCTGTCACTCTCAGACACTCTCAGACACTCTCAGACACTCACTATCACTCTCTGACGCTCTCTGACACTCTCTATCATTCTCCATCACTCTCTATCACTCTCTGACACTCTCAGGCACTCAGTACCACTCTCTGACACTCTCTGACACTTTCTATCACTCTCTGACACTCTCAGACACTCACTACCACTCTCTGACACTCTCTGACACTCTCTATCACTCTCTGACACTATCTGACACTCTCTATCACTCTCTGACACTCTCTGAGACTCTCTATCACTCTCTGACACTCTCAGACACTCTCAGACACTCACTATCACTCTCTGACGCTCTCTGACACTCTCTATCATTCTCCATCACTCTCTATCACTCGCTGACATTCTCTGACACTCTCCATCACTCTCTGACAATCTCTATCCCTCTCAGACACTCACTATCACTCTCTGACACACTCTTACACTCTCAGACACTCACTATCACACTCTGACACTCTCTGACGCTCTCTATCATTCTCCATCACTCGCTATCACTCTCTGACACTCTCTGACACTCTCTATCACTCTCTGACACACTCTATCACTCTCTATTACTCTCTGACACTCTCTGACACTCTCTGACACTCTCAGACATTCACAGACGCTCACGATCACTCTCTGACTCTCAGTATCACTCTCTGACACTCTCTGACACTCTCTGACATTCTCTGACACTCTCTATCACTCTCTGACACTCTCTATCAATCTCTGACACTCTCTGACACTCTCTGACACTCTCTGTCACTCTCTGACACTCTCTGACACTCTCATACACTCACTATCACTCTCTGACACTCTCTGGCACTCTCATACACTCACTATCACTCTCTGACACTCACTATCACTCTCTGACACTCTCTGACACTCTCTGACATTCTCTGACACTCTCTATCACTCTCTGTCAATCTCTGACACTCTCTGACACTCTCAGACACTCACTATCACTCTCTGAAACTCTCTGTCACTCTCTGACACTATCGCTCTCTGACACTCTCAATCACTCTCAATCACTCTCTGGCACTCTCTGACATTCTCCATCACTCTCTATCACTCTCTGACACTCTCAGACACTCACTATCACTCTCTGACACTCTCTGACACTCACTATCACTCTCTGACACTCTCTATCACTCTCTATCACCCTCTGACACTCTCTGACACTCTCTGACACTCTCAGACACTCTCAGACACTCACGATCACTCTCTGATTCTCTCTGACACTCACTATCACTCTCTGATACTCTCAGAAACTCACTATCACTCTCTGACACTCTCTGTCACTCTCTGACACTCTCTGTCACTCTCTGACACTTTCTGAATCTCTCAGACACTCTCAGACACTCACGATCACCCTCTGATTCTCTCTGACACTCACTATCACTCTCTGATACTCTCAGACACTCACTATCACTCTCTGACACTGTCTATCACTCTCTGACACTCTCTGACACTCTCTGACAATCACGATCACTCTCTGATTCTCTCTGACACTCACTGTCACTCTCTGATACTCTCAGACACTCACTATCACTCTCTGACACTCCAGATCACTCTAGGACACTCTCTATCACTCTCAGACACTCTCAGACACTCTCAGACACTCACTATCACTCTCTGACAATCTCCATCACTCTCTATCACTTTCTGACACTCCAGATCACTCTAGGACACTCTCTATCACTCTCAGACACTCTCAGACACTCTCAGACACTCACTATCACTCACAGACACTCACTATCACTCTCTGACACTCAGTATCACTCTCTGACACTCTCCGACACTCTCTGACATTCTCTGACACTCTCTATCACTCTCTGACACTGTCTAACAATCTCTGACACTCTCTGACACACTCTGACAAACTCTGTCACTCTCTGACACTCTCTGACACTCTCATACACTCACTATCACTCTCTGACACTCTCTGGCACTCTCATACACTCACTATCACTCTCTGACACTCACTATCACTCTCTGGCACTCTCATACACTCACTATCACTCTCTGACACTCACTATCACTCTCTGACACTCTCTGACACTCACTGACTCTCTGACAGTCTCTATCACTCTCTGACTCGCTCTGACACTCTCAGACACTCTCAGACACTCTCAGACACTCACTATCACTCTCTGACACTCTCTGTCACTCTCTGACACTCTCTATCGCTCTCTGACACACTCAATCACTCTCTATCACTCTCTGACATTCTCTATCATTCTCCATCACTCTCTGACACTCTCAGACACTCACTATCACTCTCTGTCACTCTCTGACACTCACTATAACTCTCTGACACTCTCTGACACTCTCTGACACTCTCTAACGCTCTCTATCACTCTCTGACACTCTCTGACACTCTCTGACACTCTCAGACACTCTCAGACACTATCAGACACTCACGATCACTCTCTGATTCTCTGTAACACTCACTATCACTCTGCTACTCTCAGACACTCACTATCACTCTCTGACACTCCCTATCACTCTCTGACACTCTCTATCACTCTCTGACACTCTCTGACACTCTCTGACACTCCCTGACACTCTCTGACACTCTCTGACACTCACTATCACACTCTGACACTCTCGATCACTCTCTGACACTCTCTATCTCTCTCAGACACTCACTGTCACTCTCTGACACTCTCTCACACTCTCTGACACTCTCAATCACTCTCTATCACACTCTGACACGCTCTATCAATCTGTGACACTCTCTGACACTCTCTGACACTCACTATCACTCTCTGACACTCTCTGACACTCTCTATCACTCTCTATTTCTCTCTGACACTCTCTGGCACTCTTTGACATTCTCTGTCACTCTCTATTACTCTCTGACACTCTCAGACACTCACAAAAACTCTCTGACACTCTCTGACACTCTCTATCATTCTCTGACACACTCTATCACTCTCAGACACTCACTATCACTCTCTGATACTCTCTGACACTCACTATCACACTCTGATACTCTCAGACCCTCACTATCACTCTCTGACACTTTCTATCACTCTCTGACACTCTCTATTACTCTCAGACACTCACTAAAACTCTCAGACACTCACTGTCACTCTCTGACACTCTCTGACACTCTCTGACACTCTCAATCACGTTCTATCTCACTCTGACACGCTCTATCAATCTGTGACACTCTCTGACACTCTCTGACACTCACTATCACTCTCTGACACTCTCTGACACTCTCTGACACTCTCTATCACTCTCTATTTCTCTCTGACACTCTCTGGCACTCTTTGACATTCTCTGTCACTCTCTATCACTCTCTGACACTCTCTGACACTCACTATCACTCTCTGACACTCTCTGACACTCTCTGACACTCTCTATCACTCTCTATCTCTCTCTGACACTCTCTGGCACTCTTTGACACTCTCTGACACTCTCTATCACTCTCTGACACTCTCAGACACTCTCAGACACTCTCAGACACTCTCAGACACTCACTATCACTCTCTGACGCTCTCTGACGCTCTCTGACACTCTCTATCATTCTCTGACACTCTTTATCACTCTCAGACACTCACTATCACTCTCTGATACCCTCTGACACTCACTATCACACTCTGATACTCTCAGACACTCACTATCACTCTCTGACACTTTCTATCACTCTCTGACACACTCTATCACTCTCTATCACTCTCTGACACACTCTGACACTCTCAGACACTCACAGACACTCACTGTAACTCTCTGACACTCTCTGACACACTCTGACACTCTCAGACACTCACAGACACTCACTATCACTCTCTGACACTCACAGACACTCACTATCACTCTCTGACACTCTCTGACACTGTCTATCACTCTCTATCACTCTCTTACATTCTCTGATACTCTCTGACACTCTCTATCACTCTCTGACACTCTCCATCACTCTCTATCACTCTCTGACACTCTCTGACTCTCACTATCACTCTCTGACACACTCTTACACTCTCAGACACTCACTATCGCTCTCTGACACCCTCTGACACTCTCTGACACTCTCTGTCACTCTCTGACACTCTCAATCACTCTCTATCACTCTCTGGCACTCTTTGACATTCTCTATCACTCTCTATCACTCTCTGACACTCTCAGACACTCACTATCACTCTCTGACACTCTCTGACACTCTCTATCACTCTCTGACACTCTCTGACACTCTCTATCACTCTCTGACACTCTCAGACACTCTCAGACACTCTTAGACACTCTCTATCACTCTCAGACACTCACTATCACTCTCTGATACTCTCTGACACTCACTATCACACTCTGATACTCTCTGACACTCACTATCACTCTCTGACACTTTCTATCACTCTCTGACACTCTCTATCACTCTCTGACACTCTCAGACACTCAGTATCACTATCTGACACTCTCTCACACTCTCTGACACTCTCTGACACTCTCTGACTCTCTCTGAGAATCTCTGACACTCTCTATCACTCTCTGTCACTCTCTGACCCTCACTATCACTCTCTGACACTCGCTGACACTCGCTGACACTCGCTGACACTCTCTGACACTCTCTGACACTCTCAGACAATCACTATCACTCTCTGACACTCTCTGACACACTCTATCACTCTCTATCACTCTCTGACACACTCTGACACTCACAGACACTCACATACACTCACTATCACTCTCTGACACTCACAGACACTGTCTATCACTCTCTATCACTCTCTGACATTCTCTGATACTCTCTGACAATCTCTATCACTCTCTGACACTCTCCATCACTCTCTATCACTCTCTGACACTCTCTGACACTCACTATCACTCTATGACACACTCTTACACTCTCAGACACTCAGTATCACTCTCTGAAACTCACAATCAGTCTCTGACACTCTCTGACAAACACTATCACTCTCTGACAATCTCTGACACTCTCTGACACTATATATCACTCTCTGACACTCTCAATAACTCTCTAACACTCTCTGACACACTCTGACACTCTCAGACACTCAGTGTCACTCTCTGACACTCTCTGACACACTCTATCACTCTCTATCACTCTCTATCACTCTCTGACACACTCTGACACTCTCAGACACTCAGTGTCACTCTCTGACAATCTCTGACACACTCTGACACTCTCGGCCACTCTCTGAAGCTCTCTTTCACTCTCTATCACTCTCTATCACTCTCTGACACTCTCAATCACTCTCTGACACACTCTGACACTCTCAGACACTCAGTGTCACTCTCTGACACTCTCTGACACTCTCTGACACACTCTATCACTCTCTATCACTCTCTGACACTCTCTGACACTCTCAGACTCTCACAGACACTCACTATCACTCTCTGACACTCTCTGACACTCTCTATTACTCTCTGACACTCTCAGACACTCACAAAAACTCTCTGACACTCTCTGACACTCTCTATCATTCTCTGACACACTCTATCACTCTCAGACACTCACTATCACTCTCTGATACTCTCTGACACTCACTATCACACTCTGATACTCTCAGACCCTCACTATCACTCTCTGACACTTTCTATCACTCTCTGACACTCTCTATTACTCTCAGACACTCACTAAAACTCTCAGACACTCACTGTCACTCTCTGACACTCTCTGACACTCTCTGACACTCTCAATCACGTTCTATCTCACTCTGACACGCTCTATCAATCTGTGACACTCTCTGACACTCTCTGACACTCACTATCACTCTCTGACACTCTCTGACACTCTCTGACACTCTCTATCACTCTCTATTTCTCTCTGACACTCTCTGGCACTCTTTGACATTCTCTGTCACTCTCTATCACTCTCTGACACTCTCTGACACTCACTATCACTCTCTGACACTCTCTGACACTCTCTGACACTCTCTATCACTCTCTATCTCTCTCTGACACTCTCTGGCACTCTTTGACACTCTCTGACACTCTCTATCACTCTCTGACACTCTCAGACACTCTCAGACACTCTCAGACACTCACTATCACTCTCTGACGCTCTCTGACGCTCTCTGACACTCTCTATCATTCTCTGACACTCTTTATCACTCTCAGACACTCACTATCACTCTCTGATACCCTCTGACACTCACTATCACACTCTGATACTCTCAGACACTCACTATCACTCTCTGACACTTTCTATCACTCTCTGACACACTCTATCACTCTCTATCACTCTCTGACACACTCTGACACTCTCAGACACTCACAGACACTCACTGTAACTCTCTGACACTCTCTGACACACTCTGACACTCTCAGACACTCACAGACACTCACTATCACTCTCTGACACTCACAGACACTCACTATCACTCTCTGACACTCTCTGACACTGTCTATCACTCTCTTACATTCTCTGATACTCTCTGACACTCTCTATCACTCTCTGACACTCTCCATCACTCTCTATCACTCTCTGACACTCTCTGACTCTCACTATCACTCTCTGACACAC
This sequence comes from Heterodontus francisci, assembly GCF_036365525.1. Classification (NCBI taxonomy): domain Eukaryota; kingdom Metazoa; phylum Chordata; class Chondrichthyes; order Heterodontiformes; family Heterodontidae; genus Heterodontus; species Heterodontus francisci. The sequence goes on along the minus strand of NW_027140543.1, from coordinate 4,708,483 downwards.
TCTTACACTCTCAGACACTCACTATCGCTCTCTGACACCCTCTGACACTCTCTGACACTCTCTGTCACTCTCTGACACTCTCAATCACTCTCTATCACTCTCTGGCACTCTTTGACATTCTCTATCACTCTCTATCACTCTCTGACACTCTCAGACACTCACTATCACTCTCTGACACTCTCTGACACTCTCTATCACTCTCTGACACTCTCTGACACTCTCTATCACTCTCTGACACTCTCAGACACTCTCAGACACTCTTAGACACTCACTATCACTCTCTGACACTCTCTGACACTCTCTATCACTCTCTGACACTCTCTATCACTCTCAGACACTCACTATCACTCTCTGATACTCTCTGACACTCACTATCACACTCTGATACTCTCTGACACTCACTATCACTCTCTGACACTTTCTATCACTCTCTGACACTCTCTATCACTCTCTGACACTCTCAGACACTCAGTATCACTATCTGACACTCTCTCACACTCTCTGACACTCTCTGACACTCTCTGACTCTCTCTGAGAATCTCTGACACTCTCTATCACTCTCTGTCACTCTCTGACCCTCACTATCACTCTCTGACACTCGCTGACACTCGCTGACACTCGCTGACACTCTCTGACACTCTCAGACAATCACTATCACTCTCTGACACTCTCTGACACACTCTATCACTCTCTATCACTCTCTGACACACTCTGACACTCACAGACACTCACATACACTCACTATCACTCTCTGACACTCACAGACACTCACTATCACTCTCTGACACTCTCTGACACTGTCTATCACTCTCTATCACTCTCTGACATTCTCTGATACTCTCTGACAATCTCTATCACTCTCTGACACTCTCCATCACTCTCTATCACTCTCTGACACTCTCTGACACTCACTATCACTCTATGACACACTCTTACACTCTCAGACACTCAGTATCACTCTCTGAAACTCACAATCAGTCTCTGACACTCTCTGACAAACACTATCACTCTCTGACAATCTCTGACACTCTCTGACACTATATATCACTCTCTGACACTCCCAATAACTCTCTAACACTCTCTGACACACTCTGACACTCTCAGACACTCAGTGTCACTCTCTGACACTCTCTGACACACTCTATCACTCTCTATCACTCTCTATCACTCTCTGACACACTCTGACACTCTCAGACACTCAGTGTCACTCTCTGACAATCTCTGACACACTCTGACACTCTCGGCCACTCTCTGAAGCTCTCTTTCACTCTCTATCACTCTCTATCACTCTCTGACACTCTCAATCACTCTCTGACACACTCTGACACTCTCAGACACTCAGTGTCACTCTCTGACACTCTCTGACACTCTCTGACACACTCTATCACTCTCTATCACTCTCTGACACTCTCTGACACTCTCAGACTCTCACAGACACTCACTATCACTCTCTGACACTCTCTGACACTCTCTATCACTCACTGACTCTCTGACACTCTCTATCACTCTCTGACTCGCTCTGACACTCTCGGACACTCTCAGACACTCTCAGACACTCACTATCACTCTCTGACACTCTCAGACACTCACTATCACTCTCTGACACTCTCTGTCACTCTCTGACACTCTCGATCGCTCTCTGACACTCTCAATCACTCTCTATCACTCTCTGACACTCTCTGACACTCACTATCACTCTCTGACACAATCTTACACTCTCAGACACTCTCTATCACTCTCTGACACTCTCAGACTCTCACAGACACTCACTATCACTCTCTGACACTCTCTGAAACTCTCTATCACTCACTGACTCTCTGACACTCTCTATCACTCTCTGACTCGCTCTGACACTCTCAGACACTCTCAGACACTCACTATCACACTCTGACACTCTCTGTCACTCTCTGACACTCTCTATCGCTCTCTGACACTCTCAATCACTCTCTATCACTCTCTGACACTCTCTGACACTCACTATCACTCTCTGACACACTCTTACACTCTCAGACACTCACTATCACTCTCTGACACACTCTGACACTCTCAGACACTCACTATCACTCTCTGAAACTCACTATCACTCTCTGACACTCTCTGACAAACACGATCACTCTCTGACAATCTCTGACACTCTCTGACACTCTCTATCATTCTCTGACACTCTCAATAACTCTCTGACACACTCCGACACTCTCAGACATTCAGTGTCACTCTCTGACACACTCTGACACTCTCTGAGACTCTCTGACACTCTCTATCACTCTCTAACACTCTCTGACACACTCTGACACTTTCAGACACTCAGTGTCACTCTCTGACACTCTCTGACACTCTCTGACACTCTCTATCACTCTCTAAAACTCTTTATCACTCTCTGACACACTCTGACACACTCTGACACACTCAGACACTCAGTGTCAATCTCTGACACTCTCGGGCACTCTCTGACACTCTATATCACTCTCTATCACTCTCTATCACTCTCTGACAATCTCTGACACTCTCTGACACACTCTATCACTCTCTGACACTCTCTGACACTCTCTGACACTCTCAGACAAACTATATCACTCTCTATCACTCTCTGACAATCTCTGACACTCTCAGACACTCACAGACACACACTATCACTCTCTGACACTCTCTGACACTCTCTGACACTCTCTGACACTCACTGACTCTCTGACACTCTCTATCACTCTCTGACACACTCAATCACTCTCTATCACTCTCTGACACTCACCATCACTCTCTGACACTCTCTGACACTCTCTAACGCTCTCTATCACTCTCTGACACTCTCTGACACTCTCAGACACTCTCAGACACTATCAGACACTCACGATCACTCTCTGATTCTCTCTGACACTCACTATCACTCTGATACTCTCAGACACTCACTATCACTCTCTGACACTCCCTATCACTCTCTGACACTCTCTATCACTCGCTGACACTCTCTGACACTCCCTGACACTCTCTGACACTCTCTGACACTCACTGTCACACTCTGACACTCTCGATCACTCTCTGACACTCTCTATCTCTCTCAGACACTCACTGTCACTCTCTGACACTCTCTCACACTCTCTGACACTCTCAATCACTCTCTATCACACTCTGACACGCTCTATCAATCTGTGACACTCTCTGACACTGTCTGACACTCACTATCACTCTCTGACACTCTCTGACACTCTCTGACACTCTCTGACACTCTCTATCACTCCCTTTCACTCTCTGACACTCTCTGACACACTTAATCACTCTCTGACACTCTCCATCACTCTCTATCACTCTCTGACACTCTCAGACAGTCACTAAAACTCTCTGACACTGTCTGACACTCTCTATCACTCTCTGACACTCTCTGACACTCTCAGACACTCTCAGACACGCACTAAAACTCTCTGACACTCTCTGACACTCTCTATCACTCTCTGACACTCACCATCACTCTCTGACACTCTCTGACACTCTCTAACGCTCTCTATCACTCTCTGACACTCTCTGACACTCTCAGACACTCTCAGACACTTTCAGACACTCACGATCACTCTCTGATTCTCCCTATCAATCTGTGACACTCTCTGACACTCTCTGACACTCACTATCACTCTCTGACACTCTCTGACACTCTCTGACACTCTCTATCACTTCCTTTCACTCTCTGACACTCTCTGACACACTTAATCACTCTCTGACACTCTCTATCACTCTCTATCACTCTCTGACACTCTCTATCTCTCTCAGACACTCACTGTCACTCTCTGACACTCTCTCACACTCTCTGACACTCTCAATCACTCTCTATCACACTCTGACACGCTCTATCAATCTGTGACACTCTCTGGAACTCTTTGACATTCTCCATCACTCTCTATCACTCTCTGACAATCTCAGACACTCACTAAAACTCTCTGACACTGTCTGACACTCTCTATCACTCTCTGATACTCTCAGACACTCTCAGACAATCACTATCGCTCTCTGACGCTCTCAGACACTCACTATCATTCTCTGATAATCTCTGACACTCACTATCACTCTCTGATACTCTCTATCACTCACTATCACTCTCTGACACTCTCTATCACTCTCTGACACTCACCATCACTCTCTGACACTCTCTGACACTCTCTAACGCTCTCTATCACTCTCTGACACTCTCTGACACTCTCAGACACTCTCAGACACTTTCAGACACTCACGATCACTCTCTGATTCTCCCTATCAATCTGTGACACTCTCTGACACTCTCTGACACTCACTATCACTCTCTGACACTCTCTGACACTCTCTGACACTCTCTATCACTCCCTTTCACTCTCTGACACTCTCTGACACACTTAATCACTCTCTGACACTCTCTATCACTCTCTATCACTCTCTGACACTCTCTATCTCTCTCAGACACTGACTGTCACTCTCTGACACTCTCTCACACTCTCTGACACTCTCAATCACTCTCTATCACACTCTGACACGCTCTATCAATCTGTGACACTCTCTGGAACTCTTTGACATTCTCCATCACTCTCTATCACTCTCTGACAATCTCAGACACTCACTAAAACTCTCTGACACTGTCTGACACTCTCTATCACTCTCTGATACTCTCAGACACTCTCAGACAATCACTATCGCTCTCTGACGCTCTCAGACACTCACTATCATTCTCTGATAATCTCTGACACTCACTATCACTCTCTGATACTCTCTATCACTCACTATCACTCACTATCACTCTCTGACACTCTCTATCACTCTCTGACACTCTCTGACACTCTCTATCACTCTCTGACACTCTCTATCACTCTCTATCACTCTCTGACACTCTCTATCACTCTCTATCACTCTCTGACACTCTCTGACACTCTCTATCACTCTCTGACACTCTCTGACACTCTCTATCACTCTCTGACACTCTCTATCACTCTCTATCACTCTCTGACACTCTCTATCACTCTCTATCACTCTCTGACACTCTCTGACACTCTCTATCACTCTCTGACACTCTCTGACACTCTCTATCACTCTCTGACACTCTCTATCACTCTCTATCACTCTCTGACATTCTCTATCACTCTCAATCACTCTCTGACACTCTCAGACACTCACTATCACTCTCTGACACTCTCTATCACTCTCTATCACTCTCTGACACTCTCTGACACTCTCTATCACTCTCTGACACTCTCTGACACTCTCTATCACTCTCTGACACTCTCTATCACTCTCTGACACTCTCTGACACTCTCTATCACTCTCTGACACTCTCTGACACTCTCTATCACTCTCTGACACTCTCTGACACTCTCAGACACTCTCAGACACGCACTAAAACTCTCTGACACTCTCTGACACTCTCTATCACTCTCTGACACTCACCATCACTCTCTGACACTCTCTGACACTCTCTAACGCTCTCTATCACTCTCTGACACTCTCTGACACTCTCAGACACTCTCAGACACTTTCAGACACTCACGATCACTCTCTGATTCTCCCTATCAATCTGTGACACTCTCTGACACTCTCTGACACTCACTATCACTCTCTGACACTCTCTGACACTCTCTATCACTCCCTTTCACTCTCTGACACTCTCTGACACACTTAATCACTCTCTGACACTCTCTATCACTCTCTATCACTCTCTGACACTCTCTATCTCTCTCAGACACTCACTGTCACTCTCTGACACTCTCTCACACTCTCTGACACTCTCAATCACTCTCTATCACACTCTGACACGCTCTATCAATCTGTGACACTCTCTGGAACTCTTTGACATTCTCCATCACTCTCTATCACTCTCTGACACTCTCAGACACTCACTAAAACTCTCTGACACTGTCTGACACTCTCTATCACTCTCTGATACTCTCAGACACTCTCAGACACTCACTATCGCTCTCTGACGCTCTCAGACACTCACTATCATTCTCTGATAATCTCTGACACTCACTATCACTCTCTGATACTCTCTATCACTCACTATCACTCTCTGACACTCTCTATCACTCTCTGACACTCTCTGACACTCTCTATCACTCTCTGACACTCTCTATCACTCTCTATCACTCTCTGACACTCTCTATCACTCTCTATCACTCTCTGACACTCTCTGACACTCTCTATCACTCTCTGACACTCTCTGACACTCTCTATCACTCTCTGACACTCTCTATCACTCTCTATCACTCTCTGACACTCTCTATCACTCTCTATCACTCTCTGACACTCTCTGACACTCTCTATCACTCTCTGACACTCTCTGACACTCTCTATCACTCTCTGACACTCTCTATCACTCTCTATCACTCTCTGACATTCTCTATCACTCTCAATCACTCTCTGACACTCTCAGACACTCACTATCACTCTCTGACACTCTCTATCACTCTCTATCACTCTCTGACACTCTCTGACACTCTCTATCACTCTCTGACACTCTCTGACACTCTCTATCACTCTCTGACACTCTCTATCACTCTCTGACACTCTCTGACACTCTCTATCACTCTCTGACACTCTCTGACACTCTCTATCACTCTCTGACACTCTCTATCACTCTCTATCACTCTCTGACACTCTCTATCAGTCTCTATCACTCTCTGACACTCTCTGACACTCTCTATCACTCTCTGACACTCTCTGACACTCTCTATCACTCTCTGACACTCTCTATCACTCTCTGACACTCTCTGACACTCTCTATCACTCTCTGACACTCTCTGACACTCTCTATCACTCTCTGACACTCTCTATCACTCTCTATCACTCTCTGACACTCTCTGACACTCTCTATCACTCTCTGACACTCTCTGACACTCTCTATCACTCTCTGACACTCTCTATCACTCTCTATCACTCTCTGACACTCTCTGACACTCTCTATCACTCTCTGACACTCTCTATCACTCTCTGACACTCTCTGACACTCTCTATCACTCTCTGACACTCTCAGACACTCTCAGACACTCACTATCACTCTCTGACGCTCTCTGACACTCTCTATCATTCTCCATCACTCTCCATCACTCTCTATCACTCTCTGACACTCTCTGACACTCTCTGACACTCTCAGACACTCTCAGACACTCTCAGACACTCACGATCACTCTCTGATTCTCTCTGACACTCACTATCACTCTCTGATACTCTCAGACACTCACTATCACACTCTGACACTCTCTGACACTCTCTGACACTCTCTGACTCTCTCAGTCACTCACTATCACACTCTGACACTCTCTGACACTCTCTATCACTCTCTGACACACTCTATCACTCTCTGACCCTCACTATCACTCTCTGACACTCTCTGACACTAACTATCACTCTCTGACACTCTCGATCACTCTCGATCACTCTCTGACACTCTCTATCACTCTCAGACACTCTCAGACACTCACTATCACTCTCTGGCACTCTCTCACACTCTCTGACACTCTCAAAAACTCTCTATCACTCTCTGACACTCTCTGACACGCTCTACCACTCTCTGACACTCACTATCACTCTCTGACGTTCTCTGACACTCACTATCACTCTCTGACGTTCTCTGACACTCTCTATCACTCTCTGATACTCTCAGACACTCTCAGACACTCACTATCGCTCTCTGACGCTCTCAGACACTCACTATCATTCTCTGATAATCTCTGACACTCACTATCACTCTCTGATACTCTCTATCAGTCACTATCACTCTCTGACACTCTCTATCACTCTCTGACACCATCCATCACTCTCTGAAACTCGCTGAATCTCTCTGACACTCACTATCACTCTCTGACATTCTCGATCACTCTCAGACACACTCTGACACTCTCTGACACTCTCTGACACTCTCTATCACTCTCTATCACTCTCTGGTACTCTCTGACACTCTCGGACACTCACCATGACTCTCTGACACTCATTATCACTCTCTGACACTCTCTGACACTCACTATCACTCTCTGACACTCTCTGACACTCTCTGACACTCTCTGACATACTCAGACAATCACTATAACTCTTTGACACTCTCTGACACTCTCATACACTCACAGACACTCACGATCACTCTCTGACACACTCTGACACTCTCAGACACTCACTATCACTCTCTGACACTCTCTGACACTCCCTCTCCCTCTCTGACACTCTCTGACACACACTATCACTCTCTGACAATCTCTGACACTCTCTATCACTCTCTGACACTCTCAGACACTCACCATCACTCTCTGTCACTCTCTGACACTCACTATCACTCTCTGACACTCGCTGACACTGGTTGACACTCTCTGACACTCTCTGCCACTCTCAGACAATCACTATGACTCTCTGACACTCTCTGACACACTCTATCACTCTCTGACACACTCTGACACTCTCAGACACTAACATACACTCACTATCACTCTCTGAAACTCACAGACACTCACTATCACTCTCTGACACTGTCTATCACTCTCTATCACTCTCTGACATTCTCTGATACTCTCTGACAATCTATATCACTCTCTGACACTCTCCATCACTCTCTATCACTCTCTGACACTCTCTGACACTCACTATCACTCTCTGACACACTCTTACACTCTCAGGCACTCAGTATCACTCTCTGAAACTCACTATCAGTCTCTGACAATCTCTGACAAACACTATCACTCTCTGACAATCTCTGACACTCTCTGACACTCTCTATCACTCTCTGACACTCTCAATCACTCTCTGACACACTCTGACACACTCAGACATTCAGTGTCACTCTCTGACACACTCTGACACTCTCTATCACTCTCTAACACTCTCTGACACACTCTGACACACTCTGACACACTCAGACACTCAGTGTCCCTCTCTGACACTCTCTGACACTCTCTATCACTCTCGATCACTCTCTGACACTCTCTATCACTCTCAGACACTCTCAGACACTCACTATCACTCTCTGGCACTCTCTCACACTCTCTGACACTCTCTGACACTCTCAAAAACTCTCTATCACTCTCTGACACTCTCTGACACGCTCTATCACTCTCTGACGTTCTCTGACACTCACTATCACTCTCTGACGTTCTCTGACACTCTCTATCACTCTCTGATACTCTCAGACACTCTCAGACACTCACTATGGCTCTCTGACGCTCTCAGACACTCACCATCATTCTCTGATGATCTCTGACACTCACTATCACTCTCTGATACTCTCTATCACTCACTATCACTCACTGACACTCTCTATCACTCTCTGACACCATCCATCACTCTCTGAAACTCGCTGACACTCTCTGACACTCACTATCACTCTCTGACATTCTCCATCACTCTCAGACACTCTCTGACACTCTCTGACACTCTCTGACACTCTCTATCACTCTCTATCACTCTCTGGTACTCTCTGACACTCTCGGACACTCACCATGACTCTCTGACACTCACTATCACTCTCTGACACTCTCTGACACTCACTATCACTCTCTGACACTCTCTGACACTCTCTGACATACTCAGACAATCACTATAACTCTTTGACACTCTCTGACACTCTCATACACTCACAGATACTCACGATCACTCTCTGACACACTCTGACACTCTCAGACACTCACTATCACTCTCTGACAGTCTCTGACACTCTCTATCACTCTCTGACACTCTCAGACACTCACCATCACTCTCTGTCACTCTCTGACACTCACTATCACTCTCTGACACTCGCTGACACTCGCTGACACTCTCTGCCACTCTCAGACAATCACTATGACTCACTGACACTCTCTGACACACTCTGTCACTCTCTGACACACTCTGACACTCTCAGACACACACATACACTCACTATCACTCTCTGAAACTCACAGACAATCACTATCACTCTCTGACACTGTCTATCACTCTCTATCACTCTCTGACATTCTCTGATACTCTCTGACAATCTATATCACTCTCTGACACTCTCCATCACTCTCTATCACTCTCTGACACTCTCTGACACTCACTATCACTCTCTGACACACTCTTACACTCTCAGATACTCAGTATCACTCTCTGAAACTCACTATCAGTCTCTGACACTCTCTGACAAACACTATCACTCTCTGACAATCTCTGACACTCTCTGACACTCTCTATCACTCTCTGACACTCTCAATCACTCTCTGACACACTCTGACACACTCAGACATTCAGTGTCACTCTCTGACACACTCTGACACTCTCTGACACTCTCTATCACTCTCTAACACTCTCTGACACACTCTGACACACTCTGACACACTCAGACACTCAGTGTCCCTCTTTGACACTCTCTGACACTCTCTATCACTCTCTATCACTCTCTGACACACTCTGACACTCTCAGACACTCAGTGTCACTCTCTGACACTCTCTGACACTCTCTGACACACTCTATCACTCTCTATCACTCTCTGACACACTCTGACACTCTCAGACACTCAGTGTCACTCTCTGACAATCTCTGACACTCTCTGACACTCTCGGGCACTCTCTGAAACTCTCTATCACTCTCTATCACTCTCTTTCACTCTCTGACACTCTCAGACACTCTCAATCACTCTCTGACACTCTCTGACACTCTCTGACACACTCTATCACTCTCTATCACTCTCTGACACTCTCTGACACTCTCTGACACTCTCTGACACTCTCTGACACTCTCAGACTCTCACAGACACTCACTATCACTCTCTGACACTCTCTGACACTCTCTATCACTCACTGAGTCTCTGACACTCTCTATCACTCTCTGACTCGCTCTGACACTCTCAGACACTCTCAGACACTCAGTGTCACTCTCTGACACTCTCTGACACTCTCTGACACTCTCTATGGCTCTCTGACACTCTCAATCACTCTCTATCACTCTCTGACATTCTCTATCATTGTCTATCACTCTCTGAAACTCTCAGACACTCTCTATCACTCTCTGTCACTCTCTGACACTCACTATCACTCTCTGACACTCTCTGAGACTCTCTGACACTCCCTAACGCTCTGTATCACTCTCTGACACTCTCTGACACTCAGTGTCACTCTCTGACAATCTCTGACACTCTATGACACTCTCGGGCACTCTCTGAAACTCTCTATCACTCTCTATCACTCTCTTTCACTCTCTGACACTCTCTGACACTCTCAATCACTCTCTGACACACTCTGACACTCTCAGACACTCAGTGTCACTCTCTGACACTCTCTGACACTCTCTGACACACTCTATCACTCTCTATCACTCTCTGACACTCTCTGACACTCTCTGACACTCTCTGACACTCTCAGACGCTCACAGACACTCACTATCACTCTCTGACACTCTCTGACACTCTCTATCACTCACTGACTCCCTGACACTCTCTATCACTCTCTGACTCGCTCTGACACTCTCAGACACTCTCAGACACTCACTATCACTCTCTGACACACTCTGTCACTCTCTGACACTCTCTATCGCTCTCTGACACTCTCAATCACTCTCTGACATTCTCTATCATTGTCTATCACTCTCTGACACTCTCAGACACTCTCTATCACTCTCTGCCACTCTCTGACACTCTCTAACGCTCTCTATCACTCTCTGACACTCTCTGACACTCTCAGACACTCTCAGACACTATCAGACACTCACGATCACTCTCTGATTCTCTCTGACACTCACTATCACTCTGATACTCTCAGACACTCACTATCACTCTCTGACACTCTCTTTCACTCTCTGACACTCTCTATCACTCTCTGACACTCTCTGACACTCCCTGACACTCTCTGGCAATCTCTGACACTCACTATCACACTCTGACACTCTCGATCACTCTCTGACACTCTCTATCACCCTGAGACACTCACTGTCACTCTCTGACACTCTCTCACACTCTCTGACACTCTCAATCACTCTCTATCACTCTCTGACACGCTCTATCAATCTGTGACACTCGCTGACACTCTCTGACACTCACTATCACTCTCTGACACTCTCTGACACTCTCTGACACTCTCTGTCACTCTCTGACATTCTCTATCACTCTCTATCACTCTCTGACACTCTCAGACACTCACTATCACTCTCTGACACTCTCTGACACTCTCTATCACTCTCTGATATTCTCTGACACTCTCTATCACTCTCTGACACTCTCTGACACTCTCTATCATTCTCCATCACTCTCTATCACTCTCTGACACTCTCAGACACTCTCAGACACTCACGATCACTCTCTGATTCTCTCTGACACTCACTATCACTCTCTGATACTCTCAGACACTCACTATCGCACTCTGACACTCTCTATCACTCTCTGACACTCTCTATCACTCTCTGACACTCACTATCACTCTCTGACACTCTCTGACACTCTCTATCACCCTCTGACACTCTCTGACACTCTCTGACTCTCTCAGACAGTCACTATCACTCTCTGACACTCTCTGACACTCACTATCACTCTCTGACACTCTCTGACACTCTCTTACACAGTATCACTCTCTATCACTCTCTGACACTCTCTGACGCTCTCTGACTCTCTCTGACTCTCTCTGACTCTCTCTGACACTCTTAGACACTCTCAGACAATCTCAGAAACTCACGTTCACTCTCTGATACTCCCAGACACTCACTATCAAAATCTAACACTCTCTATCACTCTCTGACACTTTCTATCACTCTCTGACTCTCTCTGACACTCTCTGACACTAACTATCACTCTCTGACACTCTCGATCACTCTCGATCACTCTCGATCACTCTCTGACACTCTCTATCACTCTTAGACACTCTCAGACACTCACTATCACTCTCTGGCACTCTCTCACACTCTCTGATACTCTCTGACACTCTCTGACACTCTCTGACACTCCCTGACACTCTCTGACAATCTCTGACTCTCACTATCACACTCTGACACTCTCGATCACTCTTTGACACTCTCTATCACTCTCAGACACTCACTGTCACTCTCTGACACTCTCTCACACTCTCTGACACTCTCAATCACTCTCTATCACTCTCTGACACGCTCTATCAATCTGTGACACTCTCTGACACTCTCTGACACTCTCTGTCACTCACTATCACTCTCTGACACTCTCTGACACTCTCTGACACTCTCTATCACTCTCTATCTCTCTCTGACACTCTCTATCATTCTCCATCCCTCTCTGACACTCTCTGACACTCTCTGTCACTCTCTGACATTCTCTATCACTCTCTATCACTCTCTGACACTCTCAGAGACTCACTATCACTCTCTGACACTCTCTGACACTCTCTATCACTCTCTGACACACTCTATCACTCACTGATATTCTCTGACACTCTCTATCACGCTCTGACACTCTCTGACACTCTCTATCACTCTCTGATATTCTCTGACACTCTCCATCACTCTCTATCACTCTCTGACACTCTCAGACACTCTCAGACACTCACGATCACTCTCTGATTCTCTCTGACACTCACTATCACTCTCTGATACTCTCAGACACTCTCTATCACTCTCTGACACTCTCAGACCCTCTCAGACACTCACTATCACTCTCTGACGCTCTCTGACACTCTCTATCATTCTCCATCACTCTCTATCACTCTCTGACACTCTCTGACACTCACTATCACTCTCTGACACTCTCTGACTCTCTCTGACACTCTCTATCACTCTCTGACACTCTCTATCACTCTCTATCACTCTCTGACACTCTCAGACACTCTCAGACACTCACTATCACTCTCTGACGCTCTCTGACACTCTCTATCATTCTCCATCACTCTCTGACACTCTCAGACACTCTCAGACACTCTCAGATACTCACTATCACTCTCTGACGCTCTCTGACACTCTCTATCATTCTCCATCACTCTCTGACACTCACTATCACTCTCTGACACTCTCTATCACTCTCTGACACTCTCTGACTCTCTCTACCACTCTCTGACACTCTCAGACACTCTCAGGCACTCTCAGACACTCACTATCACTCTCTGACGCTCTCTGACACTCTCTATCATTCTCCATCACTCTCTATCACTCTCTGACACTCTCTGACACTCTCTGACACTCTCTATCACTCTCTGACACTCTCAGACACTCTCAGACACTCTCAGACACTCACTATCACTCTCTGACGCTCTCTGACACTCTCTGACACTCTCTATCATTCTCCCTCACTCTCTATCACTCTCTGACCCTCTCTGACACTCACTATCACTCTCTGACACTCTCTGACACTCTCTATCACTCTCTGACACTCTCTGACAGTCTCTATCACTCTCTGACACTCTCTATCACTCTCTGACTCTCTCTGACACTCTCTGACACTCACTATCACTCTCTGACACTCTCGATCACTCTCGATCACTCTCGATCACTCTCTGACACTCTCTATCACTCTTAGACACTCTCAGACACTCACTATCACTCTCTGGCACTCTCTCACACTCTCTGATACTCTCTGACACTCTCTGACACTCTCTGACACTCCCTGACACTCTCTGACAATCTCTGACACTCACTATCACACTCTGACACTCTCGATCACTCTTTGACACTCTCTATCACTCTCAGACACTCACTGTCACTCTCTGACACTCTCTCACACTCTCTGACACTCTCAATCACTCTCTATCACTCTCTGACACGCTCTATCAATCTGTGACACTCTCTGACACTCTCTATCACTCTCTATCTCTCTCTGACACTCTCTATCACTCTCCATCCCTCTCTGACACTCTCTGACACTCTCTGTCACTCTCTGACATTCTCTATCACTCTCTATCACTCTCTGACACTCTCAGAGACTCACTATCACTCTCTGACACTCTCTGACACTCTCTATCACTCTCTGACACTCTCTATCACTCACTGATATTCTCTGACACACTCTATCACTCTCTGACACTCTCTGACACTCTCTATCACTCTCTGATATTCTCTGACACTCTCTATCACTCTCTGACACTCTCTGACACTCTCTATCATTCTCCATCACTCTCTATCACTCTCTGACACTCTCAGACACTCTCAGACACTCACGATCACTCTCTGATTCTCTCTGACACTCACTATCACTCTCTGATACTCTCAGACACTCTCTATCACTCTCTGACACTCTCAGACCCTCTCAGACACTCACTATCACTCTCTGACGCTCTCTGACACTCTCTATCATTCTCCATCACTCTCTATCACTCTCTGACACTCTCTGACACTCACTATCACTCTCTGACTCTCTCTGACTCTCTCTGACACTCTCTATCACTCTCTGACACTCTCTATCACTCTCTATCACTCTCTGACACTCTCAGACACTCTCAGACACTCACTATCACTCTCTGACGCTCTCTGACACTCTCTATCATTCTCCATCACTCTCTGACACTCTCAGACACTCTCAGACACTCTCAGACACTCACTATCACTCTCTGACGCTCCCTGACACTCTCTATCATTCTCCATCACTCTCTGACACTCACTATCACTCTCTGACACTCTCTGACACTCTCTATCACTCTCTGACACTCTCTGACACTCTCTATCACTCTCTGAAACTCTCAGACACTCTCAGACACTCTCAGACACTCACTACCACTCTCTGACGCTCTCTGACACTCTCTGACACTCTCTATCATTCTCCATCACTCTCTATCACTCTCTGACACTCTCTGACACTCTCTGACACTCTCTATCACTCTCTGACACTCTCAGACACTCTCAGACACTCTCAGACACTCACTATCACTCTCTGACGCTCTCTGACACTCTCTGACACACTCTATCATTCTCCATCACTCTCTATCACTCTCTGACCCTCTCTGACACTCACTATCACTCTCTGACACTCTCTGACACTCGCTATCACTCTCTGACACTCTCTAACACTCTCTATCACTCTCTGACACTCTCAAACACTCTCAGACACTCACTATCACTCTCTGACGCTCTCTGACACTCTCTATCATTCTCCATCACTCTCTATCACTCTCTGACACTCTCTGACACTCACTATCACTCTCTGACTCTCTCTGACTCTCTCTGACACTCTCTATCACTCTCTGACACTCTCTATCACTCTCTATCACTCTCTGACACTCTCAGACACTCTCAGACACTCACTATCACTCTCTGACGCTCTCTGACACTCTCTATCATTCTCCATCACTCTCTGACACTCTCAGACACTCTCAGACACTCTCAGACACTCACTATCACTCTCTGACGCTCTCTGACACTCTCTATCATTCTCCATCACTCTCTGACACTCACTATCACTCTCTGACACTCTCTGACACTCTCTATCACTCTCTGACACTCTCTGACACTCTCTATCACTCTCTGAAACTCTCAGACACTCTCAGACACTCTCAGACACTCACTGTCACTCTCTGACGCTCTCTGACACTCTCTGACACTCTCTATCATTCTCCATCACTCTCTATCACTCTCTGACACTCTCTGACACTCTCTGACACTCTCTATCACTCTCTGACACTCTCAGACACTCTCAGACACTCACTATCACTCTCTGACGCTCTCTGACACTCTCTGACACTCTCTATCATTCTCCATCACTCTCTATCACTCTCGGACCCTCTCTGACACTCACTATCACTCTCTGACACTCTCTGACACTCGCTATCACTCTCTGACACTCTCTGACACTCTCTATCACTCTCTGACACTCTCAGACACTCTCAGACACTCACTATCACTCTCTGACGCTCTCTGAAACTCTCTATCATTCTCCATCACTCTCTATCACTCTCTGACACTCTCTGACACTCTCAGACACTCTCAGACAATCTCTGACACTCACTATCACACTCTGACACTCTCGATCACTCTTTGACACTCTCTATCACTCTCACACACTCACTGTCACTCTCTGACACTCTCTCACACTCTCTGACACTCTCAATCACTCTCTATCACTCTCTGGCACGCTCTATCAATCTGTGACACTCTCTGACACTCTCTGACACTCTCTGTCACTCACTATCACTCTCTGACACTCTCTGACACTCTCTGACACTAACTATCACTCTCTGACACTCTCGATCACTCTCGATCACTCTCGATCACTCTCTGACACTCTCTATCACTCTTAGACACTCTCAGACACTCACTATCACTCTCTGGCACTCTCTCACACTCTCTGATACTCTCTGACACTCTCTGACACTCTCTGACACTCCCTGACACTCTCTGACAATCTCTGACACTCACTATCACACTCTGACACTCTCGATCACTCTTTGACACTCTCTATCACTCTCAGACACTCACTGTCACTCTCTGACACTCTCTCACACTCTCTGACACTCTCAATCACTCTCTATCACTCTCTGACACGCTCTATCAATCTGTGACATTCTCTGACACTCTCTATCACTCTCTATCACTATCTGACACACTCTGACACTCTCTATCACTCAGTGACACTCTGTGACACTCTCTATCACTGTCCATCACTCTCTGACACTCTCTGATACCCTCATATACTCTGTGACACACTCTGACACTCTCTATCACTGTCTAACACTCTCTGACACTCTATATCACTCTCTATCACACTCTGACACTCTCTGATACTCTCTATCACTCTCTATCACTCTCTATCACTCTCTGACACTCTCTATCACTCTCTGACACTCTCTGACACTCTCTATCACTCTCTGACACACTCTATCACTCTCTGACACTGTCGATCACTCTCAGACACGCTCTATCACTCTCTATCGCACTCTAACGCTCTTTGACGCTCTCAGACACTCTCTGACGCACTCAGACACTCTCTGACTGTATCTGACTGTCTCTGACGCTCTCAGACGCTCTCTGACAATCTCTGACGCTCTCAGACACTCTCAGACACTCTATATCACTCTCTGACGCTCTCAGACACACTCAATCACTCTCTATCACTCTCTGACACTCTCTGACATTCTCAGACACTCTCTATCACTCTTTATCACTCTCTGACACTCTCTGAAACTGTCTGACACTCTCCATCACCTAATGACACTCTCTATCACTCTCTATCACTCTCTGACACTCTCTGACACTCGCTGACACTCTCTGACACTCTCAGACACTCTCTATCACTCTTTATCACTCTCTGACACTCTCTGACACTCTCTATCACTCTCTATCACTCTCTGACACTCTCTATCACTCTCTGACACACTCTATCACTCTCTGACACTCTCGATCACTCTCAGACACTCTCTATCACTCTCTATCACACTCTAACGCTCTTTGACGCTCTCAGACTCTCTCTGACGCACTCAGACACTCTCTGACTGTCTCTGACGCTCTCAGACGCTCACTGACAATCTCTGACGCTCTCAGACACTCTCAGACACTCTCTATCACTCTCAGACACTCTATCACTCTCTGACACTCTCTGACGCTCACAGACACACTCAATCACTCTCTATCACTCTCTGACACTCTCTGACACTCTCTAACATTCTTCATCAGTCTCTGACACACTCTGACACTCTCTCATACTCTCAGACACTCTCCATCACTCTCTATCACTCTCTGACACTCTCTGACACTCTCTATCACTCTATATCACTCTCTGACACTCTCTGACACTCTCTATCACACTCTATCACTCTCTGACACTCTCTGAAGCTCTCTATCACTCACTATCACTCTCTGACACTCTCTATCACTCTCTGAAACTCTCTATCACTCTCTGACTCTCTCTGACACTCTATATCACTTTCTATCACTCTCTGACACACTCTGACACTCTCTATCACTCAGTGACACTCTGTGACACTCTCTATCACTCTCCATCACTCTCTGACACTGTCTGATACACTCAGATACTCTGTGACGCACTCTGACACTCTCTATCACTCTCTATCACTCTCTGACACTCTCTATCACTCTCTGACACTCTCCATCACTCAATGACACTCTCTGACACTCTCTATCACTCTCTATCACTCTCTGACACTCTCTGACACTCTCTGACACTCTCAGACACTCTCATTCACTCTTTCTCACTCTCTGACACTCTCAGACACTCACTATCACGCTCTGACACTCACTATCACTCTCTGACACTCTCTGACACTCTCTATCACTCTCTGTCACTGTCTGACACTCTCTATCACTCTTTGACACTCTCAGACACTCACTATCACTCTCTGACACTCTCTGACACTCTCTATCACTCTCTGTCACTGTCTGACACTCTCTCTCACTCTCTGACACTCTCTGACACTCTCTGACACGCTCTGATGCTCTCTATCACTGTCTATCACTCTCTGACACTCTCTATCACTCTCTGACACTCTCTATCACTCTCTATCACTGTCTGACACTCTCTGATACTCTCTATCACTCTCTATCACTCTCTGTCACTTTCTGACACTCTCTATCACTCTCTGACACACTCTGATACTCTCTGACACTCTCAGACTCTCTCTATCTCTCTCTATCACTCTCTGACAATCTCTATCAATCTCTATCACTGTCTGACACTCTCTATCACTCTCTGATACTCTCTATCACTCTCTGAAACTCTCTGACACTCTCCACCACTCAATGACACTCTCTGACATCTCTATCACTCTCTATCACTCTCTATCACTCTCTGACACTCTCTGACACTCTCAGACACTCTCTATCACTCTTTATCACTCTCTGACACTCTCTGACACTCTCTGACACTCACAGACACTCTCAGACACTCTCTATCACTCTGTATCACTCTCTAACACTCTCTGACACTCTCTAACATTCTTCATCAGTCTCTGACACACTCGGACACTCTCTCACACTCTCAGACACTCTCTATCACTCTCTATCACTCTCTGACACTCTCTGACACTCTCTATCACTCTATATCACTCTCTGACACTCTCTGACACTGTCTATCACACTCTATCACTCTCTGACACTCTCTGAAGCTCTCTATCACTCACTATCACTCTCTGACACTCTCTATCACTCTCTGAAACTCTCTATCACTCTCTGACACTCTCTGACACTCTATATCACTCTCTATCACTATCTGACACACTCTGACACTCTCTATCACTCAGTGACACTCTGTGACACTCTCTATCACTCTCCATCACTCTCTGACACTCTCTGATACCCTCATATACTCTGTGACACACTCTGACACTCTCTATCACTGTCTAACTCTCTCTGACACTCTATATCACTCTCTATCACACTCTGACACTCTCTGATACTCTCTATCACTCTCTATCACTCTCTATCACTCTCTGACACTTTCTGACACTCTCTTTCACTCTCTGAAACTCTCTGACACTCTCTGACACTCAATGACACTCTCTGACACTCCCTATGGCTCTCTATCACTCTCTGACACTCTCTGTCACTCTCAGACTCTCTCTATCTCTCTCTATCACTCTCTGAAACTCTCTATCACTCTCTATCAATGTCTGACACTCTCTATCACTCTCTGACACTCTCCGACACTCTCCATCACTCAATGACACTCTCTGACACTCTCTATCACTCTCTATCACTCTCTGACACTCTCTGACACTCTCTGACACTCTCTGACAGTCTTTGACACTCTCAGACACTCTCATTCACTCTTTCTCACTCTCTGACACTCACTGACACTCTCTATCACTCCCTATCACTGTCTGACACTCTCTATCACTCTCTGACACTCTCTATCACTCTCTGACACTCTCTGACACTCTCCATCACTCAATGACACTCTCTGACACTCTCTATCACTCTCTATCACTCTCTGACAATCTTTGACACTCTCAGACACTCTCATTCACTCTTTCTCACTCTCTGACACTCACTGACACTCTCAGACACTCTCAGTCACTCTCAAACACTCCCTGACGCTTTCTATCACTGTCGATCACTCTCTGACACTCTCTATCACTCTCTGACACTCTCTATCACTCTCTATCACTCTCCGACACTCTCTGATACTCTCTATCACTCTCTATCACTCTCTGACACTCTCTGACACTCTCAGACTCTCTCTATCTCTCTCAATCACTCTCTGACAAACTCTATCACTCTCTATCACTGTGTGACACTCTCTATCACTCTCTGACACTCTCTATCACTCTCTGACACTCTCTATCACTCTCCACCACTCAATGACACTCTCTGACATCTCTATCACTCTCTATCACTCTCTGACACTCTCTGACACTCTCAGACACTCTCTATCACTCTTTATCACTCTCTGACACGTTCTGACACTCTCTGAAACTCTCTGACACTCTCCATCACTCAATGACACTCTCTGACACTCTCTATCACAGTTTACCACTCTCTGACACTCTCTGACACTCTCTGACACTCACAGACACTCTCAGATACTCTTTATCACTCTGTATCACTCTCTAACACTCTCTGACACTCTTAATCACTCTCTGACACTCTCTGTCACTCTCTATCACTCTCTGACACTCTCTATCACTCTCTGACACTCTCTGACACTCTCCATCACTCAATGACACTCTCTGACACTCTCTATCACTCTCTATCACTCTCTGACACTCTTTGACACTCTCAGACACTCTCATTCACTCTTTCTCACTCTCTGACACTCACTGACACTCTCTATCACTCCCTCTCACTGTCTGACACTCTCTATCACTCTCTGACACTCTCTGACACTCTCCATCACTCAAGGACACTCTCTGACACTATCACTCTCTATCACTCTCTGACAATCTTTGACACTCTCAGACACTCTCATTCACTCTTTCTCACTCTCTGGCACTCACTGACACTCTCAGACACTCTCAGTCACTCTCAGACACTCTCTGACGCTCTCTATCACTGTCTATCACTCTCTGACACTCTCTATCACTCTCTGACACTCTCTATCACTCTCTATCACTCTCTGACACTCTCTGACACTCTCTAACATTCTTCATCAGTCTCTGACACACTCTGACACTCTCTCACACTCTCAGACACTCTCTATCACTCTCTATCACTCTCTGACACTCTCTGACACTCTCTATCACTCTATATCACTCTCTGACACTCTCTGACACTGTCTATCACACTCTATCACTCTCTGACACTCTCTGAAGCTCTCTATCACTCACTATCACTCTCTGACACTCTCTATCACTCTCTGAAACTCTCTATCACTCTCTGACACTCTCTGACACTCTATATCACTCTCTATCACTATCTGACACACTCTGACACTCTCTATCACTCAGTGACACTCTGTGACACTCTCTATCACTCTCCATCACTCTCTGACACTCTCTGATACTCTCATATACTCTGTGACACACTCTGACACTCTCTATCACTGTCTAACACTCTCTGACACTCTATATCACTCTCTATCACACTCTGACACTCTCTGATACTCTCTATCACTCTCTATCACTCTCTATCACTCTCTGACACTTTCTGACACTCTCTTTCACTCTCTGAAACTCTCTGACACTCTCTGACACTCAATGACACTCTCTGACACTCCCTATGGCTCTCTATCACTCTCTGACACTCTCTGTCACTCTCAGACTCTCTCTATCTCTCTCTATCACTCTCTGAAACTCTCTATCACTCTCTATCAATGTCTGACACTCTCTATCACTCTCTGACACTCTCCGACACTCTCCATCACTCAATGACACTCTCTGACACTCTCTATCACTCTCTGACACTCTCTGACACTCTCTGACACTCTCTGACACTCTTTGACACTCTCAGACACTCTCATTCACTCTTTCTCACTCTCTGACACTCACTGACACTCTCTATCACTCCCTATCACTGTCTGACACTCTCTATCACTCTCTGACACTCTCTATCACTCTCTGACACTCTCTGACACTCTCCATCACTCAATGACACTCTCTGACACTCTCTATCACTCTCTATCACTCTCTGACAATCTTTGACACTCTCAGACACTCTCATTCACTCTTTCTCACTCTCTGACACTCACTGACACTCTCAGACACTCTCAGTCACTCTCAAACACTCCCTGACGCTTTCTATCACTGTCGATCACTCTCTGACACTCTCTATCACTCTCTGACACTCTCTATCACTCTCTATCACTCTCCGACACTCTCTGATACTCTCTATCACTCTCTATCACTCTCTGACACTCTCTGACACTCTCAGACTCTCTCTATCTCTCTCAATCACTCTCTGACAAACTCTATCACTCTCTATCACTGTGTGACACTCTCTATCACTCTCTGACACTCTCTATCACTCTCTGACACTCTCTATCACTCTCCACCACTCAATGACACTCTCTGACATCTCTATCACTCTCTATCACTCTCTGACACTCTCTGACACTCTCAGACACTCTCTATCACTCTTTATCACTCTCTGACACGTTCTGACACTCTCTGAAACTCTCTGACACTCTCCATCACTCAATGACACTCTCTGACACTCTCTATCACAGTTTACCACTCTCTGACACTCTCTGACACTCTCTGACACTCACAGACACTCTCAGATACTCTTTATCACTCTGTATCACTCTCTAACACTCTCTGACACTCTTAATCACTCTCTGACACTCTCTGTCACTCTCTATCACTCTCTGACACTCTCTATCACTCTCTGACACTCTCTGACACTCTCCATCACTCAATGACACTCTCTGACACTCTCTATCACTCTCTATCACTCTCTGACACTCTTTGACACTCTCAGACACTCTCATTCACTCTTTCTCACTCTCTGACACTCACTGACACTCTCTATCACTCCCTCTCACTGTCTGACACTCTCTATCACTCTCTGACACTCTCTGACACTCTCCATCACTCAAGGACACTCTCTGACACTATCACTCTCTATCACTCTCTGACAATCTTTGACACTCTCAGACACTCTCATTCACTCTTTCTCACTCTCTGGCACTCACTGACACTCTCAGACACTCTCAGTCACTCTCAGACACTCTCTGACGCTCTCTATCACTGTCTATCACTCTCTGACACTCTCTATCACTCTCTGACACTCTCTATCACTCTCTATCACTCTCTGACACTCTCTGATACTCTCTATCACTCTCTATCACTCTGTGACAATCTCTACCGCTCTCTATCACTGTGTGACACTCTCTATCACTCTCTGACACTATCTATCACTCTCTGAAACTCTCTGACACTCTCCACCACTCAATGACACTCTCTGACATCTCTTTCACTCTCTATCACTCTCTGACACTCTCTGACACTCTCAGACAATCTCTATCACTCTTTATCACTCTCTGACACGTTCTGACACTCTCTGAAACTCTCTGACACTCTCCATCACTCAATGACACTCTCTATCACTCTCTATCACTCTCTGACACTCTCTGATACTCTCTATCACTCTCTATCACTCTCTGACACTCTCTGACACTCTCAGACAATCTCTATCACCGTTTATCACTCTCTGACACTCTCTGACACTCTCAGACACTCTCTACCACTCTTTATCACTCTCTGACACGTTCTGACACTCTCTGAAACTCTCTGACACTCTCCATCACTCAATGACACTCTCTGACACTCTCTATCACCGTGTACCACTCTCTGACACTCTCTGACACTCTCTGACACTCACAGACACTCTCAGATACTCTCTATCACTCTGCATCACTCTCTAACACTCTCTGACACTCTTAATCACTCTCTGACACTCTGTCACTCTCTATCACTCTCTGACACTCTCCATCACTCTCTGACACTCTCTGACACTCTCCATCACTCAATGACACTCTCTGACACTCTCTATCACTCTCTGACACTCTCTGACACTCTCCATCACTCAATGACACTCTCTGACACTCTCTATCACTCTCTGACACTCTCTGATACTCTCTATCACTCTCTGACACTCTCTGACACTCTCAGACAATCTCTATCACCGTTTATCACTCTCTGACACTCTCTGACACTCTCAGATACTCTCGATCACTCTGTATCACTCTCTAACACTCTCTGACACTCTTAATCACTCTCTGACACTCTCTGTCACTCTCTATCACTCTCTGACACTCTCTATCACTCTCTGACACTCTATCACTCTCTATCACTCTCTGACACTCTCTATCACTCTCTGAAACACTGTATCACTCTCTGACACTCTCTATCACTCTCTGACACTCTCTGACACACTCTATCACTCTCTGACACTCTCTATCACTCTCTGACACTCTCTATCACTCTCTGACACACTCTATCATTCTCTGACACTCTCGATCACTCTCAGACACTCTCCATCACTCTCTATCACACCCTAACGCTCTTTCACGCTCTCAGACAGTCTCCGACACACTCAGAAACTCTCTGACAGTCTCTGACGCTCTCAGACGCTCTCTGACACACTCAGACACTCTCTATCACTCTTTATCGCTCTCTGACACTCTCTGACACTCACAGACACTCTCAGATACTCTCTATCAATCTGTATCACTCTCTAACACTCTCTGACACTCTTAATCACCTCTGACACTCTCTATCACTCTCTATCACTCTCTGACACTCTCTGACGCTCTCTGACACACTCAGACACTTATCACTCTTTATCACTCTCTCACACTCTCTGACACTCTATGACACTCACATACCCTCTCAGATACTCTCTATCACTCTGTATCACTCTCTGACACTCTCTGACACTCTCTGACACTCTCTGACACTCACAGACACTCTCTGACACTCTCTATCACTCTCTATCACTCTCTATCAGTCTCTGACACTCTCTGTCACTCTCTGACACACGCTCTCACTCTCTGACACTCTCGATCACTCTCTGACACTCTCTGACACTCTCAGACATTCTGTGACACACTCTGACAATCTCTATCACTCTATGACACTCACTGACACACTCTGACACTCTCTATCACTCTCTATCACTCTCTAACACTCTCTGACACTCTCTGACTCTCTCTATCACTCTATGACACTCTCTGACACGCTCTATCACTCTCTATCACTCTCTGACACTCTCTGACACTCTCTGACCCTCTCTATCACTCACTGACTCTCTGAGACACTCTCTGTCACTCTCTGTCACTCTCAGACACGCTCAGAAACTCTCTATCACTCTCTGACACTCTCTATCACTCTCTGACACTCTCTGACACTCTCTGACACTCTCTGTCGCTCTCTGACACTCTCACACACTCTGGCACTATCTGACACACTCAGAAACTCTCTCTCCCTCTCTGAGACTCTCAGATACTCTCTATCACTCTCTGACACTCTCTATCACTCTCTGACATTCTCAGACACTCTCTATCACTCTCTGACACTCTCTGCCACTCTCTGACACTCTCAGACACTCTCTGTCACTCTCAAACACTCTCTATCACACTCTAACGCTCTTTGACGCTCTCAGACACTCTTTGACGCACTCAGACACTCTCTGACACTCTCTGATGCTCTCAGACACTCTCTGACACTCTCTGACGCTCTCAGTCACTCTCAGACATTTTCTATCACTCTCAGACACTCCCTATCACTCTCTGACACTCTCTGACGCTCTCTGAAACGCTCTAACATTCTTCGTCACTCTCTGACACAATCTGACACTCTTTGACACTCTCAGACACTCTCCATCACTCTCTATCACTCTCTGACACTCTCTATCACTCAATGACACTCTCTGAAAATCTCTATCACTGTCTATCACTCTCTGACATTCTCTGACACTCTCTGACACACTCCGACACTCTCAGACACTCTCTGACACTCTCAGACTCGCTCTATCACTCTCTATCACTCTCTGACACTCTCTGAAGCTCTCTATCACTCTCTGACACTCTCTATCACTCTCTATCAATCTCTGACAATCTCTGACACTCTCTATCACTCTCTATCACTCTCTGACACTCTCTGACACTCTCTATCACTCTATATCACTCTCTGACACTCTCTGACACTCTCTATCACTCTCTGACACTCACTGACACTCTCCATCACTCAATGACACTCTCTATCAAACTCCATCACTCTCTGACACTCTCTGACACACTCTGACACTCTCAGACACTCTCTGATACTCTCTATCACTCTCTGACACTCTCTGACACTCTCTATCACTCTCTATCGCTCTCTGACACTCTCTGACACTCTCTACCACTCTCTGACACCTTCTGACACTGCTATTACTCAATGACACTCTGTGACACTCTCTATCCCTCTCTATCACTCAATGACACTCTCTGACGCTATCTATCACTCTCTATCACTCTCTGACACTCTCTGACACTCTCTGACACTCTCTATCACTCTATATCACTCTCTGACACTCTGTGACACCCTCTGACACACTCTGACAATCTCATACGCTCTCTATCACTCTCTATCACTCTCTGACACTCCCTGACACTCTCTATCACTCTCTGACACTCTCTGACACTCTCTATCACTCTCTATCACTCTCTATCACTCTCTATCACTCTCTGACACTCTCTGACACTCTCAGAATCACTCTCTCACTCTCTGAAACTCTCTGACACTCTCAGAGACTCTCTATCACTCTCTATCACTCTCTGACATTCTCTATCATTCTCAGACACTCTCTGTCACTCTCTGACACTCCCTATCACTCTCTGACACTCTCTGACACTCTCGATCACTCTCTGACACTCTCTGACACTCTCTATCACTCAATGACCCTCTGTGACACTCTCTATCACTCTCCATCACACTCTGACACTCTCTGACACTCTCAGACACTCTCTATCACACTCCATCTCACTCTCTGACACTCTCTGAAACTCTCTATCACTCTCTGACACTCTCTGACACTCTCTATCACTCTCTATCACTCTCTGACACTCTCTGACACTCACAGACACTCTCAGATACTCTATCACTCTGTATCACTCTCGAACACTCTCTGACACTCTTAATCACTCTCTGACACTCTCTATCACTCTCTGACACACTCTATCACTCTCTGACACTCTCTATCACTCTTTATCACTCTCTGACACTCTCTATCACTCTCTGACACTCTCTGACACACACTATCACTCTCTGACACTCTCTATCACTCTCTGACACTCTCTATCACTCTCTGACACACTCTATCATTCTCTGACAATCTTGATCACTCTCAGACACTCTCTATCACTCTCTGTCATACCCTAACGCTCTTTCACGCTCTCAGACAGTCTCCGACGCACTCAGACACTCTCTGACAGTCTCTGACGCTCTCAGACGCTCTCTGACACTCTCAGACACTCTCTATCACTCTTAATCACTCTCTGACACTCTCTACCACTCTCTATCACTCTCTGACACTCTCTGACACTCTCTGACACTCTCTGACGCTCTCTGACACACTCAGACACTTATCACTCTTTATCACTCTCTGACACTCTCTGACACTCTCTGACACTTACAGACACTCTCAGATACTCTCTATCACTCTCTATCACTCTCTGACACTCTTCATCACACGCTGACACTCTCTATCACTCTCTGACACTCTCTATCACTCTCTATCACTCTCTGACACTCTCTGTCACTCTCTGACACACGCTATCACTCTCTGACACTCTCGATCACTCTCTGACACTCTCTGACACTCTCAGACATTCTGTGACACACTCTGACAATCTCTATCACTCTATGACACTCACTGACACACTCTGACGCTCTCTATCACTCTCTATCACTCTCTGACACTCTCTGACACTCTCTGACTCTCTCTATCACTCTATGACACTCTCTGAAAAGCTCTATCACTCTCTATCACTCTCTGACACTCTCTGACACTCTCTGACACTCTCTATCACTCACTGACTCTCTGAGACACTCTCTGTCACTCTCTGTCACTCTCTGTCACTCTCAGACACGCACAGAAACTCTCTATCACTCTGTGACACTCTCTATCACTCTCTGACACTCTCTGACACTCTCTGTCTCTCTCTGACACTCTCACACACTCTGGCACTATCTGACACACTCAGAAACTCTCTCTCCCTCTCTGAGACTCTCAGATACTCTCCATCACTCTCTGACACTCTCCATCACTCTCTGACATTCTCAGACACACTATATCACTCTCTGACACTCTCTGCCACTCTCTGACACTCTCAGACACTCTCTGTCACTCTCAGACACTCTATTTCACACTCTAACGCTCTTTGACGCTCTCTGATGCTCTCAGACACTCTCTGACACTGTCTGAAGCTCTCAGTCACTCTCAGACACTCTCTATCACTCTCAGACACTCCCTATCACTCTCTGACACTCTCTGACGCTCTCTGAAACGCTCTAACATTCTTCATCACTCTCTGACACACTCTGACACTCTTTGACACTCTCAGACACTCTCCATCACTCTCTATCACTCTCTGACACTCTCTATCACTCAATGACACTCTCTGAAAATCTCTATCACTGTCTATCACTCTCTGACATTCTCTGACACTCTCTGACACACTCCGACGCTCTCTATCACTCTCTATCAATCTCTGACACTCTCTGACACTCTCTATCACTCTCTGACACTCTCTGACACACTCTATCACTCTCTGACACTCTCTATCACTCTCTGACACTCTCTATCACTCTCTGGCACACTCTATCACTCTCTGACACTCTCTGACACACTCCGACACTCTCTATAACTCTCTATCAATCTCTGACACACTCCGACACTCTCTATCACTCTCTATCAATCTCTGACACTCTCTGACACTCTCTATCACTCTCTGACACTCTCTGACACACTCTATCACTCTCTGACACTCTCTATCACTCTCTGACACTCTCTATCACTCTCTGACACACTCTATCACTCTCTGACACTCTCGATCACTCTCTGACACTCTCTGACACTCTCAGACATTCTGTGACACACTCTGACAATCTCTATCACTCTATGACACTCACTGACACACTTGACACTCTCTATCACTCTCTGACACTCTCTGACACTCTCTGACTCTCTCTATCACTCTATGACACTCTCTGAAAAGCTCTATCACACTCTATCACTCTCTGACACTCTCTGACACTCTCTATCACTCACTGACTCTCTGAGACACTCTCTGTCACTCTCTGTCACTCTCTGTCACTCTCTGTCACTCTCTGTCACTCTCAGACACGCTCAGAAACTCTCTATCACTCTGTGACACTCTCTATCACTCTCTGACACTCTCTGACACTCTCTGTCGCTCTCTGACACTCTCACACACTCTGGCACTATCTGACACACTCAGAAACTCTCTCTCCCTCTCTGAGACTCTCAGATACTCTCCATCACTCTCTGACACTCTCTATCACTCTCTGACATTCTCAGACACACTCTATCACTCTCTGACACTCTCTGCCACTCTCTGACACTCTCAGACACTCTCTGTCACTCTCAGACACTCTCTGTCACTCTCAGACACTCTCCATTACACTCTAACGCTCTTTGAAGCTCTCAGACACTCTTTGACGCACTCAGACACTCTCTGACACTCTCTGATGCTCTCAGACATTCTCTGACACTCTCTGACGCTCTCAGTCACTCTCAGACACTCTCTATCACTCTCAGACACTCCCTATCACTCTCTGACACTCTCTGACGCTCTCTGAAACGCTCTAACATTCTTCATCACTCTCTGACACACTCTGACACTCTTTGACACTCTCAGACACTCTCCATCACTCTCTATCACTCTCTGACACTCTCTATCACTCAATGACACTCTCTGAAAATCTCTATCACTGTCTATCACTCTCTGACATTCTCTGACACTCTCTGACGCACTCCGACACTCTCTATCACTCTCTATCAATCTCTGACACTCTCTGACACTCTCTATCACTCTCTATCACTCTCTGACACTCTCTGACACTCTCTATCACTCTCTATCACTCTCTGACACTCTCTGAAGCTCTCTATCACTCTCTACCACTCTCTGACACTCTCAATCACTCTCTGACACTCTCTATCACTCTCTATCACTCTCTGACTCTCTCTGACACTCTCCATCACTCTCTATCACTCTCTGACACTCTGTGACACTCTCCATCACTCAATGACACTCTCTATCAATCTCCATCACTCTCTGACACACTCTGACACTCTCAGACACTCTCTATCACTCTCTGACACTCTCTGACACTCTCTATCACTCTCTATCACTCTCTGACACTCTCTGACACTCTCTGACACTCTCTACCACTCTCTGACACCTTCTGACACTCTCTATTACTCAATGAGACTCTGTGACACTCTCTATCCCTCTCTATCACTCAATGACACTCTCTGACGCTATCTATCACTCTCTATCACTCTCTGACACTCTCTGACACTCTCTATCACTCTCTATCACTCTCTGACACTCTGTGACACTCTCTGACACTCTCCATCACTCTCTGACACTCTCTGAAACTCTCTATCACTCTCTATCACTCTCTGTCACTCTCTATTATTCTCTGACACTCTCTGACACTCTGTATCACTCTCTGACACTCTCTGACACTCTCAGAGGGTCTCTATCACTCTCTATCACTCACTGACACTCTCAGACACTCTCTATCACTCTCTGACACTCACTGACACTCGCAGACACTCTCTTTCACTCTCTGTCACTCTCAGACACTCAGACACTCTCTATCACTCTCTGACACTCTCTATCACTCTCTGAAACTCTCTGACACTCTCCACCACTCAATGACACTCTCTGACACTCTCTATCACTCTCTATCACTCTCTGACACACTCTGACAATCTCAGACACTCTCAGACACTCTCTGTCACTCTCTATCACTCTCTGACACTCTCTATCACTCACTGACACTCTCATTCGCTCTCTGACACTCTCTGAAACTATGAGACTCTCAATCACTCTCTATCACTCTCTGACACTCTCTGACACTCCCAGAATCACTCTCTCACTCTCTGAAACTCTCTGACACTCTCAGAGACTCTCTATCACTCTCTGACATTCTCTATCACTCTCTGACATTCTCTATCACTCTCTGACATTCTCAGACACTCTCTGTCACTCTCTGACACTCCATATCACTCTCTGACACTCTCGATCACTCTCTGACACTCTCTGACATTCTCTATCACTCAATGACCCTCTGTGACACTCTCTATCACTCTCCATCGCACTCTGACACTCTCTGACACTCTCAGAAACTCTCTATCACACTCCGTCTCACTCTCTGACACTCTCTGACACTCTCTATCACTCTCTGACACTCTCTGACACTCTCTGTCACTCTCTATCACTCTCTGACACTCTCTATCACTCTCTATCACTCTCTGACACACTCTGACACCCTCTATCACTCTCTATCACTCTCTGACACTCTCTGACACTCTTTATCACTCCCCATCAATCTCTGACACTCTCTGACACTCTCTACAATTAACGAATGACACTCTGTGACACTCTCTATTACTCTCTATCACTCTATGACAATCTCTGACGCTCTCTATGACTCTCTATCACTCTCTGAAACAATCTGACACACTCTGACACTCTCTATCACTCTCTATCACTCTCTATCACTCTCTGACACTCTCTGACACTCTCAATCACTCCATGACACTCTCTGACACTCTCTATCACTCTCTATCACTCTCTGACACTCTCTATCACGCTCTTACACTCTCTGACACTCTCTATCTCTCTCTGACACTTACTGACACTCTCAGACACTCTCTGTCACTAACTATCACTCTCTGACACTCTCTATCACTCTCTGACACCCTCTGACACACTCAATCACACTCTATCACTCTCTGACACACTCTGACTCTCTCTATCACTCTATGACACTCTCTGACACTCTCTGTCACTCTCTGTCACTCTCTGACACTCTCAGACCCTCTCTGTCACTCTCTATCACTCTGTGACACTCTCTATCACTCTCGGACACTCTCTATCACTCTCAGACACTCTCTGTCACTCTCTATCACTCTCTGACACTCTCTGAAACTCTCTGACATTCTCAGCGGCTCTCTATCACTCACTGACACTCTCAGACACTCTCTTTAACTCTCTGTCACTCTCAGACGCTCTCAGACACTCTCTATCACCCTCTGACACTCTCTATCTCTCTCTGACACACTCTCTCGCTCTCTGACACTCTCTGACACACTCAATCACAACTATCACTCTCTGACACAGTCTGACACTCTCTCTCACTCTATGACACTCTCTGACACTCTCTATCACTCTATATCACTCTCTGACACTTTCTGACACTCTCAGATACTCTCAGACACTCTCTGTCACCCTCTATCACTCTCTTACACTCTCTATCACTCTCTGACACTCTCTTACACTCTCTATCACACTCTGACGCTGTCTGACACTCTCTATCACTCAATGACACACTCTGAAACTCTCTATCAATCTCTATCACTCTCTATCAATCTCTGACACTCACTGACACTCTCAGACACTCGCTGTCACTCTCAGACACTCTCTATCACTCTCTGACACTCTCTATCACTCTCTGACACTCTCTATCACTCTCAGACACTCTCTGACACTCTCTATCACTGTCTGACACTCTCTGACACTCTCAGACACTCTCTATCACTCTCTATCACTCTCTGACACTCTGTGACACTCTCTGACACTCTCCATCACTCTCTGACACTCTCTGAAACTCTCTATCATTCGCTATCACTCTCTGACTCTCTCTGAGAACCTCTGACACACTCTGACACACTCTGACACTCTCTGACACACTCTGACACTCTCATAGGCTCTCTATCACTCTCTATCACTCTCTGTCACTCTCTATCACTCTCAGACACTCTCTATCACTCTCTGACACTCCCTGACACTCTCTATCACTCTCTGACACTCTCTGACACTCTCTATCACTCTCTATCACTCTCTATCACTCTCTATCACTCTCTATCACTCTCTGACACTCTCTGACACTCTCAGAATCACTCTCTCACTCTCTGAAACTCTCTGACACTCTCAGAGACTCTCTATCACTCTCTATCACTCTCTGACATTCTCTATCATTCTCAGACACTCTCTGTCACTCTCTGACACTCCCTATCACTCTCTGACACTCTCTGACACTCTCGATCACTCTCTGACACTCTCTGACACTCTCTATCACTCAATGACCCTCTGTGACACTCTCTATCACTCTCCATCACACTCTGACACTCTCTGACACTCTCAGACACTCTCTATCACACTCCATCTCACTCTCTGACACTCTCTGAAACTCTCTATCACTCTCTGACACTCTCTGACACTCTCTATCACTCTCTATCACTCTCTGACACTCTCTGACACTCACAGACACTCTCAGATACTCTATCACTCTGTATCACTCTCGAACACTCTCTGACACTCTTAATCACTCTCTGACACTCTCTATCACTCTCTGACACACTCTATCACTCTCTGACACTCTCTATCACTCTCTGACACTCTCTGACACACACTATCACTCTCTGACACTCTCTATCACTCTCTGACACTCTCTATCACTCTCTGACACACTCTATCATTCTCTGACAATCTTGATCACTCTCAGACACTCTCTATCACTCTCTGTCATACCCTAACGCTCTTTCACGCTCTCAGACAGTCTCCGACGCACTCAGACACTCTCTGACAGTCTCTGACGCTCTCAGACGCTCTCTGACACTCTCAGACACTCTCTATCACTCTTAATCACTCTCTGACACTCTCTACCACTCTCTATCACTCTCTGACACTCTCTGACACTCTCTGACACTCTCTGACGCTCTCTGACACACTCAGACACTTATCACTCTTTATCACTCTCTGACACTCTCTGACACTCTCTGACACTTACAGACACTCTCAGATACTCTCTATCACTCTCTATCACTCTCTGACACTCTTCATCACACGCTGACACTCTCTATCACTCTCTGACACTCTCTATCACTCTCTATCACTCTCTGACACTCTCTGTCACTCTCTGACACACGCTATCACTCTCTGACACTCTCGATCACTCTCTGACACTCACTGACACACTCTGACGCTCTCTATCACTCTCTATCACTCTCTGACACTCTCTGACACTCTCTGACTCTCTCTATCACTCTATGACACTCTCTGAAAAGCTCTATCACTCTCTATCACTCTCTGACACTCTCTGACACTCTCTGACACTCTCTATCACTCACTGACTCTCTGAGACACTCTCTGTCACTCTCTGTCACTCTCTGTCACTCTCAGACACGCACAGCAACTCTCTATCACTCTGTGACACTCTCT
Source organism: Heterodontus francisci (assembly GCF_036365525.1). Classification (NCBI taxonomy): domain Eukaryota; kingdom Metazoa; phylum Chordata; class Chondrichthyes; order Heterodontiformes; family Heterodontidae; genus Heterodontus; species Heterodontus francisci. The sequence goes on along the minus strand of NW_027140543.1, from coordinate 4,673,252 downwards.
ATCACTCTCTGACACTCTCTGACACTCTCTGTCTCTCTCTGACACTCTCACACACTCTGGCACTATCTGACACACTCAGAAACTCTCTCTCCCTCTCTGAGACTCTCAGATACTCTCCATCACTCTCTGACGCTCTCCATCACTCTCTGACATTCTCAGACACACTATATCACTCTCTGCCACTCTCTGCCACTCTCTGACACTCTCAGACACTCTCTGTCACTCTCAGACACTCTATTTCACACTCTAACGCTCTTTGACGCTCTCTGATGCTCTCAGACACTCTCTGACACTGTCTGACGCTCTCAGTCACTCTCAGACAATCTCTATCACTCTCAGACACTCCCTATCACTCTCTGACACTCTCTGACGCTCTCTGAAACGCTCTAACATTCTTCATCACTCTCTGACACACTCTGACACTCTTTGACACTCTCAGATACTCTCCATCACTCTCTATCACTCTCTGACACTCTCTATCACTCAATGACACTCTCTGAAAATCTCTATCACTGTCTATCACTCTCTGACATTCTCTGACACTCTCTGACACACTCCGACGCTCTCTATCACTCTCTATCAATCTCTGACACTCTCTGACACTCTCTATCACTCTCTGACACTCTCTGACACACTCTATCACTCTCTGACACTCTCTATCACTCTCTGACACTCTCTATCACTCTCTGGCACACTCTATCACTCTCTGACACTCTCTGACACACTCCGACACTCTCTATAACTCTCTATCAATCTCTGACACACTCCGACACTCTCTATCACTCTCTATCAATCTCTGACACTCTCTGACACTCTCTATCACTCTCTGACACTCTCTGACACACTCTATCACTCTCTGACACTCTCTATCACTCTCTGACACTCTCTATCACTCTCTGACACACTCTATCACTCTCTGACACTCTCGATCACTCTCTGACACTCTCTGACACTCTCAGACATTCTGTGACACACTCTGACAATCTCTATCACTCTATGACACTCACTGACACACTTGACACTCTCTATCTCTCTCTGACACTCTCTGACACTCTCTGACTCTCTCTATCACTCTATGACACTCTCTGAAAAGCTCTATCACACTCTATCACTCTCTGACACTCTCTGACACTCTCTATCACTCACTGACTCTCTGAGACACTCTCTGTCACTCTCTGTCACTCTCTGTCACTCTCTGTCACTCTCTGTCACTCTCAGACACGCTCAGAAACTCTCTATCACTCTGTGACACTCTCTATCACTCTCTGACACTCTCTGTCGCTCTCTGACACTCTCACACACTCTGGCACTATCTGACACACTCAGAAACTCTCTCTCCCTCTCTGAGACTCTCAGATACTCTCCATCACTCTCTGACACTCTCTATCACTCTCTGACATTCTCAGACACACTCTATCACTCTCTGACACTCTCTGCCACTCTCTGACACTCTCAGACACTCTCTGTCACTCTCAGACACTCTCTGTCACTCTCAGACACTCTCCATTACACTCTAACGCTCTTTGAAGCTCTCAGACACTCTTTGACGCACTCAGACACTCTCTGACACTCTCTGATGCTCTCAGACATTCTCTGACACTCTCTGACGCTCTCAGTCACTCTCAGACACTCTCTATCACTCTCAGACACTCCCTATCACTCTCTGACACTCTCTGACGCTCTCTGAAACGCTCTAACATTCTTCATCACTCTCTGACACACTCTGACACTCTTTGACACTCTCAGACACTCTCCATCACTCTCTATCACTCTCTGACACTCTCTATCACTCAATGACACTCTCTGAAAATCTCTATCACTGTCTATCACTCTCTGACATTCTCTGACACTCTCTGACACACTCCGACACTCTCTATCACTCTCTATCAATCTCTGACACTCTCTGACACTCTCTATCACTCTCTATCACTCTCTGACACTCTCTGACACTCTCTATCACTCTCTATCACTCTCTGACACTCTCTGAAGCTCTCTATCACTCTCTACCACTCTCTGACACTCTCAATCACTCTCTGACACTCTCTATCACTCTCTATCACTCTCTGACTCTCTCTGACACTCTCCATCACTCTCTATCACTCTCTGACACTCTGTGACACTCTCCATCACTCAATGACACTCTCTATCAATCTCCATCACTCTCTGACACACTCTGACACTCTCAGACACTCTCTGATACTCTCTATCACTCTCTGACACTCTCTGACACTCTCTATCACTCTCTATCACTCTCTGACACTCTCTGACACTCTCTGACACTCTCGACCACTCTCTGACACCTTCTGACACTCTCTATTACTCAATGACACTCTGTGACACTCTCTATCCCTCTCTATCACTCAATGACACTCTCTGACGCTATCTATCACTCTCTATCATTCTCTGACACTCTCTGACACTCTCTATCACTCTCTATCACTCTCTGACACTCTGTGACACTCTCTGACACTCTCCATCACTCTCTGACACTCTCTGAAACTCTCTATCACTCTCTATCACTCTCTGTCACTCTCTATTATTCTCTGACACTCTCTGACACTCTGTATCACTCTCTGACACTCTCTGACACTCTCAGAGGGTCTCTATCACTCTCTATCACTCACTGACACTCTCAGACACTCTCTATCACTCTCTGACACTCACTGACACTCGCAGACACTCTCTTTCACTCTCTGTCACTCTCAGACACTCAGACACTCTCTATCACTCTCTGACACTCTCTATCACTCTCTGAAACTCTCTGACACTCTCCACCACTCAATGACACTCTCTGACACTCTCTATCACTCTCTATCACTCTCTGACACACTCTGACAATCTCAGACACTCTCAGACACTCTCTGTCACTCTCTATCACTCTCTGACACACTCTATCACTCTCTATCACTCCCTTACACTCTCTATCACTCTCTGACACTCTCTGACACACTCTATCACACTCTGACACTCTCTGACACTCTCGATCACTCAATGACACACTCTGAAACGGTCTATCACTCCCTATCACTCTCTATCACTCTCTGATACTCACTGACACTTTCAGACACTCGCTGTCACTCTCAGACACTCTCTGTCACTATCTATCACTCTCTGACACTCTCTATCACTCACTGACACTCTCATTCGCTCTCTGACACTCTCTGAAACTATGAGACTCTCAATCACTCTCTATCACTCTCTGACACTCTCTGACACTCCCAGAATCACTCTCTCACTCTCTGAAACTCTCTGACACTCTCAGAGACTCTCTATCACTCTCTGACATTCTCTATCACTCTCTGACATTCTCTATCACTCTCTGACATTCTCAGACACTCTCTGTCACTCTCTGACACTCCATATCACTCTCTGACACTCTCGATCACTCTCTGACAAACTCTCACACTCTCTATCACTCAATGACCCTCTGTGACACTCTCTATCACTCTCCATCGCACTCTGACACTCTCTGACACTCTCAGAAACTCTCTATCACACTCCGTCTCACTCTCTGACACTCTCTGACACGCTCTATCACTCTCTGACACTCTCTGACACTCTCTGTCACTCTCTATCACTCTCTGACACTCTCTATCACTCTCTATCACTCTCTGACACACTCTGACACCCTCTATCACTCTCTATCACTCTCTGACACTCTCTGACACTCTTTATCACTCCCCATCAATCTCTGACACTCTCTGACACTCTCTACAATTAACGAATGACACTCTGTGACACTCTCTATTACTCTCTATCACTCTATGACAATCTCTGACGCTCTCTATGACTCTCTATCACTCTCTGAAACAATCTGACACACTCTGACACTCTCTATCACTCTCTATCACTCTCTATCACTCTCTGACACTCTGTGACACTCTCAATCACTCCATGACACTCTCTGACACTCTCTATCACTCTCTATCACTCTCTGACACTCTCTATCACGCTCTTACACTCTCTGACACTCTCTATCTCTCTCTGACACTTACTGACACTCTCAGACACTCTCTGTCACTAACTATCACTCTCTGACACTCTCTATCACTCTCTGACACCCTCTGACACACTCAATCACACTCTATCACTCTCTGACACACTCTGACTCTCTCTATCACTCTATGACACTCTCTGACACTCTCTGTCACTCTCTGTCACTCTCTGACACTCTCAGACCCTCTCTGTCACTCTCTATCACTCTGTGACACTCTCTATCACTCTCGGACACTCTCTATCACTCTCAGACACTCTCTGTCACTCTCTATCACTCTCTGACACTCTCTGAAACTCTCTGACATTCTCAGCGGCTCTCTATCACTCACTGACACTCTCAGACACTCTCTTTCACTCTCTGTCACTCTCAGACGCTCTCAGACACTCTCTATCACCCTCTGACACTCTCTATCTCTCTCTGACACACTCTCTCGCTCTCTGACACTCTCTGACACACTCAATCACAACTATCACTCTCTGACACAGTCTGACACTCTCTCTCACTCTATGACACTCTCTGACACTCTCTATCACTCTATATCACTCTCTGACACTTTCTGACACTCTCAGATACTCTCAGACACTCTCTGTCACCCTCTATCACTCTCTTACACTCTCTATCACTCTCTGACACTCTCTTACACTCTCTATCACACTCTGACGCTGTCTGACACTCTCTATCACTCAATGACACACTCTGAAACTCTCTATCAATCTCTATCACTCTCTATCAATCTCTGACACTCACTGACACTCTCAGACACTCGCTGTCACTCTCAGACACTCTCTATCACTCTCTGACACTCTCTATCACTCTCTGACACTCTCTATCACTCTCAGACACTCTCTGACACTCTCTATCACTCTCTGACAATCTCTGACACTCTCAGACACTCTCTATCACTCTCTATCACTCTCTGACACTCTGTGACACTCTCTGACACTCTCCATCACTCTCTGACACTCTCTGAAACTCTCTATCATTCGCTATCACTCTCTGACTCTCTCTGAGAACCTCTGACACACTCTGACACACTCTGACACTCTCTGACACACTCTAACACTCTCATAGGCTCTCTATCACTCTCTATCACTCTCTGTCACTCTCTATCACTCTCAGACACTCTCAATCACTCTCTGACACTCACTGACACTCTCAGACGCTATCACTCTCCGACACTCTCTGACACTCTATCACTCTCTGACACTCTCTGACACTCTCTATCACCCTCTGACACACTCTATCACTCTCTGACACTCTCTATCACTCTCTATCACTCTCTGACACTCTCTATCACACTCTGACACACTCTCTCACTCTCTGACACTCTCGATCACTCTCAGACACTCTGTATCACTCTCTATCACACTCTAACGCTCTTTGACGCTATCAGACACTCTCTGACGCACTCAGACACTCTCTGACAGTCTCTGACAGTCTCTGACGCTCTCAGACGCTCTCTGACACACTCAGACACTCTCTATCACTCTTTATCACTCTCTGACACTCTCTGACACTCACAGACACTCTCAGATATTCTCCATCACTCTGTATCACTCTCTTACACTCTCTGACACTCTTAATCACTCTCTGACACTCTCTGACACTCTCTGACGCTCTCTGACACACTCAGACAATCTCGATCACTCTTTATCACTCTCTGACACTCTCTGACACACTCTGACACTCACAGACACTCACAGACACTCTCAGATACTCTCTATCACTCTGTATCACTCTCTAACACTCTCTGACACACTCTATCACTCTCTGACACTCTCTATCACTCACTATCACTCTCTGACACACGCTATCACTCTCTGACACTCTCGATCACTCTCTGACACTCACTGACACTCTCAGACATTCGGTGACACACTCTGACAATCTCTATCACTCTATGACACTCACTGACACACTCTGACACTCTCTATCACTCTCTGACACTCTCTGACTCTCTCTATCACTCTATGACACTCTCTGACACGCTCTATCACTCTCTATCACTCTCTATCACTCTCTGACACTCTCTGACACTCTCTATCACTCTCTATCACTCACTGACACTCTGAGACACTCTCTGTCACTCTCTGTCACTCTCTGTCACTCTCTGTCACTCTCTGTCACACTCAGACACGCTCAGAAACTCTCCATCACTCTCTGACACTCTCTATCACTCTCTGACACTCTCTGACACTCTCTGTCGCTCTCTGACACTCTCACACACTCTGGCACTATCTGACACACACAGAAACTCTCTCTCCCTCTCTGAGACTCTCAGATACTCTCTATCACTCTCTGACACACTCTATCACACTCTGACACACTCTATCACACTCTCGATCACTCAATGACACACTCTGAAACTGTCTATCACTCCCTCTCACTCTCTATCACTCTCTGACACTCACTGACACTTTCAGACACTCTCAGACACTCTCTATCACTCTCTGACACTCTCTATCACTCACTGACACTCTCTTTCGCTCTCTGACACTCTCTGAAACTCTGAGACACTCAATCACTCTCTATCACTCTCTGACACTCTCTGACACTCTCAGAATCTCTCTCTCACTCTCTGAAACTCTCTGACACTCTCAGAGACTCTCTATCACTCTCTATCACTCTCTGACATTCTCTATCACTCTCTGACACTCTCCATCACTCTCTGTCACTCTCTGAAACTCTCTATCACTTGCTATCACTCTCTGACACTCTCTGACATCCTCTGACACCATCTGACACACTCTGACACACTCTGACACTCTCTGACACTCTCATAGGCTCTCTATCACTCTCTGTCACTCTCTATGACTCTCTGACACTCTCTGACACTCTGTATCACTCTCTGACACTCTCTGACACTCTCAGAGGGTCTCTATCACTCTCTATCACTCACTGACACTGTCAGACACTCTCTATCACTCTCTGACACTCACTGACACTCTCAGACACTCTCTTTCACTCTCTGTCACTCTCAGACAATCAGACACTCTCTATCACTCTCTGACACTCTCTATCACTCTCTGAAACTCTCTGACACCCTCCACCACTCAATGACACTCTCTGTCACTCTCTATCACTCTCTATCACTCTCTGACACACTCTGACAATCTCAGACACTCTCAGACATTCTCTGTCACTCTCTATCACTCTCTGACACACTCTATCACTCTCTATCACTCCGTTACACTCTCTATCACTCTCTGACACTCTCTGACACACTCTATCACACTCTGACACTCTCTGACACTCTCGATCACTCAATGACACACTCTGAAACGGTCTATCACTCCCTATCACTCTCTATCACTCTCTGACACTCACTGACACTTTCAGACACTCGCTGTCACTCTCAGACACTCTCTGTCACTATCTATCACTCTCTGACACTCTCTATCACTCACTGACACTCTCATTCGCTCTCTGACAGTCTCTGAAACTCTGAGACTCTCAATCACTCTCTATCACTCTCTGACACTCTCTGACACTCCCAGAATCACTCTCTCACTCTCTGAAACTCTCTGACACTCTCAGAGACTCTCTATCACTCTCTGACATTCTCTATCACTCTCTGACATTCTCTATCACTCTCTGACATTCTCAGACACTCTCTGTCACTCTCTGACACTCCATATCACTCTCTGACACTCTCGATCACTCTCTGACACTCTCTATCACTCAATGACCCTCTGTGACACTCTCTATCACTCTCCATCGCACTCTGACACTCTCTGACACTCTCAGAAACTCTCTATCACTCTCTGACACTCTCTGTCACTCTCTATCACTCTCTGACACTCTCTATCACTCTCTATCACTCTCTGACACACTCTGACACTCTCTATCACTCTCTATCACTCTCTGACACTCTCTGACACTCTTTATCACTCCCCATCAATCTCTGACACTCTCTGACACTCTCTACAATTAACGAATGACACTCTGTGACACTCTCTATTACTCTCTATCACTCTATGACAATCTCTGACGCTCTCTATGACTCTCTATCACTCTCTGAAACAATCTGACACACTCTGACACTCTCTATCACTCTCTATCACTCTCTATCACTCTCTGACACTCTCTGACACTCTCAATCACTCCATGACACTCTCTGACACTCTCTATCACTCTCTATCACTCTCTGACACTCTCTATCACGCTCTTACACTCTCTGACACTCTCTATCTCTCTCTGACACTTACTGACACTCTCAGACACTCTCTGTCACTAACTATCACTCTCTGACACTCTCTATCACTCTCTGACACCCTCTGACACACTCAATCACACTCTATCACTCTCTGACACACTCTGACTCTCTCTATCACTCTATGACACTCTCTGACACTCTCTATCACTCTCTGTCACTCTCTGACACTCTCAGACCCTCTCTGTCACTCTCTATCACTCTGTGACACTCTCTATCACTCTCGGACACTCTCTATCACTCTCAGACACTCTCTGTCACTCTCTATCACTCTCTGACACTCTCTGAAACTCTCTGACACTCTCAGAGGCTCTCTATCACTCACTGACACTCTCAGATACTCTCTATCACTCTCTGACACTCACTGACACTCTCAGACACTCTCTTTCACTCTCTGTCACTCTCAGACGCTCTCAGACACTCTCTATCACCCTCTGACACTCTCTATCTCTCTCTGACACACTCTCTCGCTCTCTGACACTCTCTGACACACTCAATCACAACTATCACTCTCTGACACAGTCTGACACTCTCTCTCACTCTATGACACTCTCTGACACTCTCTATCACTCTGTATCACTCTCTGACACTTTCTGACACTCTCAGATACTCTCAGACACTCTCTGTCACCCTCTATCGCTCTCTTACACTCTCTATCACTCTCTGACACTCTCTTACACTCTCTATCACACTCTGACGCTGTCTGACACTCTCTATCACTCAATGACACACTCTGAAACACTCTATCAATCTCTATCACTCTCTATCAATCTCTGACACTCACTGACACTCTCAGACACTCGCTGTCACTCTCAGACACTCTCTATCACTCTCTGACACTCTCTATCACTCTCTGACACTCTCTATCACTCTCAGACACTCTCTGACACTCTCTATCACTCTCTGACACTCTCTGACACTCTCAGACACTCTCTATCACTCTCTATCACTCTCTGACACTCTGTGACACTCTCTGACACTCTCCATCACTCTCTGACACTCTCTGAAACTCTCTATCATTCGCTATCACTCTCTGACTCTCTCTGACAACCTCTGACACACTCTGACACACTCTGACACTCTCTGACACAATCTGACACTCTCATAGGCTCTCTGTCACTCTCTATCACTCTCTGTCACTCACTGACACTCTCAGACGCTCTCTGTCACTCTCAGACACTATCACTCTCTGGCACTCTCTGACACTCTCTATCACTCTCTGACACTCTCTGACACTCTCTATCACTCTATGACACACTCTATCACTCTCTGACACTCTCTATCACTCTCTATCACTCTCTGACACTCTCTATCACACTCTGACACACTCTCTCACTCTCTGAAACTCTCGATCACTCTCAGACACTCTGTATCACTCTCTATCACACTCTAACGCTCTTTGACGCTATCAGACACTCTCTGACGCACTCAGACACTCTCTGACAGTCTCTGACAGTCTCTGACGCTCTCAAACGCTCTCTGACACACTCAGACACTCTCTATCACTCTTTATCACTCTCTGACACTCTCTGACACTCACAGACACTCTCAGATATTCTCCATCACTCTGTATCACTCTCTTACACTCTCTGCCACTCTTAATCACTCTCTGACACTCTCTGACACTCTCTGACGCTCTCTGACACACTCAGACAATCTCGATCACTCTTTATCACTCTCTGACACTCTCTGACACACTCTGACACTCACAGACACTCACAGACACTCTCAGATACTCTCTATCACTCTGTATCACTCTCTAACACTCTCTGACACACTCTATCACTCTCTGACACTCTCTATCACTCACTATCACTCTCTGACACACGCTATCACTCTCTGACACTCTCGATCACTCTCTGACACTCACTGACACTCTCAGACATTCTGTGACACACTCTGACAATCTCTACCACTCTATGACACTCACTGACACACTCTGACACTCTCTATCACTCTCTGACACTCTCTGACTCTCTCTATCACTCTATGACACTCTCTGACACGCTCTATCACTCTCTATCACTCTCTATCACTCTCTGACACTCTCTGACACTCTCTGACACTCTCTATCACTCTCTATCACTCACTGACACTCTGAGACACTCTCTGTCACTCTCTGTCACTCTCTGTCACTCTCTGTCACTCTCAGACACGCTCAGAAACTCTCTATCACTCTCTGACACTCTCTATCACTCTCTGACACTCTCTGACACTCTCTGTCGCTCTCTGACACTCTCACACACTCTGGCACTATCTGACACACACAGAAACTCTCTCTCCCTCTCTGAGACTCTCAGATACTCTCTATCACTCTCTGACACACTCTATCACACTCTGACACACTCTATCACACTCTCGATCACTCAATGACACACTCTGAAACTGTCTATCACTCCCTCTCACTCTCTATCACTCTCTGACACTCACTGACACTTTCAGACACTCTCAGACACTCTCTATCACTCACTGACACTCTCTTTCGCTCTCTGACACTCTCTGAAACTCTGAGACTCTCAATCACTCTCTATCACTCTCTGACACTCTCTGACACTCTCAGAATCTCTCTCTCACTCTCTGAAACTCTCTGACACTCTCAGAGACTCTCTATCACTCTCTATCACTCTCTGACATTCTCTATCACTCTCTGACACTCTCCATCACTCTCTGACACTCTCTGAAACTCTCTATCACTCGCTATCACTCTCTGACACTCTCTGACACCCTCTGACACCCTCTGACACTCTCTGACACTCTCTGACACTCTCACAGGCTCTCTATCACTCTCTATCACTCTCTGTCACTCTCTATGACTCTCTGACACTCTCTGACACTCTGTATCACTCTCTGACACTCTCTGACACTCTCAGAGGGTCTCTATCACTCTCTATCACTCACTGACACTGTCAGACACTCTCCATCACTCTCTGACACTCACTGACACTCTCAGACACTCTCTTTCACTCTCTGTCACTCTCAGACAATCAGACACTCTCTATCACTCTCTGACACTCTCTATCACTCTCTGACACTCTCTATCGCTCTCTGACACTCTCTGACAGACTCAATTGCACTCTATCACTCTCTGAAACACTCTGACACTCTCTATCACTCTATGACACTGTCTGACACTCTCTATCACTCTCTATCACTCTCTGACACACTCTGACAATCTCTGACAATCTCTGACACTCTCAGACACTCTCTGTCACTCTCTAATCCTCTCTGACACTCTCTATCACTCCCTTACACTCTCTATCACTCTCTGACACTCTCTGACACACTCTATCACACTCTGACACTCTCTGACACTCTCGATCACTCAATGACACACTCTGAAACTGTCTATCACTCCCTATCACTCTCTATCACTCTCTGACACTCTCTGTCACTCACTGACACTCTCTTTCTCTCTCTGACACTCTGAAACTCTGAGACTCTCAATCACTCTCTATCACTCTCTGGCACACTCTGACACTCTCAGAATCACTCTCTCACTCTCTGAAACTCTCTGACACTCTCAGAGACTCTCTATCACTCTCTATCACTCTCTGACATTCTCTATCACTCTCTGACATTCTCAGACACTCTCTGTCACTCTCTGACACTCCCTATCACTCTCTGACACTCTGTGACACTCTCTATCACACTCTGAAACTCTCTGACACACTCTGACACTCTCAGACACTCTCTATCACACTCCGTCTCACTCTCTGACACTCTCTGACACTCTGTATCACTCTCTAACACTCTCTGACACGCTCTATCACTCACTATCACTCTCTATCACTCTCTGACACACGCTATCACTCTCTGACACTCTCGATCACTCTCCGACACTCACTGACACTCTCAGACATTCTGTGACACACTCTGACAATCTCTATCACTCTATGACACTCACTGACACATTCTGACACTCTCTATCACTCTCTATCACTCTCTGACACTCTCTGACACTCTCTGACTCTCTCTATCACTCTATGACACTCTCTGACACGCTCTATCACACCCTATCACTCTCTGACACTCTCTATCACTCTCTATCACTCACTGACACTCTGAGACACTCTCTGTCACTCTCTGTCACTCTCTGTCACTCTCAGACACGCTCAGAAACTCTCTATCACTCTCTGACACTCTCTATCACTCTCTGACACTCTCTGACACTCTCTGTCGCTCTCTGACACTCTCACACACTCAGGCACTATCTGACACTCTCAGAATCTCTCTCTCCCTCTCTGAGACTCTCAGATACTCTCTATCACTCTCTGACACTCTCTATCACTCTCTGACATTCTCAGACACTCTCCATCACTCTCTGACACTCTCTGACACTCTCTGCCACTCTCTGACACTCTCAGACACTCTCTGTCGCTCTCAGACACTCACTATCACACTCTAACGCTCTTTGACGCTCTCAGACACTCTCTGACGCACTCAGACACTCTCTGACACTCTCTGACGCTCTGAGACACTCTCTGACACTCTCTGACGCTCTCAGACACTCTCAGACACTCTCTATCACTCTCTATCACTCTCTATCACTCTCTGACACACTCTGACACTCTCTATCACTCTCTATCACACTCTGACACTCTCTGACACTCTCTATTAATCACTGACACTCTGTGACACTCTCTATAACTCTCTATTACTCTATGACAATCTCTGACGCTCTCTATGACTCTCTATCACTCTCTGAAACTCTCTGACACACTCTGACACTCTCTATCACTCTCTATCACTCTCTGACACTCTCTGACACTCTCTGACACTCTCTGACACTCACCATCACTCCATGACACTCTCTGACACTCTCTATCACTCTCTATCACTCTCTGACACTCTCTATCACTCTCTTACACTCTCTGACACTCTCTATCTCTCTCTGACACTTACTGACACTCTCAGACACTCTCTGTCACTAACTATCACTCTCTGACACTCTCTATCACTCTCTGAATCTCTCTGACACTCTCAGATGCTCTCTAGCACTCTCTATCACTCACTGACACTCTCTGACACTCTCTATCGCTCTCTGACACTCACTGACACTCTCAGACACTCTCTTTCACTCTCTGTCACTCTCAGACAATCTCAGACACTCTCTATCACTCTCTGACACTCTCTATCACTCTCTGACACTCTCTGACTCTCTCTATCACTCAATGACACTCTCTGACACTCTCTATCACTCTCTGTCACTCTCTGACACACTCTGACACTCTCTGACACTCTCTATCACTCTGTGACACTCTCTATCACTCTCTGACACTCTCTATCACTCTCAGACACTCTCTGTCACTCTCTATCACTCTCTGACACTCTCTATCACACTCTGAAACTCTCTGACACTCTCAGAGGCTCTCAGAGGCTCTCTATCACTCTCTATCACTCACTGACACACTCAGATACTCTCTAACACTCTCTGACACTCACTGACACTCTCAGACACTCTCTTTCACTCTCTGTCACTCTCAGACGCTCTCAGACACTCTCTATCACTCTCTGACACTCTCTATCTCTCTCTGACACACTCTATCGCTCTCTGACACTCTCTGACAAACTCAATCACTCTCTATCACTCTCTGACACAATCTGACACTCTCTATCACTCTCTGACACTCTCTGACACTCTCTATCACTCTCTATCACTCTCTGACACTTTCTGACACTCTCAGACACTCTCAGACACTCTCTGTCACCCTCTATCACTCTCTTACACTCTCTATCACTCTCTGACTCTCTCTGACACTCTCTATCACACTCTGACGCTGTCTGACACTCTCTATCACTCAACGACACACTCTGAAACTCTCTATCAATCTCTATCACTCTCTATCATTCTCTGACACTCACTGACACTCTCAGACACTCGCTGTCACTCTCAGACACACTCTATCACTCTCTGACACTCTCTATCACTCTCTGACACTCACTATCACTCACAGACACTCTCTGACACTCTCTGACACTCTCTATCACTCTCTGACACTCTCTGACACTCTGTGACACTCTCTGACACTCTCCATCACTCTCTGACACTCTCTGAAACTCTCTATCATTCGCTATCACTCTCTGACACTCTCTGACACCCTCTGACACACTCTGACACACTCTGACACTCTCTGAACCTCTCATAGGCTCTCTGTCACTCTCTATCACTCTCTGTCACTCTCTATCACTCTCTGACACTCTCTATCACTCTCTGACACTCACTGACACTCTCAGACGCTCTCTGTCACTCTCAGACACTATCACTCTCTGACACTCTCTGACACTCTCTATCACTCTCTATCATTCTCTGACACTCTCTATCACTCTCTGACACTCTCTATCGCTCTCTGACACTCACTGACACTCTCAGACGCTCTCTGTCACCCTCAGACACTATCACTCTCTGACACTCTCTGACACTCTCTATCACTCTCTATCACTCTCTGACACTCTCTATCACTCTCTGACACTCTCTGTCACTCTCTGACACACTCTATCACTCTCTGACACTGTCGATCACTCTCAGACACTCTCTATCACTCACTATCACACTCTAACGCTCTTTGACGCTCTCAGACACTCTCTGACGCACTCAGACACTCTCTGACAGTCTCTGACGCTCTCAGACGCTCTCTGACACACTCAGACACTCTCTATCACTCTTTATCACTCTCAGACACTCTCTGACACTCACAGACACTCTCAGATACTCTCTATCACTCTGTATCACTCTCTTACACTCTCTGACACTCTTAATCACTCTCTGACACTCTCTATCACTCACTATCACTCTCTATCACTCTCTGACACACGCTATCACTCTCTGACACTCTCGATCACTCTCTGACACTCACTGACACTCTCAGACATTCTGTGACACACTCTGACAATCTCTATCACTTATGACATTCACTGACACACTCTGACATTCTCTATCACTCTCTGACACTCTCTATCACTCTCTGACACTCTCTGACACTCTCTGACGCTCTCTGACACACTCAGACAATCTCGATCACTCTATCACTCTCTGACACTCTCTGACACTCTCTATCACTCTCTATCATTCTCTGACACTCTCTATCACTCTCTGACACTCTCTATCGCTCTCTGACACTCACTGACACTCTCAGACGCTCTCTGTCACCCTCAGACACTATCACTCTCTGACACTCTCTGACACTCTCTATCACTCTCTGACACTCTCTGACACTCTCTGTCACTCTCTGTCACTCTCTATCACTCTCTGACACTCTCTATCACTCTCTATCACTCTCTGACACACTCTGACACTCTCTATCACTCTCTGACACTCTCTGACACTCTCTGTTAATCACTGACACTCTGTGACACTCTCTATAACTCTCTATCACTCTATGACAATCTCTGACGCTCTCTATGACTCTCTATCACTCTCTGAAACTCTCTGACACACTCTGACACTCTCTATCACTCTCTATCACTCTCTGACACTCTCTGACACTCTCTGACACTCACCATCACTCCATGACACTCTCTGACACTCTCTATCACTCTCCATCACTCTCTGACACTCTCTATCACTCTCTTACACTCTCTATCTCACTCAATGACACTCTGTGACACTCTCTATCACTCTCCATCACACTCTGACACTCTCTATCACTCTCTTACACTCTCTGACACTCTCTATCTCTCTCTGACACTTACTGACACTCTCAGACACTCTCTATCACACTCTAACGCTCGTTGACGCTCTCAGACACTCTCTGACGCACTCAGACACTCTCTCTCCCTCTCTGAGACTCTCAGATACTCTCTATCACTCTCTGACACTCTCTATCACTCTCTGACATTCTCAGACACTCTCTATCACTCTCTGACACTCTCTGCCACTCTCAGACACTCTCAATCACACTCTAACGCTCTTTGACGCTCTCAGACACTCTCTGACGCACTCAGACACTCTCAGACACACTCTTACACTCTGTATCACTCTCTGACACTCTCTATCACTCAATGACACTCTCTGAAAATCTCTATCACTGTCTATCACTCTCTGACACTCTCTGACACTCTCTGATAGACTCTGACACTCTCAGACACTCTCTGACACTCTCAAACGCGCTCTATCACTCTTTATCACTCTCTGACACTTTCTGACACTCTCTGACACTCTCTGACACTCTCTATCACTCTCTATCAATCTCTGACACTCTCTGACACTCTCTGACACTCTCTATCACTCTCTATCACTCTCTGACACTCTCTGACACTCTCTATCACTCTCTATCACTCTCTGACACTCTCTGAAGCTCTCTATCACTCTCTGACACTCTCTATCACTCTCTATCACTCTCTGACACTCTCTGACACTCTCTATCACTCTCTGACACTCTCTATCACTCTCTGACACTCTCTGACACTCTCTATCACTCTCTATCACTCTTTGACACTCTCTGACACTCTCTATCACTCAATGACACTCTCTATCAATCTCCATCAATCTCCATCACTCTCTGACACTCTCTGACACACTCTGACACTCTCAGACACTCTCTATCACTCTCTATCACACTCTATCACACTATGACACTCTCTGACACTCTCTATCAATCTCTATCACTCTCTACCACTCTCTGACACTCTCTGACACTCTCTACCACTCTCTGACACCTTCTGACACTCTCTGTTACTCAATGACACTCTGTGACACTCTCTATCCTCTCTATCACTCTATGGCACTCTCTGACGCTATCTATCACTCTCTATCACTCTCTGACACTCTCTGACTTTCTGTGACACACTCTGACAACCTCTATCACTCTATGACACTCACTGACACACTCTGACAATCTCTATCACTCTCTATCACTCTCTGACACTCTCTATCACTCTCCATCACTCTCTGACACTCTCTATCACTCTCTGACACACGCTATCACTCTCTGACACTCTCGATCACTCTCTGACACTCTCAGACATTCTGTGACACACTCTGACAATCTCTATCACTCTATGACACTCACGGACACACTCTGACACACTCTATCACTCTCTATCACTCTCTGACACTCTCTGACACTCTCTGACTCTCTCTATCACTCGATGACACTCTCTGACACGCTCTATCACTCTCTATCACCCTCTGACACTCTCTGACACTCTCTATCACTCTCTATCACTCTCTATCACTCACTGACACTCTGAGACACTCTCTGTCACTCTCTGTCACTCTCTGTCACTCTCTGACACTCTCTATCACTCAATGACACTCTCTATCACTCTTTATCACTCTCTGTCACTCTCTGTCACTCTCTGTCACTCTCTGTCACTCTCAGACACGCTCAGAAACTCTCTATCGCTCTCTGACAAACTCTATCACTCTCTGAAACTCTCTGACACTCTCTGACACTCTCTGTCGCTCTCTGACTCTCTCGCACACTCTGGCACTATCTGACACACTCAGAAACTCTCTCTCCCTCTCTGAGACTCTCAGATACTCTCTATCACTCTCTGACACTCTCTATCACTCTCTGACATTCTCAGACACTCTCTATCACTCTCTGACACTCTCTGCCACTCTCTGACACTCTCAGACACTCTCTGTCACTCTCAGACACTCTCTATCACACTCTAACGCTCTTTGACGCTCTCAGACACTCTCTGACGTACTCAGACACTCTCTGACACTCTCTGACGCTCTCAGACACTCTCTGACACTCTCTGACGCTCTCAGACACTATCAGACACTCTCTATCACTCTCAGACACTCTCTATCACTCTCTGACACTCTCTGACGCTCTCAGACACTCTCTGAAACGCTCTAACATTCTTCATCACTCTCTGACACACCCTGACACACTTTGACACTCTCAGACACTCTCTATCACTCTCTATCACTCTCTATCACTCTCTGACACTCTCTATCACTCTCTGACACTCTCTATCACTCTCTATCACTCTCTGACACTCTCTGACAATCTCTATCACTCTCTATCACTCTCTGACACTCTCTGACATTCTCTATCACTCAATGACACTCTCTATCAATCTCCATCACTCTCTGACACTCTCTGACACACTCTGACACTCTCAGACTCTCTCTGACACTCTCTATCACTCTCTACCACTCTCTGACACCTTCTGACACTCTTTATTACTCAATGACACTCTGTGACACTCTCTATCCCTCTCTATCACTCTATGGCACTCTCTGACGCTATCTATCACTCTCTATCACTCTCTGACACTCTCTGACATTCTGTGACACACTCTGACAATCTCTATCACTCTATGACACTCACTGACACACTCTGACACTCTCTATCACTCTCTGACACTCTCTGACTCTCTCTATCACTCCATGACACTCTCTGACACGCTCTATCACTCTCTATCACTCTCTGACAATCTCTGACACTCTCTGACACTCTCTGACACTCTCTGACACTGTCTATCACTCTCTATCACTCACTGACACTCTGAGAAACTCTCTGTCACTCTCTGTCACTCTCAGACACGCTCAAAAACTCTCTATCACTCTCTGACACTCTCTATCACTCTCTGACACTCTCTGACACTCTCTCTCGCTCACTGACACTCTCACACACTCTGGCACTATCTGACACACTCAGAAACTCTCTCTCCCTCTCTGAGACTCTCAGATACTCTCTATCACTCTCTGACACTCTCTATCACTCTCTGACATTCTCAGACACTCTCTATCACTCTCTGCCACTCTCTGACACTCTCAGACACTCTCTGTCACTCTCAGACACTCTCTATCACACTCTAACGCTCTTTGACGCTCTCAGATACTCTCTGACGAACTCAGACACTCTCTGACACTCTCTGACGCTCTCTATCGCTCTCTGACACTCTCTGATGCTCTCAGACACTCTCAGACACTCTCTATCACTCTCAGACACTCTCTATCACTCTCTGACACTCTCTGACGCTCTCAGACACTCTCTGAAACGTTCTAACATTCTTCATCACTCTCTGACACACTCTGACACAGTTTGACACTCTCAGACACTCTCTATCACTCTCTATCACTCTCTGACACTCTCCATCACTCAATGACACTCTCAGAAAATCTCTATCACTGTCTATCACTCTCTGACAGTCTCTGACACTCTCTGACACACTCTGACACTCTCAGACACTCTCTGACACTCTCAGACTCGCTCTATCACTCGTAATCACTCTCTGACACTCTCTGACACTCTCTATCACTCTCTGACACTCTCTATCACTCTCTATCAATCTCTGACACTCTCTGACACTCTCTATCACTCTCCGACATTCTCAGACACTCTCTATCACTCTCTGACACTCTCTGCCACTCTCTGACACTCTCAGACACTCTCTGTCACTCTCAGACACTCTCTATCACACTCTAACGCTCTTTGACGCTCTCAGACACTCTCTGACGCACTCAGACACTCTCTGACACTCTCTGACGCTCTCAGACACTCTCTGACACTCTCTGACGCTCTCAGACACTCTCAGACACTCTCTATCACTCTCAGACACTCTCTATCACTCTCTGACACTCTCTGACGCTCTCAGACACTCTCTGAAACGCTCAAACATTCTTCATCACTCTCTGACACACCCTGACACACTTTGACACTCTCAGACACTCTCTATCACTCTCTATCACTCTCTATCACTCTCTGACACTCTCTATCACTCTCTGACACTCTCTATCACTCTCTATCACTCTCTGACACTCTCTGACACTCTCTGACAATCTCTATCACTCTCTATCACTCTCTGACACTCTCTGACATTCTCTATCACTCAATGACACTCTCTATCAATCTCCATCACTCTCTGACACTCTGACACACTCTGACACTCTCAGACTCTCTCTGACACTCTCTATCACTCTCTATCACTCTCTGACACTCCCTGACACTCTCTGACACTCTCTATCACTCTCTATCACTCTCTGACACACGCTATCACTCTCTGACACTCTCGATCACTCTCTGACACTCACTGACACTCTCAGACATTCTGTGACACACTCTGACAATCTCTATCACTTATGACACTCACTGACACACTCTGACACTCTCTATCACTCTCTGACACTCTCTGACACTCTCTGACTCTCTCTATCACTCTATGACACTCTCTGACACGCTCTATCACTCTCTATCACTCTCTGACACTCTCTGACACTCTCTGACACTCTCTATCACTCTCTATCACTCACTGACACTCTGAGACACTCTCTGTCACTCTCTGACACTCTCTGACACTCTCTGACACTCTCTGTCGCTCTCTGACACTCTCGCACACTCTGGCACTATCTGACACACTCAGAAACTCTCTCTCCCTCTCTGATACTCTCAGATACTCTCTATCACTCTCTGACACTCTCTATCACTCTCTGACATTCTCAGACACTCTCTATCACTCTCTGACACTCTCTGCCACTCTCTGACACTCTCAGACACTCTCTGTCACTCAATGACACACTCTGAAACTGTCTATCACTCCCTATCACTCTCTATCACTCTCTGACACTCACTGACACTTTCAGACACTCGCTGTCACTCTCAGACACTCTCTGTCACTCTCTATCACTCTCTGACACTCTCTGTCACTCACTGACACTCTCTTTGGCTCTCTGACACTCTCTGAAACTCTGAGACTCTCAATCACTCTCTATCACTCTCTGACACTCCCTGACACTCTCAGAATCACTCTCTCACTCTCTGAAACTCTCTGACACTCTCAGAGACTCTCTCTCACTCTCTGACATTCTCTATCACTCTCTGACATTCTCAGACACTCTCTATCACTCTCTGACACTCCCTATCACTATCTGACACTCTCTGACACTCTCTATCACTCTCTGACACTCTCTATCTCACTCAATGACCCTCTGTGACACTCTCTATCACTCTCCATCACACTCTGACACTCTCTGACACACTCTGACACTCTCAGACACTCTCTATCACACTCCGTCTCACTCTCTGACACTCTCTGACACTCTCTATCACTCTCTGACACTCTCTGACACTCTCTGTCACTCTCTGTCACTCTCTATCACTCTCTGACACTCTCTATCACTCTCTATCACTCTCTGACACACTCTGACACTCTCTATCACTCTCTGACACTCTCTGACACTCTCTGTTAATCACTGACACTCTGTGACACTCTCTATCACTCTATGACAATCTCTGACGCTCTCTATGACTCTCTATCACTCTCTGAAACTCTCTGACACACTCTGACACTCTCTATCACTCTCTATCACTCTCTGACCCTCTCTGACACTCTCTGACACTCACCATCACTCCATGACACTCTCTGACACTCTCTATCACTCTCTATCACTCTCTGACACTCTCTATCACTCTCTTACACTCTCTGACACTCTCTATCTCTCTCTGACACTTACTGACACTCTCAGACACTCTCTATCACACTCTAACGCTCTTTGACGCTCTCAGACACTCTCTGACGCACTCAGACACTCTCTCTCCCTCTCTGAGACTCTCAGATACTCTCTATCACTCTCTGACACTCTCTATCACTCTCTGACATTCTCAGACACTCTCTATCACTCTCTGACACTCTCTGCCACTCTCAGACACTCTCTATCACACTCTAACGCTCTTTGACGCTCTCAGACACTCTCTGACGCACTCAGACACTCTCAGACACACTCTTACACTCTGTATCACTCTCTGACACTCTCTATCACTCAATGACACTCTCTGAAAATCTCTATCACTGTCTATCACTCCCTGACACTCTCTGACACTCTCTGATACACTCTGACACTCTCAGACACTCTCTGACACTCTCAAACGCGCTCTATCACTCTTTATCACTCTCTGACACTTTCTGACACTCTCTGACACTCTCTATCACTCTCTATCAATCTCTGACACTCTCTGACACTCTCTGACACTCTCTATCACTCTCTATCACTCTCTGACACTCTCTGACACTCTCTATCACTCTCTATCACTCTCTGACACTCTCTGAAGCTCTCTATCACTCTCTGACACTCTCTATCACTCTCTATCACTCTCTGACACTCTCTGACACTCTCTATCACTCTCTGACACTCTCTATCACTCTCTATCACTCTCTGACACTCTCTGACACTCTCTATCACTCTCTATCACTCTCTGACACTCTCTGACACTCTCTATCACTCAATGACACTCTCTATCAATCTCCATCAATCTCCATCACTCTCTGACACTCTCTGACACACTCTGACACTCTCAGACACTCTCTATCACTCTCTATCACACTCTATCACACTCTGACACTCTCTGACACTCTCTATCAATCTCTATCACTCTCTATCACTCTCTACCACTCTCTGACACTCTCTGACACTCTCTGACACTCTCTACCACTCTCTGACACCTTCTGACACTCTCTGTTACTCAATGACACTCTGTGACACTCTCTATCCTCTCTATCACTCTATGGCACTCTCTGACGCTATCTATCACTCTCTATCACTCTCTGACACTCTCTGACATTCTGTGACACACTCTGACAACCTCTATCACTCTATGACACTCACTGACACACTCTGACAATCTCTATCACTCTCTATCACTCTCTGACACTCTCTATCACTCTCCATCACTCTCTGACACTCTCTATCACTCTCTGACACACGCTATCACTCTCTGACACTCTCGATCACTCTCTGACACTCTCAGACATTCTGTGACACACTCTGACAATCTCTATCACTCTATGACACTCACTGACACACTCTGACACACTCTATCACTCTCTATCACTCTCTGACACTCTCTGACACTCTCTGACTCTCTCTATCACTCGATGACACTCTCTGACACGCTCTATCACTCTCTATCACCCTCTGACACTCTCTGACACTCTCTATCACTCTCTATCACTCTCTATCACTCACTGACACTCTGAGACACTCTCTGTCACTCTCTGTCACTCTCTGTCACTCTCTGACACTCTCTATCACTCAATGACACTCTATCACTCTCTATCACTCTCTGTCACTCTCTGTCACTCTCAGACACGCTCAGAAACTCTCTATCGCTCTCTGACACTCTCTATCACTCTCTGAAACTCTCAGACACTCTCTGACACTCTCTGTCGCTCTCTGACACTCTCACACACTCTGGCACTATCTGACACACTCAGAAACTCTCTCTCCCTCTCTGAGACTCTCAGATACTCTCTATCACTCTCTGACACTCTCTATCACTCTCTGACATTCTCAGACACTCTCTATCACTCTCTGACACTCTCTGCCACTCTCTGACACTCTCAGACACTCTCTGTCACTCTCAGACACTCACTATCACACTCTAACGCTCTTTGACGCTCTCAGACACTCTCTGACGCACTCAGACACTCTCTGACACTCTCTGACGCTCTCAGACACTCTCTGACACTCTCTGACGCTCTCAGACACTCTCAGACACTCTCTATCACTCTCAGACACTCTCTATCACTCTCTGACACTCTCTGACGCTCTCAGACACTCTCTGAAACGCTCTAACATTCTTCATCACTCTCTGACACACCCTGACACACTTTGACACTCTCAGACACTCTCTATCACTCTCTATCACTCTCTATCACTCTCTGACACTCTCTATCACTCTCTGACACTCTATATCACTCTCTATCACTCTCTGACACTCTCTGACAATCTCTATCACTCTCTATCACTCTCTGACACTCTCTGACATTCTCTATCACTCAATGACACTCTCTATCAATCTCCATCACTCTCTGACACTCTCTGACACACTCTGACACTCTCAGACTCTCTCTGACACTCTCTATCACTCTCTATCACTCTCTGACACTCTCTGACACTCTCTGACACTCTCTACCACTCTCTGACACCTTCTGACACTCTCTATTACTCAATGACACTCTGTGACACTCTCTATCCCTCTCTATCACTCTATGGCACTCTCTGACGCTATCTATCACTCTCTATCACTCTCTGACACTCTCTGACATTCTGTGACACACTCTGACAATCTCTATCACTCTATGACACTCACTGACACACTCTGACACTCTCTATCACTCTCTGACACTCTCTGACTCTCTCTAACACTCCATGACACTCTCTGACACGCTCTATCACTCTCTATCACTCTCTGACAATCTCTGACACTCTCTGACACTCTCTGACACTCTCTGACACTGTCTATCACTCTCTATCACTCACTGACACTCTGAGAAACTCTCTGTCACTCTCTGTCACTCTCTGTCACTCTCAGACACGCTCAAAAACTCTCTATCACTCTCTGACACTCTCTATCACTCTCTGACACTCTCTGACACTCTCTGACACTCTCTCTCGCTCTCTGACACTCTCACACACTCTGGCACTATCTGACACACTCAGAAACTCTCTCTCCCTCTCTGAGACTCTCAGATACTCTCTATCACTCTCTGACACTCTCTATCACTCTCTGACATTCTCAGACACTCTCTATCACTCTCTGACACTCTCTGCCACTCTCTGACACTCTCAGACACTCTCTGTCACTCTCAGACACTCTCTATCACACTCTAACGCTCTTTGACGCTCTCAGATACTCTCTGACGAACTCAGACACTCTCTGACACTCTCTGACGCTCTCTATCGCTCTCTGACACTCTCTGATGCTCTCAGACACTCTCAGACACTCTCTATCACTCTCAGACACTCTCTATCACTCTCTGACACTCTCTGACGCTCTCAGACACTCTCTGAAACGTTCTAACATTCTTCATCACTCTCTGACACACTCTGACACAGTTTGACACTCTCAGACACTCTCTATCACTCTCTATCACTCTCTGACACTCTCCATCACTCAATGACACTCTCTGAAAATCTCTATCACTGTCTATCACTCTCTGACAGTCTCTGACACTCTCTGACACACTCTGACACTCTCAGACACTCTCTGACACTCTCAGACTCGCTCTATCACTCGTAATCACTCTCTGACACTCTCTGACACTCTCTATCACTCTCTGACACTCTCTATCACTCTCTATCAATCTCTGACACTCTCTGACACTCTCTATCACTCTCCGACATTCTCAGACACTCTCTATCACTCTCTGACACTCTCTGCCACTCTCTGACACTCTCAGACACTCTCTGTCACTCTCAGACACTCTCTATCACACTCTAACGCTCTTTGACGCTCTCAGACACTCTCTGACGCACTCAGACACTCTCTGACACTCTCTGACGCTCTCAGACACTCTCTGACACTCTCTGACGCTCTCAGACACTCTCAGACACTCTCTATCACTCTCAGACACTCTCTATCACTCTCTGACACTCTCTGACGCTCTCAGACACTCTCTGAAACGCTCTAACATTCTTCATCACTCTCTGACACACCCTGACACACTTTGACACTCTCAGACACTCTCTATCACTCTCTATCACTCTCTATCACTCTCTGACACTCTCTATCACTCTCTGACACTGTCTATCACTCTCTATCACTCTCTGACACTCTCTGACACTCTCTGACAATCTCTATCACTCTCTATCACTCTCTGACACTCTCTGACATTCTCTATCACTCAATGACACTCTCTATCAATCTCCATCACTCTCTGACACTCTGACACACTCTGACACTCTCCGACTCTCTCTGACACTCTCTATCACTCTCTATCACTCTCTGACACTCTGTGACACTCTCTGACACTCTCTATCACTCTCTATCACTCTCTATCACTCTCTGACACTCTCTGACACTCTCTACCACTCTCTGACACCTTCTGACACTCTCTATTACTCAATGACACTCTGTGACACTCTCTATCCCTCTCTATCACTCTATGGCAATCTCTGACGCTATCTATCACTCTCTATCACTCTCTGACACTCTCTGACATTCTGTGACACACTCTGACAATCTCTATCACTCTATGACACTCACTGACACACTCTGACACTCTCTATCACTCTCTGACACTCTCTGACTCTCTATATCACTCCATGACACTCTCTGACACGCTCTATCACTCTCTATCACTCTCTGACAATCTCTGACACTCTCTGACAATCTCTGACACTCTCTGTCACTCTCTGTCACTCTCTGTCACTCTCACACACGCTCAGAAACTCTCTATCACTCTCTGACACTCTCTATCACTCTCTGACACTCTCTGACACTCTCTGACACTCTCTGTCGCTCTCTGACACTCTCACACACTCTGGCACTATCTGACACACTCAGAAACTCTCTCTCCCTCTCTGAGACTCTCAGATACTCTCTATCACTCTCTGACACTCTCTATCACTCTCTGACATTCTCAGACACTCTCTATCACTCTCTGACACTCTCTGCCACTCTCTGACACTCTCAGACACTCTCTGTCACTCTCAGACACTCTCTATCACACTCTAACGCTCTTTGACGCTCTCAGATACTCTCTGACGAACTCAGACACTCTCTGACACTCTCTGACGCTCTCTATCGCTCTCTGACACTCTCTGATGCTCTCAGACACTCTCAGACACTCTCCTTCACTCTCAGACACTCTCTGTCACTCTCTGACACTCTCTGACGCTCTCAGACACTCTCTGAAACGTTCTAACATTCTTCATCACTCTCTGACACACTCTGACACAGTTTGACACTCTCAGACACTCTCTATCACTCTCTGACACTCTCCATCACTCAATGACACTCTCTGAAAATCTCTATCACTGTCTATCACTCTCTGACAGTCTCTGACACTCTCTGACACACTCTGACACTCTCAGACACTCTCTGACACTCTCAGACTCGCTCTATCACTCGTAGTCACTCTCTGACACTCTCTGACACTCTATCACTCTCTGACACTCTCTATCACTCTATCAATCTCTGACACTCTCTGACACTCTCTATCACTCTCTATCACTCTCTGACACTCTCTGACAATCTCTATCGCTCTCTGACACTCTCTGACACACTCAATCACACTCTATCACTCTCTGAAACACTCTGACACTCTCTATCACTCTATGACACTCTCTGACACTCTCTGTCACTCTCAGACACTCACTGTCACTCTCTGTCACTCTCAGACACTCTCAGACACTCTCTATCTCTCTCTGACACTCTCTATCGCTCTCTGACACTCTCTGACACTCTCAATCACTCTCCATCAATCTCTGACACACTCTGACACTCTCTATCACTCTATGACACTCTCTGACACTCTCTATCACTCTCTATCACTCTCAGACACACGCTGTCACTCTCAGACACTCACTGTCACTCTCTGTCACTCTCAGACACTCTCAGACACTCTCTATCACTCTCTGACACTATCTCTCTCTGACACTCTCTATCGCTCTCTGACACTCTCTGACACATTCAATCACTCTCTCACTCTATGACACTCTCTGACACTCTCTATCACTCTATGACACTCTCTGACACTCTCAATCACTCTCTATCACTCTCTGACACACTCTGACACTCTCTATCACTCTCTGACACTCTCTTTCACTCTCTGTCACTTTCTGACACACTCTGACACTCTCTGACACTCTCAGACACTCTCTATCACTCTCTATCACTCTCTGACACTCTCTGACACTCTCTGACACTCTCAGACACTCTCTATCACTCTCTATCACTCTCTGTCACTCTCAGAAACTCTCTATCACTCTCTGACACTCTCTATCACTCTCTGTCACTCTCAGAAACTCTCTATCACTCTCTGACACTCTCTAACATTCTCTGACACTCTCTGACACTCTCTATCACACTCTGACACACTCTGACACTCTCTGACACTCTGTGACACACTCTGACACTCTCTATCACTCTATGACACTCTCTGACGCTCTCTATCACTCTCTATCACGCTCTGACACTCTCTATCACTCTCTGACACTCTCTGACACTCTCTATCACACTCTGACAATCTCTGACACACTCTGACACTCTGTGACACACTCTGACACTCTCTATCACTCTATGACACTCTCTGACGCTCTCTTTCACTCTCTAGCACTCTCTGACACTCTCTATCTCTCTCTTACACTCTCTGACACTCTCTATCACTCTCTTTCACTCTCTGTCACTCTCTGACACACTCTGACACTCTCTGACACTCTCAGACACTCTCTATCACTCTCTATCACTCTCTGACACTCTCTGACACTCTCTACCACTCTCTGACATTCTCAGACACTCTCTATCACTCTTGACACTCTCTATCACTCTCTGACACTCTCTGACACTCTCAGACACTCTCTATCACTCTCTGTCACTCTCAGAAACTCTCTATAACTCTCTGACACTCTCTATCACTCTCTGACATTCTCAGACACTCTCTATCACTCTCTGACACTCTCTAACAATCTCTTACACTCTCTGACACTCTCTATCACACTCTGACACACTCTGACACTCTCTGACACTCTGTGACACACTCTGACACTCTCTATCACTCTATGACACTCTCTGACGCTCTCTATCACTCTCTATCACGCTCTGACACTCTCTATCACTCTCTGACACTCTCTGACACTCTCTATCACACTCTGACAAACTCTGACACACTCTGACACTCTGTGACACACTCTGACACTCTCTATCACTCTATGACACTCTCTGACGCTCTCTTTCACTCTCTAGCACTCTCTGACACTCTCTATCTCTCTCTTACACTCTCTGACACTCTCTATCACTCTCTGACACTCTCTGACACTCTCAGAGGCTCTCTATCACTCTCTATCACTCACTGACACTCTCAGACACTCTCCATCACTCTCTGACACTCACTGACACTCTCAGAGACTCTCTTTCACTCTCTGTCACTCTCAGACACTCTCTATCACTCTCTGACACTCTCTATCTCACTCTGACACTCTCTATCGCTCTCTGACACTCTCTGACACAAGCAATCACTCTCTGAAACACTCTGACACTCTCTATCACTCTATGACACTCTCTGACACTCTCTATCACTCGATATCACTCTCTGACACACTCTGACACTCTCTGACACTCTCAGACACTCTCTGTCTCTCTCTACCACTCTCTGACACTCTATCACTCTCTGATACTCTCTATCACTCTCTGACACTCTCTATCACTCTCGGACATTCTCAGACACTCTCTATCACTCTCTGACACTCTCTATCACTCTCTGACACTCTCTGACACTCTCTATCACTCTCTGACACTCACTGACACTCTCAGACGCTCTCTGTCACACTCAGACAATCTCTATCACTCTATATCACTCTCTGACACTCTCTGACGCTCTCTATCACTCTCTATCCCTCTCTGACACTCTCTGACACACTCAGACACTCTGTGACAGACTCTGACACTCTCTATCACTCTATGACACTCTCTGACACTCTCTGACACTCTCAGAATCTCTCTCTCACTCTCTGTCACTCTCAGAATCTCTCTATCACTCTCTGACACTCTCTATCACTCTCTGACACTCTCTGACACTCTCTATCACTCTCTGACACTCACTGACACTCTCAGAAGCTCTCTGTCACTCTCAGACACTCTCTATCACTCTCTGACACTCTCTATCACTCTCTGACACTCTCTTTCGCTCTCTGTCACTCTCTGACACACTCTGACACTCTCTACCACTCTCTGACATTCTCAGACACTCTCTATCACTCTCTGACACTCTCTATCACTCTCTGACACTCTCTGACACTCTCAGACACTCTCTTTCACTCTCTGTCACTCTCAGAAACTCTCTATCACTCTCTGACACTCTCTATCACTCTCTAACATTCTCAGACACTCTCTATCACTCTCTGACACTCTCTAACAATCTCTGTCACTCTCTGAAACTCTCTATCACACTCTGACACACTCTGACACTCTCAGACACTCTCTTTCACTCTCTATCACTCTCTGACACTCTCTTTCGCTCTCTGTCACTCTCTGACACACTCTGACACTCTCTGACACTCTCAGACACTCTCTATCACTCTCTATCACTCTCTGACACTCTCTGACACTCTCAGTCTCTCTCTATCACTCTCTGACACTCTCTACCACTCTCTGACATTCTCAGACACTCTCTATCACTCTATGACACTCTCTGACACTCTCTGACACTCTCAGACACTCTCTATCACTCTCTATCACTCTCTGACACTCTCAGAAACTATCTATCACTCTCTGACACTCTCTATCACTCTCGGACATTCTCAGACACTCTCTATCACTCTCTGACACTCTCTATCACTCTCTGACACTCTCTGACAGTCTCAGACGCTCTCTGTCACTCTCAGACACTCTCTATCACTCTATATCACTCTCTGACACTCTCTGACGCTCTCTATCACTCTCTATCCCTCTCTGACACTCTCTGTCACTCTCTGACACTCTCTATCACTCTCTGACACTCTCTATCACTCTCTGACACTCTCTGACACTCTCTGTCACTCTCTATCACTCTCTGACTCTCTCTATCACTCTCTGACACTCTCAGAGGCTCTCTCTCACTCTCTGTCACTCTCAGAATCTCTCTATCACTCTCTGACACTCTCTATCACTCTCTGACACTCTCTGACACTCTCTATCAATCTCTGACACTCACTGACACTCTCAGAAGCTCTCTGTCACTCTCAGACACTCTCTATCACTCTCTGACACTCTCTATCACTCTCTGACACTCTCTTTCGCTCTCTGTCACTCTCTGACACACTCTGTCACTCTCTACCACTCTCTGACATTCTCAGACACTCTCTTTCACTCTCTATCACTCTCTGACACTCTCAGAATCTCTCTCTCACTCTCTGTCACTCTCAGAATCTCTCTATCACTCTCTGACACTCTCTATCACTCTCTGACACTCTCTGACACTCTCTATCACTCTCTGACACTCACTGACACTCTCACAAGCTCTCTGTCACTCTCAGACACTCTCTATCACTCTCTGACACTCTCTATCACTCTCTGACACTCTCTTTCGCTCTCTGTCACTCTCTGACACACTCTGACACTCTCTACCACTCTGACATTCTCAGACACTCTCTATCACTCTCTGACACTCTCTATCACTCTCTGACACTCTCTGACACTCTCAGACACTCTCTTTCACTCTCTGTCACTCTCAGAAACTCTCTATCACTCTCTGACACTCTCTATCACTCTCTGACATTCTCAGACACTCTCTATCACTCTCTGACACTCTCTAACAATCTCTGTCACTCTCTGAAACTCTCTATCACACTCTGACACACTCTGACACTCTCAGACACTCTCTTTCACTCTCTATCACTCTCTGACACTCTCTTTCGCTCTCTGTCACTCTCTGACACACTCTGACACTCTCTGACACTCTCAGACACTCTCTATCACTCTCTATCACTCTCTGACACTCTCTGACACTCTCAGTCTCTCTCTATCACTCTCTGACACTCTCTACCACTCTCTGACATTCTCAGACACTCTCTATCACTCTATGACACTCTCTACCACTCTCTGACATTCTCAGACACTCTCTATCACTCTATGACACTCTCTGACACTCTCTGACACTCTCAGACACTCTCAGACACTCTCTATCACTCTCTATCACTCTCTGACACTCTCAGAAACTATCTATCACTCTCTGACACTCTCTATCACTCTCGGACATTCTCAGACACTCTCTATCACTCTCTGACACTCTCTATCACTCTCTGACACTCTCTGACAGTCTCAGACGCTCTCTGTCACTCTCAGACACTCTCTATCACTCTATATCACTCTCTGACACTCTCTGACGCTCTCTATCACTCTCTATCCCTCTCTGACACTCTCTGTCACTCTCTGACACTCTCTATCACTCTCTGACACTCTCTATCACTCTCTGACACTCTCTGACACTCTCTGTCACTCTCTATCACTCTCTATCCCTCTCTGACACTCTCTGTCACTCTCTGACACTCTCTATCACTCTCTGACACTCTCTATCACTCTCTGACACTCTCAGAGGCTCTCTGTCACTTTCTATCACTCACTGACACTCTCAGACAATTTCTATCACTCTCTGACACTCACTGACACTCTCAGAAACTCTATTTCACTCTCTGTCACTCTCAGACACTCTCTATCACTCTCTGACACTCTCTATCTCTCTCTGACACTCCCTATCACTCTCTGACACACTCTGACACTCTCTGAAACTCTCAGACACTCTCTGTCACTCTCTATCACTCTCTGACACTCTATCACTCTCTGACACTCTCTATCACTCTCTATCACTCTCTTACACTCTCTTACACTCTGTATCACTCTCTGACACTCTCTATCACTCTCTGACACTCTATCACTCTCTGACAATCTCTATCACTATCTATCACTCTCTTACGCTCTCTTACACTCTCTTTCACTCTCTACCACTCTCTATCACACTCTGACACTCACTGAAACTCTCAGACACACGCTGTCCCTCTCAGACACTCACTGTCACTCTCTGTCACTCTCTGTCACTCTCAGACACTCTCAGACACTCTCTATCACTCTCTGACACTCTCTATCTCTCTCTGACACTCTCTATCGCTCTCTGACACTCTCTGACACACTCAATCACTCTCTATCACTCACTGACACACTCTGACACTCTCTATCACTCTATGACACTCTCTGACACTATCTGTCACTCTCTATCACTCTCTGACACACTCTGACACTCTCTATCACTCTCTGACACTCTCTATCACTCTCTGACACTCTATCACTCTCTGACACTCTCTATCACTCTCTATCACTCTCTGACACTCTCTTACACTCTCTATCACTCTCTATCACTCTCTATCACACTCTGACACTCACTGAAACTCTCAGACACACGCTGTCACTCTCAGACACTCACTGTCACTCTCTGTCACTCTCAGACCCTCTCAGACACTCTCTATCTCTCTCTGACACTCTCTATCACTCTCTGACACACTCTGACACTCTCTATCACTCTATGACACTCTCTGACACTCTCTTTCACTCTCTGTCACTCTCTGACACACTCTGACACTCTCTGACACTCTCAGACCCTCTCTATCACTCTCTATCACTCTCTGACACTCTCTGATACTCTCAGACTCTCTCTGTCACTCTCTGACACTCTCTACCACTCTCTGACATTCTCAGACACTCTCTATCACTCTCTGACACTCTCTATCACTCTCTGACACTCTCTGACAGTCTCAGACGCTCTCTGTCACTCTCAGACACTCTCTATCACTCTATATCACTCTCTGACACTCTCTGACGCTCTCTATCACTCCCTATCCCTCTCTGACACTCTCTGTCACTCTCTGACACTCTCTATCACTCTCTGACACTCTCTATCACTCTCTGACACTCTCTGACACTCTCTGTCACTCTCTATCACTCTCTGACTCTCTCTATCACTCTCTGACACTCTCAGAGGCTCTCTGTCACTTTCTATCACTCACTGACACTCTCAGACAATTTCTATCACTCTCTGACACTCACTGACACTCTCAGACACTCTCTTTCACTCTCTGTCACTCTCAGACACTCTCTATCACTCTCTGACACTCTCTATCTCTCTCTGACACTCTCTATCACTCTCTGACACTCTATCACTCTCTGACACTCTCTATCACTCTCTATCACTCTCTTACACTCTTACACTCTCTATCACTCTCTGCCACTCTCTATCACTCTCTGACACTCTATCACTCTCTGACACTCTCTATCACTATCTATCACTCTCTTACACTATCTTACACTCTCTATCACTCTCTATCACTCTCTATCACACTCTGACACTCACTGAAACTCTCAGACACACGCTGTCCCTCTCAGACACTCACTGTCACTCTCTGTCACTCTCAGACACTCTCAGACACTCTCTATCACTCACTGACACACTCTGACACTCTCTATCACTCTATGACACTCTCTGACACTCTCTGTCACTCTCTATCACTCTCTGACACACTCTGACACTCTTTGAAACTCTCAGACACTCTCAGTCACTCTCTATCACTCTCTGACACTCTATCACTCTCTGACACTCTCTATCACTCTCTATCACTCTCTTACACTCTCTATCACTCTCTTACACTCTCTATCACTCTCTGACACTCTCTATCACTCTCTGACACTCTATCACTCTCTGACACTCTCTATCACTCTCTATCGCTCTCTTACACTCTCTTACACTCTCTATCACTCTCTATCACTCTCTATCACACTCTGACACTCACTGAAACTCTCAGACACACGCTGTCACTCTCAGACACTCACTGTCACTCTCTGTCACTCTCAGACACTCTCAGACACTCTCTATCTCTCTCTGACACTCTCTATCGCTCTCTGACACTCTCTGACACACTCAATCACTCTCTATCACTCTCTGACACACTCTGACACTCTCTATCACTCTATGACACTCTCTGACACTCTCTATCACTCTCTATCACTCTCTGACACACTCTGACACTCTCTATCACTCTCTGACACTCTATTTCACTCTCTGTCACTCTCTGACACACTCTGACACTCTCTGACTCTCTCAGACACTCTCTATCACTCTCTGACACTCTCTGACACTCTCAGACTCTCTCTGTCACTCTCTGACACTCTCTACCACTCTCTGACATTCTCAGACACTCTCTATCACTCTCTGACACTCTCTATCACTCTCTGACACTCTCTGACACTCTCAGACACTCTCTATCACTCTCTGACTCTCTCTATCACTCTCTGACACTCTCAGAGGCTCTCTCTCACTCTCTGTCACTCTCAGAATCTCTCTATCACTCTCTGACACTCTCTATCACTCTCTGACACTCTCTGACACTCTCTATCAATCTCTGACACTCACTGACACTCTCAGAAGCTCTCTGTCACTCTCAGACACTCTCTATCACTCTCTGACACTCTCTATCACTCTCTGACACTCTCTTTCGCTCTCTGTCACTCTCTGACACACTCTGTCACTCTCTACCACTCTCTGACATTCTCAGACACTCTCTTTCACTCTCTATCACTCTCTGACACTCTCAGAATCTCTCTCTCACTCTCTGTCACTCTCAGAATCTCTCTATCACTCTCTGACACTCTCTATCACTCTCTGACACTCTCTGACACTCTCTATCACTCTCTGACACTCACTGACACTCTCACAAGCTCTCTGTCACTCTCAGACACTCTCTATCACTCTCTGACACTCTCTATCACTCTCTGACACTCTCTTTCGCTCTCTGTCACTCTCTGACACACTCTGACACTCTCTACCACTCTGACATTCTCAGACACTCTCTATCACTCTCTGACACTCTCTATCACTCTCTGACACTCTCTGACACTCTCAGACACTCTCTTTCACTCTCTGTCACTCTCAGAAACTCTCTATCACTCTCTGACACTCTCTATCACTCTCTGACATTCTCAGACACTCTCTATCACTCTCTGACACTCTCTAACAATCTCTGTCACTCTCTGAAACTCTCTATCACACTCTGACACACTCTGACACTCTCAGACACTCTCTTTCACTCTCTATCACTCTCTGACACTCTCTTTCGCTCTCTGTCACTCTCTGACACACTCTGACACTCTCTGACACTCTCAGACACTCTCTATCACTCTCTATCACTCTCTGACACTCTCTGACACTCTCAGTCTCTCTCTATCACTCTCTGACACTCTCTACCACTCTCTGACATTCTCAGACACTCTCTATCACTCTATGACACTCTCTGACACTCTCTGACACTCTCAGACACTCTCTATCACTCTCTATCACTCTCTGACACTCTCAGAAACTATCTATCACTCTCTGACACTCTCTATCACTCTCGGACATTCTCAGACACTCTCTATCACTCTCTGACACTCTCTATCACTCTCTGACACTCTCTGACAGTCTCAGACGCTCTCTGTCACTCTCAGACACTCTCTATCACTCTATATCACTCTCTGACACTCTCTGACGCTCTCTATCACTCTCTATCCCTCTCTGACACTCTCTGTCACTCTCTGACACTCTCTATCACTCTCTGACACTCTCTATCACTCTCTGACACTCTCTGACACTCTCTGTCACTCTCTATCACTCTCTATCCCTCTCTGACACTCTCTGTCACTCTCTGACACTCTCTATCACTCTCTGACACTCTCTATCACTCTCTGACACTCTCAGAGGCTCTCTGTCACTTTCTATCACTCACTGACACTCTCAGACAATTTCTATCACTCTCTGACACTCACTGACACTCTCAGAAACTCTATTTCACTCTCTGTCACTCTCAGACACTCTCTATCACTCTCTGACACTCTCTATCTCTCTCTGACACTCCCTATCACTCTCTGACACACTCTGACACTCTCTGAAACTCTCAGACACTCTCTGTCACTCTCTATCACTCTCTGACACTCTATCACTCTCTGACACTCTCTATCACTCTCTATCACTCTCTTACACTCTCTTACACTCTGTATCACTCTCTGACACTCTCTATCACTCTCTGACACTCTATCACTCTCTGACAATCTCTATCACTATCTATCACTCTCTTACACTCTCTTACACTCTCTTTCACTCTCTACCACTCTCTATCACACTCTGACACTCACTGAAACTCTCAGACACACGCTGTCCCTCTCAGACACTCACTGTCACTCTCTGTCACTCTCTGTCACTCTCAGACACTCTCAGACACTCTCTATCACTCTCTGACACTCTCTATCTCTCTCTGACACTCTCTATCGCTCTCTGACACTCTCTGACACACTCAATCACTCTCTATCACTCACTGACACACTCTGACACTCTCTATCACTCTATGACACTCTCTGACACTATCTGTCACTCTCTATCACTCTCTGACACACTCTGACACTCTCTATCACTCTCTGACACTCTCTATCACTCTCTGACACTCTATCACTCTCTGACACTCTCTATCACTCTCTATCACTCTCTGACACTCTCTTACACTCTCTATCACTCTCTATCACTCTCTATCACACTCTGACACTCACTGAAACTCTCAGACACACGCTGTCACTCTCAGACACTCACTGTCACTCTCTGTCACTCTCAGACCCTCTCAGACACTCTCTATCTCTCTCTGACACTCTCTATCACTCTCTGACACACTCTGACACTCTCTATCACTCTATGACACTCTCTGACACTCTCTATCACTCTCTGACACACTCTGACACTCTCTATCACTCTCTGACACTCTCTTTCACTCTCTGTCACTCTCTGACACACTCTGACACTCTCTGACACTCTCAGACCCTCTCTATCACTCTCTATCACTCTCTGACACTCTCTGATACTCTCAGACTCTCTCTGTCACTCTCTGACACTCTCTACCACTCTCTGACATTCTCAGACACTCTCTA
This sequence comes from Heterodontus francisci, assembly GCF_036365525.1. NCBI lineage: Eukaryota > Metazoa > Chordata > Chondrichthyes > Heterodontiformes > Heterodontidae > Heterodontus > Heterodontus francisci. The sequence goes on along the minus strand of NW_027140543.1, from coordinate 4,635,679 downwards.
TCACTCTCTGACACTCTCTATCACTCTCTGACACTCTCTGACAGTCTCAGACGCTCTCTGTCACTCTCAGACACTCTCTATCACTCTATATCACTCTCTGACACTCTCTGACGCTCTCTATCACTCCCTATCCCTCTCTGACACTCTCTGTCACTCTCTGACACTCTCTATCACTCTCTGACACTCTCTATCACTCTCTGACACTCTCTGACACTCTCTGTCACTCTCTATCACTCTCTGACTCTCTCTATCACTCTCTGACACTCTCAGAGGCTCTCTGTCACTTTCTATCACTCACTGACACTCTCAGACAATTTCTATCACTCTCTGACACTCACTGACACTCTCAGACACTCTCTTTCACTCTCTGTCACTCTCAGACACTCTCTATCACTCTCTGACACTCTCTATCTCTCTCTGACACTCTCTATCACTCTCTGACACTCTATCACTCTCTGACACTCTCTATCACTCTCTATCACTCTCTTACACTCTTACACTCTCTATCACTCTCTGACACTCTCTATCACTCTCTGACACTCTATCACTCTCTGACACTCTCTATCACTATCTATCACTCTCTTACACTCTCTTACACTCTCTATCACTCTCTATCACTCTCTATCACACTCTGACACTCACTGAAACTCTCAGACACACGCTGTCCCTCTCAGACACTCACTGTCACTCTCTGTCACTCTCAGACACTCTCAGACACTCTCTATCACTCACTGACACACTCTGACACTCTCTATCACTCTATGACACTCTCTGACACTTTCTGTCACTCTCTATCACTCTCTGACACACTCTGACACTCTTTGAAACTCTCAGACACTCTCAGTCACTCTCTATCACTCTCTGACACTCTATCACTCTCTGACACTCTCTATCACTCTCTATCACTCTCTTACACTCTCTATCACTCTCTTACACTCTCTATCACTCTCTGACACTCTCTATCACTCTCTGACACTCTATCACTCTCTGACACTCTCTATCACTCTCTATCGCTCTCTTACACTCTCTTACACTCTCTATCACTCTCTATCACTCTCTATCACACTCTGACACTCACTGAAACTCTCAGACACACGCTGTCACTCTCAGACACTCACTGTCACTCTCTGTCACTCTCAGACACTCTCAGACACTCTCTATCTCTCTCTGACACTCTCTATCGCTCTCTGACACTCTCTGACACACTCAATCACTCTCTATCACTCTCTGACACACTCTGACACTCTCTATCACTCTATGACACTCTCTGACACTCTCTATCACTCTCTATCACTCTCTGACACACTCTGACACTCTCTATCACTCTCTGACACTCTATTTCACTCTCTGTCACTCTCTGACACACTCTGACACTCTCTGACTCTCTCAGACACTCTCTATCACTCTCTGACACTCTCTGACACTCTCAGACTCTCTCTGTCACTCTCTGACACTCTCTACCACTCTCTGACATTCTCAGACACTCTCTATCACTCTCTGACACTCTCTATCACTCTCTGACACTCTCTGACACTCTCAGACACTCTCTATCACTCTGTCACTCTCAGAAACTCTCTATCACTCTCTGACACTCTCTATCACTCTCTGACATTCTCAGACACTCTCTATCACTCTCTGACACTCTCTAACAATCTCTGACACTCTCTGACACTCTCTATCACACTCTGACACTCTCTGACACTCTGTGACACACTCTGACACTCTCTATCACTCTATGACACTCTCTGACGCTCTCTATCAATCTCTATCACGCTCTGACACTCTCTATCACTCTCTGACACTCTCTATCACTCTCTGACACTCTATCACTCTCTGACACTCTCTATCACTCTCTATCGCTCTCTTACACTCTCTTACACTCTCTATCACTCTCTATCACTCTCTATCACACTCTGACACTCACTGAAACTCTCAGACACACGCTGTCACTCTCAGACACTCACTGTCACTCTCAGACACTCTCAGACACTCTCTATCTCTCTCTGACACTCTCTATCGCTCTCTGACACTCTCTGACACACTCAATCACTCTCTATCACTCTCTGACACACTCTGACACTCTCTATCACTCTATGACACTCTCTGACACTCTCTATCACTCTCCATCACTCTCTGAAACACTCTGACACTCTCTATCACTCTCTGACACTCTCTTTCACTCTCTGTCACTCTCTGACACACTCTGACACTCTCTGACACTCTCAGACACTCTCTATCACTCTCTGACACTCTCTGACACTCTCAGACTCTCTCTGTCACTCTCTGACACTCTCTACCACTCTCTGACATTCTCAGACACTCTCTATCACTCTCTGACACTCTCTATCACTCTCTGACACTCTCTGACACTCTCAGACACTCTCTATCACTCTGTCACTCTCAGAAACTCTCTATCACTCTCTGACACTCTCTATCACTCTCTGACATTCTCAGACACTCTCTATCACTCTCTGACACTCTCTAACAATCTCTGACACTCTCTGACACTCTCTATCACACTCTGACACACTCTGACACTCTCTGACACTCTGTGACACACTCTGACACTCTCTATCACTCTATGACACTCTCTGACGCTCTCTATCAATCTCTATCACGCTCTGACACTCTCTATCACTCTCTGACACTCTCTGACACTCTCTATCACACTCTGACAATCTCTGACACACTCTGACACTCTGTGACACACTCTGACACTCTCTATCACGCTATGACCATCTCTGACGCTCTCTTTCACTCTCTAGCACTCTCTGACACTCTCTATCTCTCTCTTGCACTCTCTGACACTCTCTATCACTCTCTGACACTCTCTGACACTCTCTATCACTCTATGACACTCTCTGACACTCTCTGTCACTCTCTATCACTCTCTGACACACTCTGACACTCTCTGAAACTCTCAGACACTCTCTGTCACTCTCTATCACTCTCTGACACTCTATCACTCTCTGACACACTCAATCACTCTCTATCACTCACTGACACACTCTGACACTCTCTATCACTCTATGACACTCTCTGACACTCTCTGTCACTCTCTATCACTCTCTGACACACTCTGACACTCTCTGAAACTCTCAGACACTCTCTGTCACTCTCTATCACTCTCTGACACTCTATCACTCTCTGACACTCTCTATCACTCTCTATCACTCTCTTACACTCTTACACTCTCTATCACTCTCTGCCACTCTCTATCACTCTCTGACACTCTATCACTCTCTGACACTCTCTATCACTCTCTGACATTCTCAGACACTCTCTATCACTCTCTGACACTCTCTAACAATCTCTGACATTCTCTGACACACTCTGACACTCTCTGACACTCTGTGACACACTCTGACACTCTCTATCACTCTATGACACTCTCTGACGCTCTCTATCACTCTCTATCACGCTCTGACACTCTCTATCACTCTCTATCACTCTCTGACACTCTCTATCACTCTCTGACACTCTATCACTCTCTGACACTCTCTATCACTCTCTATCGCTCTCTTACACTCTCTTACACTCTCTATCACTCTCTATCACTCTCTATCACACTCTGACACTCACTGAAACTCTCAGACACACGCTGTCACTCTCAGACACTCACTGTCACTCTCTACACTCTCAGACACTCTCAGACACTCTCTATCTCTCTCTGACACTCTCTATCGCTCTCTGACACTCTCTGACACACTCAATCACTCTCTATCACTCTCTGACACACTCTGACACTCTCTAACACTCTATGACACTCTATGACACTCTCTATCACTCTCTGACACACTCTGACACTCTCTATCACTCTCTGACACTCTCTTTCACTCTCTGTCACTCTCTGACACACTCTGACACTCTCTGACACTCTCAGACACTCTCTATCACTCTCTGACACTCTCTAAAACTCTCAGACTCTCTCTGTCACTCTGTGACACTCTCTACCACTCTCTGACATTCTCAGACACTCTCTATCACTCTCTGACACTCTCTATCACTCTCTGACACTCTCTGACACTCTCAGACACTCTCTATCACTCTCTGTCACTCTCAGAAACTCTCTATCACTCTCTGACACTCTCTATCACTCTCTGACATTCTCAGACACTCTCTATCACTCTCTGACACTCTCTAACAATCTCTGACACTCTCTGACACTCTCTATCACACTCTGACACACTCTGACACTCTGTGACACACTCTGACACTCTCTATCACTCTATGACACTCTCTGACGCTCTCTATCAATCTATATCACGCTCTGACACTCTCTATCACTCTCTGACACTCTCTGACACTCTCTATCACTCTATGACACTCTCTGACACTCTCTGTCACTCTCTATCACTCTCTGACACACTCTGACACTCTCTGAAACTCTCAGACACTCTCTGTCACTCTCTATCACTCTCTGACACTCTATCACTCTCTGACACACTCAATCACTCTCTATCACTCACTGACACACTCTGACACTCTCTATCACTCTATGACACTCTCTGACACTCTCTGTCACTCTCTATCACTCTCTGACACACTCTGACACTCTCTGAAACTCTCAGACACTCTCTGTCACTCTCTATCACTCTCTGACACTCTATCACTCTCTGACACTCTCTATCACTCTCTATCACTCTCTTACACTCTTACACCCTCTATCACTCTCTGCCACTCTCTATCACTCTCTGACTTTCTATCACTCTCTGACACTCTCTATCAATCTCTATCACTCTCTTACACTCTCTTACACTCTCTTACACTCTCTATCACTCTCTAACACTCTCTATCACACTCTGACACTCACTGAAACACTCAGACACACGCTGTCACTCTCAGACACTCACTGTCACTCTCTGTCACTCCCAGACACTCTCAGACACTCTCTATCTCTCTCTGACACTCTCTATCGCTCTCTGACACTCTCTGACACACTCAATCACTCTCTATCACTCTCTGACACACTCTGACACTCTCTATCACTCTATGACACTCTCTGACACTCTCTATCACTCTCTATCATTCTCTGACACACTCTGACACTCTCAATCACTCTCTGACACTCTATTTCACTCTCTGTCACTCTCTGACACACTCTGACACTCTCTGACACTCTCAGACATTCACTATCACTCTCTATCACTCTCTGACACTCTCTGACACTCTCAGACTCTCTCTGTCACTCTCTGACACTCTCTACCACTCTCTGACATTCTCAGACACTCTCTGAGTTGATGGAAAAGGTGCTGAGGGATAGGATTTCTGAGCATCTGGAAAGACACTGCTTGATTCGGGACAGTCAGCACGGTTTTGTGAGGGGTAGGTCTTGCCTCACAAGCCTGATTGAATTCTTTGAGCAGGTGACCAAGCAAGTGGATGAGGGTAAACCAGTGGATGTGGTGTACATGGATTTTAGTAAGGCATTTGATAAGGTCCCCCATGGTAGACTTATGGAGAAAGTCAGGAGGCATGGGATAGTGGGGAATGTGGCCAGTTGGATTAAGAATTGGCTAACTGATAGAAGGCAGAGAGTGGTCTTAGATGGTAAATACTCAGCCTGGAGCCCAGTTACCAGTGGCGTGCCGCAGGGATCAGTTCTGGGTCCTCTCCTGTTTGTGATTTTTATTAACGACTTGGATGAGGAAGTCGAAGGGTGGGTCAGTAAATTTGCAGATGATACAAAGGTTGGTGGAGTTGTGGATACCGAGGAGGGCTATTGTCGTCTGCAAAGGGACTTGGATAGGTTGCAGTGCTGGGCTGAAAAGTGGCAGATGGAGTTTAACCCTGAAAAGTGTGAGGTCGTCCATTTTGGAAGGACAAACATGAATGCAAAATACTGGGTTAACGGTAGGGTTCTTGGGCATGTGGAGGAGCAGAGAGACCTTGGGGTCTATGTGCATAGATCATTGAAAGTTGCAACTCAAGTGGATAGGGCTGTGAAGAAGGCATATGGGGTGTTAGCGTTCATTAGCAGAGGGATTGAATTTAAGAGCCGTGAGGTGATGATGCAGCTGTACAGGACCTTGGTAAGGCCTCATTTGGAGTACTGTGTGCAGTTCTGGTCGCCTCATTTTAGGAAGGATGTGGAAGCCTTGGAGAGGGTGCAGAGGAGATTTACCAGGATGTTGCCTGGAATGGAGAATAAGTCTTACGAGGAAAGGCTGAACATTCTAGGCCTCTTCTCATTAGAAAGGAGAAGGATGAGGGGTGACATGATAGAGGTTTATAAGATGATCAGGGGAATAGATAGGGTAGACAGTCAGAAACTTTTTCCCCGGGTGGAGCAAAGCATTACAAGGGGTCATAAATTTAAGGTGAAGGGTGGGAGATATAAGGGGGATGTCAGGGGAAGGTTCTTTACCCAGAGAGTGGTCGAGGCATGGAATGCCTTGCCCGGGGAAGTTGTTGAGTCAGAAACTTTAGGGACTTTCAAAAGGCTTTTGGATAGGTATATGGATAAAGGAGAATGATGGGGTATAGATTAAATTGTCCTTGACAGAGGACAAAGGATCGGCACAACATTGTGGGCCGAAGGGCCTGTTCTGTGCTGTATGTTCTATGTTCTATGTTCTATGTTCTATCACTCTCTGACACTCTCTATCACTCTCTGACACTCTCAGACACTCTCTATCACTCTCTGGCACTCTCAGAAACTCTCTATCACTGTCTGACACTCTCTATCACTCTCTGACATTCTCAGACACTCTCTATAACTCTCTGACACTCTCTAACAATCTCTGACACTCTCTGACACTCCCTATCACACTCTGACACACTCTGACACTCTCTGACACTCTGTGACACACTCTGACACTCTCTATCACTCTATGACACTCTCTAACAATCTCTGACACTCTCTGACACTCTCTATCACACTCTTACACACTCTGACACTCTCTGACACTTTGTGACACACTCTGACACTCTCTATCACTCTATGACACTCTCTGACGCTCTCTATCACTCTCTATCACGCTCTGACACTCTCTATCACTCTCTATCACGCTCTGACACTCTCTATCACTCTCTGACACTCTATCACTCTCTGACACTCTCTATCACTCTCTATCGCTCTCTTACACTCTCTTACACTCTCTATCACTCTCTATCACTCTCTATCACACTCTGACACTCACTGAAACTCTCAGACACACGCTGTCACTCTCAGACACTCACTGTCACTCTCTGTCACTCTCAGACACTCTCAGACACTCTCTATCTCTCTCTGACACTCTCTATCGCTCTCTGACACTCTCTGACACACTCAATCGCTCTCTATCACTCTCTGACACACTCTGACACTCTCTATCACTCTATGACACTCTCTGACACTCTCTATCACTCTCTGACACTCTCTGACACACTCTGACACTCTCTATCACTCTCTGACACTCTCTTTCACTCTCTGTCACTCTCTGACACACTCTGACACACTCTGACACTCTCTGACACTCTCAGACACTCTCTATCACTCTCTGACACTCTCTGACACTATCAGACTCTCTCTGTCACTCTCTGACACTCTCTACCACTCTCTGACATTCTCAGACACTCTCTATCACTCTCTGACACTCTCTATCACTCTCTGACACTCTCTGACACTCTCAGACACTCTCTATCACTCTCTGTCACTCTCAGAAACTCTCTATCACTCTCTGACACTCTCTATCACTCTCTGACATTCTCAGACACTCTCTATCACTCTCTGACACTCTCTAACAATCTCTGACACTCTCTGACACTCTCTATCACACTCTGACACACTCTGACACTCTCTGACACTCTGTGACACACTCTGACACTCTCTATCACTCTATGACACTCTCTGACGCTCTCTATCAATCTCTATCACGCTCTGACACTCTCTATCACTCTCTGACACTCTCTGACACTCTCTATCACACTCTGACAATCTCTGACACACTCTGACACTCTGTGACACACTCTGACACTCTCTATCACGCTATGACACTCTCTGACGCTCTCTTTCACTCTCTAGCACTCTCTGACACTCTCTATCTCTCTCTTGCACTCTCTGACACTCTCTATCACTCTCTGACACTCTCTGACACTCTCTATCACTCTGTGACACTCTCTGACACTCTCTGTCACTCTCTATCACTCTCTGACACACTCTGACACTCTCTGAAACTCTCAGACACTCTCTGTCACTCTCTATCACTCTCTGACACTCTATCACTCTCTGACACACTCAATCACTCTCTATCACTCACTGACACACTCTGACACTCTCTATCACTCTATGACACTCTCTGACACTCTCTGTCACTCTCTATCACTCTCTGACACACTCTGACACTCTCTGAAACTCTCAGACACTCTCTGTCACTCTCTATCACTCTCTGAAACTCTATCACTCTCTGACACTCTCTATCACTCTCTATCACTCTCTTACACTCTTACACTCTCTATCACTCTCTGCCACTCTCTATCACTCTCTGACACTCTATCACTCTCTGACACTCTCTATCACTCTCTATCACTCTCTTACACTCTCTATCACTCTCTATCACTCTCTATCACTCTCTATCACACTCTGACACTCACTGAAACTCTCAGACACACGCTGTCACTCTCAGACACTCACTGTCACTCTCTGTCACTCTCAGACACTCTCAGACACTCTCTATCTCTCTCTGACACTCTCTATCGCTCTCTGACACTCTCTGACACACTCAATCACTCTCTATCACTCTCTGACACACTCTGACACTCTCTATCACTCTATGACACTCTCTGACACTCTCTATCACTCTCTATCACTCTCTGGCACACTCTGACAAAATCTATCACTCTCTGACACTCTATTTCACTCTCTGTCACTCTCTGACACACTCTGACACTCTCTGACACTCTCAGACACTCTCTATCACTCTCTATCACTCTCTGACACTCTCTGACACTCTCAGACTCTCTCTGTCACTCTCTGACACTCTCTACCACTCTCTGACATTCTCAGACACTCTCTATCACTCTCTGACACTCTCTATCACTCTCTGACACTCTCTGACACTCTCAGACACTCTCTATCACTCTCTGTCACTCTCAGAAACTCTCTATCACTCTCTGACACTCTCTATCACTCTCTGACATTCTCAGACACTCTCTATCACTCTCTGACACTCTCTAACAATCTCTGACACTCTCTGACACTCTCTATCACACTCTGACACACTCTGACACTCTCTGACACTCTGTGACACACTCTGACACTCTCTATCACTCTATGACACTCTCTGACGCTCTCTATCACTCTCTATCACGCTCTGACACTCTCTATCACTCTCTGACAATCTCTGACACTCTCTATCACACTCTGACAATCTCTGACACACTCTGACACTCTGTGACACACTCTGACACTCTCTATCACTCTATGCCACTCTCTGACGCTCTCTATCACTCTATGACACTCTCTGACACTCTCTATCACTCGATATCACTCTCTGACACTCTCTATCACTCTCTGACACTCTCTGACACTCTCAGAGGCTCTCTATCACTCTCTATCACTCACCGACACTCTCAGACACTCTCTATCACTCTCTGACACTCACTGACACTCTCAGACACTCTCTTTCACTCTCTGTCACTCTCAGACACTCTCTATCACTCTCTGACACTCTCTATCTCTCTCTGACACTCTCTATCGCTCTCTGACACTCTCTGACACACTCAATCACTCTCTATCACTCTCTGACACACTCTGACACTCTCTATCACTCTATGACACTCTCTGACACTCTCTATCACTCGATATCACTCTCTGACACACTCTGACACTCTCTGACACTCTCAGACACTCTCTATCACTCTCTATCACTCTCTGACACTCTCTATCACTCTCTGACACAATCTGACACTCTCAGACGCTCTCTGTCACTCTCAGACACTCTCTATCACTCTCTATCACTCTCTGACACTCTCTGACACTCTCAGACACTCTCATTCACTCTCTATCACACTATGACACTCTCAGAATCTCTCTCTCAATCTCTGTCACTCTCAGAAACTCTCTATCACTCTCTGACACTCTCTATCACTCTCGGACATTCTCAGACACTCTCTATCACTCTCTGACACTCTCTATCACTCTCTGACACTCTCTGACACTCTCTATCACTCTCTGACACTCACTGACACTCTCAGACGCTCTCTGTCACTCTCAGACACTCTCTATCACTCTATATCACTCTCTGACACTCTCTGACCCTCTCTATCACTCTCTATCCCTCTCTGACACTCTCTGACACACTCAGACACTCTGTGACAGACTCTGACACTCTCTATCACTCTATGACACTCTCTGACACTCTCTGACACTCTCAGAATCTCTCTCTCACTCTCTGTCACTCTCAGAAACTCTCTATCACTCTCTGACACTCTCTATCACTCTCTGACACTCTCTGACACTCTCTATCACTCTCTGACACTCACTGACACTCTCAGAAGCTCTCTTTCACTCTCAGACATTCTCTATCACTCTCTGACACTCTCTATCACTCTCTGACACTCTCTTTCGCTCTCTGTCACTCTCTGACACACTCTGACACTCTCTATCACTCTCTATCACTCTCTATCACTCTCTGACACTCTCTGACACTCTCAGACTCTCTCTATCACTCTCTGACACTCTCTACCACTCTCTGACATTCTCAGACACTCTCGATCACTCTCTGACACTTTCTATCACTCTCTGACACTCTCTGACACTCTCAGACACTCTCTATCACTCTCTGTCACTCTCAGAAACTCTCTATCACTCTATGACACTCTCTGACACTCTCTATCACTCTCTATCACTCACTGGCACACTCTGACACTCTCTATCACTCTCTGACACTCTATTTCACTCTCTGTCACTCTCTGACACACTCTGACACTCTCTGACACTCTCAGACACTCTCTATCACTCTCTATCACTCTCTGACACTCTCTGACACTCTCAGACTCTCTCTTTCACTCTCTGACACTCTCTACCACTCTCTGACATTCTCAGACACTCTCTATCACTCTCTGACACTCTCTATCACTCTCTGACACTCTCTGACACTCTCAGACACTCTCTATCACTCTCTGTCACTCTCAGAAACTCTCTATCACTCTCTGACACTCTCTATCACTCTCTGACATTCTCAGACACTCTCTATCACTCTCTGACACTCTCTATCACTCTCTGACACTCACTGACACTCTCAGACACTCTCTTTCACTCTCTGTCACTCTCAGACACTCTCTATCACTCTCTGACAATCTCTATCTCACTCTGACACTCTCTATCGCTCTCTGACACTCTCTGACACACTCAATCACTCTCTATCACTCTCTGACACACTCTGACACTCTCTATCACTCTATGACACTCTCTGACACTCTCTATCACTCGATATCACTCTCTGACACACTCTGACACTCTCTGACACTCTCAGACACTCTCTATCACTCTCTATCACTCTCTGACACTCTCTATCACTCTCTGACACTCTCTGACACTCTCAGACGCTCTCTGTCACTCTCAGACACTCACTATCACTCTCTATCACTCTCTGACACTCTCTGACACTCTCAGACACTCTCTTTCACTCTCTATCACACTATGACACTCTCAGAATCTCTCTCTCACTCTCTGTCACTCTCAGAAACTCCCTATCACTCTCTGACACTCTCTATCACTCTCGGACATTCTCAGACACTCTCTATCACTCTCTGACACTCTCTATCACTCTCTGACACTCTCTGACACTCTCTATCACTCTCTGACACTCACTGACACTCTCAGACGCTCTCTGTCACTCTCAGACACTCTCTATCACTCTATATCACTCTCTGACACTCTCTGACCCTCTCTATCTCTCTCTATCCCTCTCTGACACTCTCTGACACACTCAGACACTCTGTGACAGACTCTGACACTCTCTATCACTCTATGACACTCTCTGACACTCTCTGACACTCTCAGAATCTCTCTCTCACTCTCTGTCACTCTCAGAAACTCTCTATCACTCTCTGACACTCTCTATCACTCTCTGACACTCTATTTCACTCTCTGTCACTCTCTGACACACTCTGACACTCTCTGACACTCTCAGACACTCTCTATCACTCTCTATCACTCTCTGACACTCTCTGACACTCTCAGACTCTCTCTGTCACTCTCTGACACTCTCTACCACTCTCTGACATTCTCAGACACTCTCCATCACTCTCTGACACTCTCTATCACTCTCTGACACTCTCTGACACTCTCAGACACTCTCTATCACTCTCTGTCACTCTCAGAAACTCTCTATCACTCTCTGACACTCTCTATCACTCTCTGACATTCTCAGACACTCTCTATCACTCTCTGACACTCTCTAACAATCTCTGACACTCTCTGACACTCTCTATCACACTCTGACACACTCTGACACTCTCTGACACTCTGTGACACACTCTGACACTCTCTATCACTCTATGACACTCTCTGACGCTCTCTATCACTCTCTATCACGCTCTGACACTCTCTATCACTCTCTGACAATCTCTGACAGACTCTGACACTCTGTGACACACTCTGACACTCTCTATCACTCTATGACACTCTCTGACGCTCTCTTTCACTCTCTAGCACTCTCTGACACTCTCTATCTCTCTCTTACACTCTCTGACACTCTCTATCACTCTCTGACACTCTCTGACACTCTCAGAGGCTCTCTATCACTCTCTATCACTCACCGACACTCTCAGACACTCTCTATCACTCTCTGACACTCACTGACACTCTCTGACACTCTCAGAGGCTCTCTATCACTCTCTATCACTCACCGACACTCTCAGACACTCTCTATCACTCTCTGACACTCACTGACACTCTCAGACACTCTGTTTCACTCTCTGTCACTCTCAGACACTCTCTATCACTCTCTGACACTCTCTATCTCTCTCTGACACTCTCTATCGCTCTCTGACCCTCTCTGACACACTCAATCACTCTCTATCACTCTCTGACACACTCTGACACTCTCTATCACTCTATGACACTCTCTGACACTCTCTATCACTCGATATCACTCTCTGACACACTCTGACACTCTCTGACACTCTCAGACACTCTCTATCACTCTCTATCACTCTCTGACACTCTCTATCACTCTCTGACACAATCTGACACTCTCAGACGCTCTCTGTCACTCTCAGACACTCTCTATCACTCTCTATCACTCTCTGACACTCTCAGACACTCTCATTCACTCTCTATCACACTATGACACTCTCAGAATCTCTCTCTCACTCTCTGTCACTCTCAGAAACTCTCTATCACTCTCTGACACTCTCTATCACTCTCCGACATTCTCAGACACTCTCTATCACTCTCTGACACTCTCTATCACTCTCTGACACTCTCTGACACTCTCTATCACTCTCTGACACTCACTGACACTCTCAGACGCTCTCTGTCACTCTCAGACACTCTCTATCACTCTATATCACTCTCTGACACTCTCTGACCCTCTCTATCACTCTCTATCCCTCTCTGACACTCTCTGACACACTCAGACACTCTGTGACAGACTCTGACACTCTCTATCACTCTATGACACTCTCTGACACTCTCTGACACTCTCAGAATCTCTCTCTCACTCTCTGTCACTCTCAGAAACTCTCTATCACTCTCTGACACTCTCTATCACTCCCTGACACTCTCTGACACTCTCTATCACTCTCTGACACTCACTGACACTCTCAGAAGCTCTCTGTCACTCTCAGACATTCTCTATCACTCTCTGACACTCTCTATCACTCTCTGACACTCTCTTTCGCTCTCTGTCACTCTCTGACACTCTCTGACACTCTCAGACTCTCTCAGTGGCACTGCGGCACAGTGGCGCAGTGGTTAGCACCGCAGCCTCACAGCTCCAGGGACCCGGGTTCGATTCCAGGTACTGCCTGTGTGGAGTTTGCAAGTTCTCCCTGTGTCTGCGTGGGTTTTCTCCGGGTGCTCCGGTTTCCTCCCACAAGCCAAAAGACTTGCAGGTTGGTAGGTAAATTGGCCACTATAAATTGTCACTAGTGTAGGTAGGTGGTAGGGAAATATAGGGACAGGTGGGGATGTTTGGTAGGAATATGGGATTAGTGTAGGATTAGTATAAATGGGTGGTTGATGTTCGGCACAGACTCGGTGGGCCGAAGGGCCTGTTTCAGTGCTGTATCTCTAATCTAATCTAATCTATCACTCTCTGACACTCTCTACCACTCTCTGACATTCTCAGACACTCTCGATGACTCTCTGACACTCTCTATCACTCTCTGACACTCTCTGACACTCTCAGACACTCTCTATCACTCTCTGTCACTCTCAGAAACTCTCTATCACTCTCTGACACTCTCTATCACTCTCTGACATCCTCAGACACTCTCTATCACTCTCTGACACTCTCAGACGCTCTCTGTCACTCTCAGACACTCTCTATCACTCTATATCACTCTCTGACACTCTCTGACCCTCTCTATCACTCTCTATCCCTCTCTGACACTCTCTGACACACTCAGACACTCTGTGACAGACTCTGACACTCTCTATCACTCTATGACACTCTCTGACACTCTCTAACATTCTCAGAATCTCTCTCTCACTCTCTGTCACTCTCAGAAACTCTCTATCACTCTCTGACACTCTCTATCACTCTCTGACACTCTCTGACACTCTCTATCACTCTCTGACACTCACTGACACTCTCAGAAGCTCTCTGTCACTCTCAGACATTCTCTATCACTCTCTGACACTCTCTATCACTCTCTGACACTCTCTTTCGCTCTCTGTCACTCTCTGACACACTCTGACACTCTCTATCACTCTCTATCACTCTCTGACACTCTCTGACACTCTCAGACACTCTCTATCACTCTCTGACACTCTCTACCACTCTCTGACATTCTCAGACACTCTCGATCACTCTCTGACACTCTCTATCACTCTCTGACAATCTCTGACACTCTCAGACACTCTGTATCACTCTCTGTCACTCTCAGAAACTCTCTATCACTCTATGACACTCTCTGACACTCTCTATCACTCTCTATCACTCACTGGCACACTCTGACACTCTCTATCACTCTCTGACACTCTATTTCAATCTCTGTCACTCTCTGACACACTCTGACACTCTCTGACACTCTCAGACACTCTCTATCACTCTCTATCACTCTCTGACACTCTCTGACACTCTCAGACTCTCTCTTTCACTCTCTGACACTCTCTACCAATCTCTGACATTCTCAGACACTCTCTATCACTCTCTGACACTCTCTATCACTCTCTGACACTCTCTGACAATCTCAGACACACTCTATCACTCTCTGACATTCTCAGACACTCTCTATCACTCTCTGACACTCTCTAACAATCTCTGACACTCTCTGACACTCTCTATCACACTCTGACACACTCTGACACTCTCTGACACTCTGTGACACACTCTGACACTCTCTATCACTCTATGACACTCTCTGACGCTCTCTATCACTCTCTATCACGCTCTCACACTCTCTATCACTTTCTGACAATCTCTGACACTCTCTATCACACTCTGACAATCTCTGACACACTCTGACACTCTGTGACACACTCTGACACTCTCTATCACTCTATGACACACTCTGACGCTCTCTTTCACTCTCTAGCACTCTCTGACACTCTCTATCTCTCTCTTACACTCTCTGACACTCTCTATCACTCTCTGACACTCTCTGACACTCTCAGAGGCTCTCTATCACTCTCTATCACTCACTGACACTCTCAGACACTCTCTATCACTCTCTGACACTCACTGACACTCTCAGACACTCTCTTTCACTCTCTGTCACTCTCAGACACTCTCTATCACTCTCTGACACTCTCTATCTCACTCTGACACTCTCTATCGCTCTCTGACACTCTCTGACACACTCAATCACTCTCTATCACTCTCTGACACACTCTGACACTCTCTATCACTCTATGACACTCTCTGACACTCTCTATCACTCGATATCACTCTCTGACACACTCTGACACTCTCTGACACTCTCTGACACTCTCAGACACTCTCTATCACTCTCTATCACTCTCTGACACTCTCTGACACTCTCAGACGCTCTCAGTCACTCTCAGACACTCTCTATCACTCTCTATCACTCTCTGACACATTCTGACACTCTCAGACACTCTCTTTCACTCTCTATCACTCTCTGACACTCTCAGAATCTCTCCCTCACTCTCTGTCACTCTCAGAAACTCTCTATCACTCTCTGACACTCTCTATCACTATCGGACTTTCTCAGACACTCTCTATCACTCTATATCACTCTCTGACTCTCTCTGACGCTCTCTATCACTCTCTATCCCTCTCTGACACTCTCTGACACACTCAGACACTCTGTGACAGACTCTGACACTCTCTATCACTCTATGACACTCTCTGACACTCTCTGACACTCTCAGACACTCTCTTTCACTCTCTGACACTCTCAGAATCTCTCTCTCACTCTCTGTCACTCTCAGAAACTCTCTATCACTCTCTGACACTCTCTATCACTCTCTGACACTCTCTGACACTCTCTATCACTCTCTGACACTCACTGACACTCTCAGAAGCTCTCTGTCACTCTCAGACACTCTCTATCACTCTCTGACACTCTCTATCACTCTCTGACACTCTCTTTTTCTCTCTGTCACTCTCTGACACACTCTGACACTCTCTATCACTCTCTATCACTCTCTGACACTCTCAGACTCTCTCTATCACTCTCTGACACTCTCTACCTCTCTCTGACATTCTCAGACACTCTCTATCACTCTCTGACAGTCTCTGACACTCTCAGACACTCTCTATCACTCTCTGTCACTCTCAGAAACTCTCTATCACTCTCTGACACTCTCTATCACTCTCTGACATTCTCAGACAATCTCTATCACTCTCTGACACTCTCTGACACTCTCTATCACACTCTGACAATCTCTGACACACTCTGACACTCTGTGACACACTCTGACACTCTCTATCACGCTATGACACTCTCTGACGCTCTCTTTCACTCTCTAGCACTCTCTGGCACTCTCTATCTCTCTCTTGCACTCTCTGACACTCTCTATCACTCTCTGACACTCTCTGACACTCTCTATCACTCTATGACACTCTCTGACACTCTCTGTCACTCTCTATCACTCTCTGACACACTCTGACACTCTCTGAAACTCTCAGACACTCTCTGTCACTCTCTATCACTCTCTGACACTCTATCACTCTCTGACACACTCAATCACTCTCTATCACTCACTGACACACTCTGACACTCTCTATCACTCTATGACACTCTCTGACACTCTCTGTCACTCTCTATCACTCTCTGACACACTCTGACACTCTCTGAAACTCTCAGACACGCTCTGTCACTCTCTATCACTCTCTGACACTCTCTATCACTCTCGGACATTCTCAGACACTCTCTATCACTCTCTGACACTCTCTATCACTCTCTGACACTCTCTGACACTCTCTATCACTCTCTGACACTCACTGACACTCTCAGACGCTCTCTGTCACTTTCAGACACTCTCTATCACTCTATATCACTCTCTGACACTCTCTGACCCTCTCTACCACTCTCTATCCCTCTCTGACACTCTCTGACACACTCAGACACTCTGTGACAGACTCTGACACTCTCTATCACTCTCTGACACTCTCTGACACTCTCTATCACTCTCTGACACTCACTGACACTCTCAGAAGCTCTCTGTCACTCTCAGACACTCTCTATCACTCTCTGACACTCTCTATCACTCTCTGACACTCTCTTTCGCTGTCTGTCACTCTCTGACACACTCTGACACTCTCTATCACTCTCTATCACTCTCTGACACTCTCTGACACTCTCAGACTCTCTCTATCACTCTCTGACACTCTCTACCACTCTCTGACATTCTCAGACACTCTCGATCACTCTCTGACACTCTCTATACTCTCTGACACTGTCTGACACTCTCAGACACTCTCTATCACTCTCTGTCACTCTCAGAAACTCTCTATCACTCTCTGACACTCTCTATCACTCTCTGACATTCTCAGACACTCTCTATCACTCTCTGACACTCTCTAACAATCTCTGACACTCTCTGACACTCTCTATCACACCGTGACACACTCTGACACTCTCAGACACTCTCTTTCACTCTCTATCACTCTCTGACACTCTCTTTCGCTCTCTGTCACTCTCTGACACACTCTGACACTCTCAGACTCTCTCTATCACTCTCTGACACTCTCTACCACTCTCTGACATTCTCAGACACTCTCTATCACTCTATGACACTCTCTGACACTCTCTGACACTCTCTATCACTCTCTATCACTCTCTGACACTCTCAGAAACTCTCTATCACTCTCTGACACACTCTATCACTCTCGGACATTCTCAGACACTCTCTATCACTCTCTGACACTCTCTATCACTCTCTGACACTCTCTGACAGTCTCAGACGCTCTCTGTCACTCTCAGACACTCTCTATCACTCTATATCACTCTCTGACACTCTCTGAAGCTCTCTATCACTCTCTATCCCTCTCTGACACTCTCTGTCACTCTCTATCACTCTCTGACACTCTCTATCACTCTCTGACACTCTCTGACACTCTCAGAGGCTCTCTATCACTGTCTATCAATCACTGACAATCCCAGACACTCTCTATCACTCTCTGACACTCACTGTCACTCTCTGACGCTCTCTGTCACTCTCAGACACTCACTGACACTCTCAGACTCTCTCTGTCACTCTCAGAGACTCTCTATCACTCTCTGACACTCTCTGACACTCTCTATCACTCTCTATCACTCTCTGACACACTCTGACACGCTGTGACACACTCTGACACTCTCTATCACTCTATGACACTCTCTGACACTCTCTATCACTCTCTATCACTCTCTGACACACTCTGACACTCTGTGACACACTCTGACACTCTCTATCACTCTATGACACTCTCTGACGCTCTCTATCACACTCTATCACTCTCTGACACTCTCTATCACTCTCTTACAATCTCTGACACTCTCTATCACTCTCTGACACTCACTGACACTGTCAGACAATCTCTGTCACTCACTATCACTCTCTGACACTCTCTTTCACTCTCTGTCACTCTCAGACACTCTCAGACAGTCTCTATCACTCTCTGACACTCTCTATCACTCTCTGACACTCACTGACACTCTCAGACGCTCTCTGTCACTCTCAGACACTCTCTATCACTCTATATCACTCTCTGACACTCTCTGACCCTCTCTATCACTCTCTATCCCTCTCTGACACTCTCTGACACACTCAGACACTCTGTGACAGACTCTGACACTCTCTATCACTCTCTGACACTCTCTGACACTCTCTATCACTCTCTGACACTCACTGACACTCTCAGAAGCTCTCTGTCACTCTCAGACACTCTCTATCACTCTCTGACACTCTCTATCACTCTCTGACACTCTCTTTCGCTGTCTGTCACTCTCTGACACACTCTGACACTCTCTATCACTCTCTATCACTCTCTGACACTCTCTGACACTCTCAGACTCTCTCTATCACTCTCTGACACTCTCTACCACTCTCTGACATTCTCAGACACTCTCGATCACTCTCTGACACTCTCTATACTCTCTGACACTGTCTGACACTCTCAGACACTCTCTATCACTCTCTGTCACTCTCAGAAACTCTCTATCACTCTCTGACACTCTCTATCACTCTCTGACATTCTCAGACACTCTCTATCACTCTCTGACACTCTCTAACAATCTCTGACACTCTCTGACACTCTCTATCACACCGTGACACACTCTGACACTCTCAGACACTCTCTTTCACTCTCTATCACTCTCTGACACTCTCTTTCGCTCTCTGTCACTCTCTGACACACTCTGACACTCTCAGACTCTCTCTATCACTCTCTGACACTCTCTACCACTCTCTGACATTCTCAGACACTCTCTATCACTCTATGACACTCTCTGACACTCTCTGACACTCTCTATCACTCTCTATCACTCTCTGACACTCTCAGAAACTCTCTATCACTCTCTGACACTCTCTATCACTCTCGGACATTCTCAGACACTCTCTATCACTCTCTGACACTCTCTATCACTCTCTGACACTCTCTGACAGTCTCAGACGCTCTCTGTCACTCTCAGACACTCTCTATCACTCTATATCACTCTCTGACACTCTCTGACGCTCTCTATCACTCTCTATCCCTCTCTGACACTCTCTGTCACTCTCTATCACTCTCTGACACTCTCTATCACTCTCTGACACTCTCTGACACTCTCAGAGGCTCTCTATCACTGTCTATCAATCACTGACAATCCCAGACACTCTCTATCACTCTCTGACACTCACTGTCACTCTCAGACACTCACTGACACTCTCAGACTCTCTCTGTCACTCTCAGACACTCTCTATCACTCTATGACACTCTCTGACGCTCTCTATCACACTCTATCACTCTCTGACACTCTCTATCACTCTCTTACAATCTCTGACACTCTCTATCACTCTCTGACACTCACTGACACTGTCAGACAATCTCTGTCACTCACTATCACTCTCTGACACTCTCTTTCACTCTCTGACACTCTCTACCACTCTCTGACATTCTCAGACACTCTCTATCACTCTATGACACTCTCTGACACTCTCTGACACTCTCTATCACTCTCTATCACTCTCTGACACTCTCAGAAACTCTCTATCACTCTCTGACACTCTCTATCACTCTCGGACATTCTCAGACACTCTCTATCACTCTCTGACACTTCTATCACTCTCTGACACTCTCTGACAGTCTCAGACGCTCTCTGTCACTCTCAGACACTCTCTATCACTCTATATCACTCTCTGACACTCTCTGAAGCTCTCTATCACTCTCTATCCCTCTCTGACACTCTCTGTCACTCTCTATCACTCTCTGACACTCTCTATCACTCTCTGACACTCTCTGACACTCTCAGAGGCTCTCTATCACTGTCTATCAATCACTGACAATCCCAGACACTCTCTATCACTCTCTGACACTCACTGTCACTCTCTGACGCTCTCTGTCACTCTCAGACACTCACTGACACTCTCAGACTCTCTCTGTCACTCTCAGACACTCTCTATCACTCTCTGACACTCTCTGACACTCTCTATCACTCTCTATCACTCTCTGACACACTCTGACACTCTGTGACACACTCTGACACTCTCTATCACTCTATGACACTCTCTGACGCTCTCTATCACACTCTATCACTCTCTGACACTCTCTATCACTCTCTTACAATCTCTGACACTCTCTATCACTCTCTGACACTCACTGACACTGTCAGACAATCTCTGTCACTCACTATCACTCTCTGAAACTCTCTTTCACTCTCTGTCACTCTCAGACACTCTCAGACAGTCTCTATCACTCTCTGACACTCTCTATCACTCTCTGACACTCACTGACACTCTCAGACGCTCTCTGTCACTCTCAGACACTCTCTATCACTCTATATCACTCTCTGACACTCTCTGACCCTCTCTATCACTCTCTATCCCTCTCTGACACTCTCTGACACACTCAGACACTCTGTGACAGACTCTGACACTCTCTATCACTCTCTGACACTCTCTGACACTCTCTATCACTCTCTGACACTCACTGACACTCTCAGAAGCTCTCTGTCACTCTCAGACACTCTCTATCACTCTCTGACACTCTCTATCACTCTCTGACACTCTCTTTCGCTGTCTGTCACTCTCTGACACACTCTGACACTCTCTATCACTCTCTATCACTCTCTGACACTCTCTGACACTCTCAGACTCTCTCTATCACTCTCTGACACTCTCTACCACTCTCTGACATTCTCAGACACTCTCGATCACTCTCTGACACTCTCTATACTCTCTGACACTGTCTGACACTCTCAGACACTCTCTATCACTCTCTGTCACTCTCAGAAAGTCTCTATCACTCTCTGACACTCTCTATCACTCTCTGACATTCTCAGACACTCTCTATCACTCTCTGACACTCTCTAACAATCTCTGACACTCTCTGACACTCTCTATCACACCGTGACACACTCTGACACTCTCAGACACTCTCTTTCACTCTCTATCACTCTCTGACACTCTCTTTCGCTCTCTGTCACTCTCTGACACACTCTGACACTCTCAGACTCTCTCTATCACTCTCTGACACTCTCTACCACTCTCTGACATTCTCAGACACTCTCTATCACTCTATGACACTCTCTGACACTCTCTGACACTCTCTATCACTCTCTATCACTCTCTGACACTCTCAGAAACTCTCTATCACTCTCTGACACTCTCTATCACTCTCGGACATTCTCAGACACTCTCTATCACTCTCTGACACTCTCTATCACTCTCTGACACTCTCTGACAGTCTCAGACGCTCTCTGTCACTCTCAGACACTCTCTATCACTCTATATCACTCTCTGACACTCTCTGACGCTCTCTATCACTCTCTATCCCTCTCTGACACTCTCTGTCACTCTCTATCACTCTCTGACACTCTCTATCACTCTCTGACACTCTCTGACACTCTCAGAGGCTCTCTATCACTGTCTATCAATCACTGACAATCCCAGACACTCTCTATCACTCTCTGACACTCACTGTCACTCTCTGACGCTCTCTGTCACTCTCAGACACTCACTGACACTCTCAGACTCTCTCTGTCACTCTCAGACACTCTCTATCACTCTCTGACAATCTCTGACACTCTCTATCACTCTCTATCACTCTCTGACACACTCTGACACTCTGTGACACACTCTGACACTCTCTATCACTCTATGACACTCTCTGACGCTCTCTATCACACTCTATCACTCTCTGACACTCTCTATCACTCTCTTACAATCTCTGACACTCTCTATCACTCTCTGACACTCACTGACACTGTCAGACAATCTCTGTCACTCACTATCACTCTCTGACACTCTCTTTCACTCTCTGTCACTCTCAGACACTCTCAGACAGTCTCTATCACTCTCTGACACTCTCTATCACTCTCTGACACTCTCTGACGCTCTCTTTCACTCTCTGACACTCTCAATCACTCTCTGACACTCTCTGACACTCTCAGAGGCTGTCTATCACTCTCTATCACTCACTGACACTCTCAGACACTCTCTATCACTCTCTGACACTCACTGACACTCTCAGACACTCTCTTTCACTCTCAGTCACTCTCAGACACTCTCTATCACTCTCTGACACTCTCTATCTCACTCTGACACTCTCTATCGCTCTCTGACATTCTCTGACACACTCAATCACTCTCTATCACTCTCTGACACACTCTGACACTCTCTATCACTCTATGACACTCTCTGACACTCTCTATCACTCGATATCACTCTCTGACACTCTCAGACGCTCTCTGTCACTCTCAGACACTCTCTATCACTCTCTATCACTCTCTGACACAATCTGACACTCTCAGACACTCTCTTTCACTCTCTATCACTCTCTGACACTCTCAGAATCTCTCCCTCACTCTCTGTCACTCTCAGAAACTCTCTATCACTCTCTGACACTCTCTATCACTCTCGGACATTCTCAGACACTCTCTATCACTCTATATCACTCTCTGACACTCTCTGACGCTCTCAATCACTCTCTATCACTCTCTGACTCTCTCTGACACACTCAGACACTCTGTGACAGACTCTGACACTCTCTATCACTCTATGACACTCTCTGACACTCTCTGACACTCTCAGACACTCTCTTTCACTCTCTATCACTCTCCGACACTCTCAGAATCTCTCTCTCACTCTCTGTCACTCTCAGAAACTCTCTATCACTCTCTGACACTCTCTATCACTCTCTGACACTCTCTGACACTCTCTATCACTCTCTGACACTCACTGACACTCTCAGAAGCTCTCTGTCACTCTCAGACACTCTCTATCACTCTCTGACACTCTCTATCACTCTCTGACACTCTCTTTTTCTCTCTGTCACTCTCTGACACACTCTGACACTCTCTATCACTCTCTATCACTCTCTGACACTCTCTGACACTCTCAGACTCTCTCGATCACTCTCTGACACTCTCTACCACTCTCTGACATTCTCAGACACTCTCTATCACTCTCTGACACTCTCTATCACTCTCTGACAGTCTCTGACACTCTCAGACACTCTCTATCACTCTCTGTCACTCTCAGAAACTCTCTATCACTCTCTGACACTCTCTATCACTCTCTGACATTCTCAGACACTCTCCATCACTCTCTGACACTCTCTGACACTCTCTATCACACTCTGACAATCTCTGACACACTCTGACACTCTGTGACACACTCTGACACTCTCTATCACGCTATGACACTCTCTGACGCTCTTTTTCACTCTCTAGCACTCTCTGACACTCTCTATCTCTCTCTTGCACGCTCTGACACTCTCTATCACTCTCTGACACTCTCTGACACTCTCTATCACTCTATGACACTCTCTGACACTCTCTGTCACTCTCTATCACTCTCTGACACACTATCACTCTCTGACACACTCAATCACTCTCTATCACTCACTGACACACTCTGACACTCTCTATCACTCTATGACACTCTCTGACACTCTCTGCCATCTCTATCACTCTCTGACACACTCTGACACTCTCTGAAACTCTCAGACACTCTCTGTCACTCTCTATCACTCTCTGACACTCTATCACTCTCTGACACTCTCTATCACTCTCTTACACTCTTACACTCTCTATCACTCTCTGACACTCTCTATCACTCTCTGGCACTCTATCACTTTCTGACACTCTCTATCACTCTCTATCACTCTCTTACACTCTCTTACACTCTCTATCACTCTCTATCACTCTCTATCACACTCTGACACTCACTGAAACTCTCAGACACACGCTGTCACTCTCAGACACTCACTGTCACTCTCTGTCACTCTCAGACACTCTCAGACACTCTCTATCACTCTCTGACACTCTCTATCGCTCTCTGACACTCTCTGACACACTCAATCACTCTCTATCACTCTCTGACACACTCTGACACTCTCTATCACTCTATGACACTCTCTGACACTTTCTATCACTCTCTATCACTCTCTGACACACTCTGACACTCTCTATCACTCTCTGACACTCTATTTCACTCTCTGTCACTCTCTGACACACTCTGACACTCTCTGACACTCTCAGACACTCTCTATCACTCTCTATCACTCTCTGACACTCTCTGACACTCTCAGACTCTCTCTGTCACTCTCTGACACTCTCTACCACTCTCTGACATTCTCAGACACTCTGTATCACTCTCTGACACTCTCTATCACTCTCTGACACTCTCTGACACTCTCAGACACTCTCTATCACTCTCTGTCACTCTCAGAAACTCTCTATCACTCTCTGACACTCTCTATCACTCTCTGACATTCTCAGACACTCTCTATCACTCTCTGACACTCTCTAACAATCTCTGACACTCTCTGACACTCTCTATCACACTCTGACACACTCTGACACTCTCTGACACTCTGTGACACACTCTGACACTCTCTATCACTCTATGACACTCTCTGACGCTCTCTATCACTCTCTATCACGCTCTGACACTCTCTATCACTCTCTGACACTCTCTGACACTCTCTATCACACTCTGACAATCTCTGACACACTCTGACACTCTGTGACACACTCTGACACTCTCTATCACTCTATGACACTCTCTGACGCTCTCTTTCACTCTCTAGCACTCTCTGACACTCTCTATCTCTCTCTTACACTCTCTGACACTCTCTATCACTCTCTGACCATCTCTGACACTCTCAGAGGCTCTCTATCACTCTCTATCACTCACTGACACTCTCAGACACTCTCTATCACTCTCTGACACTCACTGACACTCTCAGACACTCTCTTTCACTCTCTGTGACTCTCAGACACTCTCTATCACTCTCTGACACTCTCTATCTCACTCTGACACTCTCTATCGCTCTCTGACACTCTCTGACACACTCAATCACTCTCTATCACTCTCTGACACACACTGACACTCTCTATCACTCTATGACACTCTCTGACACTCTCTATCACTCGATATCACTCTCTGACACACTCTGACACTCTCTGACACTCTCAGACACTCTCTGTCACTCTCTACCACTCTCTGACACTCTATCACTCTCTGATACTCTCTATCACTCTCTATCACTCTCTGACACTCTCGATCACTCTCTGACACTCTCTGACAATCTCAGACGCTCTCTGTCACTCTCAGATACTCTCTATCACTCTCTATCACTCTCTGACACTCTCAGACACTCTCTTTCACTCTCTATCACCCTATGACACTCTCAGAATGTCTCTCTCACTCTCTGTCACTCTCAGAAACTCTCTATCACTCTCTGACACTCTCTATCACTCTCGGACATTCTCAGACACTCTCTATCACTCTCTGACACTCTCTATCACTCTCTGACACTCTCTGACACTCTCTATCACTCTCTGACACTCATTGACACTCTCAGACGCTCTCTGTCACTCTCAGACACTCTCTATCACTCTATAT
Source organism: Heterodontus francisci (assembly GCF_036365525.1). Taxonomy (NCBI): domain Eukaryota; kingdom Metazoa; phylum Chordata; class Chondrichthyes; order Heterodontiformes; family Heterodontidae; genus Heterodontus; species Heterodontus francisci. The sequence continues at coordinate 4,609,026 of NW_027140543.1, read as the reverse complement.
CACTCTCTGACACTCTCTGACCCTCTCTATCACTCTCTAACCCTCTCTGACACTCTCTGACACACTCAGACACTCTGTGACAGACTCTGACACTCTCTATCACTCTATGACACTCTCTGACACTCTCTGACACTCTCTGACACTCTCAGACACTCTCTTTCACTCTCTATCACTCTCTGACACTCTCAGAATCTCTCTGTCACTCTCTGTCACTCTCAGAAACTCTCTATCACTCTCTGACACTCTCTATCACTCTCTGACACTCTCTGACACTCTCTATCACTCTCTGACACTCACTGACACTCTCAGAAGCTCTCTGTCACTCTCAGACACTCTCTATCACTCTCTGACACTCTCCATCACGCTCTGACACTCTCTTTCGCTCTCTGTCACTCTCTGACACACTCTGACACTCTCTATCACTCTCTATCACTCTCTGACACTCTCTGACACTCTCAGACTCTCTCTATCACTCTCTGACACTCTCTACCACTCTCTGACATTCTCAGACACTCTCTATCACTCTATGACACTCTCTGACACTCTCAGACACTCTCTATCACTCTCTATCACTCTCTGACACTCTCAGAAACTCTCTATCACTCTCTGACACTCTCTATCACTCTCGGACATTCTCAGACACTCTCTATCAATCTCTGACACTCTCTATCACTCTCTGACACTCTCTGACAGTCTCAGACGCTCTCTGTCACTCTCAGACACTCTCTATCACTCTATATCACTCTCTGACACTCTCTGACGCTCTCTATCACTCTCTATCCCTCTCTGACACTCTCTGTCACTCTCTATCACTCTCTGACACTCTCTATCACTCTCTGACACTCTCTGTCACTCTCTATCACTCTCTGACACTCTCTATCACTCTCTATCACTCTCTGACACTCTCTGACAGTCTCAGACGCTCTCTGTCACTCTCAGACACTCTCTATCACTCTATATCACTCTCTGACACTCTCTGACGCTCTCTATCACTCTCTATCCCTCTCTGACACTCTCTGTCACTCTCTATCACTCTCTGACACTCTCTATCACTCTCTGACACTCTCTGACACTCTCAGAGGCTCTCTATCACTGTCTATCACTCACTGACAATCCCAGACACTCTCTATCACACTCTGACACTCTCTATCACTCTCTATCACTCTCCGACACTCTCTGACACTCTCAGAATCTCTCTCTCACTCTCTGTCACTCTCAGACACTCTCTATCACTCTCTGACACTCTCTATCACTCTCTGACACTCTCTGACACTCTCTATCACTCTCTGACACTCACTGACACTCTCAGAAGCTCTCTGTCACTCTCAGACACTCTCTATCACTCTCTGACACTCTCCGTCACTCTCTGACACTCTCTTTCGCTCTCTGTCACTCTCTGACACACTCTGACACTCTCTATCACTCTCTATCACTCTCTGACACTCTCTGACACTCTCAGACTCTCTCTATCACTCTCTGACACTCTCTACCACTCTCTGACATTCTCAGACACTCTCTATCACTCTCTGACACTCTCTATCACTCTCTGACACTCTCTGACACTCTCAGACACTCTCTATCACTCTCTGTCACTCTCAGAAACTCTCTATCACTCTCTGACACTCTCTATCACACTCTGACATTCTCAGACACTCTCTATCACTCTCTGACACTCTCTAACAATCTCTGACACTCTCTGACACTCTCTATCACACTCTGACACACTCTGACACTCTCAGACACTCTCTGTCACTCTCTATCACTCTCTGACACTCTCTATCACTCTCTGACACTCTCTGACACTCTCAGAGGCTCTCTATCACTGTCTATCACTCACTGACAATCCCAGACACTCTCTATCACACTCTGACACTCTATCACTCTCTATCACTCTCTGACACTCTCTGACACTCTCAGAATCTCTCTCTCACTCTCTGTCACTCTCAGAAACTCTCTATCACTCTCTGACACTCTCTATCACTCTCTGACACTCTCTGACACTCTCTATCACTCTCTGACACTCACTGACACTCTCAGAAGCTCTCTGTCACTCTCAGACACTCTCTATCACTCTCTGACACTCTCCATCACGCTCTGACACTCTCTTTCGCTCTCTGTCACTCTCTGACACACTCTGACACTCTCTATCACTCTCTATCACTCTCTGACACTCTCTGACACTCTCAGACTCTCTCTATCACTCTCTGACACTCTCTACCACTCTCTGACATTCTCAGACACTCTCTATCACTCTATGACACTCTCTGACACTCTCAGACACTCTCTATCACTCTCTATCACTCTCTGACACTCTCAGAAACTCTCTATCACTCTCTGACACTCTCTATCACTCTCGGACATTCTCAGACACTCTCTATCAATCTCTGACACTCTCTATCACTCTCTGACACTCTCTGACAGTCTCAGACGCTCTCTGTCACTCTCAGACACTCTCTATCACTCTATATCACTCTCTGACACTCTCTGACGCTCTCTATCACTCTCTATCCCTCTCTGACACTCTCTGTCACTCTCTATCACTCTCTGACACTCTCTATCACTCTCTGACACTCTCTGTCACTCTCTATCACTCTCTGACACTCTCTATCACTCTCTATCACTCTCTGACACTCTCTGACAGTCTCAGACGCTCTCTGTCACTCTCAGACACTCTCTATCACTCTATATCACTCTCTGACACTCTCTGACGCTCTCTATCACTCTCTATCCCTCTCTGACACTCTCTGTCACTCTCTATCACTCTCTGACACTCTCTATCACTCTCTGACACTCTCTGACACTCTCAGAGGCTCTCTATCACTGTCTATCACTCACTGACAATCCCAGACACTCTCTATCACACTCTGACACTCTCTATCACTCTCTATCACTCTCCGACACTCTCTGACACTCTCAGAATCTCTCTCTCACTCTCTGTCACTCTCAGACACTCTCTATCACTCTCTGACACTCTCTATCACTCTCTGACACTCTCTGACACTCTCTATCACTCTCTGACACTCACTGACACTCTCAGAAGCTCTCTGTCACTCTCAGACACTCTCTATCACTCTCTGACACTCTCCGTCACTCTCTGACACTCTCTTTCGCTCTCTGTCACTCTCTGACACACTCTGACACTCTCTATCACTCTCTATCACTCTCTGACACTCTCTGACACTCTCAGACTCTCTCTATCACTCTCTGACACTCTCTACCACTCTCTGACATTCTCAGACACTCTCTATCACTCTCTGACACTCTCTATCACTCTCTGACACTCTCTGACACTGTCAGACACTCTCTATCACTCTCTGTCACTCTCAGAAACTCTCTATCACTCTCTGACACTCTCTATCACACTCTGACATTCTCAGACACTCTCTATCACTCTCTGACACTCTCTAACAATCTCTGACACTCTCTGACACTCTCTATCACACTCTGACACACTCTGACACTCTCAGACACTCTCTGTCACTCTCTATCACTCTCTGACACTCTCTATCACTCTCTGACACTCTCTGACACTCTCAGAGGCTCTCTATCACTGTCTATCACTCACTGACAATCCCAGACACTCTCTATCACACTCTGACACTCTATCACTCTCTATCACTCTCTGACACTCTCTGACACTCTCAGAATCTCTCTCTCACTCTCTGTCACTCTCAGACACTCTCTATCACTCTCTGACACTCTCTATCACTCTCTGACACTCTCTGACACTCTCTATCACTCTCTGACACTCACTGACACTCTCAGAAGCTCTCTGTCACTCTCAGACACTCTCTATCACTCTCTGACACTCTCCGTCACTCTCTGACACTCTCTTTCGCTCTCTGTCACTCTCTGACACACTCTGACACTCTCTATCACTCTCTATCACTCTCTGACACTCTCTGACACTCTCAGACTCTCTCTATCACTCTCTGACACTCTCTACCACTCTCTGACATTCTCAGACACTCTCTATCACTCTCTGACACTCTCTATCACTCTCTGACACTCTCTGACACTCTCAGACACTCTCTATCACTCTCTGTCACTCTCAGAAACTCTCTATCACTCTCTGACACTCTCTATCACACTCTGACATTCTCAGACACTCTCTATCACTCTCTGACACTCTCTAACAATCTCTGACACTCTCTGACACTCTCTATCACACTCTGACACACTCTGACACTCTCAGACACTCTCTTTCACTCTCTATCACTCTCTGACACTCTCTTTCGCTCTCTGTCACTCTCTGACAGACTGTGACACTCTCTGACACTCTCAGACTCTCAGACACTCTCTATCACTCTCTATCACTCTCTGACACTCTCAGAAACTCTCTATCACTCTCTGACACACTCTATCGCTCTCGGACATTCTCAGACACTCTCTATCACTCTCTGACACTCTCTATCACTCTCTGACACTCTCTGACAGTCTCAGACGCTCTCTGTCACTCTCAGACACTCTCTATCACTCTATATCACTCTCTGACACTCTCTGACGCTCTCTATCACTCTCTATCCCTCTCTGACACTCTCTGTCACTCTCCATCACTCTCTGACACTCTCTATCACTCTCTGACACTCTCTGACACTCTCAGAGGCTCTCTATCACTGTCTATCACTCACTGACAATCCCAGACACTCTCTATCACTCTCTGACACTCACTGTCACTCTCTGACGCTCTCTGTCACTCTCAGACACTCACTGACACTCTCAGACTCTCTCTGTCACTCTCAGACACTCTCTATCACTCTCTGACACTCTCTGACACTCTCTATCACTCTCTATCACTCTCTGACACACTCTGACACTCTGTGACACACTCTGACACTCTCTATCACTCTATGACACTCTCTGACGCTCGCTATCACACTCTATCACACTCTGACACTCTCTATCACTCTCTTACAATCTCTGACACTCTCTATCACTCTCTGACACTCTCTGACACTGTCAGACACTCTCTGTCACTCACTATCACTCTCTGAAACTCTCTTTCACTCTCTGTGACTCTCAGACACTCTCAGACAGTCTCTATCACTCTCTGACACTGTCTATCACTCTGACACTCTCTGACGCTCTCTTTCACTCTCTAGCACTCTCTGACACTCTCTATCTCTCTCTTGCACTCTCTGACACTCTCTATCACTCTCTGACACTCTCTGACACTCTCAGAGGCTCTCTATCACACTCTATCACTCACTGACACTCTCAGACACTCTCTATCACTCTCTGACACTCACTGACACTCTCAGACACTCTCTTTCACTCTCTGTCACTCTCAGACACTCTCTATCACTCTCTGACACTCTCTATCTCACTCTGACACTCTCTATCGCTCTCTGACACTCTCTGACACACTCAATCACTCTCTATCACTCTCTGACACACTCTGACACTCTCTATCACTCTCTGACACTCTCTGACACTCTCAGACACTCTCTGTCACTCTCTACCACTCTCTGACACTCTATCACTCTCTGATACTCTCTATCACTCTCTATCACTCTCTGACACTCTCTATCACTCTCTGACACTCTCTGACACTCTCAGACGCTCTCTGTCACTCTCAGACACTCTCTATCACTCTCTATCACTCTCTATCACTCTCTGACACTCTCTGACACTCTCAGACACTCTCTTTCACTCTCTATCACTCTGACACTCTCAGAATCTCTCCCTCACTCTCTGTCACTCTCAGAAACTCTCTATCACTCTCTGACACTCTCTATCACTCTCGGACATTCTCAGACACTCTATATCACTCTATATCACTCTCTGACACTCTCTGACGCTCCCTATCACTCTCTATCCCTCTCTGACACTCTCTGACACACTCAGACACTCTGTGACAGACTCTGACACTCTCTATCACTCTCTGACACTCTCTGACACTCTCTGACACTCTCTTTCACTCTCTATCACTCTCTGACACTCTCAGAATCTCTCTCTCACTCTCTGTCACTCTCAGAAACTCTCTATCACTCTCTGACACTCTCTATCACTCTCTGACACTCTCTGACACTCTCTATCACTCTCTGACACTCACTGACACTCTCAGAAGCTCTCTGTCACTCTCAGACACTCTCTATCACTCTCTGACACTCTCTATCACTCTCTGACACTCTCTTTTTCTCTCTGTCACTCTCTGACACACTCTGACACTCTCTATCACTCTCTGACACTCTCTGACACTCTCAGACTCTCTCTATCACTCTCTGACACTCTCTACCAATCTCTGACATTCTCAGACACTCTCTATCACTCTCTGACACTCTCGATCCCTCTCTGACAGTCTCTGACACTCTCAGACACTCTCTATCACTCTCTGTCACTCTCAGAAACTCTCTATCACTCTCTGACACTCTCTATCACTCTCTGACATTCTCAGACACTCTCTATCACTCTCTGACACTCTCTAACAATCTCTGACACTCTCTGACACTCTGTATCACACTCTGACACACTCTGACACTCTCAGACACTCTCTTTCACTCTCTATCACTCTCTGACACTCTCTTTCGCTCTCTGTCACTCTCTGACACACTCTGACACTCTCTGACACTCTCAGACACTCTCTATCGCTCTCTATCACTCTCTGACACTCTCTGACACTCTCAGACTCTCTCTATCACTCTCTGACACTCTCTACCACTCTCTGACATTCTCAGACACTCTCTATCACTCTATGACACTCTCTGACACTCTCTGACACTCTCAGACACTCTCTATCACTCTCTATCACTCTCTGACACTCTCAGAAACTCTCTATCACTCTCTGACACTCTCTATCACTCTCGGACATTCTCAGACACTCTCTATCAATCTCTGACACTCTCTATCACTCTCTGACACACTCTGACAGTTTCAGACGCTCTCTGTCACTCTCAGACACTCTCTATCACTCTATATCACTCTCTGACACTCTCTGACGCTCTCTATCACTCTCTATCCCTCTCTAACACTCTCTGTCACTCTCTATCACTCTCTGACACTCTCTATCACTCTCTGACACTCTCTGGCACTCTCAGAGGCTCTCTATCACTGTCTATCACTCACTGACAATCCCAGACACTCTCTATCACTCTCTGACACTCACTGTCACACTCTGACTCTCTCTGTCACTCTCAGACACTCACTGACACTCTCAGACTCTCTCCGTCACTCTCAGACACTCTCTGTCACTCTCTGACACTCTCTGACACTCTCTATCACTCTCTATCACTCTCTGACACACTCTGACACTCTGTGACACACTCTGACACTCTCTATCACTCTCTTACAATCTCTGACACTCTCTATCACTCTCTGACACTCACTGACACTGTCAGACACTCTCTGTCACTCACTATCACTCTCTGAAACTCTCTTTCACTCTCTGTCACTCTCAGACACTCTCAGATAGTCTCTATCACTCTCTGACACTCTCTATCACTCTCTGACACTCTCTGACGCTCTCTTTCACTCTCTAGCACTCTCTGACACTCTCTATCTCTCTCTTACACTCTCTGACACTCTCTATCACTCTCTGACACTCTCCGACACTCTCAGAAGCTCTCTGTCACTCTCAGACACTCTCTATCACTCTCTGACACTCTCTATCACTCTCTGACACTCTCTTTCGCTCTCTGTCACTCTCTGACACACTCTGACACTCTCTATCACTCTCTGACCATCTCTGACACTCTCAGACTCTCTCTATCACTCTCTGACACTCTCTACCACTCTCTGACATTCTCAGACAGTCTCGATCACTCTCTGACACTCTCTATCACTCTCTGACACTCTCTGACACTCTCAGACACTCACTATCACTCTCTGTCACTCTCAGAAACTCTCTATCACTCTCTGACACTCTCTATCACTCTCTGACATTCTCAGACACTCTCTATCACTCTCTGACACTCTCTAACAATCTCTGACACTCTCTGACACTCTCTATCACACTCTGACACACTCTGACACTCTCAGACACTCTCTTTCACTCTCTATCACTCTCTGACACTCTCTTTCGCTCTCTGTCACTCTCTGACACACTCTGACACTCTCTGACACTCTCAGACACTCTCTATCACTCTCTATCACTCTCTGACACTCTCAGAAACTCTCTATCACTCTCTGACACTTTCTATCACTCTCGGACATTCTCAGACACTCTCTATCACTCTCTGACACTCTCTATCACTCTCTGACACTCTCTGACAGTCTCAGACGCTCTCTGTCACTCTCAGACACTCTCTATCACTCTATCTCATCCTCAGACACTCTCTGACGCTCTCTATCACTCTCTATCCCTCTCTGACACTCTCTGTCACTCTCTATCACTCTCTGACACTCCCTATCACTCTCTGACACTCTCTGACACTCTCAGAGGCTCTCTATCACTGTCTATCACTCACTGACAATCCCAGACACTCTCTATCACTCTCTGACACTCTCTGACACTCTCTATCACTCTCTATCACTCTCTGACACACTCTGACACTCTGTGACACACTCTGACACTCTCTATCACTCTATGACACTCTCTGACACTCTCTATCACTCTCTGACACTCTCTGACACTCTCAGACACTCACTGACACTCTCAGACTCTCTCTGTCACTCTCAGACACTCTCTATCACTCTCTGACACTCTCTGACACTCTCTATCACTCTCTATCACTCTCTGACACACTCTGACACTCTGTGACACACTCTGACACTCTCTATCACTCTATGACACTCTCTGACGCTCGCTATCACACTCTATCACTCTCTGACACTCTCTATCACTCTCTTACAATCTCTGACACTCTCTATCACTCTCTGACACTCTCTGACACTGTCAGACACTCTCTGTCACTCACTATCACTCTCTGAAACTCTCTTTCACTCTCTGTGACTCTCAGACACTCTCAGACAGTCTCTATCACTCTCTGACACTGTCTATCACTCTGACACTCTCTGACGCTCTCTTTCACTCTCTAGCACTCTCTGACACTCTCTATCTCTCTCTTGCACTCTCTGACACTCTCTATCACTCTCTGACACTCTCTGACACTCTCAGAGGCTCTCTATCACACTCTATCACTCACTGACACTCTCAGACACTCTCTATCACTCTCTGACACTCACTGACACTCTCAGACACTCTCTTTCACTCTCTGTCACTCTCAGACACTCTCTATCACTCTCTGACACTCTCTATCTCACTCTGACACTCTCTATCGCTCTCTGACACTCTCTGACACACTCAATCACTCTCTATCACTCTCTGACACACTCTGACACTCTCTATCACTCTATGACACTCTCTGACACTCTCTATCACTCGATATCACTCTCTGACACTCTCTGACACTCTCAGACACTCTCTGTCACTCTCTACCACTCTCTGACACTCTATCACTCTCTGATACTCTCTATCACTCTCTATCACTCTCTGACACTCTCTATCACTCTCTGACACTCTCTGACACTCTCAGACGCTCTCTGTCACTCTCAGACACTCTCTATCACTCTCTATCACTCTCTGACACTCTCTGACACTCTCAGACACTCTCTTTCACTCTCTATCACCCTCTGACAATCTCAGAATCTCTCCCTCACTCTCTGTCACTCTCAGAAACTCTCTATCACTCTCTGACACTCTCTATCACTCTCGGACATTCTCAGACACTCTATATCACTCTATATCACTCTCTGACACTCTCTGACGCTCCCTATCACTCTCTATCCCTCTCTGACACTCTCTGACACACTCAGACACTCTGTGACAGACTCTGACACTCTCTATCACTCTCTGACACTCTCTGACACTCTCTGACACTCTCTTTCATTCTCTATCACTCTCTGACACTCTCAGAATCTCTCTCTCACTCTCTGTCACTCTCAGAAACTCTCTATCACTCTCTGACACTCTCTATCACTCTCTGACACTCTCTGACACTCTCTATCACTCTCTGACACTCACTGACACTCTCAGAAGCTCTCTGTCACTCTCAGACACTCTCTATCACTTTCTGACACTCTCTATCACTCTCTGACACTCTCTTTTTCTCTCTGTCACTCTCTGACACACTCTGACACTCTCTATCACTCTCTGACACTCTCTGACACTCTCAGACTCTCTCTATCACTCTCTGACACTCTCTACCAATCTCTGACATTCTCAGACACTCTCTATCACTCTCTGACACTCTCGATCCCTCTCTGACAGTCTCTGACACTCTCAGACACTCTCTATCACTCTCTGTCACTCTCAGAAACTCTCTATCACTCTCTGACACTCTCTATCACTCTCTGACATTCTCAGACACTCTCTATCACTCTCTGACACTCTCTAACAATCTCTGACACTCTCTGACACTCTGTATCACACTCTGACACACTCTGACACTCTCAGACACTCTCTTTCACTCTCTATCACTCTCTGACACTCTCTTTCGCTCTCTGTCACTCTCTGACACACTCTGACACTCTCTGACACTCTCAGACACTCTCTATCGCTCTCTATCACTCTCTGACACTCTCTGACACTCTCAGACTCTCTCTATCACTCTCTGACACTCTCTACCACTCTCTGACATTCTCAGACACTCTCTATCACTCTATGACACTCTCTGACACTCTCTGACACTCTCAGACACTCTCTATCACTCTCTATCACTCTCTGACACTCTCAGAAACTCTCTATCACTCTCTGACACTCTCTATCACTCTCGGACATTCTCAGACACTCTCTATCAATCTCTGACACTCTCTATCACTCTCTGACACTCTCTGACAGTTTCAGACGCTCTCTGTCACTCTCAGACACTCTCTATCACTCTATATCACTCTCTGACACTCTCTGACGCTCTCTATCACTCTCTATCCCTCTCTAACACTCTCTGTCACTCTCTATCACTCTCTGACACTCTCTATCACTCTCTGACACTCTCTGACACTCTCAGAGGCTCTCTATCACTGTCTATCACTCACTGACAATCCCAGACACTCTCTATCACTCTCTGACACTCACTGTCACACTCTGACTCTCTCTGTCACTCTCAGACACTCACTGACACTCTCAGACTCTCTCCGTCACTCTCAGACACTCTCTGTCACTCTCTGACACTCTCTGACACTCTCTATCACTCTCTATCACTCTCTGACACACTCTGACACTCTGTGAGACACTCTGACACTCTCTATCACTCTCTTACAATCTCTGACACTCTCTATCACTCTCTGACACTCACTGACACTGTCAGACACTCTCTGTCACTCACTATCACTCTCTGAAACTCTCTTTCACTCTCTGTCACTCTCAGACACTCTCAGATAGTCTCTATCACTCTCTGACACTCTCTATCACTCTCTGACACTCTCTGACGCTCTCTTTCACTCTCTAGCACTCTCTGACACTCTCTATCTCTCTCTTACACTCTCTGACACTCTCTATCACTCTCTGACACTCTCCGACACTCTCAGAGGCTCTCTATCACTCTCTATCACTCACTGACACTCTCAGACACTCTCTATCACTCTCTGACACTCACTGACACTCTCAGAAGCTCTCTGTCACTCTCAGACACTCTCTATCACTCTCTGACACTCTCTATCACTCTCTGACACTCTCTTTCGCTCTCTGTCACTCTCTGACACACTCTGACACTCTCTATCACTCTCTGACACTCTCTGACACTCTCAGACTCTCTCTATCACTCTCTGACACTCTCTACCACTCTCTGACATTCTCAGACACTCTCGATCACTCTCTGACACTCTCTATCACTCTCTGACACTCTCTGACACTCTCAGACACTCTCTATCACTCTCTGTCACTCTCAGAAACTCTCTATCACTCTCTGACACTCTCTATCACTCTCTGACATTCTCAGACACTCTCTATCACTCTCTGACACTCTCTAACAATCTCTGACACTCTCTATCACACTCTGACACACTCTGACACTCTCAGACACTCTCTTTCACTCTCTATCACTCTCTGACACTCTCTTTCGCTCTCTGTCACTCTCTGACACACTCTGACACTCTCTGACACTCTCAGACTCTCTCTATCACTCTCTGACACTCTCTACCACTCTCTGACATTCTCAGACACTCTCTATCACTCTATGACACTCTCTGACACTCTCTGACACTCTCAGACACTCTCTATCACTCTCTATCACTCTCTGACACTCTCAGAAACTCTCTATCACTCTCTGACACTTTCTATCACTCTCGGACATTCTCAGACACTCTCTATCACTCTCTGACACTCTCTATCACTCTCTGACACTCTCTGACAGTCTCAGACGCTCTCTGTCACTCTCAGACACTCTCTATCACTCTATATCACACTCAGACACTCTCTGACGCTCTCTATCACTCTCTATCCCTCTCTGACACTCTCTGTCACTCTCTATCACTCTCTGACACTCCCTATCACTCTCTGACACTCTCTGACACTCTCAGAGGCTCTCTATCACTGTCTATCACTCACTGACAATCCCAGACACTCTCTATCACTCTCTGACACTCTCTGACACTCTCTATCACTCTCTATCACTCTCTGACACACTCTGACACTCTGTGACACACTCTGACACTCTCTATCACTCTATGACACTCTCTGACACTCTCTATCACTCTCTGACACTCTCTGACACTCTCGATCACACTCTGACAATCTCTGACACACTCTGACACTCTGTGACACACTCTGACACTCTCTATCACTCTATGACACTCTCTGACGCTCTCTTTCACTCTCTAGCACTCTCTGACACTCTCTATCTCTCTCTTACACTCTCTGACACTCTCTATCACTCTCTGACACTCTCTGACACTCTCAGAGGCTCTCTATCACTCTCTATCACTCACTGACACTCTCAGACACTCTCTATCACTCGCTGACACTCACTGACACTCTCAGACACTCTCTTTCACTCTCTGTCACTCTCAGACACTCTCTATCACTCTCTGACACTCTCTATCTCACTCTGACACTCTCTATCGCTCTCTGACACTCTCTGACACACTCAATCACTCTCTATCACTCTCTGACACACTCTGACACTCTCTATCACTCTATGTCACTCTCTGACACTCTCTATCACTCGATATCACTCTCTGACACACTCTGACACTCTCTGACACTCTCAGACACTCTCTGTCACTCTCTACCACTCTCTGACACTCTATCACTCTCTGATACTCTCTATCACTCTCTATCACTCTCTGACACTCTCTATCACTCTCTGACACTCTCTGACACTCTCAGACGCTCTCTGTCACTCTCAGACACTCTCTATCACTCTCTATCACTCTCTGACACTCTCTGACACTCTCAGACACTCTCTTTCACTCTCTCTCACACTATGACACTCTCAGAATCTCTCTCTCACTCTCTGTCACTCTCAGAAACTCTCTATCACTCTCTGACACTCTCTATCACTCTCGGACATTCTCAGACACTCTCTATCACTCTCTGACACTCTCTATCACTCTCTGACACTCTCTGACACTCTCTATCACTCTCTGACACTCACTGACACTCTCAGACGCTCTCTGTCACTCTCAGACACTCTCTATCACTCTATATCACTCTCTGACACTCTCTGAGCCTCTCTATCACTCTCTATCACTCTCTGACACTCTCAGAATCTCTCTCTCACTCTCTGTCACTCTCAGAAACTCTCTATCACTCTCTGACACTCTCTATCACTCTCTGACACTCTCTGACACTCTCTATCACTCTCTGACACTCACTGACACTCTCAGAAGCTCTCTGTCACTCTCAGACACTCTCTATCACTCTCTATCACTCGATATCACTCTCTGACACACTCTGACACTCTCTGACACTCTCAGACACTCTCTGTCACTCTCTACCACTCTCTGACACTCTATCACTCTCTGATACTCTCTATCACTCTCTATCACTCTCTGACACTCTCTATCACTCTCTGACACTCTCTGACACTCTCAGACGCTCTCTGTCACTCTCAGACACTCTCTATCACTCTCTATCACTCTCTGACACTCTCTGACACTCTCAGACACTCTCTTTCACTCTCTCTCACACTATGACACTCTCAGAATCTCTCTCTCACTCTCTGTCACTCTCAGAAACTCTCTATCACTCTCTGACACTCTCTATCACTCTCGGACATTCTCAGACACTCTCTATCACTCTCTGACACTCTCTATCACTCTCTGACACTCTCTGACACTCTCTATCACTCTCTGACACTCACTGACACTCTCAGACGCTCTCTGTCACTCTCAGACACTCTCTATCACTCTATATCACTCTCTGACACTCTCTGAGCCTCTCTATCACTCTCTATCACTCTCTGACACTCTCAGAATCTCTCTCTCACTCTCTGTCACTCTCAGAAACTCTCTATCACTCTCTGACACTCTCTATCACTCTCTGACACTCTCTGACACTCTCTATCACTCTCTGACACTCACTGACACTCTCAGAAGCTCTCTGTCACTCTCAGACACTCTCTATCACTCTCTGACACTCTCTATCACTCTCTGACACTCTCTTTTTCTCTCTGTCACTCTCTGACACACTCTGACACTCTCTATCACTCTCTGACACTCTCTGACACTCTCAGACTCTCTCTATCACTCTCTGACACTCTCTACCAATCTCTGACATTCTCAGACACTCTCTATCACTCTCTGACACTCTCGATCCCTCTCTGACAGTCTCTGACACTCTCAGACACTCTCTATCACTCTCTGTCACTCTCAGAAACTCTCTATCACTCTCTGACACTCTCTATCACTCTCTGACATTCTCAGACACTCTCTATCACTCTCTGACACTCTCTAACAATCTCTGACACTCTCTGACACTCTGTATCACACTCTGACACACTCTGACACTCTCAGACACTCTCTTTCACTCTCTATCACTCTCTGACACTCTCTTTCGCTCTCTGTCACTCTCTGACACACTCTGACACTCTCTGACACTCTCAGACACTCTCTATCGCTCTCTATCACTCTCTGACACTCTCTGACACTCTCAGACTCTCTCTATCACTCTCTGACACTCTCTACCACTCTCTGACATTCTCAGACACTCTCTATCACTCTCTATCACTCTCTGACACTCTCAGAAACTCTCTATCACTCTCTGACACTCTCTATCACTCTCGGACATTCTCAGACACTCTCTATCAATCTCTGACACTCTCTATCACTCTCTGACACTCTCTGACAGTTTCAGACGCTCTCTGTCACTCTCAGACACTCTCTATCACTCTATATCACTCTCTGACACTCTCTGACGCTCTCTATCACTCTCTATCCCTCTCTAACACTCTCTGTCACTCTCTATCACTCTCTGACACTCTCTATCACTCTCTGACACTCTCTGACACTCTCAGAGGCTCTCTATCACTGTCTATCACTCACTGACAATCCCAGACACTCTCTATCACTCTCTGACACTCACTGTCACACTCTGACTCTCTCTGTCACTCTCAGACACTCACTGACACTGTCAGACTCTCTCCGTCACTCTCAGACACTCTCTGTCACTCTCTGACACTCTCTGACACTCTCTATCACTCTCTATCACTCTCTGACACACTCTGACACTCTGTGAGACACTCTGACACTCTCTATCACTCTCTTACAATCTCTGACACTCTCTATCACTCTCTGACACTCACTGACACTGTCAGACACTCTCTGTCACTCACTATCACTCTCTGAAACTCTCTTTCACTCTCTGTCACTCTCAGACACTCTCAGATAGTCTCTATCACTCTCTGACACTCTCTATCACTCTCTGACACTCTCTGACGCTCTCTTTCACTCTCTAGCACTCTCTGACACTCTCTATCTCTCTCTTACACTCTCTGACACTCTCTATCACTCTCTGACACTCTCCGACACTCTCAGAGGCTCTCTATCACTCTCTATCACTCACTGACACTCTCAGACACTCTCTATCACTCTCTGACACTCACTGACACTCTCAGAAGCTCTCTGTCACTCTCAGACACTCTCTATCACTCTCTGACACTCTCTATCACTCTCTGACACTCTCTTTCGCTCTCTGTCACTCTCTGACACACTCTGACACTCTCTATCACTCTCTGACACTCTCTGACACTCTCAGACTCTCTCTATCACTCTCTGACACTCTCTACCACTCTCTGACATTCTCAGACACTCTCGATCACTCTCTGACACTCTCTATCACTCTCTGACACTCTCTGACACTCTCAGACACTCTCTATCACTCTCTGTCACTCTCAGAAACTCTCTATCACTCTCTGACACTCTCTATCACTCTCTGACATTCTCAGACACTCTCTATCACTCTCTGACACTCTCTAACAATCTCTGACACTCTCTGACACTCTCTATCACACTCTGACACACTCTGACACTCTCAGACACTCTCTTTCACTCTCTATCACTCTCTGACACTCTCTTTCGCTCTCTGTCACTCTCTGACACACTCTGACACTCTCTGACACTCTCAGACTCTCTCTATCACTCTCTGACACTCTCTACCACTCTCTGACATTCTCAGACGCTCTCTATCACTCTATGACACTCTCTGACACTCTCTGACACTCTCTATCACTCTCTATCACTCTCTGACACTCTCAGAAACTCTCTATCACTCTCTGACACTTTCTATCACTCTCGGACATTCTCAGACACTCTCTATCACTCTCTGACACTCTCTATCACTCTCTGTCACTCTCAGACACTCTCTATCACTCTATATCACTCTCAGACACTCTCTGACGCTCTCTATCACTCTCTATCCCTCTCTGACACTCTCTGTCACTCTCTATCACTCTCTGACACTCCCTATCACTCTCTGACACTCTCTGACACTCTCAGAGGCTCTCTATCACTGTCTATCACTCACTGACAATCCCAGACACTCTCTATCACTCTCTGACACTCTCTGACACTCTCTATCACTCTCTATCACTCTCTGACACACTCTGACACTCTGTGACACACTCTGACACTCTCTATCACTCTATGACACTCTCTGACACTCTCTATCACTCTCTGACACTCTCTGACACTCTCGATCACACTCTGACAATCTCTGACACACTCTGACACTCTGTGACACACTCTGACACTCTCTATCACTCTATGACACTCTCTGACGCTCTCTTTCACTCTCTAGCACTCTCTGACACTCTCTATCTCTCTCTTACACTCTCTGACACTCTCTATCACTCTCTGACACTCTCTGACACTCTCAGAGGCTCTCTATCACTCTCTATCACTCACTGACACTCTCAGACACTCTCTATCACTCGCTGACACTCACTGACACTCTCAGACACTCTCTTTCACTCTCTGTCACTCTCAGACACTCTCTATCACTCTCTGACACTCTCTATCTCACTCTGACACTCTCTATCGCTCTCTGACACTCTCTGACACACTCAATCACTCTCTATCACTCTCTGACACACTCTGACACTCTCTATCACTCTATGACACTCTCTGACACTCTCTATCACTCGATATCACTCTCTGACACACTCTGACACTCTCTGACACTCTCAGACACTCTCTGTCACTCTCTACCACTCTCTGACACTCTATCACTCTCTGATACTCTCTATCACTCTCTATCACTCTCTGACACTCTCTATCACTCTCTGACACTCTCTGACACTCTCAGACGCTCTCTGTCACTCTCAGACACTCTCTATCACTCTCTATCACTCTCTGACACTCTCTGACACTCTCAGACACTCTCTTTCACTCTCTCTCACACTATGACACTCTCAGAATCTCTCTCTCACTCTCTGTCACTCTCAGAAACTCTCTATCACTCTCTGACACTCTCTATCACTCTCGGACATTCTCAGACACTCTCTATCACTCTCTGACACTCTCTATCACTCTCTGACACTCTCTGACACTCTCTATCACTCTCTGACACTCACTGACACTCTCAGACGCTCTCTGTCACTCTCAGACACTCTCTATCACTCTATATCACTCTCTGACACTCTCTGAGCCTCTCTATCACTCTCTATCCCTCTCTGACACTCTCTGACACACTCAGACACTCTGGGACAGACATCTGACACTCTCTATCACTGTATGACACTCTCTGACATTCTCTGACACTCTCAGACACTCTCTTTCACTCTCTATCACTCTCTGACACTCTCAGAATCTCTCTCTCACTCTCTGTCACTCTCAGAAACTCTCTATCACTCTCTGACACTCTCTATCACTCTCTGACACTCTCTGACACTCTCTATCACTCTCTGACACTCACTGACACTTTCAGAGGCTCTCTGTCACTCTCAGACACTCTCTATCACTCTCTGACACTCTCCATCACTCTCTGACACTCTCTTTCGCTCTCTGTCACTCTCTGACACACTCTGACACTCTCTATCACTCTCTATCACTCTCTGACACTCTCTGACACTCTCAGACTCTCTCTATCACTCTCTGACACTCTCTACCACTCTCTGACATTCTCAGACACTCTCTATCACTCTATGACACTCTCTGACACTCTCTGACACTCTCAGACACTATCACTCTCTATCACTCTCTGACACTCTCAGAAACTCTCTATCACTCTCTGACACTCTCTATCACTCTCGGACATTCTCAGACACTCTCTATCAATCTCTGACACTCTCTATCACTCTCTGACACTCTCTGACAGTCTCAGACGCTCTCTGTCAGTCTCAGACACTCTCTATCACTATATATCACTCTCTGACACTCTCTGACGCTCTCTATCACTCTCTATCCCTCTCTGACACTCTCTGTCACTCTCTATCACTCTCTGACACTCTCTATCACTCTCTGACACTCTCTGACACTCTCAGAGGCTCTCTATCACTGTCTATCACTCACTGACAATCCCAGACACTCTCTATCACACTCTGACACTCTCTATCACTCTCTATCACTCTCTGACACTCTCAGAATCTCTCTCTCACTCTCTGTCACTCTCAGAAACTCTCTATCACTCTCTGACACTCTCTATCACTCTCTGACACTCTCTGACACTCTCTATCACTCTCTGACACTCACTGACACTCTCAGAAGCTCTCTGTCACTCTCAGACACTCTCGATCACTCTCTGACACTCTCCATCACTCTCTGACACTCTCTTTCGCTCTCTGTCACTCTCTGACACACTCTGACACTCTCTATCACTCTCTATCACTCTCTGACACTCTCTGACACTCTCAGACTCTCTCTATCACTCTCTGACACTCTCTACCACTCTCTGACATTCTCAGACACTCTCGATCACTCTCTGACACTCTCTATCACTCTCTGACACTCTCTGACACTCTCAGACACTCTCTATCACTCTCTGTCACTCTCAGAAACTCTCTATCACTCTCTGACACTCTCTATCACTCTCTGACATTCTCAGACACTCTCTATCACTCTCTGACACTCTCTAACAATCTCTGACACTCTCAGACACTCCCTTTCACTCTCTATCACTCTCTGACACTCTCTTTCGCTCTCTGTCACTCTCTGACACACTCTGACACTCTCTGACACTCTCAGACTCTCTCTATCACTCTCTGACACTCTCTACCACTCTCTGACATTCTCAGACACTCTCTATCACTCTATGACACTCTCTGACACTCTCTGACACTCTCAGACACTCTCTATCACTCTCTATCACTCTCTGACACTCTCAGAAACTCTCTATCACTCTCTGACACTCTCTATCACTCTCGGACATTCTCAGACACTCTCTATCACTCTCTGACACTCTCTATCACTCTCTGACACTCTCTGACAGTCTCAGACGCTCTCTGTCACTCTCAGACACTCTCTATCACTCTATATCACTCTCTGAAACTCTCTGACGCTCTCTATCACTCTCTATCCCTCTCTGACACTCTCTGTCACTCTCTATCACTCTCTGACACTCTCTATCACTCTCTGACACTCTCTGACACTCTCAGAGGCTCTCTATCACTGTCTATCACTCACTGACAATCCCAGACACTCACTATCACTCTCTGACACTCACTGTCACTCTCTGACGCTCTCTGTCACTCTCAGACACTCACTGACACTCTCAGACTCTCTCTGTCACTCTCAGACACTCTCTATCACTCTCTGACACTCTCTGACACTCTCTATCACTCTCTATCACTCTCTGACACACTCTGACACTCTGTGACACACTCTGACACTCTCTATCACTCTATGACACTCTCTGACGCTCTCTATCACACTCTATCACTCTCTGACACTCTCTATCACTCTCTTACAATCTCTGACACTCTCTATCACTCTCTGACACTCTCTGACACTGTCAGACACTCTCTGTCACTCACTATCACTCTCTGAAACTCTCTTTCACTCTCTGTCACTCTCAGACACTCTCAGACAGTCTCTATCACTCTCTGACACTCTCTATCACTCTCTGACACTCTCTGACGCTCTCTTTCAATCTCTAGCACTCTCTGACACTCTCTATCTCTCTCTTACACTCTCTGACACTCTCTATCACTCTCTGACACTCTCTGACACTCTCAGAGGCTCTCTATCACTCTCTATCACTCACTGACACTCTCAGACACTCTCTATCACTCTCTGACACTCACTGACACTCTCAGACACTCTCTTTCACTCTCTGTCACTCTCAGACACTCTCTATCACTCTCTGACACTCTCTATCTCACTCTGACACTCTCTATCGCTCTCTGACACTCTCTGACACACTCAATCACTCTCTATCACTCTCTGACTCACTCTGACACTCTCTATCACTCTATGACACTCTCTGACACTCTCTATCACTCGATATCACTCTCTGACACACTCTGACACTCTCTGACACTCTCAGACACTCTCTGTCACTCTCTACCACTCTCTGACACTCTATCACTCTCTGACACACTCTGACACTCTCTGACACTCTCAGACACTCTCTGTCACTCTCTACCACTCTCTGACACTCTATCACTCTCTGATACTCTCTATCACTCTCGATCACTCTCTGACACTCTCTATCACTCTATGACACTCTCTGACACTCTGACACTCTCAGACACTCTCTTTCACTCTCTATCACTCTCTGACACTCTCAGAATCTCTCTCTCACTCTCTGTCACTCTCAGAAACTCTCTATCACTCTCTGACACTCTCTATCACTCTCTGACACTCTCTGACGCTCTCTTTCAATCTCTAGCACTCTCTGACACTCTCTATCTCTCTCTTACACTCTGTGACACTCACTGACACTCTCAGAAGCTCTCTGTCACTCTCAGACACTCTCTATCACTCTCTGACACTCTCTATCACTCTCTGACACTCTCTTTTTCTCGCTGTCACTCTCTGACACACTCTGACACTCTCTATCACTCTCTGACACTCTCTGACACTCTCAGACTCTCTCTATCACTCTCTGACACTCTCTACCAATCTCTGACATTCTCAGACACTCTCTATCACTCTCTGACACTCTCTATCACTCTCTGACAGTCTCTGACACTCTCAGACACTCTCAATCACTCTCTGTCACTCTCAGAAACTCTCTATCACTCTCTGACACTCTCTATCACTCTCTGACATTCTCAGAACTCTCTATCACTCTCTGACACTCTCTATCACTCTCTGACACTCTCTGACACTCTGTATCACACTCTGACACACTCTGACACTCTCAGACACTCTCTTTCACTCTCTATCACTCTCTGACACTCTCTTTCGCTCTCTGTCACTCTCTGACACACTCTGACACTCTCTGACACTCTCAGACACTCTCTATCACTCTCTATTACTCTCTGACACTCTCTGACACTCTCAGACTCTCTCTATCACTCTCTGACACTCTCTACCACTCTCTGACATTCTCAGACACTCTCTATCACTCTATGACACTCTCTGACACTCTCTGACACTCTCAAACACTCTCTATCACTCTCTATCACTCTCTGACACTCTCAGAAACTCTCTAAAACTCTCTGACACTCTCTATCACTCTCGGACATTCTCCGACACTCTCTATCAATCTCTGACACTCTCTATCACTCTCTGACACTCTCTGACAGTCTCAGACGCTCTCTGTCACTCTCAGGCACTCTCTATCACTCTCTATCACTCTCTGACACTCTCAGAAACTCTCTATCACTCTCTGACACTCTCTATCACTCTCGGACATTCTCCGACACTCTCTATCAATCTCTGACACTCTCTATCACTCTATATCACTCTCTGACACTCTCTGACGCTCTCTATCACTCTCTATCCCTCTCTGACACTCTCTGTCACTCTCTATCACTCTCTGACACTCTCTATCACTCTCTGACACTCTCTGACACTCTCAGAGGCTCTCTATCACTGTCTATCACTCACTGACAATCCCAGACACTCTCTATCACTCTCTGACACTCACTGTCACTCTCTGACTATCTCTGTCACTCTCAGACACTCAGTGACACTCTCAGACTCTCTCTGTCACTCTCCGACACTCTCTATCACTCTCTGACACTCTCTGACACTCTCTATCACTCTCTATCACTCTCTGACACACTCTGACACTCTGTGAGACACTCTGACACACTCTATCACTCTCTTACAATCTCTGACACTCTCTATCACTCTCTGACACTCTCTGACACTGTCAGACACACTCTGTCACTCACTATCACTCTCTGAAACTCTCTTTCACTCTCTGTCACTCTCAGACACTCTCAGACAGTTTCTATCACTCTCTGACACTCTCTATCACTCTCTGACACTCTCTGACGCTCTCTTTCACTCTCTAGCACTCTCTGACACTCTCTATCTCTCTCTTACACTCTCTGACACTCTCTATCACTCTCTGACACTCTCTGACACTCTCAGAGGCTCTCTATCACTCTCTATCACTCACTGACACTCTCAGACACTCTCTATCACTCTCTGACACTCACTGACACTTTCAGAAGCTCTCTGTCACTCTCAGACACTCTCTATCACTCTCTGACACTCTCTATCACTCTCTGACACTCTCTTTCGCTCTCTGTCACTCTCTGACACACTCTGACACTCTCTATCACTCTCTATCACTCTCTGACACTCTCTGACACTCTCAGACTCTCTCTATCACTCTCTGACACTCTCTACCACTCTCTGACATTCTCAGACACTCTCGATCACTCTCTGACACTCTCTATCACTCTCTGACACTCTCTGACACTCTCTGACACTCTCAGACACTCTCTATCACTCTCTGTCACTCTCACAAACTCTCTATCACTCTCTGACACTCTCTATCACTCTCTGACATTCTCAGACACTCTCTATCACTCTCTGACACTCTCTAACAATCTCTGACACTCTCTGACACTCTCTATCACACTCTGACACACTCTGACACTCTCAGACACTCTCTTTCACTCTCTATCACTCTCTGACAATCTCTTTCGCACTCTGTCACTCTCTGACACACTCTGACACTCTCTGACACTCTCAGACTCTCTCTATCACTCTCTGACACTCTCTACCACTCTCTGACATTCTCAGACACTCTCTATCACTCTATGACACTCTCTGACACTCTCTGACACACTCAGACACTCTCTATCACTCTCTATCACTCTCTGACACTCTCAGAAACTCTCTATCACTCTCTGACACTTTCTATCACTCTCGGACATTCTCAGACACTCTCTATCACTCTCTGACACTCTCTATCACTCTCTGACACTCTCTGACAGTCTCAGACGCTCTCTGTCACTCTCAGACACTCTCTATCACTCTATATCACTCTCTGACACTCTCTGACGCTCTCTATCACTCTCTATCCCTCTCTGACACTCTCTGTCACTCTCTATCACTCTCTGACACTCTCTATCACTCTCTGACACTCTCTGACACTCTCAGAGGCTCTCTATCACTGTCTATCACTCACTGCCAATCCCAGACACTCTCTATCACTCTCTGACACTCACTGTCACTCTCTGACGCTCTCTGTCACTCTCAGACACTCACTGACACTCTCAGACTCTCTCTGTCACTCTCAGACACTCTCTATCACTCTCTGACACTCTCTGACACTCTCTATCACTCTCTATCACTCTCTGACACACTCTGACACTCTGTGACACACTCTGACACTCTCTATCACTCTATGACACTCTCTGACGCTCTCTATCACACTCTATCACTCTCTGACACTCTCTATCACTCTCTTACAATCTCTGACACTCTCTATCACTCTCTGACACTCACTGACACTGTCAGACACTCTCTGTCACTCACTATCACTCTCTGAAACTCTCGTTCACTCTCTGTCACTCTCAGACACTCTCAGACAGTCTCTATCACTCTCTGACACTCTCTATCACTCTCTGACACTCTCTGACGCTCTCTTTCACTCTCTAGCACTCTCTGACACTCTCTAACTCTCTCTTACACTCTCTGACACTCTCTATCACTCTCTGACACTCTCTGACACTCTCAGAGGCTCTCTATCACTCTCTATCACTCACTGACACTCTCAGACACTCTCTATCACTCTCTGACACTCACTGACACTCTCAGACACTCTCTTTCACTCTCTGTCACTCTCAGACACTCTCTATCACTCTCTGACACTCTCTATCTCACTCTGACACTCTCTATCGCTCTCTGACACTCTCTGACACACTCAATCACTCTCGATCACTCTCTGACACACTCTGACACTCTCTATCACTCTCTGACACTCTCTATCACTCTCTGACACTCTCTATCACTCGATATCACTCTCTGACACACTCTGACACTCTCTGACACTCTCAGACACTCTCTGTCACTCTCTACCACTCTGTGACACTCTATCACTCTCTGATACTCTCTATCACTCTCTATCATTCTCTGACACTCTCTATCACTCTCTGACACTCTCTGACACTCTCAGACGCTCTCTGTCACACTCAGACACTCTCTATCACTCTCTATCACTCTCTGACACTCTCTGACACACTCAGACACTCTCTTACACTCTCTATCACTCTCTGACACTCTCAGAATCTCTCCCTCGCTCTCAGTCACTCTCAGAAACTCTCTATCACTCTCTGACACTCTCTGTCACTCTCGGACATTCTCAGACACTCTCCATCACTCTATATCACTCTCTGACACTCTCTGACTCTCTCTGTCACTCTCTATCCCTCTCTGACACTCTCTGACACACTCAGACACTCTGTGACAGACTCTGACACTCTCTATCACTCTATGACACTCTCTGACACTCTCTAACACTCTCAGACACTCTCTTTCACTCTCTATCACTCTCTGACACTCTCAGAATCTCTCTCTCACTCTCTGTCACTCTCAGAAACTCTCTATCACTCTCTGACACTCTCTATCACTCTCTGACACTCTCTGACACTCACTGACACTCTCAGAAGCTCTCTGTCACTCTCAGACACTCTCTATCACTCTCTGACACTCTCTATCACTCTCTGACACTCTCTTTTCTCTCTGTCACTCTCTGACACACTCTGACACTCTCTATCACTCTCTATCACTCTCTGACACTCTCTGACACTCTCAGACTCTCTCTATCACTCTCTGACACTCTCTACCACTCTCTGACATTCTCAGACACTCTCTTTCACTCTCTATCACTCTCTGACACTCTCAGAATCTCTCTCTCACTCTCTGTCACTCTCAGAAACTCTCTATCACTCTCTGACACTCTCTATCACTCTCTGACACTCTCTGACACTCACTGACACTCTCAGAAGCTCTCTGTCACTCTCAGACACTCTCTATCACTCTCTGACACTCTCTATCACTCTCTGACACTCTCTTTTCTCTCTGTCACTCTCTGACACACTCTGACACTCTCTATCACTCTCTATCACTCTCTGACACTCTCTGACACTCTCAGACTCTCTCTATCACTCTCTGACACTCTCTATCACTCTCTGACACTCTCTGACACTCTCAGACGCTCTCTGTCACACTCAGACACTCTCTATCACTCTCTATCACTCTCTGACACTCTCTGACACACTCAGACACTCTCTTACACTCTCTATCACTCTCTGACACTCTCAGAATCTCTCCCTCGCTCTCAGTCACTCTCAGAAACTCTCTATCACTCTCTGACACTCTCTGTCACTCTCGGACATTCTCAGACACTCTCCATCACTCTATATCACTCTCTGACACTCTCTGACTCTCTCTGTCACTCTCTATCCCTCTCTGACACTCTCTGACACACTCAGACACTCTGTGACAGACTCTGACACTCTCTATCACTCTATGACACTCTCTGACACTCTCTAACACTCTCAGACACTCTCTTTCACTCTCTATCACTCTCTGACACTCTCAGAATCTCTCTCTCACTCTCTGTCACTCTCAGAAACTCTCTATCACTCTCTGACACTCTCTATCACTCTCTGACACTCTCTGACACTCACTGACACTCTCAGAAGCTCTCTGTCACTCTCAGACACTCTCTATCACTCTCTGACACTCTCTATCACTCTCTGACACTCTCTTTTCTCTCTGTCACTCTCTGACACACTCTGACACTCTCTATCACTCTCTATCACTCTCTGACACTCTCTGACACTCTCAGACTCTCTCTATCACTCTCTGACACTCTCTACCACTCTCTGACATTCTCAGACACTCTCTATCACTCTCTGACACTCTCTATCACTCTCTGACAGTCTCTGACACTCTCAGACACTCTCTATCACTCTCTGTCACTCTCAGAAACTCTCTATCACTCTCTGACACTCTCTATCGCTCTCTGACATTCTCAGACACTCTCTATCACTCTCTGACACTCTCTAACAATCTCTGACACTCTCTGACACTCTGTATCACACTCTGACACACTCTGACACTCTCAGACACTCTCTTTCACTCTCTATCACTCTCTGACACTCTCTTTCGATCTCTGTCACTCTCTGACACACTCTGACACTCTCTGACACTCTCAGACACTCTCTATCACTCTCTATCGCTCTCTGACACTCTCTGACACTCTCAGACTCTCTCTATCACTCTCTGACACTCTCTATCACTCTATGACACTCTCTGACACTCTCTGACACTCTCAGACACTCTCTATCACTCTCTATCACTCTCTGACACTCTCAGAAACTCTCTATCACTCTCTGACACTCTCTATCACTCTCGGACATTCTCAGACACTCTCTATCACTCTCTGACACTCTCTATCACTCTCTGACACTCTCTGACAGTCTCAGACACTCTCTATCACTCTATATCACTCTCTGACACTCTCTGACGCTCTCTATCACTCTCTATCCCTCTCTGACACTCTCTGTCACTATCTATCACTCTCTGACACTCTCTATCACTCTCTGACACTCTCTGACACTCTCAGAGGCTCTCTATCACTGTCTATCACTCACTGACAATCCCAGACACTCTCTATCACTCTCTGACACTCACTGTCACTCTCTGACACTCTCTGACACTCTCTATCACACTCTATCACTCTCTGACACACTCTGACACTCTGTGACACACTCTGACACTCTCTATCACTCTATGACACTCTCTGACGCTCTCTATCACACTCTATCACTCTCTGACACTCTCTATCACTCTCTTACAATCTCTGACACTCTCTATCACTCTCTGACACTCACTGACACTGTCAGACACTCTCTGTCACTCACTATCACTCTCTGAAACTCTCTTTCACTCTCTGTCACTCTCAGACACTCTCAGACAGTCTCTATCACTCTCTGACACTCTCTATCACTCTCTGACACTCTCTGTCGCTCTCTGACACACTCTGACACTCTCTGTCACTCTATGACACTCTCTGAAACTCTCAGACATTCTCTGTCACACTCTGACACTCTCTGACACACGCTGACACTCTCTGACACTCTCAGACACTCTCTGTCACTCTCTATCACACTCTGACACTCTCTATCACTCTCTGACACTCTCTGACACTCTCTGTCACTCTCGATCACTCTCTGACTCTCTCTATCACTCTCTGACACTCTCAGAGGCTCTCTGTCACTCTCTATCACTCACTGACACTCTCGGACAATTTCTATCACTCTCTGACACTCACTGACACTCTCAGACACTCTCTTTCACTCTCTGTCACTCTCAGACACTCTCTGACACTCTCTATCTCTCTCTGACACTCTCTATCGCTCTCTGACACTCTCTGACACACTCAATCACTCTCTCTCACTCTCTGACACACTCTGACACTCTCTATCACTCCATGACACTCTCTGACACTCTCTATCACTCTCTATCACTCTCTGACACACTCTGGCACTCTCTGAAACTCTCAGACACTCTCTGTCACTCTCTATCACTCTCTGACACTCTCTATCACTCTCTATCACTCTCTTACACTCTCTTACACTCTCTATCACTCTCTGACACTCTCTATCACTCTCTGACACTCTATCACTCTCTGACCCTCTCTATCACTCTCTATCACTCTCTTACACTCTCTTAGACTCTCTATCACTCTCTATCACACTCTGAAACTCACTGAAACTCTCAGACACACACTGTCACTCTCAGACCCTCTCTATCACTCTCTGACACTCTCTATCTCTCTCTGACACTCTCTATCGCTCTCTGACACTCTCTGACACACTCAATCACTCTCTATCACTCTCTGAAACACTCTGACACTCTCTATCACTCTATGACACTCTCTGACACTCTCTATCACTCTCTATCACTCTCTGACACACTCTGACACTCTCTATCACTCTCTGACACTCTCTTTCGCTCTCTGTCACTCTCTGACACACTCTGACACTCTCTGACACTCTCAGACACTCTCTATCACTCTCTGACATTCTCAGACACTCTCTATCACTCTCTGACACTCTCTATCACTCTCTGACACTCTCTGACACTCTCATACACTCTCTGACACTCTCTATCACTCTCTGACATTCTCAGACACTCTCTATCACTCTCTGACACTCTCTAACAATCTCTGACACTCTCTGACACTCCCTATCATACTCTGACACACTCTGACACTCTCTGACACTCTGTGACACACTCTGACACTCTCTATCACTCTATGACACTCTCGGACGCTCTCTATCACTCTCTATCACGCTCTGACACTCTCTATCACTCTCTGACACTCTCTACCAATCTCTGACATTCTCAGACATTCTCTATCACTCTCTGACACTCTCTATCACTCTCTGACAGTCTCTGACACTCTCAGTCACTCTCTATCACTCTCTGTCACTCTCAGAAACTCTCTATCACTCTCTGACACTCTCTATCACTCTCTGACATTCTCAGACACTCCCTAGCACTCTCTGACACTCTCTATCACTCTCTGACACTCTCTATCACTCTCTGACACACACTGACACTCTCAGACTCTCTCTGTCACTCTCAGACATTCTCTATCACTCTATATCACCTCTCTGACACTCTCTGACGCTCTCTATCACTCTCTATCACTCTCTGACACTCTCTGACACACTCTGACACTTTCTATCACTCTCTATCACTCTCTGACACTCTCTGACAATCTCTGACACTCTCGATCACTCTATGACACTTTCTGACTCGCTCTGACACTCTCTATCATTTTCTATCACGCTCTGACACTCTGTGACACTCTCTGACTCTCTCAGAGGCTCTCTATAACTCTCCATCACTCACTGACACTCTCAGACACTCTCTCACTCTCTGACACTCACTGACACTCTCAGACACTCTCAGACACTCTCTTTCACTCTCTGTCACTCTCTGTCACTCTCTGTCACTCTCAGACACTCTCAGACACTCTCTATTACTCTCTGTCACTCTCTGACACACTCTGTCACTCTCTGACACTCTCAGACACTCTCTTTCACTCTCAGACACTCTCTTTCACTCTCTGACACTCTCAGACACTCTCAGACACTCTCTGTCACTCTCTATCACTCTCTGTCACTCTCTGACACTCGCTGACACTCTCTATCACTCTCTGACACTCTCTGTCACTCTCTGATACTCTCTGTCACTCTCTATCACTCTCCGACACTCTCTGTCACTCTCTGACGCTCTCTATCACTCTCTATCACTCTCTGACACTCTCTGACACACTCTGACACTCTCTATCACTCTCTATCACTCTCTGAAACTCTCTGACAATCTCTGACACTCTCTATCACTCTATGACACTTTCTGACTCGCTCTGACACTCTCTAACATTCTCTGTCACGCTCTGACACTCTCTGACACCCTCTGACACTCTCTGACACTCTCAGAGGCTCTCTATCACTCACTATCACTCACTGACACTCTCAGACACTCTCTCTCTCTGACACTCACTGACACTCTCTGACACTCTCAGACACTCTCTATAACTCTCACTCTCTGACACACTCTGACACTCTCAGACACTCTCTGTCACTCTCTGTCACTCTCTATCACTCTCTGACACTCTCAATCACTCTCTGACACTCTCTATCACACTCTGACATTCTCTGTCACTCTCTATCACTCTCTGACACTCTCTATCACTCTCTGACACTCTCAGAGGCTCTCTATCAGTCTCTATCACTCACTGACACCTTCAGACACTCTATCACTCTCAGAAACTCACTGACACTCTCAGACGCTCTCTTTCACTCTCTGTCACTCTCAGACACTCTCTATCACTCTCTGACACTCTGTATCTCTCTCTGACACTCTCTATCACTCTCTGACACTCTCTGACACACTCAATCACTCTCTATCACTCTCTGACACACTCTGACACTCTCTATCACTCTATGACACTCTCTGACATTGTCTGACACTCTCTATCACTCTCTATCACTCTCTGACACACTCTGACACTCTCTGACACTCTCTGTCACTCTCTATCACTCTCTATCACTCTCTGACACTCTCTGTCACTCTCTATCACTCTCTGACACTCTCTATCACTCTCTGACACTCTCTGACACTCTCTGTCACTCTCTATCACTCTCAATCACTCTCTGACACTCTCTGTCACTCTCTATCACTCTCTGTCACTCACTATCACTCTCTGAAACTCTCGTTCACTCTCTGTCACTCTCAGACACTCTCAGACAGTCTCTATCACTCTCTGACACTCTCTATCACTCTCTGACACTCTCTGACGCTCTCTTTCACTCTCTAGCACTCTCTGACACTCTCTATCTCTCTCTTACACTCTCTGACACTCTCTATCACTCTCTGACACTCTCTGACACTCTCAGAGGCTCTCTATCACTCTCTATCACTCACTGACACTCTCTGACACTCTCTATCTCACTCTGACACTCTCTATCGCTCCCTGACACTCTCTGACACACTCAATCACTCTCTATCACTCTCTGACACACTCTGACACTCTCTATCACTCTATGACACTCTCTGACACTCTCTATCACTCGATATCACTCTCTGACACACTCTGACACTCTCTGACACTCTCAGACACTCTCTGTCACTCTCTGTCACTCTCTACCACTCTGTGACACTCTATCACTCTCTGATACTCTCTATCATTCTCTATCACTCTCTGACACTCTCTATCACTCTCTGACACTCTCTGACACTCTCAGACGCTCTCTGTCACACTCAGACACTCTCTATCACTCTCTATCACTCTCTGACACTCTCTGACACACTCAGACACTCTCTTACACTCTCTATCACTCTCTGACACTCTCAGAATCTCTCCCTCGCTCTCAGTCACTCTCAGAAACCCTCTATCACTCTCTGACACTCTCTATCACTCTCGGACATTCTCAGACACTCTCTATCACTCTATATCACTCTCTGACACTCTCTGACGCTCTCTGTCACTCTCTATCCCTCTCTGACACTCTCTGACACACTCAGACACTCTGTGACAGACTCTGACACTCTCTATCACTCTATGACACTCTCTGACACTCTCT
The DNA here is from genome assembly GCF_036365525.1 of Heterodontus francisci. Lineage (NCBI taxonomy): Eukaryota > Metazoa > Chordata > Chondrichthyes > Heterodontiformes > Heterodontidae > Heterodontus > Heterodontus francisci. Next base: position 4,577,140 of record NW_027140543.1, on the reverse strand, counting down.
GACACTCTCAGACACTCTCTTTCACTCTCTATCACTCTCTGACACTCTCAGAATCTCTCTCTCACTCTCTGTCACTCTCAGAAACTCTCTATCACTCTCTGACACTCTCTATCACTCTCTGACACTCTCTGACACTCTCTATCACTCTCTGACACTCACTGACACTCTCAGAAGCTCTCTGTCACTCTCAGTCACTCTCTATCACTCTCTGACACTCTCTATCACTCTCTGACACTCTCTTTTCTCTCTGTCACTCTCTGACACACTCTGACACTCTCTATCACTCTCTATCACTCTCTGACAGTCTCTGACACTCTCAGACACTCTCTATCACTCTCTGTCACTCTCAGAATCTCTCTATCACTCTCTGACACTCTCTATCGCTCTCTGACATTCTCAGACACTCTCTATCACTCTCTGACACTCTCTAACAATCTCTGACACTCTCTGACACTCTGTATCACACTCTGACACACTCTGACACTCTCAGACACTCTCTTTCACTCTCTATCACTCTCTGACACTCTCTTTCGATCTCTGTCACTCTCTGACACACTCTGACACTCTCTGACACTGTCAGACACTCTCTATCACTCTCTATCACTCTCTGACACTCTCTGACACTCTCAGACTCTCTCTATCACTCTCTGACACTCTCTACCACTCTCTGACATTCTCAGACACTCTCTATCACTCTATGACACTCTCTGACGCTCTCAGACACTCTCTATCACTCTCTATCACTCTCTGACACTCTCAGAAACTCTCTATCACTCTCTGACACTCTCTATCACTCTCGGACATTCTCAGACACTCTCTATCACTCTCTGACACTCTCTATCACTCTCTGACACTCTCTGACAGTCTCAGACACTCTCTGTCACTCTATATCACTCTCTGACACTCTCTGACGCTCTCTATCACTCTCTATCCCTCTCTGACACTCTCTGTCACTCTCTATCACTCTCTGGCACTCTCTATCACTCTCTGACACTCTCTGACACTCTCAGAGGCTCTCTATCACTGTCTATCACTCACTGACAATCCCAGACACTCTCTATCACTCTCTGACACTCACTGTCACTCTCTGACACTCTCTGACACTCTCTATCACACTCTATCACTCTCTGACACACTCTGACACTCTGTGACACACTCTGACACTCTCTATCACTCTATGACACTCTCTGACGCTCTCTATCACACTCTATCACTCTCTGACACTCTCTATCACTCTCTTACAATCTCTGACACTCTCTATCACTCTCTGACACTCACTGACACTGTCAGACACTCTCTGTCACTCACTATCACTCTCTGAAACTCTCTTTCACTCTCTGTCACTCTCAGACACTCTCAGACAGTCTCTATCACTCTCTGACACTCTCTATCACTCTCTGACACTCTCTGTCGCTCTCTGACACACTCTGACACTCTCAGACATTCTCTGTCACACTCTGACACTCTCTGACACACGCTGACACTCTCTGACACTCTCAGACACTCTCTGTCACTCTCTATCACACTCTGGCACTCTCTATCACTCTCTGACACTCTCTGACACTCTCTGTCACTCTCGATCACTCTCTGACTCTCTCTATCACTCTCTGACACTCTCAGAGGCTCTCTGTCACTCTCTATCACTCACTGACACTCTCAGACAATTTCTATCACTCTCTGACACTCACTGACACTCTCAGACACTCTCTTTCACTCTCTGTCACTCTCAGACACTCTCTGACACTCTCTATCTCTCTCTGACACTCTCTATCGCTCTCTGACACTCTCTGACACACTCAATCACTCTCTCTCACTCTCTGACACACTCTGACACTCTCTATCACTCCATGACACTCTCTGACACTCTCTATCACTCTCTGACACACTCTGACACTCTCTGAAACTCTCAGACACTCTCTGTCACTCTCTATCACTCTCTGACACTCTATCACTCTCTGACACTCTCTATCACTCTCTATCACTCTCTTACACTCTATTACACTCTCTATCACTCTCTGACACTCTCTATCACTCTCTGACACTCTATCACTCTCTGACCCTCTCTATCAGTCTCTATCACTCTCTTACACTCTCTTAGACTCTCTATCACTCTCTATCACACTCTGAAACTCACTGAAACTCTCAGACACACACTGTCACTCTCAGACCCTCTCTATCACTCTCTGACACTCTCTATCTCTCTCTGACACTCTCTATCGCTCTCTGACACTCTCTGACACACTCAATCACTCTCTATCACTCTCTGACACACTCTGACACTCTCTATCACTCTATGACACTCTCTGACACTCTCTATCACTCTCTGACACTCTCTTTCGCTCTCTGTCACTCTCTGACACACTCTGACACTCTCTGACACTCTCAGACACTCTCTATCACTCTCTGACATTCTCAGACACTCTCTATCACTCTCTGACACTCTCTATCACTCTCTGACACTCTCTGACACTCTCAGACACTCTCTGACACTCTCTATCACTCTCTGACACTCTCTGTCACTCTCTATCACTCTCTGACACTCTCTGTCACTCTCTGATACTCTCTGTCACTCTCTATCACTCTCCGACACTCTCTGTCACTCTCTGACGCTCTCTATCACTCTCTATCACTCTCTGACACTCTCTGACACACTCTGACACTCTCTATCACTCTCTATCACTCTCTGAAACTCTCTGACAATCTCTGACACTCTCTATCACTCTATGACACTTTCTGACTCGCTCTGACACTCTCTAACATTCTCTGTCACGCTCTGACACTCTCTGACACCCTCTGACACTCTCTGACACTCTCAGAGGCTCTCTATCACTCACTATCACTCACTGACACTCTCAGACACTCTCTCTCTCTCTGACACTCACTGACACTCTCTGACACTCTCAGACACTCTCTTTCACTCTCTGTCACTCTCAGACACTCTCTATAACTCTCTTTCACTCTCTGACACACTCTGACACTCTCTGACACTCTCAGACACTCTCTGTCACTCTCTGTCACTCTCTATCACTCTCTGACACTCTCAATCACTCTCTGACACTCTCTATCACTCTCTGACACTCTCTGTCACTCTCTATCACTCTCTGACACTCTCTATCACTCTCTGACACTCTCAGAGGCTCTCTATCAGTCTCTATCACTCACTGACACCTTCAGACACTCTATCACTCTCTGAAACTCTCTACCAATCTCTGACATTCTCAGACATTCTCTATCACTCTCTGACACTCTCTATCACTCTCTGACATTCTCAGACACTCTCTATCACTCTCTGACACTCTCTATCACTCTCTGACACTCTCTGACACTCTCAGGCACTCTCTGACACTCTCTATCACTCTCTGACATTCTCAGACACTCTCTATCACTCTCTGACACTCTCTAACAATCTCTGACACTCTCTGACACTCCCTATCATACTCTGACACACTCTGACACTCTCTGACACTCTGTGACACACTCTGACACTCTCTATCACTCTATGACACTCTCGGACGCTCTCTATCACTCTCTATCACGCTCTGACACTCTCTATCACTCTCTGACACTCTCTACCAATCTCTGACATTCTCAGACATTCTCTATCACTCTCTGACACTCTCTATCACTCTCTGACAGTCTCTGACACTCTCAGACACTCTCTATCACTCTCTGTCACTCTCAGAAACTCTCTATCACTCTCTGACACTCTCTCTCACTCTCTGACATTCTCAGACACTCCCTATCACTCTCTGACACTCTCTATCACTCTCTGACACTCTCTATCACTCTCTGACACACACTGACACTCTCAGACGCTCTCTGTCACTCTCAGACATTCTCTATCACTCTATATCACTCTCTGACACTCTCTGACGCTCTCTATCACTCTATATCACTCTCTGACACTCTCTGACACACTCTGACACTTTCTATCACTCTCTATCACTCTCTGACACTCTCTGACAATCTCTGACACTCTCGATCACTCTATGACACTTTCTGACTCGCTCTGACACTCTCTATCATTTTCTATCACGCTCTGACACTCTCTGACACTCTCTGACTCTCTCAGAGGCTCTCTATCACTCTCCATCACTCACTGACACTCTCAGACACTCTCTCACTCTCTGACACTCACTGACACTCTCAGACACTCTCAGACACTCTCTTTCACTCTCTGTCACTCTCTGTCACTCTCAGACACTCTCAGACACTCTCAGACACTCTCTGACACTCTCAGACACTCTCTTTCACTCTCAGACACTCTCTTTCACTCTCTGACACTCTCAGACACTCTCAGACACTCTCTGTCACTCTCTATCACTCTCTGTCACTCTCTGTCACTCTCTATCACTCTCTGACACTCTCTGTCACTCTCTGATACTCTCTGTCACTCTCTATCACTCTCCGACACTCTCTGTCACTCTCTGACGCTCTCTATCACTCTCTATCACTCTCTGACACTCTCTGACACACTCTGACACTCTCTATCACTCTCTATCACTCTCTGAAACTCTCTGACAATCTCTGACACTCTCTATCACTCTATGACACTTTCTGACTCGCTCTGACACTCTCTAACATTCTCTGTCACGCTCTGACACTCTCTGACACCCTCTGACACTCTCTGACACTCTCAGAGGCTCTCTATCACTCACTATCACTCACTGACACTCTCAGACACTCTCTCTCTCTCTGACACTCACTGACACTCTCTGACACTCTCAGACACTCTCTTTCACTCTCTGTCACTCTCAGACACTCTCTATAACTCTCTTTCACTCTCTGACACACTCTGACACTCTCTGACACTCTCAGACACTCTCTGTCACTCTCTGTCACTCTCTATCACTCTCTGACACTCTCAATCACTCTCTGACACTCTCTATCACTCTCTGACACTCTCTGTCACTCTCTATCACTCTCTGACACTCTCTATCACTCTCTGACACTCTCAGAGGCTCTCTATCAGTCTCTTTCACTCACTGACACCTTCAGACACTCTATCACTCTCTGAAACTCTCTACCAATCTCTGACATTCTCAGACATTCTCTATCACTCTCTGACACTCTCTATCACTCTCTGACATTCTCAGACACTCTCTATCACTCTCTGACACTCTCTATCACTCTCTGACACTCTCTGACACTCTCAGACACTCTCTGACACTCTCTATCACTCTCTGACATTCTCAGACACTCTCTATCACTCTCTGACACTCTCTAACAATCTCTGACACTCTCTGACACTCCCTATCATACTCTGACACACTCTGACAATCTCTGACACTCTGTGACACACTCTGACACTCTCTATCACTCTATGACACTCTCGGACGCTCTCTATCACTCTCTATCACGCTCTGACACTCTCTATCACTCTCTGACACTCTCTACCAATCTCTGACATTCTCAGACATTCTCTATCACTCTCTGACACTCTCTATCACTCTCTGACAGTCTCTGACACTCTCAGACACTCTCTATCACTCTCTGTCACTCTCAGAAACTCTCTATCACTCTCTGACACTCTCTCTCACTCTCTGACATTCTCAGACACTCCCTATCACTCTCTGACACTCTCTATCACTCTCTGACACTCTCTATCACTCTCTGACACACACTGACACTCTCAGACGCTCTCTGTCACTCTCAGACATTCTCTATCACTCTATATCACTCTCTGACACTCTCTGACGCTCTCTATCACTCTATATCACTCTCTGACACTCTCTGACACACTCTGACACTTTCTATCACTCTCTATCACTCTCTGACACTCTCTGACAATCTCTGACACTCTCGATCACTCTATGACACTTTCTGACTCGCTCTGACACTCTCTATCATTTTCTATCACGCTCTGACACTCTCTGACACCCTCTGACACTCTCTGACTCTCTCAGAGGCTCTCTATCACTCTCCATCACTCACTGACACTCTCAGACACTCTCTCACTCTCTGACACTCACTGACACTCTCAGACACTCTCAGACACTCTCTTTCACTCTCTGTCACTCTCTGTCACTCTCTGTCACTCTCAGACACTCTCAGACACTCTCTATTACTCTCTGTCACTCTCTGACACACTCTGTCACTCTCTGACACTCTCTGACACTCTCAGACACTCTCTTTCACTCTCAGACACTCTCTTTCACTCTCTGACACTCTCAGACACTCTCAGACACTCTCTGTCACTCTCTATCACTCTCTGTCACTCTCTGTCACTCTCTATCACTCTCTGACACTCTCTGTCACTCTCTGATACTCTCTGTCACTCTCTATCACTCTCCGACACTCTCTCTCACTCTCTGACGCTCTCTATCACTCTCTATCACTCTCTGACACTCTCTGACACACTCTGACACTCTCTATCACTCTTTATCACTCTCTGAAACTCTCTGACAATCTCTGACACTCTCTATCACTCTATGACACTTTCTGACTCGCTCTGACACTCTCTAACATTCTCTGTCACGCTCTGACACTCTCTGACACCCTCTGACACTCTCTGACACTCTCAGAGGCTCTCTATCACTCACTATCACTCACTGACACTCTCAGACACTCTCTCTCTCTCTGACACTCACTGACACTCTCTGACACTCTCAGACACTCTCTTTCACTCTCTGTCACTCTCAGACACTCTCTATAACTCTCTTTCACTCTCTGACACACTCTGACACTCTCTGACACGCTCAGACACTCTCTGTCACTCTCTGTCACTCTCTATCACTCTCTGACACTCTCAATCACTCTCTGACACTCTCTATCACTCTCTGACACTCTCTGTCACTCTCTATCACTCTCTGACACTCTCTATCACTCTCTGACACTCTCAGAGGCTCTCTATCAGTCTCTATCACTCACTGACACCTTCAGACACTCTATCACTCTCTGAAACTCACTGACACTCTCAGACGCTCTCTTTCACTCTCTGTGACTCTCAGACACTCTCTATCACTCTCTGACACTCTGTATCTCTCTCTGACACTCTCTATCACTCTCTGACACTCTCTGACACACTCAATCACTCTCTATCACTCTCTGACACACTCTGACACTCTCTATCACTCTATGACACTCTCTGACACTGTCTGACACTCTCTGTCACTCTCTATCACTCTCTGACACACTCTGACACTCTCTGACACTCTCTGTCACTCTCTATCACTCTCTATCACTCTCTGACACTCTCTGTCACTCTCTATCACTCTCTGACACTCTCTATCACTCTCTGACACTCTCTGACACTCTCAGAGGCTCTCTATCAGTCTCTATCACTCACTGACACCCTCAGACACTCTCTATCACTCTCTGACACTCACTGACACTCTCAGACGCTCTCTTTCACTCTCTGTCACTCTCAGACACTCTCAGACACTCTCAGACACTCTCTATCACTCTCTGACACTCTATATCACTCTCTGACACACTCTATCGCTCTCTGACACTCTCTGACACACTTAATCACTCTCTATCACTCTCTGACACACTCTGACACTCTCTATCACTCTATGACACTCTCTGACACTCTCTATCACTCTCTATCACTCTCTGACACACTCTGACACTCTCTGACACTCTCAGACACTCTCTGTCACTCTCTATCACTTTCTGACACTCTATCACTCTCTGACACCCTCTATCACTCTATATCACTCTCTTACACTCTCTATCACTCTCTGACACTCTCTGACACTCTCTATCACACTCTGACACTGTCTGACACTCACTGACACTCTCAGACTCTCGCTGTCACTCTCAGACACTCTCTGTCACTCTCTGTCACTCTCAGACACTCTCTGACACTCTCTGACACTCTCAGAATCTCTCTCTCACTCTCTGTCACTCTCTATCACTTTCTGACACTCTATCACTCTCTGACACCCTCTATCACTCTATATCACTCTCTTACACTCTCTATCACTCTCTGACACTCTCTGACACTCTCTATCACACTCTGACACTGTCTGACACTCACTGACACTCTCAGACTCTCGCTGTCACTCTCAGACACTCTCTGTCACTCTCTGTCACTCTCAGACACTCTCTGACACTCTCTGACACTCTCAGAATCTCTCTCTCACTCTCTGTCACTCTCAGAAACTCTCTATCACTCTCTGACACTCTCTATCACTCTCTGACACACACTGACACTCTCAGACGCTCTCTGTCACTCTCAGACATTCTCTATCACTCTATATCACTCTCTGACACTCTCTGACGCTCTCTATCACTATCTATCACTCTCTGACACACTCTGACACTTTCTATCACTCTCTATCACTCTCAGACACTCTCAGACACTCTCAGACACTCTCTGTCACTCTCTATCACTCTCTGTCACTCTCTGACACTCGCTGACACTCTCTATCACTCTCTGACACTCTCTATCACTCTCTGATACTCTGTCACTCTCTATCACTCTCTGACACTTTCTGTCACTCTCTGACACTCTCTATCGTACTCTGACACACTCTGACACTCTCTGACACTCTGTGACACACTCTGACACTCTCTATCACTCTATGACACTCTCGGACGCTCTCTTTCAATCTCTATCATGCTCTGACACTCTCTGTCACTCTCTGACACTCTCTGACACTCTCTATCACACTCTGACAATCTCTGACACACTCTGACACTCTGTGACACACTCTGACACTCTCCATCACTCTATGACACTCTCTGACGGTCTCTTTCACTCTCTAGCACTCTCTGACACTCTCTATCTCTCTCTTACACTCTCTGACACTCTCTATCACTCTCTGACACTCTCTGACACTCTCAGAGGCTCTCTATCACTCTCTATCACTCACTGACACTCTCAGACACTCTCTATAACTCTCTGACACTCACTGACACTCTCAGACACTCTCTTTCACTCTCTGTCACTCTCAGACACTCTCTATCACTTTCTGACACTCTCTATCTCACTCTGACACTCTCTATCGCTCTCTGACACTCTCTGACACACTCAATCACTCTCTATCACTCTCAATCACTCTCTATCACTCTCTGACACTCTCAATCACTCTCTGACACTCTCTATCACTCTCTGACACTCTCTGTCACTCTCTATCACTCTCTGACACTCTCTATCACTCTCTGACACTCTCAGAGGCTCTCTATCAGTCTCTATCACTCACTGACACCCTCAGACACTCTATCACTCTCTGAAACTCACTGACACTCTCAGACGCTCTCTTTCACTCTCTGTCACTCTAAGACACTCTCTATCACTCTCTGACACTCTGTAACTCTCTCTGACACTCTCTATCACTCTCTGAAACTCTCTGACACACTCAATCACTCTCTATCACTCTCTGACACACTCTGACACTCTCTATCACTCTATGACACTCTCTGACACAGTCTGACACTCTCTATCACTCTCTATCACTCTCTGACACACTCTGATACTCTCTGACACTCTCTGTCACTCTCTATCACTCTCTATCACTCTCTGACACCCTCAGACACTCTCTATCAATCTCTGACACTCACTGACACTCTCAGACGCTCTCTTTCACTCTCTGTCACTCTCAGACACTCTCAGACACTCTCAGACACTCTCTATCACTCTCTGACACTCTATATCTCTCTCTGACACTCTCTATCGCTCTCTGACACTCTCTGACACACTTAATCACTCTCTATCACTCTCTGACACACTCTGACACTCTCTATCACTCTATGACACTCTCTGACACTCTCTATCACTCTCTATCACTCTCTGACACACTCTGACACTCTCTGACACTCTCAGACACTCTCTGTCACTCTCTATCACTTTCTGACACACTATCACTCTCTGACGCACTCTATCACTCTATATCACTCTCTTACACTCTCTATCACTCTCTGACACTCTCTGACACTCTCTATCACACTCTGACACTGTCTGACACTCTCTGTCACTCAATGACACACTCTGATACTCTCTATCACTCTCTATCACTCTCTATCACTCTCTGACACTCACTGACACTCTCAGACTCTCGCTGTCACTCTCAGACACTCTCTGTCACTCTCAGACACTCTCTGTCACTCTCTGTCACTCTCTGACACTCTCTATCACTCTCTTACATTCTCAGACACTCTCTATCACTCTCTGACACTCTCTATCACTCTCTGACACTCTATATCACTCTCTGACACTCTCTGACACTCTCTGACATTCTCATACACTCTCTATCACTCTCTATCACTCTCTATCACTCTCTGACACTCTCTGACACTCTCAGAATCTCTCTCTCACTCTCTGTCACTCTCAGAAACTCTCTATCACTCTCTGACACTCTCTATCACTCTCTGACACACACTGACACTCTCAGACGCTCTCTGTCACTCTCAGACATTCTCTATCACTCTATATCACTCTCTGACACTCTCTGACGCTCTCTATCGCTGTCTATCACTCTCTGACACTCTCTGACACACTCAGACACTCTGTGACAGACTCTGACACTCTCTATCACTCTCTGACACTCTCTGACACACTCTGACACTTTCTATCACTATCTATCACTCTCAGACACTCTCAGACACTCTCAGACACTCTCTGTCAATCTCTATCACTCTCTGTCACTCTCTGACACTCGCTGACACTCTCTATCACTCTCTGACACTCTCTTTCACTCTCTTTCACTCTCTGTCACTCTCTATCACTCTCTGACACTTTCTGTCACTCTCTGACACTCTCTATCATACTCCGACACACTCTGACACTCTCTGACACTCTGTGACACACTCTGACACTCTCTATCACTCTATGACACTCTCGGACGCTCTCTATCACTCTCTATCACGCTCTGACACTCTCTATCACTCTCTGACACTCTCTGACACTCTCTATCACACTCTGACAATCTCTGACACACTCTGACACTCTGTGACACACTCTGACACTCTCTATCACTCTATGACACTCTCTGACGGTCTCTTTCACTATCTAGCACTCTCTGACACTCTCTATCTCTCTCTTACACTCTCTGACACTCTCTATCACTCTCTGACACTCTCTGACACTCTCAGAGGCTCTCTATCACTCTCTATCACTCACTGACACTCTCAGACACTCTCTATCACTCTCTGACACTCACTGACACTCTCAGACACTCTCTTTCACTCTCTGTCACTCTCAGACACTCTCTATCACTTTCTGACACTCTCTATCTCACTCTGACACTCTCTATCGCTCTCTGACACTCTCTGACACACTCAATCACTCTCTCTCACTCTCTGACACACTCTGACACTCTCAGACGCTCTCTGTCACTCTCAGACACTCTCTATCACTCTATATCACTCTCTGACACTCTCTGACGCTCTCTATCACTCTCTGACACTCTCAGACACTCTTTGTCACTCTCTATCACTCTCTGACAGTCTCTATCACTCTCTGACACTCTCAGAAACTCTCTATCACTCTCTGACACTCTCTATCACTCTCAGACATTCTCAGACACACTCTATCACTCTCTGACACTCTCTATCACTCACTGACACTCTCAGACACTCTCTATCACTCTCTGACACTCACTGACACTCTCAGACACTCTCTTTCACTCTCTGTCACTCTCAGACACTCTCTATCACTTTCTGACACTCTCTATCTCACTCTGACACTCTCTATCGCTCTCTGACACTCTCTGACACACTCAATCACTCTCTATCACTCTCTGACACACTCTGACACTCTCAGACGCTCTCTGTCACTCTCAGACACTCTCTATCACTCTATATCACGCTCTGACACTCTCTGACGCTCTCTATCACTCTCTGACACTCTCAGACACTCTCTGTCACTCTCTATCACTCTCTGACAGTCTCAATCACTCTCTGACACTCTCAGAAACTCTCTATCACTCTCTGACACTCTCTATCACTCTCAGACATTCTCAGACACACTCTATCACTCTCTGACACTCTCTATCACTCTCTGACACTCTCAGACACTCTCTATCACTCTATATCACTCTCTGACAATCTCTCAGACGCTCTCTTTCACTCTCTGTCACTCTCAGACTCTCTCTATCACTCTCTGACACTCTGTAGCTCTCTCTGACACTCTCTATCGCTCTCTGACACTATCTGACACACCCAATCACTCTCTATCACTCTCTGACACACTCTGACACTCTCTATCACTCTATGACACTCTCTGACACTGTCTGACACTCTCTATCACTCTCTATCACTCTCTGACACACTCTGACACTCTCTGACAATCTCAGACACTGTCTGTCACTCTCTATCACTCTCTGACACTCTCTGTCACTCTCTATCACTCTCTGACACTGTCTATCACTCTCTGACACTCTCTGACACTCTCGGAGGCTCTCTATCAGTCTCTATCACTCACTGACACCCTCAGACACTCTCTATCACTCTCTGACACTCACTGACACTCTCAGACGCTCTCTTTCACTCTCTGTCACTCTCAGACACTCTCAGACAATCTCAGACACTCTCTATCACTCTCTGACACTCTATATATCTCTCTGACACTCTCAGAATCTCTCTCTCACTCTCTGTCACTCTCATAAACTCTCTATCACTCTCTGACACTCTCTATCATCTCTGACACACACTGACACTCTCAGACGCTCTCTGTCACTCTCAGACATTCTCTATCACTCTATATCACTCTCTGACACTCTCTGACGCTCTCTATCACTGTCTATCACTCTCTGACACTCTCTGACACACTCAGACACTCTGTGACAGACTCTGACACTCTCTATCACTCTCTGACACTCTCTGACACACTCTGACACTTTCCATCACTCTCTATCACTCTCAGACACTCTCAGACACTCTCTGTCACTCTATATCACTCTCTGTCACTCTCTGACACTCGCTGACACTCTCTATCACTCTCTGACACTCTCTATCACTCTCTGATACTCTCTGTCACTCTCTATCACTCTCAGACGCTCTCTGTCACTCTCAGACACTCTCTATCACTCTATATCACTCTCTGACACTCTCTGACGCTCTCTATCACTCTCTGACACTCTCAGACAACCTCTGTCACTCTCTATCACTGTCTGACAGTCTCTATCACTCTCTGACACTCTCAGAAAATCTCTATCACTCTCTGACACTCTCTATCACTCTCAGACATTCTCAGACACTCTCTATCACTCTCTGACACTCTCTATCACTCTCTGACACTCTCAGACGCTCTCTGTCACTCTCAGACACTCTCTATCACTCTATATCACTCTCTGACACTCTCTCAGACGCTCTCTTTCACTCTCTGTCACTCTCATACTCTCTCTATCACTCTCTGACACTCTGTAGCTCTCTCTGACACTCTCTATCGCTCTCTGACACTCTCTGACACACCCAATCACTCTCTATCACTCTCTGACACACTCTGACACTCTCTATCACTCTATGACACTCTCTGACACTGTCTGACACTCTCTATCACTCTCTGTCACTCTCTGACACACTCTGACACTCTCTGACACTCTCAGACACTCTCTGTCACTCTCTATCACTCTCTGACACTCTCTGTCACTCTCTATCACTCTCTGACACTCTCTATCACTCTCTGACACTCTCTGACACTCTCGGAGGCTCTCTATCAGTCTCTATCACTCACTGACACCCTCAGACACTCTCTATCACTCTCTGACACTCACTGACACTCTCAGACGCTCTCTTTCACTCTCTGTCACTCTCAGACACTCTCAGACACTCTCTATCACTCTCTGACACACTATATCTCTCTCTGACACTCTCTATCGCTCTCTGACACTCTCTGACACACTCAATCACTCTCTATCACTCTCTGACACTCTCTGACACTCTCTATCACTCTATGACACTCTCTGACACTCTCTATCACTCTCTATCACTCTCTGACACACTCTGACACTCTCTGACACTCTCAGACGCTCTCTTTCACTCTCTGTCACTCTCAGACACTCTCAGACACTCTCTATCACTCTCTGACACACTATATCTCTCTCTGACACTCTCTATCGCTCTCTGACACTCTCTGACACACCCAATCACTCTCTATCACTCTCTGACACACTCTGACACTCTCTATCACTCTATGACACTCTCTGACACTGTCTGACACTCTCTATCACTCTCTGTCACTCTCTGACACACTCTGACACTCTCTGACACTCTCAGACACTCTCTGTCACTCTCTATCACTCTCTGACACTCTCTGTCACTCTCTATCACTCTCTGACACTCTCTATCACTCTCTGACACTCTCTGACACTCTCGGAGGCTCTCTATCAGTCTCTATCACTCACTGACACCCTCAGACACTCTCTATCACTCTCTGACACTCACTGACACTCTCAGACGCTCTCTTTCACTCTCTGTCACTCTCAGACACTCTCAGACACTCTCTATCACTCTCTGACACACTATATCTCTCTCTGACACTCTCTATCGCTCTCTGACACTCTCTGACACACTCAATCACTCTCTATCACTCTCTGACACTCTCTGACACTCTCTATCACTCTATGACACTCTCTGACACACTCAATCACTCTCTCTCACTCTCTGACACACTCTGACACTCTCAGACGCTCTCTGTCACTCTCAGACACTCTCTATCACTCTATATCACTCTCTGACACTCTCTGACGCTCTCTATCACTCTCTGACACTCTCAGACACTCTTTGTCACTCTCTATCACTCTCTGACAGTCTCTATCACTCTCTGACACTCTCAGAAACTCTCTATCACTCTCTGACACTCTCTATCACTCTCAGACATTCTCAGACACACTCTATCACTCTCTGACACTCTCTATCACTCACTGACACTCTCAGACACTCTCTATCACTCTCTGACACTCACTGACACTCTCAGACACTCTCTTTCACTCTCTGTCACTCTCAGACACTCTCTATCACTTTCTGACACTCTCTATCTCACTCTGACACTCTCTATCGCTCTCTGACACTCTCTGACACACTCAATCACTCTCTATCACTCTCTGACACACTCTGACACTCTCAGACGCTCTCTGTCACTCTCAGACACTCTCTATCACTCTATATCACGCTCTGACACTCTCTGACGCTCTCTATCACTCTCTGACACTCTCAGACACTCTCTGTCACTCTCTATCACTCTCTGACAGTCTCAATCACTCTCTGACACTCTCAGAAACTCTCTATCACTCTCTGACACTCTCTATCACTCTCAGACATTCTCAGACACACTCTATCACTCTCTGACACTCTCTATCACTCTCTGACACTCTCAGACACTCTCTATCACTCTATATCACTCTCTGACAATCTCTCAGACGCTCTCTTTCACTCTCTGTCACTCTCAGACTCTCTCTATCACTCTCTGACACTCTGTAGCTCTCTCTGACACTCTCTATCGCTCTCTGACACTATCTGACACACCCAATCACTCTCTATCACTCTCTGACACACTCTGACACTCTCTATCACTCTATGACACTCTCTGACACTGTCTGACACTCTCTATCACTCTCTATCACTCTCTGACACACTCTGACACTCTCTGACAATCTCAGACACTGTCTGTCACTCTCTATCACTCTCTGACACTCTCTGTCACTCTCTATCACTCTCTGACACTGTCTATCACTCTCTGACACTCTCTGACACTCTCGGAGGCTCTCTATCAGTCTCTATCACTCACTGACACCCTCAGACACTCTCTATCACTCTCTGACACTCACTGACACTCTCAGACGCTCTCTTTCACTCTCTGTCACTCTCAGACACTCTCAGACAATCTCAGACACTCTCTATCACTCTCTGACACTCTATATATCTCTCTGACACTCTCAGAATCTCTCTCTCACTCTCTGTCACTCTCATAAACTCTCTATCACTCTCTGACACTCTCTATCATCTCTGACACACACTGACACTCTCAGACGCTCTCTGTCACTCTCAGACATTCTCTATCACTCTATATCACTCTCTGACACTCTCTGACGCTCTCTATCACTGTCTATCACTCTCTGACACTCTCTGACACACTCAGACACTCTGTGACAGACTCTGACACTCTCTATCACTCTCTGACACTCTCTGACACACTCTGACACTTTCCATCACTCTCTATCACTCTCAGACACTCTCAGACACTCTCTGTCACTCTATATCACTCTCTGTCACTCTCTGACACTCGCTGACACTCTCTATCACTCTCTGACACTCTCTATCACTCTCTGATACTCTCTGTCACTCTCTATCACTCTCAGACGCTCTCTGTCACTCTCAGACACTCTCTATCACTCTATATCACTCTCTGACACTCTCTGACGCTCTCTATCACTCTCTGACACTCTCAGACAACCTCTGTCACTCTCTATCACTGTCTGACAGTCTCTATCACTCTCTGACACTCTCAGAAAATCTCTATCACTCTCTGACACTCTCTATCACTCTCAGACATTCTCAGACACTCTCTATCACTCTCTGACACTCTCTATCACTCTCTGACACTCTCAGACGCTCTCTGTCACTCTCAGACACTCTCTATCACTCTATATCACTCTCTGACACTCTCTCAGACGCTCTCTTTCACTCTCTGTCACTCTCATACTCTCTCTATCACTCTCTGACACTCTGTAGCTCTCTCTGACACTCTCTATCGCTCTCTGACACTCTCTGACACACCCAATCACTCTCTATCACTCTCTGACACACTCTGACACTCTCTATCACTCTATGACACTCTCTGACACTGTCTGACACTCTCTATCACTCTCTGTCACTCTCTGACACACTCTGACACTCTCTGACACTCTCAGACACTCTCTGTCACTCTCTATCACTCTCTGACACACTCTGTCACTCTCTATCACTCTCTGACACTCTCTATCACTCTCTGACACTCTCTGACACTCTCGGAGGCTCTCTATCAGTCTCTATCACTCACTGACACCCTCAGACACTCTCTATCACTCTCTGACACTCACTGACACTCTCAGACGCTCTCTTTCACTCTCTGTCACTCTCAGACACTCTCAGACACTCTCTATCACTCTCTGACACACTATATCTCTCTCTGACACTCTCTATCGCTCTCTGACACTCTCTGACACACTCAATCACTCTCTATCACTCTCTGACACTCTCTGACACTCTCTATCACTCTATGACACTCTCTGACACTCTCTATCACTCTCTATCACTCTCTGACACACTCTGACACTCTCTGACACTCTCAGACACTCTATGTCACTCTCTATCACTCTCTGACACTCCATCACTCTCTGACACCCTCTATCACTCTCTATCACTCTCTTACACTCTCTATCACTCTCTGACACTCTCTATCACACTCTGACACTGTCTGACACTCTCTGTCACTCAATGCCACACTCTGATACTCTCTATTACTCTCTATCACTCTCTGACACTCACTGACACTCCCAGACACTCGCTGTCACTCTCAGACACTCTCTGTCACTCTCTGTCACTCTGTGACACTCTCCATCACTCTCTGACATTCTCAGACACTCTCTATCACTCTCTGACACTCTCTATCACTCTCTGACACTCTCTGACACTCTCTGACACTCTCATACACTCTCATACATTCTCTATCACTCTCTATCACTCTCTGACACTCTCTGACACTCTCAGAATCTGTCTCTCACTCTCTGTCACTCTCAGAAACTCTCTATCACTCTCTGACACTCTCTATCACTCTCTGACATTCTCAGACACTCCCTATCACTCTCTGACACTCTCCATCACTCTCTGACACTCTCTATCACTCTCTGACACACACTGACACTCTCAGACGCTCTCTGTCACTCTCAGACATTCTCTATCACTCTATATCACTCTCTGACACTCTCTGACGCTCTCTATCACTCTCTATCACTCTCTGACACTCTCTGACACACTCTGACACTTTCTATCACTCTCTATCACTCTCTGACACTCTCTGACAATCTCTGACACTCTCGATCACTCTATGACACTTTCTGACTCGCTCTGACACTCTCTATCATTTTCTATCACGCTCTGACACTCTCTGACACCCTCTGACACTCTCTGACTCTCTCAGAGGCTCTCTATCACTCTCCATCACTCACTGACACTCTCAGACACTCTCTCACTCTCTGACACTCACTGACACTCTCAGACACTCTCTTTCACTCTCTGTCACTCTCTGTCACTCTCAGACACTCTCAGACACTCTCTATTACTCTCTGTCACTCTCTGACACACTCTGTCACTCTCTGACACTCTCTGACACTCTCTGACACTCTCTATCACTCTCAGACACTCTCTTTCACTCTCTGACACTCTCAGACACTCTCAGACACTCTCTGTCACTCTCTATCACTCTCTGTCACTCTCTGACACTCGCTGACACTCTCTATCACTCTCTGACACTCTCTATCGCTCTCTGACACTCTCTGACACACTCAATCACGAACTATCACTCTCTGACACACTCTGACACTCTCTATCACTCTATGACACTCTCTGACACTCTCTGACACTCTCTGACACTCTCACTCTCTCTGACACTCTCTGACACTCTCAGACACTCTCTATCAATCTCTATCACTCTCTGACACACTCTGACAAACTCTATCACTCTCTGACACTCTCTGACGCTCTCTATGAATCTCTATCAATCTCTATCACTCTCTGACACACTCTGACAAACTCTGACACTCTCTGACAGTCTCAGACAGTCTCTATCATTCTCTGACACACTCTGACAATCTCTGACACTCTCAGACACTCTCTATCAATCTCGATCACTCTCTGACACACTCTGACAATCTTTGACACTCACTGACACTCTCAGACACTCTCTGTCACTCTCAGACACCTCAGACACTCACTATCACACTCTTTCACGCTCTGACACTCTCTATCACTCTCTTTCACTTTCTGATACTCTCGATCAAGCTCTGAGACTCTCGGACACTCTCTGACGCTCTCTTGCACTCTCTGACACTCTCAGACACACTCAATCACTCTCTATCACTCTCTGACACTCTCTGACACTCTCTATCACTCTATGACACTCTCTGACACTCGCTGACACACTCAGACAATCTCTATCACTCTCTATCACTCTCTGACACACTCTGAAAGTCTCTGGCACTCTCAGACTCTCGCAGACACTCTCAGACACTCACTGACACTCTCTGACACTCTCTATCAGTCTCTGACACTCTCTGACACTCTCAGACACTCTCTATCACTCCCTATCACTCTCTTACACACTCTGACACACTCTGACACTCTCAGACACTCTCTATCACTCTCTGACACTCACCGAAACTCTCTGACACTCTCAGACACTCTCTGACACTCTCTGACACTCTCTGACACTCTCAGACACTCTCTATCGCTCCATATCACTCTCTGACACTCTCTGACACTCTCAGACACTGTCAGACACTCTCTATCACTCTCAGACACTCTCAGACACTCTCTATCACTCTCTGACACTCACTGACACTCTCAGACATTCTCTGTCACTCTCTGTCACTCTCTGTCACTCTCAGACACTCTCTATCACTCTCTTACACTCTCTGACACACTCAATAACTCTCTATCACTCTCTGACACTCTCTATCTCTCTATGACACTCTCTGACACTCTCAGACATTCTCTGTCACTCTCTGTCACTCTCAGACACTCTCAGACACTCTCTATCAGTCTCTATCAATCTCTATCACTATCTGACACACTCAATAACTCTCTATCACTCTCTGACACTCTCTGACACTCTCTATCACTCTATGACACTCTCTGACACTCTCTATCACTCTCTGTCACTCTCTGACACACTCTGACACTCTCTGACACTTTCAGACACTCTCTGTCACTCTCTATCACTCTCTGAAACTCTCTATCACTCTCTGACACACTCTCTGACACTCTCACACTCTCTGACACTCTCTGACACTCTCTCACGCTCTCTGACATCCTCTCACACTCTCTGACACTCTCTGACCCTCTCTGACAATCTCTGACACTCTCTGACACTCTCTATCACTCTCTGACACTCTCTATCACTCTCTATTACTCTCTGACACTTTCAGACACTCTCTGCCACTGTCTATCACTCTATATCACTCTCTGACACTTTCAGACACTCTCTGACACTCTCTATCACTCTCTGACACTCTCTGCCAGTCTCTATCACTCTCTATCACTCTCTGACACTCTCTGACACTCTCTGACACTCTCAGACACTCTCAGACACTCTCTATCACTCCCTATCACTATTTTACACACTCTGACACACTCTGACACTCTCAGACACTCTCTATCACTCTCTGACACTCACCAAAACTCTCTGACACTCTCAGACACTCTTTGACACTCTCTGACACTCTCAGACACTCTCTGTCGCTCTCTATCACTCTCTGACACTCTCTGTCACTCTCTGACACTCTCAGACACTCTCAGACACTCTCAGACACTCTCTATAACTCTCTGACACTCTCAAATTTCTCTCTCACTCTCTGACACTCTCAGACACTCTCTCACACTCTCTGAAACTCTCTATCACTCTCTGACATTCTCAGACACTCTCTGTCATTCTCTGACACTCTCTATCACTCTCTGGCACTCTCTAAATCTCTCTGACACTCACTGACACTCTCAGACACTCACTGTCACTCTCAGACACTCTCAGACTATCTCTATCACTCTCTATCACACTCTGACGCTCTCTGACGCTCTCAGACACTCTCTATCACTCTCTATCGCTCTCTGACACTCTCAGACACTCTCTATCACTCTCTATCACACTCTATCACTCTCTGACACTCTCTATCACTTTCTGACACTCTCAATCACTCTCTGACTATCTCTGACTCTCTCTGACATACTCTGACACTCTCTGACACTCTCTGACACTCTCTATCACTTTCTGACACTCTCAATCACTCTCTGACTATCTCTGACTCTCTCTGACAAACTCTATCACTCTCTGACACTCTCTGACACTCTCAGACACTCTCTATCAATCTCTATCAATCTCTATCGCTCTCTGACACACTCTGACAAACTCTGACACTCTCTATCTCTGTCAATCATTCTCAATCACTCTCAATCACTCTCTGAACCTCTCTTACACTCTCTGGCACTTTCAGATACTCTCAGACACTCTCTGACTCTCTCTACCACTCTCTAACACTCTCTGAAACTCTCTGATACACTCTAACACTCTCAGACACTCGCTGACACTCTCTATCACTCTCTGACCCTCTCTGACACTCTCTGACACTCTCTGACGCTCTCTGTCACTCACTGACACTCTCTATTACTCTCTATCACTCGCTGACACTTTCAGACACTCTCTGCCACTTTCTATCACTCTGAGTCTCTCTCTGACACTCTCTGACACTCTCAGCATCTCTGACACTCTCACACTCTCTGACACTCTCACACTCTCGGACACTCTCTGACAATCTCTATCACTCTCTGACACTCTCTGACACTCTCTATCACTCTCTGACACTCTCTATCACTCTCTGACACTCTCTGACAATCTCAGACACACTCAGACACTCTCTGACACTCTCTGACACTCTCTATCACTCTCTGACACTGTCTGACACTTTCAGACACTCACTGCCACTCTCTCTCACTCTCTATCACTCTCTGACACTCTCTGACACTCTCACACTCTCTGACACTCTCACACACTCTCACACACTCTCTGACACTCTCTGACACTCTCTGACACTCTCTGACCCACTCTGACACTCTCTGTCACTGTCTGACACTCTCTGACACTATCACACTCTCTGACACTCTCACACTCTCTGACACTCTCTGACCCTCTCTGACACTCTCTGACACTCTCTATCACTCTCTGACACTCTCTGACACTCTCAGACACTCTCTTACACTCTCCATCACTCTCTGACTGTCTGATACACTGTGACACTCTCAGACACACTCTGACACTCTCTGACACTCTCTATCACTGTCTGACACTCTCTGACACTTTCAGACACTCTCTGCCACTCTCTATCACTCTCTATCACTCTCAGACAGTCTCACACACTCTCTGACACTCTCTGACCCACTCTGACACTCTCTGTCACTGTCTGACACTCTCTGACGCTCTCACACTCTCTGACACTCTCATTCTCTCTGACACTCTCTGACACTCTCTCACACTCTCTGACACTCTCTCTCACTCTCTGACACTCTCTGACCCTCTCTGACTCTCTCTGACACTCTCTATCACTCTCTGACACTCTCAGACACTCTCTTACACTCTCCATCAATCTCTGACACTCTCTGATACACTGTGACACTCTCAGACACACTCTGACACACTCAGACACTCTCTACCACAGTCTATTACTCTCTCACACTGTCTGACACTCTCTGATACACTCTAACACTCTCAGACACTCTCTGACACTCTCTATCACTATCTGACACTCGCTGACACTCGCAGACAGTCTCAGACACTCTCTATCACTATCTGAAAATCTCTGACACTCTCTGACACTCTCTATCACTGTCTGACACTCTCTGACAATTTCAGACACTCTCTGCCACTCTCTATCACTCTCTATCACTCTCTGAAACTCTCTGCCACTCTCTGACTTTCTCTATCACTCTCTGAAACTCTCTGACAATTTCAGACACTCTCTGCCACTCTCTATCACTCTCTATCACTCTCAGACAATCTCATACACACTCAGACACTCTCTGACACTCTCTATCACTGTCTGAAACTCTCTGACAATTTCAGACACTCTCTGCCACTCTCTATCACTCTCTATCACTCTCAGACAGTCTCAGACACTCTCTGACACTCTCTGATACTCTCTGATACTCTCTGACACTCTCTGACACTCTCTGACACTCTCAGACACACTCAGACACTTTCAGACACTCTGTGCCACTCTCTATCACTCTCTATCACTCTCTGAAACACTCTGCCACTCTCTGACACTCTCTGACACTTTCAGACACCCTCTGCCACTCTCTATCACTCTCTATCACTCTCTGAAACTCTCTGCCACTCTCTGACTTTCTCTATCACTCTCTGAAACTCTCTGCAACTCTCTGGCTATCTCTATCACTCTCTGACACTCTCTGACACTCTCTGACACTCTCTATCACTCTCTGACACTCTCTGACACTCTCTGACACTCTCTCTGACACTCTCACACTCTCTGACACTCTCTGACTCTCCCTGACACTCTCTGAGACTCTCTGACACTCTCTATCACTCTCTGAAACTCTCTGACAATCTCAGACACACTCAGACGCTCTCTGACACTCTCGATCACTTTCTGACACTCTCTGACACTTTCAGAAACTCTCTGCCACTCTCTATCACTCTCTGTCACTCGCTGACACTTTCAGACACTCTCTGCCACTCTCCATCACTCTCTATCACTCTCTGACACTCTCTGACACTCTCACACTCTCTGACACTCTCTGAGACACTCTGTCCCTCTCTGACACTCTCTGACACTCTCTGACACTATCTGATACTCTCTGACACTCTCACACTCTCTGACACTCTCACACTCTCTGACTCTCTCTGACATTCTCTCACACTCTCTGACACTCTCTGACCCTCTCTGACAATGTCTGACACTTTCTGACAAACTCTATCACTCTCTGACACTCTCTGACACTCTCTGACACTCTCTGACACTCTCTGACACACTCAGACACTCTCTATCACTCTCTGACACTTTCAGACACTCTCTGCCACTCTCTATCACTCTATATCACTCTCTGACACTTTCAGACACTCTCTAAATACTCTCTATCACTCTCTGACACTCTCTGACACTCTCTGACAATCTCTATCACTCTCGGACACTCTCTAACACTTTCAGACACTATCTGCCACTCTCTCTCACTCTCTGACACTCTCTGACACTCGCACACTCTCTGACACTCTCTGACACTCTTTCACACTCTCTGACACTCTCTGAACCTCTCTGACCCTCTCTGACACTCTCTGGCACACTCTATCACTCTCTGACACTCTCTATCACTGTCAATCATTCTTAATCACTCTCAATCACTCTCTGAACCTCTCTGACACTCTCTTGGCACTTTCAGATACTCTCAGACACACTCAGACACTCTCTCTCACTCTCCATCACTCTCTGATACACTGTGGCACTCTCAGACACTCACTGACTCTCTCTATCACTCTCTGACACTCTCTGATACACTCTGACCCTCTCAGACACTCTCTGACACACTCAGACCATTCTCTGCCACTCTCTATCACTCTCTGACACTCTCTGATGCACTCTAACACTCTCAGACACTCTCTGACACTCTCTAACACACTCTGACTCAATCTGACACTCTCAGACAGTCTCAGACACTCTCTATCGTTCTCTGACACTCTCTGACACTCCCTGATGCTCTCTGATACACTGTGACACTCTCTGACACTCTCTATCACTCTCTGACACTCTCTGACAATCTCAGACACGATCAGACACTCTCTGACACTCTCTATCACTCTCTGACACTCTCTGACACTTTCAGACACTCTCTGCCACTCTCTATCACTCTCTGACACTCTCTCACACTCTCTGACCCTCTCTATCACTCTCTGACCCTCTCTGGCACTCTCAGACTCACGCAGACACTCGCTGACACTCACTTTCACTCTCTGACACTCTCTGACACTTTCAGACATACTCTGCCACTCTCTATTACTCTATATAACTCGCTGACACTTTCAGACACTCTCTGCCACTCTCTATCACTCTCTGTCACTCTCTGACACTCTCTGACACTCTCACACTCTCTGACACTCTCACACTCTCTGACACTCTCACACTATCGGACCCATTCTGACACTCTCTATCACTCTCTGACACTCTCTGACACTCTCTATCACTCTCTGACACTCTCTATCACTCTCTGACACACTCATATACTCTCTATCACTCTCTGACACATTCAGACAGTCTCTGCCACTCTCTATCACTCTATATCACTCTCTGACACTTTCAGACACTCTCTGACACTCTCTATCACTCTCTGACACTCTCTGCCAGTCTCTATCACTCTCTATCACTCTCTGACACTCTCTGACACTCTCTGACACTCTCTGACCCTCCATGACACTCTCAGACATTCCCTGGCACACTCTATCACTCTCTGACACTCTCTATCACTGTCAATCATTCTCAATCACTCTCAATCACTCTCTGAACCTCTCTTACACTCTCTGGCACTTTCAGATACTCTCAGACACTCTCTGACTCTCTCTACCACTCTCTAACACTCTCTGAAACTCTCTGATGCACTCTAACACTCTCAGACACTCGCTGGCACACTCTATCACTCTCTGACTCAATCTGACACTCTCAGACAGTCTCTGACGCTCTCTGTCACTCACTGACACTCTCTGACACTCTCTATCACTCTCTGACACTCTCTGACACTTTCAGACACTCTCTGACACTCTCTATCACTCTCTGACACTCTCTGACACTTTCAGACACTCTCTGCCACTCTCTATCACTCTCTGACACTCTCTCACACTCTCTGACCCTCTCTATCACTCTCTGACCCTCTCTGGCACTCTCAGACTCACGCAGACACTCGCTGACACTCACTTTCACTCTCTGACACTCTCTGACACTTTCAGACATTCTCTGCCACTCTCTATTACTCTATATAACTCGCTGACACTTTCAGACACTCTGCCACTCTCTATCACTCTCTGTCACTCTCTGACACTCTCTGACACTCTCACACTCTCTGACACTCTCACACTCTCTGACACTCTCACACTATCGGACCCATTCTGACACTCTCTATCACTCTCTGACACTCTCTGACACTCTCTATCACTCTCTGACACTCTCTATCACTCTCTGACACACTCATATACTCTCTATCACTCTCTGACACATTCAGACAGTCTCTGCCACTCTCTATCACTCTATATCACTCTCTGACACTTTCAGACACTCTCTGACACTCTCTATCACTCTCTGACACTCTCTGCCAGTCTCTATCACTCTCTATCACTCTCTGACACTCTCTGACACTCTCTGACACTCTCTGACCCTCCATGACACTCTCAGACATTCCCTGGCACACTCTATCACTCTCTGACACTCTCTATCACTGTCAATCATTCTCAATCACTCTCAATCACTCTCTGAACCTCTCTTACACTCTCTGGCACTTTCAGATACTCTCAGACACTCTCTGACTCTCTCTACCACTCTCTAACACTCTCTGAAACTCTCTGATGCACTCTAACACTCTCAGACACTCGCTGGCACACTCTATCACTCTCTGACTCAATCTGACACTTTCAGACACTCTCTGACACTCTCTATCACTCTCTGACACTCTCTGACACTTTCAGACACTCTCTGACACTCTCTGACACTCTCTGACACTCTCTGACACTCTCTGACACTCTCTATCACTCTCTGACCCTCTCTGACACTCTCTGACACTCTCTGACACTTTCAGACATTCTCTGCCACTCTCTATTACTCTCTATCACTCGCTGACACTTTCAGACACTCTCTGCCACTTTCTATCACTCTCAGTCTCTCTCTGACACTCTCTGACACTCTCAGCATCTCTGACACTCTCACACTCTCTGACACTCTCACACTCTCGGACACTCTCTGACAATCTCTATCACTCTCTGACACTCTCTGACACTCTCTATCACTCTCTGACACTCTCTATCACTCTCTGACACTCTCTGACAATCTCAGACACACTCAGACACTCTCTGACACTCTCTGACACTCTCTATCACTCTCTGACACTGTCTGACACTTTCAGACACTCTCTGCCACTCTCTCTCACTCTCTATCACTCTCTGACAATCTCTGACACTCTCTGACACTCTCTGACACTCTCACACACTCTCACACACTCTCTGACACTCTCTGACACTCTCTGACACTCTCGGACACTCTCTGACCCACTCTGACACTCTCTGTCACTGTCTGACACTCTCTGACACTCTCACACTCTCTGACACTCTCACACTCTCTGACACTCTCTGACCCTCTCTGACCCTCTCTGACACTCTCTATCACTCTCTGACACTCTCTATCACTCTCTGACACTCTCTTACACTCTCCATCACTCTCTGACACTGTCTGATACACTGTGACACTCTCAGACACACTCTGACACTCTCTGACACTCTCTATCACTGTCTGACACTCTCTGACAATTTCAGACACTCTCTGCCACTCTCTATCACTCTCTATCACTCTCAGACAGTCTCACACACTCTCTGACACTCTCTGACCCACTCTGACACTCTCTGTCACTGTCTGACACTTTCTGACGCTCTCACACTCTCTGACACTCTCATTCTCTCTGACACTCTCTGACACTCTCTCACACTCTCTGACACTCTCTCTCACTCTCTGACACTCTCTGACCCTCTCTGACTCTCTCTGACACTCTCTATCACTCTCTGACACTCTCAGACACTCTCTTACACTCTCCATCACTCTCTGACACTCTCTGATACACTGTGACACTCTCAGACACACTCTGACACACTCAGACACTCTCTACCACAGTCTATTACTCTCTCACACTGTCAGACACTCTCTGACACTCTCTATCACTATCTGACACTCGCTGACACTCTCAGACAGTCTCAGACACTCTCTATCACTCTCTGAAACTCTCTGACACTCTCTGACACTCTCTATCACTGTCTGACACTCTCTGACAATTTCAGACACTCTCTGCCACTCTCTATCACTCTCTATCACTCTCAGACAATCTCATACACACTCAGACACTCTCTGACACTCTCTATCACTGTCTGAAACTCTCTGACAATTTCAGACACTCTCTGCCACTCTCTATCACTCTCTATCACTCTCAGACAGTCTCAGACACTCTCTGACACTCTCTGATACTCTCTGATACTCTCTGACACTCTCTGACACTCTCTGACAATCTCAGACACACTCAGATACTTTCAGACACTCTGTGCCACTCTCTATCACTCTCTGAAACACTCTGCCACTCTCTGACACTCTCTGACACTTTCAGACACCCTCTGCCACTCTCTATCACTCTCTATCACTCTCTATCACTCTCTGAAACTCACTGCCACTCTCTGACTATCTCTATCACTCTCTGACACTCTCTGACACTCTCTGACACTCTCTATCACTCTCTGACACTCTCTGACACTCTCTGACACTCTCTGACACTCTCTCTGACACTCTCACACTCTCTGACACTCTCTGACCCTACCTGACACTCTCTGAGACTCTCTGACACTCTCGATCACTTTCTGACACTCTCTGACACTTTCAGAAACTCTCTGCCACTCTCTATCACTCTCTGTCACTCTCTATCACTCTCTGACACTCTCTGACACTCTGACACTCTCTGACACTCTCTGAGACACTCTGTCCCTCTCTGACACTCTCTGACACTCTCTGACACTATCTGATACTCTCTGACACTCTCACACTCTCTGACACTCTCACACTCTCTGACTCTCTCTGACATTCTCTCACACTCTCTGACACTCTCTGACCCTCTCTGACAATGTCTGACACTTGCTGACAAACTCTATCACTCTCTGACACTCTCTGACACTCTCTGACACTCTCTGACACTCTCTGACACACTCAGACACTCTCTATCACTCTCTGACACTTTCAGACACTCTCTGCCACTCTCTATCACTCTATATCACTCTCTGACACTTTCAGACACTCTCTAAATACTCTCTATCACTCTCTGACACTCTCTGACAATCTCTATCACTCTCGGACACTCTCTGACACTTTCAGACACTCTCTGCCACTCTCTCTCACTCTCTGACACTCTCTGACACTCTCTGACACTCGCACACTCTCTGACCCTCTCTGACACTCTTTCACACTCTCTGACACTCTCTGAACCTCTCTGACCCTCTCTGACACTCTCTGGCACACTCTATCACTCTCTGACACTCTCTATCACTGTCAATCATTCTCAATCACTCTCAATCACTCTCTGAACCTCTCTGACACTCTCTGGCACTTTCAGATACTCTCAGACACACTCAGACACTCTCTCTCACTCTCCATCACTCTCTGATACACTGTGGCACTCTCTGACACTCTCTGACTCTCTCTATCACTCTCTGACACTCTCTGATACACTCTGACCCTCTCAGACACTCTCAGACACACTCAGACCATTCTCTACCACTCTCTATCACTCTCTGACACTCTCTGATGCACTCTAACACTCTCAGACACTCTCTGACACTCTCTAACACACTCTGACTCAATCTGACACTCTCAGACAGTCTCAGACACTCTCTATCGTTCTCTGACACTCTCTGACACTCTCTGATGCACTCTGATGCACTGTGACACTCTCTGACACTCTCTATCACTCTCTGACACTCTCTGACAATCTCAGACACGATCAGACACTCTCTGACACTCTCTATCACTCTCTGACACTCTCTATCACTCTCTGACACTCTCTGACACTTTCAGACACTCTCTGCCACTCTCTATCACTCTCTGACACTCTCTAACACTCTCTGACCCTCTCTATCACTCTCTGACACTCTCTGACACTTTCAGACACTCTCTGCCACTCTCTATCACTCTCTGACACTCTCTAGCACTCTCTGACCCTCTCTATCACTCTCTGACCCTCTCTGGCACTCTCAGACTCACGCAGACACTCGCTGACACTCACTTTCACTCTCTGACACTCTCTGACACTTTCAGACATTCTCTGCCACTCTCTATTACTCTATATAACTCGCTGACACTTTCAGACACTCTCTGCCACTCTCTATCACTCTCTGTCACTCTCTGACACTCTCTGACACTCTCACACTCTCTGACACTCTCACACTCTCTGACACTCTCACACTCTCGGACCCATTCTGACACTCTCTATCACTCTCTGACACTCTCTGACACTCTCTATCACTCTCTGACACTCTCTATCACTCTCTGACACTTTCTGACAATCTCAGACACACTCAGACAATCTCTGACAGTCTCTGACACTCTCTATCACTCTCTGACAATCTCTGACACTTTCAGACACTCTCTGACACTCTCTGACAATCTCACACTCTCTGACACTCTCTGTCACTGTCTGACACTCTCTGACACTCTCACACTCTCTGACACTCTCACTCTCTCTGACACTCTCTGACACTCTCACTCTCTCTGACACTCTCTGACACTCTCTCACACTCTCTGACACTCTCTGACCGTCTCTGACACTCTCTGACACTCTCTATCACTCTCTGACACTCTCAGACACTCTCTTACACTCTCCATCACTCTCTGACACTCTCTGATACACTGTGACACTCTCTGACCCTCTCTGACCCTCTCTGACACTCTCTGACACTGTCGATCACTCTCTGACACTCTCTCACACTCTCTGACACTCTCTGACCCTCTCTGACACTCTCTGACACTCTCTATCACTCTCTGACACTCTCTGACACTCTCTTACACTCTCTGACACTCTCTTACACTCTCCATCACTCTCTGACACTCTCAGACACACTCTGACACACTCAGACGCTCTCTACCACACTCTATCACTCTCTCACACTGTCTGACACTCTCTGATACACTCTAACACTCTCAGACACTCTCTGACACTGTCTATCACTATCTGACACTCGCTGACACTTTCAGACTGTCTCAGACACTCTCTATCACTAACTGACAATCTCTGACAATCTCATACACACTCAGACACTCTCTGACACTCTCTGACACTCTCTATCACTCTCTGACACTCTCTGACACTCTCTGATACTCTCTGACACTCTCTGACAATCTTAGACACACTCAGACACACTCTGACACTTTCAGACACTCTCTGCCACTCTCTATCACTCTGTATCACTCTCTGAAACACTCTGCCACTCTCTGACACTCTCTATCACTATCTGAAACTCTCTGACACTCTTTCTGACCCTCTCTGACACTCTCTGACACTCTCTGACCCTCCCTGACACTCCCTCAGACTCTCTGACACTCTCTATCACTCTCTGACAATCTCAGACACACTCAGACACTCTCAGACACTCTCGATCACTCTCTGACACTTTCAGACACTCTCTGCCACTCTCTATCACTCTCTATCACTCTCGATCACTCTCTGACACTCTCTGACACTCACTATCACTCTCTGACACTCTCTGACACTTTCAGACACTCTCTGCTACTCTCTATCACTCTCTGACACTCTCTGACACTCTCACACTCTCTGACACTCTCTCACACTCTCTGACACTCTCTCACACTCTCTGACACTCTCTGACACTATCTGACACTCTCTGACACTCTCTGACACTCTGACACTCTCTGACACTCTGACACTCTCTGACACTCTCTGACACTCTCTGACACTCTCTCATACTCTCTCACATTCCCTCACACTCTCTGACTCTCTCTGACCCTCTCTGACATTCTCTGACACTCTCTGACAAACCCTATCACTCTCTGACGTTCTCTGACACACTCAGACACTCTCTATCACTCTCTGACACTTTCAGACATTCTCTGCCACTCTCTATCACTCTCTGACATACTCTGACTCTCTCAGACACACTCAGACACTCTCTATCACTCTCTATCACTCTCTGAAACTCTCTGCCACTCTCTATCACTGTCTGACACTCTCTGACAATCTCTCTGACCCTCTCTCACACTCTCTGACACTCTCTGACACTCTCTGACCCTCCCTGACACTCTCTGAGACTCTCTGAAACTCTCTATCACTCTCTGACACTCTCTGACAATCTCAGACACACTCAGACACTCTCTGACACTCTCGATCACTCTCTGACACTCTCTGCCACTCTCTATCACTCTATATCACTCGCTGACACTTTCAGACACTCTCTGCCACTCTCTATCAATCTCTATCACTGCCTGACACTCTCTGACACTCTCTGACACTCTCTATCACTCTCTGACACTTTCAGTCACTCTCAGCTACTCTCTATCACTCTCTGACACTCTCTGACACACTCACACTCTCTGACACTCTCTCATACTCTCTGACACTCTGTGACACACTCTGTCCCTCTCTGACACTCTCTGACACTATCTGACATTCTCTGACACTCTCACACTCTCTGACACTCTCTGACACTCTCTGACACTCTCTCATACTCTCTGACATTCTATCACACTGTCTGACACTCTCTGACCCTCTCTGACAATCTCTGACACTCTCTGACAAACTCTGTCACTCTCTGACACTCTCTGACACATTCAGACACTCTCTATCACTCTCTGACACTTTCAGACATTCTCTGCCACTCTCTATCACTCTATATCACTCTCTGACACTTTCAGACACTCTCTATCACTCTCTATCACTTTCTGACACTCTCTGACACTCTCTGACACTCTCTGACACTCTCTGACACTCTCTGACACTCCCTATCACTCGCTGACACTTTCAGACACTCTCTGCCACTCTTTATCACTCTCTGTCACTCTCTGACACTCTCTGACACTCTAACACTCTCTGACACTCTCACACTCTCGGACCCTCTCTGCCACTATCTATCACTCTGACACTCTCTGACACTCTCTATCACTCTCTGACACTCTCTATCACTCTCTGACCCTCTCTGACACTCTGTGACAATCTCAGACACACTCAGACACTCTCTGGCACTCTCTGACACTCTCTGACACTCTCTGACACTCTCTATCACTCGCTGACACTTTCAGACACTCTCTGCCACTCTCTATCACTCTCTGTCACTCTCTCACACTCTCTGACACTCTCACACTCTCGGACCCTCTCTGACACTCTCCATCACTCTAATACTCTCTGACACTCTCTATCATTCTCTGACACTCTCTATCACTCTCTGACACTCTCTGACAATCTCAGACACACTCAGACACTCTATGACACTCTATGACACTCTCTATCACTCTATGACACTCTCTATCACTCTCTGACACTCTCTGACACTTTCAGACACTCTCTGCCACTCTCTATCACTCTCTGACACTCTCTGGCACTTTCACACTCTCTGACACTCTCTGACATTCTCTGACATTGTCTGACACTCTCTGACACTCTCACACTCTCTGACACTCTCACACTCTCTGACACTCTCTGACGCTCTCTGACACTCTCTGACACTCTCTGTCACTCTCTGACACTCTCTGACACTCTCTGACACTCTCTGACACACTCTGACACTCTCTGTCCCTCTCTGTCCCTCTCTGACACTCTCTGACACTTTCACACGCTCTCTATCACTCTCTGACACTTTCAGACACTCTCTGCCACTCTATCACTCGCTGACACTCTCTATCACTCTCTGACACTCTCACACTCTCTGACACTCTCTCACACTCTCTCACGCTCTCTGACGCTCTCTGACCCTCTCGGACCCTCTCTGACCCTCTCTGACACTCTCTGAAAGTTTATATCACTCTCTGACTCTGTGACACTCTCTATCACTCTCTGACTCTGTCTGACACACTCTGACACTCTCAGGCACTCTCTGAAACTCTCTATCACTCTCTGAAACTCTCTGACACTCGCAGACACTCTCTGACACTTTCTATCACTTTCTGACACTCTCAGACACTTTCTGGCACTCTCTATCTCTCTCTGACACACTCTGTCACTCTCTGACACTCTCTATCACTCTCAAACAATCCCTGAACCTCTCAGACACTCTCTGACACTCTCTATCACTCTCTGTCACTCTCTGACACTCTCTGGCACTCTTTGACACTCTCTGACACTCTCTGACACTCTCTATTGCTCTCTGACAGTCTCTAACTCTCACTATCTCTCTCTATCACTCTCTATCACTCTCTATCACTCTCTAACACTCTCAGACATTTTCTGAAACTCTCTGACACTCTCTGACACTCTCTCACACTCTCTGACACTCGCTCACACTCTCTGACACTCTCTGACTCTCTCTGACCCTCTCTGACCCTCTCTGACACTCTCTTACACTCTCTTACACTCTCCATCACTCTCTGACACTCTCTGATACACTGTGACACTCTCAGACACACTCTGACACACTCAGACACTCTCGAACACACTCTATCACTCTCTCACACTGTCTGACACTCTCTGATACACTCTAACACTCTCAGACACTCTCTGCCACTCTCTATCACTCTATATCACTCGCTGACACTTTCAGACACTCTCTGCCACTCTGTGCCACTCTCTGTCACTCTCGATCACTCTCTGACACTTTCAGAGACTATCTGCAACTCTCTATCACTCTGTGACACTTTCAGACACTCTCTGCTTCTCTCTATCACTCACTGACACTCTCTGACACTCTCTGATACTATCACACTCTCTGACACTCTCTCACACTCTCTGACACTCTCTGATACACTCTGTCCCTCTCTGACACTCTCTGACACTATCTGACACTCTCTGACACTCTCACACTCTCTGACACTCTCAAACTCTCTGACACTCTCTCATACTCTCTGACATTCCCTCACACTCTCTGACACTCTCTGACCCTCTCTGAAAATCTCTGACAGTCTCTGACAAACTCTATCACTCTCTGACGTTCTCTGACACACTCAGACACTCTCGATCACTCTCTGACACTTTCAGACATTCTCTGCCACTCTCTATCACTCTCTATCACTCTCTGACACTTTCAGACACTCTCTATCACTCTCTATCACTCTCTATCACTCTCTATCACTCTCTAACACTCTCTGACACTTTCAGACAAACTCAGACACTCTCTATCACTCTCTGAAACTCTCTGCCACTCTCTGCCACTCTCTGCCACTCTCTATCACTGTCTGACACTCTCTGACACTCTCTCTGACCCTCTGTCACACTCTCTGACACTCTCTGACACTCTCTGACCCTCCCTGACACTCTCTGAGACTCTCTGAAACTCTCTATCACTCTCTGACACTCTCTGACAATCTCAGACACACTCAGACACTCTCTGACACTCTCGATCACTCTCTGACACTCTCGATCACTCTCTGACACTCTCTGCCACTCTCTATCACTCTATATCACTCGCTGACACTTTCAGACACTCTCTGCCACTCTCTATCAATCCCTATCACTCTCTGACACTCTCTGACACTTCCAGTCACTCTCTGCTACTCTCTATCACTCTCTGACACTCTCTGACACTCTCTGACACTCTCACACTCTCTGACACTCTCACACACTCTCACACACACTCTGACACTCTCTGACCAACTCTGACACTCTCTGTCACTGTCTGACACTCTCTGACACTCTCACACTCTCTGACACTCTCACTCTCTCTGACACTCTCTGACACTCTGTGACACTCTCTATCACTCTCTGACACTCTCAGACACTCTCACTCTCTCTGACACTCTCTGACACGCTCTCACACTCTCTGACACTCTCTATCACTGTCTGACCCTCTCTGACCCTCTCTGACACTCTCTGACACTCTCTATCACTCTCTGACAGTCTCTGACACTCTCTGTCACTCTCAGACACACTCAGATACACTCAGACACTCTCTGACACTCTCTATCCCTCTCTGACACTCTCTGACAATTTCAGACACTCTCTGCAACGCTCTATCACTCTCTGACACTTTCACACGCTCTCTAGCACTCTCTGACACTCTCTGTCACTCTCTGACACTCTCAAACTCTCTGACACTTTCAGACACTCTCTGCCACTCTATCACTCGCTGACACTCTCTATCACTCTCTGACACTCTCTGACACTCTCACACTCTCTGACACTCTCTGACACTCTCTCACACTCTCTCACGCTCTCTGACGCTCTCTGACCCTCTCGGACCTTCTCTGACCCACTCTGACCCTCTCTGACACTCTCTGAAAGTTTATATCACTCTCTGACACAGTGACACTCTCTATCACTCTCTGACTCTGTCTGACACACTCTGACACTCTCAGGCACTCTCTGAAACTCTCTGACACTCGCAGACACTCTCTGACACTTTCTATCACTTTCTGACACTCTCACACTCCCTGGCACTCCCTTTCTCTCTCTGACACTCTCTATCACTCTCTGACACTCTCTATCACTCTCAAACAATCCCTGACCCTCTCAGACACTCTCTGACACTCTCTATCACTCTCTGTCACTCTCTGACACTCTCTGGCACTCTCTGACACTCTCTGACACTCTCTATCGCTCTCTGACACTCTCTAACTCTCACTATCTCTCTCTATCACTCTCTATCACTCTGTATTACTCTCAGACATTTTCTGACACTCTCAGACACTCTCTGACACTCCGTATCACTATCACTCTGTATCTCTCTCAGTCTTTTTCTGACACTCTCAGACACTCTCAGATACTCTCAGACACTCTCTGAAACTCTCTGACGCTCTCTGACACTCTCTATCACTCTCTGACACTCGCTGACACTCACTTACACTCTCCATCACTCTCTGACACTCTCTGATACACTGTGACACTCTCAGACACACTCTGACACACTCAGACACTCTCGAACACACTCTATCACTCTCTCACACTGTCTGACACTCTCTGATACACTCTAACACTCTCAGACACTCTCTGCTACTCTCTATCACTCTGTGACACTCTCTGACACTCTCTGACACTCTCTATCACTCTCTGACACTCTCTGACACTCTCTGACACTATCACACTCTCTGACACTCTCTCACACTCTCTGACACTCTCTGATACACTCTGTCCCTCTCTGACACTCTCTGACACTATCTGACACTCTCTGACACTCTCACACTCTCTGACACTCTCACACTCTCTGACACTCTCTGACCCTCTCTGACAATCTCTGACAGTCTCTGACAAACTCTATCACTCTCTGACGTTCTCTGACACACTCAGACACTCTCGATCACTCTCTGACACTTTCAGACATTCTCTGCCACTCTCTATCACTCTGTATCACTCTCTGACACTTTCAGACACTCTCTATCACTCTCTATCACTCTCTATCACTCTCTGACACTCTCTGACACTCTCTGACATTTTCAGACACACTCAGACACTGTCTATCACTCTCTATCACTCTCTGACACTCTCTGGCACTCTCTCTGACCCTCTCTCACACTCTCTGACACTCTCTGACACTCTCTGACCCTCTCTGACACTCTCTGACACTCTCTCACACTCTCTCACGCTCTCTGACGCTCTCTGACCCTCTCGGACCTTCTCTGACCCACTCTGACCCTCTCTGACACTCTCTGAAAGTTTATATCACTCTCTGACACAGTGACACTCTCTATCACTCTCTGACTCTGTCTGACACACTCTGACACTCTCAGGCACTCTCTGAAACTCTCTGACACTCGCAGACACTCTCTGACACTTTCTATCACTTTCTGACACTCTCACACTCCCTGGCACTCCCTTTCTCTCTCTGACACTCTCTATCACTCTCTGACACTCTCTATCACTCTCAAACAATCCCTGACCCTCTCAGACACTCTCTGACACTCTCTATCACTCTCTGTCACTCTCTGACACTCTCTGGCACTCTCTGACACTCTCTGACACTCTCTATCGCTCTCTGACACTCTCTAACTCTCACTATCTCTCTCTATCACTCTCTATCACTCTGTATTACTCTCAGACATTTTCTGACACTCTCAGACACTCTCTGACACTCCGTATCACTATCACTCTGTATCTCTCTCAGTCTTTTTCTGACACTCTCAGACACTCTCAGATACTCTCAGACACTCTCTGAAACTCTCTGACGCTCTCTGACACTCTCTATCACTCTCTGACACTCGCTGACACTCACTTACACTCTCCATCACTCTCTGACACTCTCTGATACACTGTGACACTCTCAGACACACTCTGACACACTCAGACACTCTCGAACACACTCTATCACTCTCTCACACTGTCTGACACTCTCTGATACACTCTAACACTCTCAGACACTCTCTGCTACTCTCTATCACTCTGTGACACTCTCTGACACTCTCTGACACTCTCTATCACTCTCTGACACTCTCTGACACTCTCTGACACTATCACACTCTCTGACACTCTCTCACACTCTCTGACACTCTCTGATACACTCTGTCCCTCTCTGACACTCTCTGACACTATCTGACACTCTCTGACACTCTCACACTCTCTGACACTCTCACACTCTCTGACACTCTCTGACCCTCTCTGACAATCTCTGACAGTCTCTGACAAACTCTATCACTCTCTGACGTTCTCTGACACACTCAGACACTCTCGATCACTCTCTGACACTTTCAGACATTCTCTGCCACTCTCTATCACTCTGTATCACTCTCTGACACTTTCAGACACTCTCTATCACTCTCTATCACTCTCTATCACTCTCTGACACTCTCTGACACTCTCTGACATTTTCAGACACACTCAGACACTGTCTATCACTCTCTATCACTCTCTGCCACTCTCTGCCACTCTCTATCACTGTCTGACACTCTCTGACACTCTCTCTGACCCTCTCTCACACTCTCTGACACTCTCTGACACTCTCTGACCCTCTCTGACACTCTCTGAGACTCTCTGAAACTCTCTATCACTCTCTGACACTCTCTGACAATCTCAGACACACTCAGACACTCTCTGACACTCACGATCACTCTCTGACACTGTCTGCCACTCTCTATCACTCTGTATCACTCGCTGACACTTTCAGACACTCTCTGCCACTCTCTATCAATCTCTATCACTCTCTGACACTCTCTGACACTTTCAGTCACTCTCTGCTACTCTCTATCACTCTCTGACACTCTCTGACACTCTCACACTCTCTGACACTCTCTCACACTCTCTGACACTCTCTGATACACTCTGTCCCTCTCTGACACTCTCTGACACTATCTGACACTCTCTGACACTCTCACACTCTCTGACACTCTCACACTCTCTGACACTGTCTGACACTCTCTCATACTCTCTGACATTCTCTCACACTCTCTGACACTCTCTGACGCTCTCTGACAATCTCTGACACTCTCTGACAAACTCTATTACTCTCTGACACTCTCTGACACACTCAGACACTCTCTATAACTCTCTGACACTTTCAGACTTTCAGACATTCTCTGCCACTCTCTATCACTCTATATCACTCTGTCATTGTCGACAGGAATAGTGCCGGAAGACTGGAGGATAGCAAGTGTTGTCGCCTTGTTGAAGAAGGGGATTAGAGACAGCCCTGGTAATTATAGACCTTTGAGCCTTACTTCGGTTGTGGGTAAAATGTTGGAAAAGGTTATCAGAGATAGGATTTATAATCATCTGGAAAAGAATAAGTTCATTAGCGATAGTCAGCACGGTTTTGTGACGGTAGGTCGTGCCTCACAAACCTTATTGAGTTTTTTGAGAAGGTGAACAAACAGGTGGATGAGGGTAAAGTCGTGGATGTGGTGTATATGGATTTCAGTAAGGCGTTTGAATTAGAATTGGAACATTGCAGCGCAGTACAGGCCCTTTGGCCCTCGATGTTGCACCGACCTGTGAAACCATCTGACCTACACTATTCCATTTTCATCCATATGTCTATCCAATGACCACTTAAAATCCCTTAAAGTTGGCGAGTCTACTACTGTTGCAGGCAGGGCGTTCCACGCCCCTACTACTCTCTAAATAATGAAACTACCTCGAACATCTGTCCGATATCTATCACCCCTCAACTTAAAGCTATGTCCCCTCGTGTTTGCCATCACCATCCGAGGAAAAAGACTCTCACTACCCACCCTATCTAACCCTCTGATTATCTTATATGTGTCTATTAAGTCACCTCTCCTCCTCCTTCTCTCCAACGAAAACAACCTCAAGTCCCTCAGCCTTTCATCGTAAGACCTTCCCTCCATACCAGGCAACATCCTAGAAAATCTCCTCTTGCACCCTTTCCAAAGCTTCCACATACATCCTATAATGCGGTGACCAGAACTGCACACAATACTCCAGGTGCGGTCTCACCAGAGTTTTGTACAGCTGCAGCATGACCTCGTGGCTCCGAAACTCGATCCCCCTACTTATAAAAGCTAACACACCATATGCCTTCTTCACAGCCCTATTAACCTGGGTAGCAACTTTCAGGGATTTATGTACCTGGACACCAAGATGTCTCTGTTCATCTACACTACCAAGAATCTTCCCATTAGCCCAGTACTCTGCATTCCTGTTACTCCTTCCAAAGTGAATCACCTCACACTTTTCCGCATTAAACTCCATTTGCCATCTCTCAGCCCAGCTCTGCAGCCTATCTATGTCCCTCTGTACCCTACAACATCCTTCGGCACTATCCACAACTCCACCGACCTTAGTGTCATCACGCAAATTTACTAACCCACCCTTCTACTCCCACATCCAGGTCATTTATAAAAATGACAAACAGCAGTGGCCACAAAACAGATGCTTGCGGTACACCACTAGAAACAGAACTCCAGGATGAACATTTGCCATCAACCACCACCCTCTGTCTACTTTCAGCAAGCCAATTACTGATCCAAAGATCTAAATAGCCTTCAACCACATACTTCCGTATTTTCAGACAGTCTCTGACACTCTCAGGCACTCTCAGAAAGTCTCTGACAAACTCTATCACTCTCTGACACTCTCAATCACTCTCTATCACTCTCAGACACTCTCAGACTCTCTCTGACACTCTCTATCACTCTCCATCACTCTCTGACACTCTCTATCCCTCTCAGACACCCTCTCACACTCTCTGACACTCTCTGGCATTCTATATCACTCTCTGACACTCTCTGGCATTCTATATCACTCTCTGACACTCTCTAACACACTCTGACACTCACAGACACTCTCAGACACTCTCTGACACTCTCTGATACTCTCTATCACTCTCTGATACTCTCTGACACTCTCAGACACTCTCTGACACTCTCTGGCACTCTCTCGCACTCTCTGACACTCTATATCACTCTCTGACACTCTATATCACTCTCTGACACACTCTATCTCTCTCTGACACTCTCTGAAACTCTCAATCACTCTCTGACACACTCTGACAATCTCTGACACTCTCTGTTGCTCTCGGATACACTCTGACACTCGCTGACACTCTCAGACTCTCTCTGACACTCTCTTTCACACGCTATCACACTCTGACACACTCTATCACACACTGACACTCGCTGACACTCTCTTACACCCTCTGACACTCTCTGGCAGTCTCTGCAACTCTCCGGCACTCTATATCACTCTCTGACACTCTCTGACACTCTCTATCACTCTCTGACACTCTCTGACACTCTCGATCACTCTCTATCACTCTCTATCACTCTCTATCACTCTCTGACACACTCTGACCCTCTCTGACACTCTCTGACACTCTCAGACACTCTCCATCACTCTATGACACTCTCTATCACTCTCTGACAATCTCTATCACTCTCTGACACTTTCGGACACTCCCTGACACTATCTGTCGCTCTCGGACACTCTCAGACACTTTCCATCACTCTCTGACACTCTCAGACTCTCTCTGAAACTCTCTTACACACTCTATCACTCTCTGACACACTCTATCACTCTCTGACACACTTTGACACTCTCTATCAATCTCTGACAATCTCTGTCACTCTCTGATAAACTCTAACACTCTCACTCACTATCACTCTCTGACACTCTCTATCACTCTCTGACAATCACTGACACACTCTGACACTCTCAGACACTCTCAGACAGTCTCAGACACTCTCTATCAATCTCTGAAACTCTCTACCACGCTTTGTCTCTCTCTATCTCTCTCTATCACTCTCTGGCACTCTCTGACACTCTCGGATACACTCTGACACTCTCTGACACTCTCTGACACTCTCTTTCACTCTCTGACACTCTCTGACAATCTCAGACACACTCAGACACACTCTGACACTCTCTATCACTCTCTGACACTCTCTGACACATTCAGACACTCTCAGACACTCACTGCCACTCTCTACCACTCTCTGACACTCTCTGACAATCTCAGACACAATCAGAACCTCTCAGACACTCGATGTCACTCTCTGACACTCTCTGACACTCTCTGACACTTTCAGATACTCTCAGACACACTCAGACACACTCAGACACTCTCTGGCACTCTCTGGCACTCTCTATCACTCTCTGACACTCTCTGACAATCTCAGACACAATCAGACACTCTCTGGCACTCTCTGGCGGTCTCTATCACTCTCTGGCACTCTCTATCATACTCTGACACACTCTGACACTCTCTGACACTCTTTGAATGTTTATATCACTCTCTGACACACTCTATCAATGCCGGACACTCCCTGACACTCTCAGACTCTCCCTGACACTCTCAGACTCTCTCTGACTCTCTCTATCACTCTCTGACACTCTCTGACATTCTCAGACACTCTCAGACACTCTCTGACACTCTCTGACGCTCTCAGACACTCTCTATCACTCTCTATCGCTCTCTATAACTCTCTGACACTCTCTATCACTTTCTGACACTGCCTGACACACACTGACACATTCTATCAATTACTGACACTCTCAGACACTCTCAGACTTTTTCAGACACTCTCTGACAAACTTGATCACTCTCTGACACACTCTGACACTCTCTATCACTCTCTGATACACTCTGACACTCTCAGACGCTCTCCATCACACTCTGACACTCTCTATCACTCTCTGACACTCACTGACACACTCTGAAACTCTCAGACACTCTCAGACAGTCTCAGACACTCTCGATCACTCTCTGAAACTTTCTAACACGCTTTGACTCTCTCAATCTATCTCTATCACTCTCTGGCACTCTCTGACACTCTCAGATACACTAAGACACTCTCTGGCACTCTCTGGCACTCTCTATCACTCTCTGACACTCTCTGACAATCTCAGACACAATCAGACACTCTCTGGCACTCTCTGGCGGTCTCTATCACTCTCTGGCACTCTCTATCACACTCTGACACCCTCTGACACTCTCTGACACTCTTTGAATGTTTATATCACTCTCTGACACACTCTATCAATGCCGGACACTCCCTGACACTCTCAGACTCTCCCTGACAATCTCAGACTCTCTCTGACTCTCTCTATCACTCTCTGACACTCTCAGACACTCTCAGACACTCTCTGACACTCTCTGACGCTCTCAGCCACTCTCTATCACTCTCTATCGCTCTCTATAACTCTCTGACACTCTCTATCACTTTCTGACACTGCCTGACACACACTGACACATTCTATCAATTACTGACACTCTCAGACACTCTCAGACTTTTTCAGACACTCTTTGACAAACTTGATCACTCTCTGACACACTCTGACACTCTCTATCACTCTCTGATACACTCTGACACTCTCAGACGCTCTCCATCACTCTCTGACACTCTCTATCAATCTCTGACACTCACTGACACACTCTGAAACTCTCAGACACTCTCAGACAGTCTCAGACACTCTCGATCACTCTCTGAAACTCTCTAACACGCTTTGACTCTCTCAATCTATCTCTATCACTCTCTGGCACTCTCTGACACTCTCAGATACACTCTGACACTCCCTGACATTCTCTGACACTCTGTTTCACTCTCTGACACTCTCTGACAATCTCAGACACTATCAGACACTCTTTGGCACTCTCTATCACTCTCTGACATTCTCTGACACTTTCAGACACTCTCAGAC
Organism: Heterodontus francisci; assembly: GCF_036365525.1. Taxonomy (NCBI): domain Eukaryota; kingdom Metazoa; phylum Chordata; class Chondrichthyes; order Heterodontiformes; family Heterodontidae; genus Heterodontus; species Heterodontus francisci. Next base: position 4,533,472 of record NW_027140543.1, on the reverse strand, counting down.
ACTCTCTACCACTCTTTACCACTCTCTACCTCTCTCTGACACTCTCTGACACTCTCTTATACACTCTGACACACCCTGACACTCTCTGACACTTTCTATCACTCTCAGACACTCTCTGACAATCTCAGATACAATCAAAAACTCTCAGACTTTCTATGTCACTCTCTGACACTTTCAGACACTCTAAGACACACTCAGACACTCTCTGGTACTCTCTGGCACTCTCTAACACTCTCTGGCACTCTCTATCACTCTGTCTCACTCTCGGACACACTCTATCACTGTCTGACACTCCCTGACACTTTCTGAGTCTCCTTGACACTCTCAGACTCTCTCTGACTGTCTCTATCACTCTCTGACACTCACTGACACTCTAGGACACTCTCAGACACTCTCTGACACTCTCTGACACTCTCTGATGCTCGCAGACGCTCTCTATCACTCTCTATCACTCTCTGACACTCTCTGGCATTCTATATCACTCTCTGACACTCTCTAACACACTCTGACACTCACAGACACTCTCAGACACTCTCTGACACTCTCTGATACTCTCTATCACTCTCTGATACTCTCTGACACTCTCAGACACTCTCTGACACTCTCTGGCACTCTCTCGCACTCTCTGACACTCTATATCACTCTCTGACACTCTATAACACTCTCTGACACTCTCTGACACTCTCTCTCACTCTCTGACACTCTCTGACACTCTCGATCACTCTCTATCACTCTCTATCACTCTCTATCACTCTCTGACACACTCTGACCCTCTCTGACACTCTCTGACACTCTCAGACACTCTCCATCACTCTATGACACTCTCTATCACTCTCTGACAATCTCTATCACTCTCTGACACTTTCGGACACTCCCTGACACTATCTGTCGCTCTCGGACACTCTCAGACACTTTCCATCACTCTCTGACACTCTCAGACTCTCTCTGAAACTCTCTTACACACTCTATCACTCTCTGACACACTCTATCACTCTCTGACACACTTTGACACTCTCTATCACTCTCTGACAATCTCTGTCACTCTCTGATAAACTCTGACACTCTCACTCACTATCACTCTCTGACACTCTCTATCACTCTCTGACAATCACTGACACACTCTGACACTCTCAGACACTCTCAGACAGTCTCAGACACTCTCTATCAATCTCTGAAACTCTCTACCACGCTTTGTCTCTCTCTATCTCTCTCTATCACTCTCTGGCACTCTCTGACACTCTCGGATACACGCTGACACTCTCTGACACTCTCTGACACTCTCTGACACTCTCTTTCACTCTCTGAAACTCTCTGACAATCTCAGACACACTCAGACACACTCAGACACTCACTGCCACTCTCTACCACTCTCTGACACTCTCTGACAATCTCAGACACAATCAGAACCTCTCAGACACTCTATGTCACTCTCTGACACTCTCTGACACTTTCAGATACTCTCAGACACACTCAGACACACTCAGACACTCTCTGGCACTCTCTGGCACTCTCTATCACTCTCTGACACTCTCTGACAATCTCAGACACAATCAGACACTCTCTGGCACTCTCTGGCGGTCTCTATCACTCTCTGGCACTCTCTATTATACTCTGACACACTCTGACACTCTCTGACACTCTTTGAATGTTTATATCACTCTCTGACACACTCTATCAATGCCGGACACTCCCTGACACTCTCAGACTCTCCCTGACACTCTCAGACTCTCTCTGACTCTCTCTATCACTCTCTGACACTCTCTGACACTCTCAGACACTCTCTGACACTCTCTGACGCTCTCAGACACTCTCTATCACTCTCTATCGCTCTCTATAACTCTCTGACACTCTCTATCACTTTCTGACACTGCCTGACACACACTGACACATTCTATCAATTACTGACACTCTCAGACACTCTCAGACTTTTTCAGACACTCTCTGACAAACTTGCTCACTCTCTGACACACTCTGACACTCTCTATCACTCTCTGATACACTCTGACACTCTCAGACGCTCTCCATCACACTCTGACACTCTCTATCACTCTCTGACACTCACTGACACACTCTGAAACTCTCAGACACTCTCAGACAGCCTCAGACACTCTCGATCAATCTCTGAAACTTTCTAACACGCTTTGACTCTCTCAATCTATCTCTATCACTCTCTGGCACTCTCTGACACTCTCAGATACACTCAGACACTCTCTGGCACTCTCTGGCACTCTCTATCACTCTCTGACACTCTCTGACAATCTCAGACACAATCAGACACTCTCTGGCACTCTCTGGCGGTCTCTATCACTCTCTGGCACTCTCTATCACACTCTGACACCCTCTGACACTCTCTGACACTCTTTGAATGTTTATATCACTCTCTGACACACTCTATCAATGCCGGACACTCCCTGACACTCTCAGACTCTCCCTGACAATCTCAGACTCTCTCTGACTCTCTCTATCACTCTCTGACACTCTCAGACACTCTCAGACATTCTCAGACACTCTCTGACACTCTCTGACGCTCTCAGCCACTCTCTATCACTCTCTATCGCTCTCTATAACTCTCTGACACTCTCTATCACTTTCTGACACTGCCTGACACACACTGACACATTCTATCAATTACTGACACTCTCAGACACTCTCAGACTTTTTCAGACACTCTCTGACAAACTTGATCACTCTCTGACACACTCTGACACTCTCTATCACTCTCTAATACACTCTGACACTCTCAGACGCTCTCCATCACTCTCTGACACACTCTATCACTCTCTGACACTCACTGACACACTCTGAAACTCTCAGACACTCTCAGACAGTCTCAGACACTCTCGATCACTCTCTGAAACTCTCTAACACGCTTTGACTCTCTCAATCTATCTCTATCACTCTCTGGCACTCTCTGACATTCTCAGATACACTCTGACACTCCCTGACATTCTCTGACACTCTGTTTCACTCTCTGACACTCTCTGACAATCTCAGACACTATCAGACACTCTTTGGCACTCTCTATCACTCTCTGACATTCTCTGACACTTTCAGACACACTCAGACACTCTCTGCCACTCTTTACCACTCTCTACCTCTCTCTGACACTCTCTGACACTCTCTTATACACTCTGACACACCCTGACACTCTCTGACACTTTCTATCACTCTCAGACACTCTCTGACAATCTCAGATACAATCAAAAACTCTCAGACTTTCTATGTCACTCTCTGACACTTTCAGACACTCTAAGACACACTCAGACACTCTCTGGTACTCTCTGGCACTCTCTAACACTCTCTGGCACTCTCTATCACTCTGTCTCACTCTCGGACACACTCTATCACTGTCTGACACTCCCTGACACTTTCTGAGTCTCCTTGACACTCTCAGACTCTCTCTGACTGTCTCTATCACTCTCTGACACTCACTGACACTCTAGGACACTCTCAGACACTCTCTGACACTCTCTGACACTCTCTGATGCTCGCAGACGCTCTCTATCACTCTCTATCACTCTCTGACACTCTCTATGACTTTTTGTCACTGCCTGACACACACTGACACTCTCAGGCACTCTCTGAAAGTCTCTATCACTCTCTGAAACTCTCTGACACTGGCAGACACTCTCTGACACTTTCTATCACTTTCTGACACTCTCAGACACTCGCAGACTTTTCAGACACTCTCTGGAAATCTCTATCACTCTCTGACACTCTCTATCACTCTCAGTCTCTCTCAGACACTCCCTGACGCTCTCAGACACTCTCAGACACTCTCAGACACACTCTATCACTCTCTGACACACTCTATCACTCTCTGAAACTCACTGAAACTCTCTGAAACTCTCTGTCACTCTCTGATACACTCTGTCACTCTCTATCACTCTCAGACACTCTCAGACACACTCTATCACTCTCTGAAACTCACTGAAACTCTCTGACACTCTCTGTCACTCTCTGTCACTCTCTGACATTCTCTACCACTCTATACCACTCTCAACAACTCTCTGTCACTCTCTGACTCTCTCTGACACACTCTGACAATCTCTGACACTCTCTGTTGCTCTCGGATACACTCTGACACTCGCTGACACTCTCAGACTCTCTCTGACACTCTCTTTCACACGCTATCACACTCTGACACACTCTATCACACATTGACACTCGCTGACACTCTCTTACACCCTCTGACACTCTCTGGCAGTCTCTGCAACTCTCCGGCACTCTATATCACTCTCTGACACTCTCTGACACTCTCTATCACTCTCTGACACTCTCTGACACTCTCGATCACTCTCTATCACTCTCTATCACTCTCTGACACACTCTGACCCTCTCTGACACTCTCTGACACTCTCAGACACTCTCCATCACTCTATGACACTCTCTATCACTCTCTGACAATCTCTATCACTCTCTGACACTTTCGGACACTCCCTGACACTATCTGTCGCTCTCGGACACTCTCAGACACTTTCCATCACTCTCTGACACTCTCAGACTCTCTCTGAAACTCTCTTACACAATCTATCACTCTCTGACACACTCTATCACTCTCTGACACACTTTGACACTCTCTATCACTCTCTGACAATCTCTGTCACTCTCTGATAAACTCTGACACTCTCACTCAATATCACTCTCTGACACTCTCTATCACTCTCTGACAATCACTGACACACTCTGACACTCTCAGACACTCTCAGACAGTCTCAGACACTCTCTATCAATCTCTGAAACTCTCTACCACGCTTTGTCTCTCTCTATCTCTCTCTATCACTCTCTGGCACTCTCTGACACTCTCGGATACACGCTGACACTCTCTGACACTCTCTGACACTCTCTTTCACTCTCTGACACTCTCTGACAATCTCAGACACACTCAGACACACTCTGACACTCTCTATCACTCTCTGACACTCTCTGACACATTCAGACACACTCAGACACTCACTGCCACTGTCTACCACTCTCTGACACTCTCTGACAATCTCAGACACAATCAGAACCTCTCAGACACTCTATGTCACTCTCTGACACTCTCTGACACTTTCAGATACTCTCAGACACACTCAGACACACTCAGACACTCTCTGGCACTCTCTGGCACTCTCTATCACTCTCTGACACTCTCTGACAATCTCAGACACAATCAGACACTCTCTGGCACTCTCTGGCGGTCTCTATCACTCTCTGGCACTCTCTATCATACTCTGACACACTCTGACACTCTCTGACACTCTTTGAATGTTTATATCACTCTCTGACACACTCTATCAATGCCGGACACTCCCTGACACTCTCAGACTCTCCCTGACACTCTCAGACTCTCTCTGACTCTCTCTATCACTCTCTGACACTCTCTGACACTCTCAGACACTCTCAGACACTCTCTGACACTCTCTGACGCTCTCAGACACTCTCTATCACTCTCTATCGCTCTCTATAACTCTCTGACACTCTCTATCACTTTCTGACACTGCCTGACACACACTGACACATTCTATCAATTACTGACACTCTCAGACACTCTCAGACTTTTTCAGACACTCTCTGACAAACTTGATCACTCTCTGACACACTCTGACACTCTCTATCACTCTCTGATACACTCTGACACTCTCAGACGCTCTCCATCACACTCTGACACTCTCTATCACTCTCTGACACTCACTGACACACTCTGAAACTCTCAGACACTCTCAGACAGTCTCAGACACTCTCGATCACTCTCTGAAACTTTCTAACACGCTTTGACTCTCTCAATCTATCTCTATCACTCTCTGGCACTCTCTGACACTCTCAGATACACTCAGACACTCTCTGGCACTCTCTGGCACTCTCTATCACTCTCTGACACTCTCTGACAATCTCAGACACAATCAGACACTCTCTGGCACTCTCTGGCGGTCTCTATCACTCTCTGGCACTCTCTATCACACTCTGACACACTCTGACACTCTCTGACACTCTTTGAATGTTTATATCACTCTCTGACACACTCTATCAATGCCAGACACTCCCTGACACTCTCAGACTCTCCCTGACAATCTCAGACTCTCTCTGACTCTCTCTATCACCCTCTGACACTCTCAGACACTCTCAGACACTCTCAGACACTCTCTGACACTCTCTGACGCTCTCAGCCACTCTCTATCACTCTCTATCTCTCTCTATAACTCTCTGACACTCTCTATCACTTTCTGACACTGCCTGACACACACTGACTCTCTCTATCACTCTCTGACACTCTCAGACACTCTCAGACTTTTTCAGACACTCTCTGACAAACTTGATCACTCTCTGACATTCTCTGACACTTTCAGACACGCTCAGACACTTTCTACCACTCTTGACCACTCTCTACCTCTCTCTGACACTCTCTGACACTCTCTTATACACTCTGACACACCCTGACACTCTCTGACACTTTCTATCACTCTCAGACACTCTCTGACAATCTCAGATACAATCAAAAACTCTCAGACTTTCTATGTCACTCTCTGACACTTTCAGACACTCTAAGACACACTCAGACACTCTCTGGTACTCTCTGGCACTCTCTATCACTGTCTGACACTCCCTGACACTTTCTGAGTCTCCTTGACACTCTCAGACTCTCTCTGACTGTCTCTATCACTCTCTGACACTCACTGACACTCTAGGACACTCTCAGACACTCTCTGACACTCTCTGACACTCTCTGATGCTCGCAGACGCTCTCTATCACTCTCTATCACTCTCTGACACTCTCTATGACTTTTTGGCACTGCCTGACACACACTGACACTCTCAGGCACTCTCTGAAAGTCTCTATCACTCTCTGAAACTCTCTGACACTGGCAGACACTCTCTGACACTTTCTATCACTTTCTGACACTCTCAGACTTTTCAGACACTCTCTGGAAATCTCTATCACTCTCTGACACTCTCTATCACTCTCAGTCTCTCTCAGACACTCCCTGACTCTCTCAGACACTCTCAGACACTCTCAGACACACTCTATCACTCTCTGACACACTCTATCACTCTCTGAAACTCACTGAAACTCTCTGAAACTCTCTGTCACTCTCTGATACACTCTGTCACTCTCTATCACTCTCAGACACTCTCAGACACACTCTATCACTCTCTGAAACTCACTGAAACTCTCTGAAACTCTCTGTCACTCTCTGTCACTCTCTGACATTCTCTACCACTCTATACCACTCTCAACAACTCTCTGTCACTCTCTGACAGTCTCTATCACTCTCTGACACTCTCGATGACTCTCTGACACTCTCTGACACTCTCAGACACTCTCTGACACGCTCAGACCCCCTCAGACACTCTTGATACTTTCTATGGCTGAATGACACTCTCAGACAGTCTCAGACAATTTATATCACTCTCTGACACTGCCTGACACTCTCTGACACTCTCAGACACACTCTATCACTCTCTGAAACTCACTGAAACTCTCTGACACTCTCTGTCACTCTCTGTCACTCTCTGACATTCTCTACCACTCTATACCACTCTCAACAATTATCTGTCACTCTCTGACACTCCCTATCACTCTCTGACACTCTCTATCACTCTCTGACACTCTCTGACA